>NC_091698.1:53428750-54167500 GCF_041296265.1 Equus caballus | reverse complement strand
GTTTTCTGCCGGGTGGCCTCACTTGTCAAAAAAAAAAAAGTTTAACTGGCAAACATTCACATAGGCACATTGAGAAAAGAAGTATGCTTAATTCCATCAAAGCTTTAAAAAAATCAATCATTAATTTATTCTAACTACGATTGTTGGTCATTTGTGAAAAGCATCTGGCCTTTAAGTCATAGGAACCCAAACACAATACAATGTGAACACTTGTGAAGAAGCTTCAAATTTGGTATAATGTAGAAAAAGCTATGTTAGTGTGTGCGTAGCTGTGTCTAACTATCCAGCTGCATTTGTTTGTTCATAATGCTTTAACTCCACTTTGTTCTTTGGATTTTGAAAATGTTACAAATGCAAATGTAACGTGCTTTAAAAATTAGAAAATTGTTAATTGGCAGCTTTAAGAAGCTCTGCTCTTTTACATCTTTTCATAGTTGTTTAAAAGAGTGATATTTCAGCAATCTTTGCATTACAAGTCAGAACTGGTTTCTAACGAGGTCTAAATTCAAGATAGAAAATATACTTTTTAAATGGTTTCGGGAGAGACACCCTATTTTCCATATGGCTAAGTAATTGTTAAGATATTTGTTTTAAAGCTGGACTTAGACACTCCTGACTGCTCTCTAATTTGATATAGCTAGTCCAAACGATTTTATTCAAGAAACTTTGGTAGGAGAATGCAGTGAAGTAGATAAATAATTTTGCAGCTGTACTCATATTGCAAAATATAGAACTAATTCAGTTATTATTACTGTAGTAACATCCATTTTTTAAATAGCTTTAAAGCTAGCAGTAGAACAGCTCAGTGCTGGGATACACTTAAATATTAAGCTTTAGGTTAGTCAAGTTTCATGTTCTAAGAATATATAAATAGGCTCTCACCATAACTACAAAATTATACATAGCAGCTTGTTTCTGTTTTGTTAAAGAATGAACTTCTAAATTGTAGGAGAAGGCCTAAGAAAAGCCTTAAGGAGTGAAAACTAGAGCTTAAATTAGAAATATAGGAAAAGTTGCATCATTTTAATTACATGCTCTAATATAATATGAATAGTTAATACATAAAAACTACCCCCCCATGATGAAATACTACTTAGTTTAGTGGTTTCTTACTGTTCAAAGGAAATACAACGTAATATAACCAAATGTTACTATGTCAGAGGCTTTATATAGCAATGATCCGCTCTCTTACTGTTAAACTCCTTTACCAGATTCCTCATATACTGTATTTCACTCACCACTGCTCCTCAGCTTCCCCTGGGCTTTTAATAATTACAAATTAAGAAAAACTGTAAACACTTCTCATAAATAAGGTTTGATTCTAAGCAAAATAATAACATAATAAAAAGGACTTTTTTAACATTAGAAAAAAGTACTAATCTTTAGACATTTATCTCACTTAATGCCATAAATATATTATTGTAACAAGATGACCATGTTTCTATAATGTATATTGAAAGTAAATCTAAAAATTTATATGCTTATACATAGAATTCAAGTGTAGACTTTGTTTATCCCTTATTTCAGAGGCACTGATGTCCAAAGTACTGTTAGGATACTAGAGATGAGAGGAAAATCACTTAAAACCGCTTGTGAAATATAATGTTTGAAATGGTTCTTTGAGAATGTGCAGATTATGGCTTGCATAGGGACTCTTTCCAGCTCTCTGGGAAAATGAGCTGTTGACATTCTTTTGGGTCATCATCCAAGATAGGAGGGCAACCACAAGGATTTAGCAGATAAATTCATCCCCAAAGACCTTTATCCATTTCATTGCAACTTGGAAACATTCATGTTGAATAGTAGCATTAATGTAGCCCATTTAGTTCTTCAAAGTGAGTCTTCTGTTTAAAAAAAGTAGAAAAAGATGACGACGAAGAAAATCAAATGACTAGGGTAATAACTTCTTTAACTCTTCTAAGAGGTATTTTTTATTTACTTGAATTCTAAAGCACAGACCATTTTTTTTTCTTTATACTGTTTTCAAAAATAGAATTGAGTTCTATTATGTTGAGCAATAAGCTTTTGAATTTTAAGTAACTGAATCAGTCCTTCATGTTGCTTGTTAGTTATTTATGACAAAGAGCAGAAAATAATGTTTTAATGTTGTCTTCTAAAATGAATGGCAACATTTTTAAAAGATTGAAAATTATGTCATTTAGGTTCTGTTTCTGACTCTTTTTGGACTTTTATGATTCAGGCAAAAGAGAAAGGCAAAACTGTGATAAATGCATTGAGGTATGCACTAAGATTCACACACATGTCCTTTCTTATAAATGGTGAAAAAAACTTTTTGACTCAAGCTGGAATGATACTATATAGGGCTGAATGTGCAGGAGAGGTTCCCACAATGCATTGTGCAAAACTAGAGCTAACAAATACCCTGCTGCTTTCAAACCCCCCCAAAAGACAAAAGCACAATGAAATAGAAAGCTTACCACCGGTAGCTTTCAAAACGACAAACTAGGCAAACTATACATCTCCACCACTCCAATTTTGTCAGAATGCTAATGAGCTTGCTCTGATCTTTACTCGGCTTCCCGTGTTTTCTACATCTTCAAGGACCACATGGCGCTAGCAAAATAAAGACAACTAAATGAGAATTTCGAATGCTTTTTGTGTTAGGACCTGGTGCTTTTCAGTGGACGCACTCGTTGAATATTCTCAACTTAAAAGAGTACAACAGGGGGTTGGGTATGAACTTTTTAACAGGAGGAAATTTGTACAAAAGTAAATTAGTGAGATGAGGAAAATATGAGAAAAATTTCTGATTAATTTCCACTCCATAATATCAATGACACCTTCAGCCCCACTCATACTCTTCTAACAAGAGATGCTGATAAAAGATGAATGATTCTGTGTTGTTCACAGTGAATGTTTAGTGGTTTTTTAATAGCAGCATTCTACATAAAAGGCACCAGGAAGTACTCCGCATTAGCAGTTGAGATCACTAGTTAATAGGATGATGTCTTTTAGCTTTTGTCACAAGATTATTAGAAAGGATGGGTTTCTGCTCTCGTCGTTGCATAGTTTAGAGTGCCTGTTGAGTACAAGTGCTAAAATACAGGTTTCTCAGTATTATTTCACATGTAAAGCAAAAAGCCTTTTAATACAACACCTTTTTCCTTTTTTACCAGGTGATTTTGTTATTGATCTCTAATCTGCCCTTTTAGCTGTATTAAATGCTTGAAGTTTTCTGCTTTTCACTGTAGCCTTGATGCTGTGTCTATAAATGCATTAACATTAAAACGGGTTCTATGTAGACCATTTGATTCTATGCTTTAGAAAATGGCAGATTATGTAGTTTTTATAGTTTACAGTGTAGATAACATAAAGTTAAGATTGCTTGAGTCAATACTGTAAAAATATGTTCTCTGATTTAAAAAATCTTTTTATGAGATTTAAATTATATTTTTGTAAGGAATATGTTTTTCACTAGCTCAATCTCTTTAGCAGTCACTGTACACTTACTAAGAGATTAGGTGTAGTCAACTCCATCTCTCACCATACCTACATCTAGAGGGGAAAATGAAACCCAAAGCTTGGGTACGTTTTTATGTATAAAGATATCTGAACTTAGAATTAAACATTCTGTACAACTAATAAATACCCAGGAAAGGAAGGAAAGGAAGTTTGATACAATAACACTTTTCAGGTTTTGTGTGGAGAAAATTTTTGGCAATGTTCGTCACATTTAACACATACTACTTGTGATGTTTCTATAAACTATTCTTTAAATTTTCTCTTATCCTGAAAAATTGTATTTTTGTACACTGAATTTTGTTCACATAGCTTAAGATGTTGTAATTTATTTGCACTTCTGACAAAATAAAGGAGGAAAATACCCTATAGCAATAGGAATAACTTTGACACCATAGTTAATAAAGTTGGCAAAAAATAGAAACTATCTTCTAAATGTAACAGCAGAGGTTTTTTATATCCAGTTTTTCTATATTCTCTGTCATTTAGTATGATATTTCTATGCTTCTTACAAGTATAGATGAGAATTAGTATACATGGAATAATGTCTTCATTTTATAGAGGTTCTTTTTTAGTTGACATAATATGTCTATTTTCATACAAATTACAAGGAGAAAAGAGGCCACATCATTGAAAAAGATACATTAAACTAAGCAAGATATCTATTTTGTCATTGTAATTAGAAAACGAAAAAAATTAAGAACTATTGATTTCTTGTTAATGAAATTTTTTTCTAGCATTATATGCCATACCATGGTAAAATAGAACATGAAGTTTTTAGCTTATTAAAGTATAATCTTTCCATTTGATCTCTATAGACATAAAGTATGAAATGGACAGACAAGATTATATTATTGTCTCTGCAAAGAAACTTTTTATAAATAGAAACGAAATAAGAAAGTTTGATGCTATAAATTAAATAAAATGATCTCCAAAGTTCTGAAATAGTATAGAATTAGGCTATTGTTCCCCGCTTCCACTGACAATTCATAGGGCATTGAATCTGTGTCATGAAAAAGGAAGCCAGTTAAAAAAAATGTAACATTTTATATCTGAAAATTTTCTACGAAGTGAATGTTTAACACAATTTCCAGAGGCAATGAGCCACATCCTTTGATAGACTCTAAGAGTTGATAGAATCCATTCCTTTTTGGAAGTAAAATGCTAACATACTTTTGGTAAATGTGGTGTTATAGGTCTGTTTTGTGTGTCTGTGATTTTAGTTACTTTATGTCACCTAACTCCAAGAATGAAAAGTAATATAAAATGGTTTTCTAATTGCAAGAAGTGATACAAATTCATTCAATTACATTCTAATCCAATATTAGGAAAAATAAAAAGCATAAAAGAACATGTTAAACAATTGATTCCGTCACATCTTTGATTAGCAGAATCATAGCCAGGTGGAAGAACAGTGAGCCAAGGCCCAGCTCTCCGAGGGCTCCGTGAACCTTCTCTCCAGTGCTCCTGTCCATTACGTACTGAAGCCCATCTGTCTTCCATTGCTGTTAGCATAATTACAGGAGAGGCTTTTCTTCCATACTTAATCTTCAGTATACCTTCTTCTGAAATCATGGGCTCAGGCCTTCCAGCAGTGAGTTGGGACCCTGGCTGGGAGAATGATAGCTAGAATCCCATTCTAGTGTTTGCTATATTCACTCCTGCTTCCTAGCTCAGCTTCATAGCTGTCAGCCTCAATTCCCACTTTAATAGAATGAGGACACTATAGCTTTAAAAATAAAAACTGGAGGAAAAAAACGTAACTTCAATTCCCATAAAGGATGAAATTCACTTATTCTTTTATGTCTTGTGATTTTCATTCATTCATCAAATATTTTTGGGGTCCGGTTATGCCTAAGGCACTATCCACTGAGTACAGAGTCTTAACCCTGGTTAGTGAATATAATTAGTTCAAATTTTCTCACACTGAGTCAAATTTGATGTGGTATGGCAGCTAAGAGAATTGTGAGAATTAAATTAGGTAACTTATATTAAGCATGTGCATATACAGAGTTCAGTAATTGTCAGCTATTATTATTTATATGATCTCTTTAATATTTAAATTTGTCAAGGTCTCCTTTGAAATAAACAATAACGAAAAACAAAAAACACTATCATGTAAGGAATGTTACCTAGCACCATCAAGCATTAAATAAAATATTTATAATAAATTAATATTGTTCTTTTTGTGCATTTATACATTTTATTTATTATTGTACATTACGTATAGATACTAGAACAGGATTTTGATTATTGAAAATAATCAATAATGAACAGAAATGCAGTGTAAAGAAAATAAAGTTTGTTTTAAAAGGAGAGTTTACATTTTAATGTGCTTATAGTGTTTTTGCTCTTTACTTTTTTACACCTTCAATTTTATAAATTAGTAATATTCCTAAATTATTTTCTTTCTATAGTTTTTTCTTTTGGTAGTTACAAGGAAAATTAAAACTACTATCATACTTCCAGAATTTCTTTACTCTCAGAATTTGTTCAGCTAATTCAAACATCTTTAATATCTGTTTCTATTTGCATTTCATTATTTGGATTATTTAAAGAAGGAAAGTATATAAACTAGATCTAGAAGTAGTTTCGCTCAACTGTTACTGAATCATTCTAGTTTATGCAATAGATATTGGACCATAGGATTTCTAGTAAGGAATCTCTGATTCAGAATGTAGAGAACCTCCTAAGGTCCTCATTTCTAACATTTGTTTCTTCTCTCTTTGGTACTCACTGTATGTTCCAGCTTTTTACTATACACAGTCTTAAGGTGACTTTTTCTTCTGCTGACTCATGTGTGTTCATT
This sequence comes from Equus caballus, assembly GCF_041296265.1. NCBI lineage: Eukaryota > Metazoa > Chordata > Mammalia > Perissodactyla > Equidae > Equus > Equus caballus. The sequence goes on along the minus strand of NC_091698.1, from coordinate 54,161,211 downwards.
TACCCCGAAGAACACATATATATAATTTCTACCAGTGATATTTAGGAAGTATTTTTCACTACTATAAATTTTGAATTAGAAATATAAAATATCATTTTTGAGTCTAAGGAATGATCACATTGCCATAATTTTCAATTTGGAACATGTCTATTGCCTAAAGTGAGGTACATCCTTATTCTAGACTGCAGTAAAATTTTTTAACACTTAAAAAAGTAGAAATTCCAGGAAAATGTGTTTTTCTCAGCAACTATCTATGAAACAAAATTTAGGCATTTGAACTGATTTGGCAGCAACATGTTTTTCTTCTGAATGTGAAATTAAATTTGTGTAATGTCATGCCAATGCTAAAATAACATCTTATACATGGAATATCACCCCTTCTTTTAAAAAAAATAGCTCAGTGACTTATTTGTGAAAGGACTGAGACAGTGGTTCTCAAACTTTTATCTGCATAAAAAACACCTGACGAGTTTGTTTAAAAAATACAGATTCCCAGGCCCTGCCTAAAGATTCTGATTCAGTAGATCTAGGATGGGGCTCATATTCTAGGCAATTCTAATACAGGTGATCCTCAGACCACATTTTGAGAAACAAAGAGCTAAGATATGCTAAACTCACAGTGTTAGAAGTTCTAAGGGAAGTAGTATAGCATAGAGACTTAAGAGCATAGACTTGAAAATCAGCAGGATGCCAGCTAGAATCTGAGTGGTCTTGGACAAGTTATTTAACCTCTTTGATCACTTTATTTCCTCAGCTGTTAATAATAATAATTTTTAAAGAGGCTGATAAAACCTATTTCAGAAGGTTATTGAGAGTCTACAATATACTGATATAGATATAGATAAAATTTATGTAAAAGTACTTATTACAGAGCCTGGCAGAGGGTTAGCCCTCAATATGAAAGTAGCTGCTGGGGCCAGCTCCATGGCCAAGTGGTTAAGTTCACATGCTACGCTTTGGCAGGCCAGGGTTTCACCAGTTTGAATCCTGGGCACAGACATGGCACTGCTCATCAGGCCATGCGCCATGCAGCGTCCCACATAGCACAACCAGAGGCACTCACAACTAGAATATACAACTATGTACTGGGGGGCTTTGGGGAAAAAAAAAGATTGGCAACAGTTGTTAGCTCAGATGCTAATCTTCAAAAAAAAAAAAAGCAAGCAGCTGACGCCATTAGTCATAGTGTAGTTTCATTATGTATTGTTGTTTCTACCTTTACCTTAAAGTTTTCTTTAGCTTCTTTTTTTTTATTGTGGTAACATTGGTTTATAACATATAAATTTCAGGGGTACATCATTATATTTTGATTCCTATGTAGATTACATCATGTTCATCTCTCAAAGACTAATTACAATCCATCACTACACACATGTGCTTAATCGCCCCTTTCACCCTCATTCCTCCCCCCTTCCACTCTGGTAACCACCAATCCAGTCTGTCTCTATGTGATTGTTTGTCGTTGTTTTTATCTTCTACTTATAAGTGATATCATGCAGTATTTGACTTTCTCCCTCTGACTTATTTCGTTTAGCATAATACCCTCAAGGTCCATCCATGTTGTCATAAATGGCTGGATTTCATTGTTTCTTATGGCTGAGTACTATTCCATTATGTGTATATACCACATCTTCTTTATCCGTTCACCCCTTGATGGGCATCTAGGTTGCTTCCAAGTCTTGGCTATTGTGAGTAATGCTGCACTGAACATAGGGGTGCATGTATCTTTACGCATTCGTGTTTTCAAGTTCTTTGGATAAATACCCAGCAATGGAATAGCTGGATCATATGATAGTTCTATTCTTAATTTTTTGAGGAATCTCCATACTGTTTTCCCTAGTGGCTGCACCAGTATGCACTCCCACCAGCAGTGTACGAGGGTTCCCTTCTCTCCACATCCTCTCCAACACTTGTTGTTTCCTGTCTTGTTAATTGTAGCCATTCTGACCAGAGTGAGATGATACCTCATTGTAGTTTTTTGATTTGCATTTCCCTGATAGCTAATGATGTTGAACATCCTTTCATGTGCCTATTGGCCATCTGTATATTTTCTTTGGAGAAATGTCTGTTCAGATCTTTTGCCCATTTTTAAATTGGGTTGTTAGTTTTTTTGTTGTTGAGATGTATGAGTTCTTTATATATTTTGGATATTAACCCCTTATCAGATATATGGTTTGCAAATATCTTCTCCAAATTGTTAGGTTGTTTTTTTGTTTTGTTGATGGTTTCCTTTGCTGTGCAGAAGCTTTTTAGTTTGATGTAGTTCCATTTGTTTATTTTTTCCATTGTTTTCGTTACCTGGCCAGACATGGTACTTGAAAATATGCTGCTAAGACTGATGTCGAAGAGCATACTGCCTATGTTTTCTTCCAGAAGCTTCATGGTACTGGTCTTACATTCAAGTATTTAATCCATTTTGAGTTAATTTTTGTGTATGGTGTAAGATAATGATCTACTTTCATCTTTTGCACGTGGCTGTCCAGTTTTCCCAACACCATTTATTGAAGAGACTTTCCTTTCTCCATTGTGTGTTCTTGGCTCCCTTGTTGAAAGTTAGCTGTCCATGGATGTGTGGGTTTATTTCTGGGCTCTTGATTCTGTTCTGCCAGGGTCTGTGTTGGCACACCTATTCTAGGTCACAGTAATGGCTCCTGCCAATGTCTCAGTCCCTACAGGGGCCTCACCTCTCACCGAGATGCCCTCAGAGCCTATCAGATGAATCTCTTTTCACCAAAAAACTGTGCACCTTTCTTTCTGGCTTTTTTAGGTTGACTTTAGGTTGCTTTCTGAAACAGGTAGATTTGTGTGGGGGGGCCCTTCAAGAGCTGGCTTTTTTCCCCTTATGTCCAGTAGCTTTTCTGGGGGTATTCCCCATTGTAGTTAATAGCCAGCAAAGCCAGATATTATGACACTTGTCTCTGTTGTGCTGAGTCCAAAGGATGCTTATAGTGGTAGTGCTCTCCCGCTCAGGTCCCCCACTCCTCCAGGGAAGGCTGCATACCTTAGGATTGCTCCCAGCTGGCCATGAAGCACCACAGCTTACAAAGGGGGCTTTTTTTTCTCTCCAGAAAGGAATTTCTGCCTCTTGCACCTAAGTCAGGACTGTCCCTTGTTGCAGGGGTTCTTTTTATCCAATTTTCAGTTCTCTCTCGGGGGTAACTGTTCCCAGAATAGTTGTAAATTTGTTGTGTCGGTGGGAAGAGGTGAGTTCAGAGTCTACCTACACCACCATCTTGACACCTCTCTTTCTTTAGCTTCTAAGTAATATACTCATCCTCCATTTTATCGTAAGTCTTCTCCTGCCCAACACACATCAACACGCACACACAACATGCTTTTCCAAGAAATGCCTAAAGAACTGGTTTGGCATTTTGGCATAAGACTGTAAAGTTATTGAGTGTTGGGGTTTTTTTTTTTTTTAACCCTTGGCTTATCTACAAAAACTGATAAATGTTTGTTTGAACATTTTCATAACTAAATATATAACTAGGAGAAAGCCTTAGGAATTTTGCTAATCCCTCAATCTTTTATGAGTTTCATTGAATTGATTTACTAATTATGAGTTTTGTGGGGCACATAAAGAAATAAACAAGTAAGCATTGTATTCTGAGAAATTTATTTTAGGACATCCATGTAGGAACTAACTTTGCAAATACATTTTCTTCTCTTCTGTTTCATCCTGAGACTATTGTAAGAAGCTTAACCAAGATTTTGCAATTTGATTTGACAAAGAATGACATCAGAGATGGCTAAGCATGTGTTAATTGCCTCTTCAGTCCAGAATCAAAATCAAGGTATTTTATGGAAGGATGCGAGCTCTGCTCCAACACCTTTCTCCCAGTTTTCCCAAATGGAGATATTTTTCTTAAAAAATACAGATGTTAATGTACAGAGACAACTGGATATATCCTAATCCTTACTAGGTCCCTTCATCTGTGGGATAGAACTGTCCAGTTCAATAGCCATGAACCTTCCTTTTATTGTTGTACAGGCTTACAAAGTTCTGCTTTCAAATTATTGTTCATTCTATTGTAGAGACATTGTCAGTTCTTCTTCTAGTGGATTATAAATTATTATGTCTTTCTTTTAGCTACTAGTTATGTTTTGAACATTTTTCATAAGCCTATAGGTGTATTGCATAAGAAAATTAAACATACATAGTCATTGCATCTGTTCCCTGTTCCCACATGTCACTTCTAAGCTGGAATGTGAAAGGCATTCATCCACTGAGAGGAGCTATTTCCTTAGGAAAAGTTTACAGTATAAGTTAAGGAAAAACCATTGAGCTGCTATCTATTTTTTTAAATTAAATTAGATATTTTTAAATGCTTAATATTAGTGATTAAATTTTAATGTTTATCACTGAATAGTTTTTTCTGTAAAGGTTTTCTGTTTTTGTTTTAATGGACGAGATTTGAATGAATGTTGTAGAGAAAGGAAGATTAATCAACATTGTGTGATTATTTTTACAGTTGCATAGCCTGAAAGGATAAAGTTTGGTTTAAATATGTGTATTAAACTGTTATTTTCTTGAAGGAGTGTAGTGAACTTTACCATTAAAATAAGAGTATATGAATTAGTTTTCTTCTCTGTTCTTATGACATCGAGTGGGAGATGATATGTAAATTCACAGTACACAGAGTTATGACTATCTGACTTTGTGAGTGTCCTCTGCATTTACTGACTGGTTATATACTTTACCCACTCCAAAGCCACCCAACCCCACTCCCCCAGTGCCAGTTCACTCTGAATTACTAGCACCACTTGGTGGCCAAAGCTAGGAATTGTGTAAAGCACCAACATTTTCTTCCCCACTAGCATGTTATCCATCACTAGACACTTCTGAGCTGGAATGTGATAGAATTTCATAGCTGTATCTGTTGTGCTGTTGAAGGATCTAGCTCTGTAAGGAAAGTTAAAAATGTAAGTCAAGGAAGATAGTTAAGCTTATATGATGTTTTTAATTTAAAAAATAAGTTTATTATGAGTTTTGGTGCTTTCAGAATAGAGAAATAGTTTTATATTTTGGGTATAAATAACTTTCCACAGAAATAAATTATTAAAGTAGTCATAAATATTTCAATTTCTCATGAGGATAACATTAGAGGGAGCCAAAATTTGAAACTTTTTTAATACCAGTTGTTTTGACTAAGTGCTTATTTTGTGTATAAGTAGAAGGTTAAATAAAATTATACTGAGCATTGCAAAAGTGTTACCATAGACTAGGGAGCTATTTCACTAAATTCTGGAATATATGATATTAGCAGGAACATTATGAGCACTAAACAGACTTGCAGTTGGCCGTGACTTTAGGTGGGAATGTAGGTTAAATGTTTTTAGGTGTGATTGCTCTGACCCTTTTTAAGTGAGCTCGTAGTTTTGGAGAGAAGAGAGAAGACATACAACACAACAGAAGGACATGTAACTAACTGCTGGAGATTTGCCCATAAGACTTATGCCAGAATCTGAGAGGAACTATTGGGGTAGCATGATGTTCTTCAGTGTAAGGGGTATCTGAAAATTTATATCATCATAAAAGGGGGAATTGAACATATCCTAGGGATTAAGTTGAGGAGAAATCTGAAAGTAACTTTATCTTTGGGAATTCTAGAGATTCTGGGAGTCATTAATTAGGTTTTTATTTTCTCTGAATTTTTGAAGGAACTGCTACTAGCAAGAGAAGCTTTGGAATAGACTCAATAGAACAAGTATAACTTTGGGAAGAGGAATGTCTCATGGAGGGTTTGCATTTGAGTAGCTCCTTTTAAAAAAGAAAAATGGGAAATGGGTAGCTGATGGGCTTCCCATATACTTGGGGGGATGAAAAAGTTGAAATGATGGTGGAATGCATTTTGGTTGATTGGTCCAGTAAAACAGATATGTAAAGACATTAGAAATGTCTTGCTCAATGGAGCTAACATCTTAAGACTTGCACCCAGTTGCTCAACATGTTTACGTCTGTGGGTAGGCTTTTCTGTTGCTTGCATAGGCAGTCAGAAAAACTGAGGGATTCTGCCAAGGAGGAATCACCATGCCTTGCTCTATCAATAACGCTGGGAATCAGACAGTCGGTGGGGGATCCTGAAGCTTGAATAAAGAATGTACCTCCTTACTCTGTATGTGTGTGTGTATGTATGTATTGTATATGTATGTAGGTGTGTGTGTGGAGAGAGAGAGAGAAAGAGAGAGAATATAACAATAGAAACCACCATTATATTACTTATATAGCATTTATTATAGGCCAGGCACTATTCTAAGTGCTGTACATATATTAACTCACTTAATCTTCACAAAACTCTATTAAGTAGTACTATTATCTCCATTTTACAAATGAGGAAACTGAGGCATAGGGAGATTAAGTAACTTACCCAAGTTCCCATAGCTCTTAAAGAGCAGAGCTGGAACTTGAATGCACCCTGATAATCCAGGGCTAGGCAGAGTATTCTTGTTTGGCCACTTTCATTGGAGGATGCCTCAAATGCTTAAATGGAATCAGAGTAGCTTGTAGTTGCCCAAGAAGTAAACAGGGCTATCCCTGGAATCCCCTGTTTCTGGAAGACATTATATACCAACCTATAATTCAAGGATCATATAGACATGTCTGCATAGGAAGAAAGACTTTCCCCTTGACGTCCCTTGACGTACTGCTCTGAGATCATTGTTAAGTCCTGGTGGCCTACATGGGGAGAGTAAACAAAATGCCCTCCACTAGTGGATGAACTAAGTGAACAGAATGGGTTTTATGTTGGTTTATCAGAAGTTTGAAGGTTTGCTTTTTGTTTTTGTTTTTGTTTTTTTCTGTTTTGCTTATCAGAGCCACTCTGAAAGCTTTGTCAAGGTTGGCCTGAATTCTAAATAAAGGGTCTGTTCTGGTAAGACTGGTTACCTATGAGTGTCAAATAGGGTGGCTAAGAGTGGTGGTTCACAAAACAAACTGGATTTGAGACCTAGTTCCACCACTAACTAGCTCTGTTACTTTAGGTAAGTTATATAACCTCATTAAATGTTTGATGATATTATCACATCATCATTATCATTATTATTCTCAGCCTATGAGAAAGTTATTAGTTGTCAGTGATCTGATGAGGGAGATGACATGGAGTAGCCTCTTTGAGACACTGTTGTTCCCAAGGATTCAGGAAACAGCACTGTGGATCCAAGTCCATCAAGAATGTCTCTTGGGTACCCTGGTGAAGAGAATAGCTCCACTGAGAAGGATGAGGGGCTTCGGATGAGGTAGTATAGTGCTGAAACTCCTACTAGTCACCTGGCCTAGTCTTGAAAAACAGCATTCATTGCGTTTGATTCAAAGTGTAATGTAATTGTCGAAGCCCTGTGCCAGTTAGAAGGCTGCTGGAGATGTTCTGCAGTGTCTTGCTTTCATTAGGTTTCTGTATTTTGAGAATGAATGTGGTCACAGGCTAGAAGGAAGTAGACATAATTCTCTTTAGCTCTCCCTCATTGAATAAAGATATTTAAGAAGGTACATAAGGAAGGATATAGCCCAGTGTAACCTGCTTATCTGAACCCAGGCATGATCAAAGAAGGTATAAAATGGAAGAGGACATTACTGTGCTGGTAGTGCATTGAGGGTTTGGGGTTGAACTCATTCCTTATTGGAAACTGGAGGCTCTGGGGACACCCTGGGTATGATTTTTTAAGGACATTTAAAGGCTTTAAGCAACACAGGAGAGGCTTACCTAAAAGAGTAGCTGGGTGACTGTATAATACATCTTTGGGGAAACCCTTTAATAGAAAGAATCCTATTTGGAGCATATCTACCTTGTTTGTTCTTCTATATATAATTTGAAAAATTATATATATTTAATTTTCCACACTATGAACAGAATCTAATCTCATTCTCACCTGGCATTTAGTAAATCAGCCATTTCATCTACATTGCCAATTTCATAAGCTAATTTTAAAGATGCCCTGCTTTTAATATAAAAATCTCTGTAAAAATGATGAAAACTTACTTTCTCAGTGAAGCTTTTTGTTTTATAAATATTTGGTTTTTCTTCTTGTAGGCTTTCTTTTCTTAAAATTACATCAATTTGTACTTCAAATAGTCATTTTCTTTTTTACTTTATTTCAATAACTAATAAACTTTTAGGTGTCTTCTATTAGTCCGTAATTTTTGGTCTTAAAATTTACCGTTTTTATTTTTTGATAATAAGCAGTATTCCATGATCTTCTTTGTTCTTGAATCTCTAAAACCCACTGCAAGTAACCAGACTGTCACTACCTGGAGCACAGCCACATTGTTTTGTCACTGTACCTATGGCTGTCTTTTGTACGTATCAGTGACACTGATGACCCAGTAGGGCGTTCACTTTATTTTTCCAGCTCCAGAGATGAGTTTGTACTGATTCATCCACACTTTTCACCTATCCTGCTTATGACCAATGGTGTACTAACTATATTAACGATAGACTTTGTTATGACTAACAAAGATTTAAAATATAATTTGTGTCTATGGAGTTGTTCAGAAATTTACCCTTGATCCAGCTATTCCTGATTATGTATCTGTCTCCACATTAGACTAGGAGCCCTTTTGAGGACAGGGACCTCATCTTTGTATTTCCAGCTCCTGGCTCAGCATGTGCCACCATCACCCTCTTCATTATCATCATCAGAGCTAGCATTTTTAGTCTTGGGTACTGTGCTAAGGACTTTACATGAATTTTCTCATTTAATTCCTCTACCAACCACGTAAGTAATATGACTATCCTTATGGAAATGGAGAAACTGAGGTTTAGAGAGCTTAATTAGTCTAAGATCAAGAGGCTCCGTTACTTTTTTTTTTTAACCAAACTGGAGAAAAGCCATTTTGGATGCAGATTCAATGTTCATCTCATTTGCATCATATTCAAAACAACAGCTCTAATCAGCCACAGAAACTATAGACAGTGTAGAAATTTTCATTATGCTTGTCCCTATCAGAATTTATAGTCTTATCCACAGGAGTTTCTCAGAATTATTGTACGTAAACATTCATAAAGGTAGTCCTTAATTTAAAAGAGGTCTTTATTCTAAAGTTCATTTATAAGTCAGATGCCTTTCCATAAAATACTTAAATTATGGATTGGGTTCCCAGACTACCCTATAAAAACTGTGTGCACAAATGAGCTAAAAAAAAGATGTACCCCTATTCTCCCAATGAGAAGATCCCCTCCAGAAATTTTGACCTACTTCAATATATAAAAGTTTAGAAATATCTCTTGTAATATTTAATTTAATTTAGCTACATATACATACATATTTAAAATTACCTATCTTAAAATACATTAATCTAGAAATATTGCTTCTCTCCACTCCCACTTTTCGAGAAATAATTTTATTCAACTCTTAATGTTCATCTTTTTAACGTTAACGTCTCTGTCACTTCTAGAGCCACTCTTTTTTTTTTTTTTTTTTTTTTTAAAGATTTTATTTTTTCCTTTTTCTCCCCAAAGCCCTCCGGTACATAGTTGTGTATTCTTCGTTGTGGGTCCTTCTAGTTGTGGCATGTGGGACGCTGCCTCAGCGTGGTTTGATGAGCAGTGCCATGTCCGCGCCCAGGATTCGAACTAACGAAACACTGGGCCGCCTGCAGCGGAGCGCGCGAACTTAACCACTCGGCCACGGGGCCAGCCTCATAGAGCCACTCTTTAAGTCATTTTCATGACATGACTGTGAGAAGGCTCTAGGACAGGGAGGGGGTAGAGAGGAGTCTGCCAGGTGCAGTCCAAACAAAAGGAGCTTCAAGAGAGGGGAGAACTGGCAGGAGAACCTCTCCATCTGTAAGTGTGGCTCACAATTCAAGTTTTCCCTTATTGGAGGATGCCTAATTGATTCTCTAAGTAGACAGCAATCTATTTGGTTGAATGATGCCTATAAAAGTGACTCAATATGTTTTATTCCATTTTTTAAAATATGTTAAATGTACCTTAAAAAATAAATACAACTTCAGCGTTCTGTTCTGAGTGTTTTAATTTTAGCCAAGTGCCTATTTGTAGATAGTCAAGATAGTCCTGCATTACCTGAAATGTAGGTCATATGTAATACCTTTAACGGCTCTTAGCATTGAAAAGTTATAGGTGTAACCCCATCCCATATGTAATTTTTTAAAAATACTAAACTGTAAGTTAATATAAAGAATTTTATTAGTTATAATTTTTCCTATGACAACTACTTCTGTGGTTTAGTATTTATTTTTATTTTTTTGCTATTTTAAGTTTGTGTTTGGTTTACCTTTTGAGAAATCTGGCATAACCTTTGGCATAAAACTTGGTACAAGAGGACTGCTGTTAATTTCCAACCTTTAGAAATAGCTTCTTTGTACCCATAAGTTTATGAAGAAGGAACTTTGGTGAAGTTGTCTATACTTCCTCCTGTAAGAAATACATGCATAGAAGTCTGTGAAAAGTTGTCTCTAGAGAAATGTTGCCCTGAATCTCTCCCCACAGTCTTTTTTACCAAATGGGTAAATAAAAGGTGTGTTTATTTTGAGAGAGTGCGTTAGTTTTTATTTTACTTCAACAAAAGGAGACAGGATTTTCCCCAAGTGTATATTCTTAATACTATAACAAATATATCATGCTGAGCAAATAGTTTTAAGACAATTGCTGCTGAAAACATTAGTAAAGATGATGAGATTCTTCATTTATGTTGATTGCTGTTTTAGGATATTCTTGGAATAGAAACATATATCAGCTATTTGCTTATATAGTGAAATTTGTTTTTATAATAAAGCTCTAATTTCCTAAGTTTAAAATATTTTCTGAAACTGGGGCACTGGAGTTCTGCAGTAATGTCGGCTTTGAAGTTCATGTGTCCGTGACCCTACATAACTGCACTAAATTCATCTTTCTCATCCATTTAGTAAATCTACCAGATTTTACTTCATTATTAGAATATGTTTCTCCAGTACCAATTAGCTGGACATGTGTGTCTCTATTGTAATATATTATGTCTTTCAAAGGTCATCATATTCCTATAATCGTACCATCGGGACAGTTTGTAATGGCAACTTTTTTGTTTTTATGTTTGGCTTGGCTTTGCTGTGTTGTGTCCTTTAAGGGCCATATGTGGTCACTAGTCAGCTATCTCCACTATGGGGCTATGGCAAGATTTCAGCATTCTTTAATGTTTTCATGGTGGAAAATCTTGAATTTGTTTATATATATGACAATTGCCTACATCTTTGTGTTTTCATTCTTTTCCATTGAATTCATCTTCTGTTCAGCTAAAATTGTGTTGTTTCTCATTTTGCATTTATATAATAATTCACTGTCTAAAACTCATGTCTTTCTAAATAGATAATAAGTTTGTGGTGAAAGATTAATTAGGAAAGATTAATTGGTAGACAGTTTTTAAAAATGTGCTTCATAATTTTAAGTTTTTGACATCACTTTTATTTATTTTAAAATTTACATTGAAAACACTGCTTCTGAAAAAATAAATGAAAACTACATACAAATTCCTGGATGGATGAATGAATGAATTCTTGAGTGAAATTAAATATTAACTTTAAGTCACTTTTTCTTTTTGGAAGAGATGCAGTATAAGGTGGTTGCTGTATAGTCGACTAGTGTGAAGTATTTATACTACATGGAGTGCTGTGTTAGTATGCTGCTTTCTATTAAGTAGGTTTTGTGAACTGTGACAGAGAGAATGACATGAAGTCATATTTACGTACTTACTTTCCCTGCCATTATCATTATTGTGGATTATTTAATAATTTTTACAAATCATACTCTGGCTACAATAATTGATTAAAAGAAAAAACTGACATTAAGAGATTGTGGTGTCAGAAAAGACATTACACTCTTGAAGGCAAAATGAAAAACAGAAGTCTTTAAGGAAACAAAGTAGAAAACAATATTACCAGAGATTGTATTAATTAGTCAATACTTTAAAATGTTAAAGTGATGTTTTTTATTGGTAGTATATTTATATTGTTTTAAAATATAGTTTAACATTGTTTTAAAATATAGTTTAATAACCCAGTTATGCTTTTACATTTTGGTAACTGTATACTTAACTAGTATTTTGTCATTTTTTTAAATTTTAAAATGGTCTTTCAATAGTAGATGTCTTGAATTTTTCAGTTCATAAAACTGAAAAAAATTTAAGATTTAACAAAGTATCATTATTGACTCTAAGGTGATAAAAATGTAGTTGTAGTTACAAATAAAAGATAATTTTTGAAAGAGATAATTAACCAGGTGAGGTTAAACAACAGAAAATGATTTATGGTGATTTTATAAAATAATGACAGTCTTCATTTTAAGCTACAATGTAAAGTGCTTTATTCTGAGATTATGTATTGTGGCAGAAGCTAAAACTGCCTTTTTTCTTACAGTGCCAGAATACAACCTCTTTTTCTTTTTGCACTAACAAGACTGCTTTACCACCACAGCCCACTCTAAGTAATTAAATCAATCCTTTGTACTTACCGTATTCTCCTCTAGTGACGGTACTAGATCTGATTATATGCTTCATGCATATTCAAAGTACCGCACTGACAGCTCTTTAATGAGCTCTTACTTAATCAGTATGAACAATGTTCATCTTGTTCTTTTTTTCCTCATGCATTAGAGCTAGGAACAGTTGGGAAAAATGAAACATCCAGCATTCATTTGAAAAATATATTGTACTTTGAAAAGTGTCTAAGCTGAGGAAGTTGCATTCTGCCCTTTAAAAGTCTGATGGACAAATTGGATTACTAGTATTGGATTAAATAACAAATGGTTAAAGGAGAAATGAGAAAAGCTCACTGTGATCACAGGCTTTAATATTTTTTGTTACTTATAAAGCTAAAGGGGTCTTTAACCAGTTATTAAAGTCAGGATTAATTTGTAATGGTTCAACTTACTGGCTTTTAAAAGCTTTTTAAATTTAAAAAATTTTAAATCCCTAAAAACAATAGTGTAATGATGTATTAGAAGAAAATTTAATTTTTTTATTACTAAGCTAAGTATAGATTTCCATCACCGTGTACTATCTCAGAATAAGGAGTTAGTGTTACAGAATTGATTTAACCTCAAATATGTTTTTTCAGTTAATTTATATAATCTATGTAGCAGTATGTAGTGTGTTTTTAAATATTTCTTATCGTTAGGCTTATTTCCTTTTGAAACATGAGACTCTTGTAGTATTAGACATTTCCTAACAATTAGGGGAGGAGGATCTTTTATTCTTACCTGGAAATCACAGGCATGAGTTAAACTGAAAATAACACAGTACAACATCAATATTGTTATTCTCATGCAAGCAGTCTTCCATTGAAGAAAATGATGCTAATTTAAGAGTAGGCTAGTTGCTACTAGTATTGCCTGAAAGCCTCAATTATAGGTTAAGTTAAACTCAAAACAAAGTTTTAATATGTCTATATTTTTAGAAGCCACTTAGGTTATGAACACAAGAATTAAGTCTTTAATCAGAAAATAAAATATCATAAAAACTATGCCTATTAATATTGCACACATGTGTCATTTCACTGATCAAAAAGGCCTTCACCAGGGTACAATTGGCCTTTTTCCAAATTGCAAGCTTTTTCTCAGCTTTTTCTTTTTACTCTTTCTTCTTTTGTTGCTACCCAGGGATTTGTGCCTATCGCAGCCTGTATCACATGATCAGTGTCAAGACATCACATGGGCCAAAGTGAATACAAAACCAGCTACTCTAAAAGAGAGATTAAAAATACTGTAAAACAATAAAGACTTTTGTTCATACACTAAAAGAATCTGTCCTAAGTTTGCTTCATACCGTAAAGTATCAGCAGCATCTAATGAAGGCGCACATCCTCACTGTTCTCCCTAATGATGAACAACAGATATCTATTTTACAGGGATATTCTGAAGTACATGTTTAATCTTTTGCACACAGATCAGTTCTTTATATTTTATTTTCATTCTAAAAATTTCCAAAAATTTCTATTAATGTAGAAATAGTTAAATAAATTATGGTACATCCGTAATTTATGCAAGTATTAAAAAGAATGAGGTTAGATCTTTGAACAGCATGACAAAAGCAAATCACAGGATAATATATAATATGATCTCACTTATATTAAAAAAAACACTGTATGTGTCTATAGATAAGGTACATACGTGTGTGTGTGTGATAGACAAAGCTATCTGTGTGGTCTGGAAGGAGATATGCTAAACTGTAATAGTACTTAATAGTACTTACGTCTGGAGGAGGAGTGGGGAATTGGGGAGGGTGAGATTGGTGAAAGAGGGCTTGACTTTTTACTCAGTTATACCTCTGTACTGCGTGAATTTTTAAAATGGACTGCTAATGTATTTGAAAGTTAAAAGAAAATATCTCACTTAAAAAGAAAATGAAACTTAAGGAATTAGCTGGGATATTTAATTTTTTGTTGGATATTTAAGTTAACCCTATGAATCTTTACAGAAGTTGGACTGAAGTATTAAATAATGGCTTAGCAAATCAATAAACAAATTATAGATGAAATCCAGAAAAAAAAGTCAAAGAATTGTAAATTTGACTAGGTAAAATTTGAAGGGAGAGAAAGGAAGAAGATGGGGAATTAATATTTTTCTTGAGTATGATTGTGGCCTACTTCTACATGAACAATACCGGTTATATACTGACTTTTGAAGGGGGGTCGTATGGATGATGGAAGTGCTATTAGGGAAAGTGAATTTTAAATGTGCAATTAGTAAATTTGTAATCTAAAATTTTAGATTACCTCTCTGCTCATGTTTTGTGATTTACTGAACATTACTGTGTTCATTATAATGTTTTTTCAGATAGCTACAGGTATTTTTTATAAGTCATTAATATTTGGAATAATTTGCAAGTGGTTACCCTATTAGGGATGATGAGTTCCAGAATGGTATATGCACATACATATCTTTAGTTTATTTTAGGGGAGGAAAATAAGAAAAAAGAACCCAAGTTGTTACAAGTGGAAGCTTTCACAAAATCTGTGGACTTCTCTGATCTTCCTGCTAGTCTTATAATTCTCATAATGTTTTTTTTTTTATCATGACCATATGTCTGTCAGCACCATGAGTTCCTCATTGAAACATAATAACAAGTCAGCCTCTGGGGAGGATTTAAAAGTTGGAACACTTTCTTTTTACTGTACTTAGTGTTGGTATGATCTGTAGAAATGTACAGGGGAACTGAAATGTATATGCTGAATAATACGAGCTTTGGAAGATTGGCTTATGAATTTTTAAATATTGATTTTTTTCATGTCTTGGACTTTAATCTTCTGTTATTATAAACAGTTTAATTTGTACTGTTGGTGTAGCTAAAATATGTTTCATGTTAAAAAAAGAACATGTACTAAATAAACTATTATTTGGCTTGTAAAATGTCATATAATAAGAAATAACTCTTCATGAATTATAGGAAGGAACACAGAAGAAGAAGAAGCTATGATGCAGGAATGGTTTATGTTAGTTAATAAGAAAAATGCCTTAATAAGGAGAATGAACCAGCTGTCTCTTCTGTAAGTACTCGTGACTATACCTGTTTTTCCTGTGACGTTGATGAATCTTAGGCTTTTTGCCTTCTTTGGGGTTTCATATTTATTAGACTTATTTTTTTTCTTTCCTTGAGATTACAGTATATTTTAAATAAATAGTATATAAGCAATTTTCATCTGAACAGTAAGAATTTTAAAATAGAGTGTAATATTTTTAAAAATGTATTATATAGAAAGCCAAGGAATATAAATAATTTTTGCATTTAAGAAATAAAGCACTTGTGCACAAAAAGGAGGTTTGGATTATATTAAGGGATTATATTAAGGATTATATTAAGAGGGGGAAAATAAATAAAATTGAAGTTTATTTAACATCAAATTTTGTTAAAAATTAAAATAACTCTTAATGAGGACAAAAGTACCTTTGTATTCTACAGATGGTGTTACCCTAAATTTTGGGATAAAAGATTAATGGCTTACACAGAAGTGACCTTTTTATCATAGCAAGAATTACAGTAAAATGGCGACTAGACCAAATGTAAGCATTCCTGGTCTTTGGCGTTTAGTTCAGTATAGGACTTAATGCTTGCTCCTTTTTGCTCACTAGCAATGTTCTTATCTTATGCCACCTAGTGTGGGAAGGAGCAGGCTTACATGTTTTATTTTAGCGAAAAACTCTTTTTGTCATTTCTGCCATACCTGAGCTTGATAAAAAGAGTTATGAAGAAGCACAAAACTGAACTAATTCTGGATTTTTAATCATCTCTGTATTAGACTTACACTGGTAGTACTTTCATGTTTTTTATAGTCTTTTCACATGGAGTTCTAGACAAAAGAATGTTTATTGTGAACTATGAAAAATATTTTACAAAATAGCCTTATAGCTGGCATTTAATACAAGGTGCATTGAAGAATGAGACTACTTATCCACAGATTAAAATATACCTCTGTGCAATTCAAAATTGAAGGAGAAAAATAATCGCACTAGTAAATACTCAAGCTGAGGAAGGTTTTAGGTTTGTGTATCATTTGTTTGAGTAGCTTAAAGTTAAAGAGAAAAGTCAGTTATGAGTCCTAAAATCAATGTAACCTAAAGGTTCTTTTAAGTGTTTAATGATTTAGTAATTAGCATATTGATGAACTTTTTGCAACTTGCCTAGGGAAAAAGAACATGATTTAGAACGCCGGTATGAACTGCTGAATCGGGAATTGCGGGCAATGCTGGCCATTGAAGGTGAGAAATGCTGTGGTGGAGTGAGGGATGTGCGGTGTCAGTGTCAGAGGTTTAAAGAGTGTAATACACTTCTGGTCTCACTAGGTGTGGCCCAACTAGGACCCAACAAGAATTACAAATAAATGCTTTAGAGGCAGAAATAGTCACGTAAAACCTCAGGACCCTAATCCAGATAGATAATCATTATGCTTGCTATTAAACACAAAAGTGTCTTAACTTTTGTCAGTAAGCTTAAATGTGCACAAAATGGAAAATATAGGGAGTTAAATGATTTAATTACATTTTACTATGTGCAATTTAAAGTTGTTTCCAGTAGGGAGGTTTTGGAAACATTTATCATTTTGATTTTTCACATTCAGACTCTAAATTTTTACCTTAATATTTAATTGATGTCACCTGTCCAGTCTACTTTAGTTCTTAAGATTCCAACTTCTATTAAGTGAATATTCAGGCAAAGATTGGCAGAGGAGATAAATGAAACACTTTCACACTTTTCATAAAGCTTTTAAATGAATTATATGGTAGTCCTAAGGATGGTTTATACTATCAGTAAACATCAGCTAGCTTAACTATAGTATTTACTATTTATGATTATTTTAAAAAATTCTTAGGTGTTTTAGAATGCTGTTCTCCTTACACCTCTTAGTTGAAAATGTCTTATAGTTCAAAGATGTCTGCTTAAAAGCTAATCCTCTGGGCTCTGTAAAATGGACCTTTTGTCTAATCAATGCAAATTGATTTTCCTATTCTATATTGACCTCTTAACCCATTGACTGTCCATGGTAATTTCCTTCTTCACCTGATAAGGTACCTGATCCATAATAGGTCAATTCTAATTAGTTCAGAAACTGGAAATTTTAGTTTGTAAGGGAAAGCCAAATGAAACCATACATTTTAAAATATCTTAATTAATATTGTTATTAAATAAAATACATGCTATTTATCTAACTAGTATCTTATACATTTATAGAAGTTTTATTTTTTAATTACTTTTATATCCACAATCTCATTTGATAAATGTGACTGACAATATTTGTATATCCTTGTTTAGAAATCAGACTTACTTTATTTAAAAGGCTTCAGATAGCTAATTTCCTTCAAGTGGCTATCCGAATGTATCAAATTATGCCATTGATAATGACTGTAAAATTTGTCAAAATTATTTAAGAAGTTCTATGAAACTTGCCATTGAAAGAAAATGCACAAGTATACTAAATGGTATTTTTCCTCTTCATATAATTTTTGTAGTAACAGTACAGTCTTTAAAAGAGATTGGAAAGCTAAATAGTCAGTTGAAAAGTATGTACAGCAAATACTATTTATATGGTATATATATGTATGTGTAATATGAAATGTATATATATAGTATGTATAATATGTAACTCATTATACAGTTTATTCTTTATAGATTCATTATACATTACACTCAATACAGAGTATTAACATTTTTTTTTACCCACTCTCTCATGTATACTAAGTTAAATCATCCCTAAAATACGACTTGATACCGTACAGTTGACTTCTAAGGCAGATATTGCTTCTATCCCAAAACCAGTATTATACCAAATTCTGTCTTAAAAGGAGGGCCGTGATACATATAAAAGATCCCACTGTCATCAGCAGTCCTATCCGTGTGTACCGGACCTGCAGTCTTAAATAATCTAACATTTCATCTGCCTGCTCTTCTTGTACATACAGAAGACCATATTTTTGAAGAAGAGGTGAAAAAATAGTTTTTCCTTTTGAAACACCTTTAATACAATTGCTAGTTTTTTGAGATTTTATTCTGTTTTATTTTTTAATTAATATTATCATCCCATATGTGATGGTGCCTTAAGTCTCTCAGCTAGTTTCTGTTTCTGATTGAGGGAAAAAAAGAGACTTGAGGAAAGAGGCAGCCTGTTGATGACAAATAAAGACACTTTCTTAGAGAGAGGCCTTCCCACCAGCCTGGGCAGTACGTGGACTTGCTTGTCCTAGAGAGGCACGGATATCATGATGTTCAGTTCTGTGAAGACAGTGTCCTCTGAGCTAACCCTTAGAATGGGCACGTGTGCAGTTCAGTAGCCTTTGGGAATGTTAAAACACCCCAGGAAAACACATGAATAGGCAACATTAATTGGTTTTGTTTTGCTTTCCTTTGTTTTAAAGTTCATTCCTCTTTTCTTTCCCATCTCTTCTACCTGGTAGCCATAAGATGGTTTTCATAATAAATAAACTAAAATCTTTTCAAAGAAATCTGCTGCTGAAACCATTCACCAGGAGAAAAGCACAGACTATTAATAGTCATAGCACACTGAAAGAAATATTAGCGGCTTGGTTTGAGAGAGAAAAAAAATTCAATATATCCATTATTCTGAGAATCCATTATCACTTTGGCCTGTTTTTTACCTTTCTTTCCCTGAGGGCTTTTTCGTAGCAGGAGTTTCACTCTACTGAGCTAAGTTGTAGCATCCCTTAAGCTAACAAACATCTTTTAGATACTTTTCCTATAGTTTTTTTGTTCCAGATTATTTAATGCCCCCTCAGGAAAGATAAATTCATTTCTGCACACATTGGGGTGGGCTTTTAGAAAGTGGTGTGTTCATTTTCTGCACAAGAAATGGATCTTCTCTAGGATTTTGTACATCTTGATTTATTCTTGGCTTAGAGTTTGAAGTGGGTGCTCTTCTAAAGGGATTTATGCATAGGTTCACTATTTTTGTAGTTATGGTTTATATGATAAGCTTTTTATATTTAAAATCAATATGTAATCCTGTGGAGGAGCTTATCCCCTAAAACCCCATTTGTAAATCTATTTTAGCTTTGTTACACAGCACAGCCACAGTCTTCCATAGATTGATTAGGTACAGCAGTAGAATCCTATCAAATGGCCTGCTCTGATGATGATGCAAACTCTTTCAGGATTGCTAGTTGACTGGAACTAAAGATAAGACTTGACTGCAATCCCCCAATGTGCTCTTTACAAAACTAGTGTTAATTTTCATCAAAGTGCCAGGCTTATTTATAGTGGCAAGGTTGAAGGGTTACTACAAGAACTTTAGGTCCTTTCTGTTAGAGTGTTTATAGGTATTTCTTTTGCCTTTTTTCTAAGGTAATTATCAACTTCAGCAAATAAACTGAATCGGAGAATGAATAATTGGCCCTATATATCAAAAAGAGTTTTTTTGTATTAACAAAACAGCTCACTGCAGATGGACATAAACAGAATCTCTTTATTTCAACACTTTGGCTCAAATGCAGCATCAAAACTTAATCCTATTTGTTGCGAGAGGATATGGCTTTTGTAGCAAAAGTATGATGGAATCTTTAAATTAATCAGAACTCACACTGTAGTCTGTCCAAGCCAAAGTCAGTGCATCTAGCTAGCTGTGACTGGTGTTATAGGTGAGTAATCCTTTCTTACAATGCATAACAGGTAACATAAATTTACGTGCAGGTTTTTCAAACATGACATTACATCTAGGTGAAGCTATTTAAAAGGGGATTTTAAATTTTTTAAATTTAGACTTGAACATACAAATGTGAATTGTGATCAACTTTAAGATATTATTAAATTTTTTAAATCATCAAAATAGTTTGTTTACCAAATTATCATTCAAATATGCATGTGTATGTTTATTAAATTTACTCCCATGAGAAAGCAAATACAAAGTAAAAGTAGTTTTGCTAGTGTAAAATCTACTCACCACACATAGCTATTTCCTGTACCATTGACTAATATTTTGTAGATACATGTTAATGTAGTAATGACATTTAATATGAAAAATCTTATAAATTTATGCTAGAACATTTTAAATTCTAATGTCAGTTAGAAATAATGAAAATTACCTAAATATTCATAACTTAAAAGTATTTTTGTTACAGTTAGGAGAAATGTCATTATTGAGCTAGGAAAAAGTTAAGATTTTAAAAATTATTCAGTACCGCAGGGGTTAAAAAAAGAGTTTTCTCTCTTTTCTCTCTCATCCATATATATTGTTAAAGCCTTATTTTTTAAAAATTAAAGAAATCTTGATATTTCTAGTTATCAATTAAAGCCTTAAAAGTGATGTCAAGTCGCTTAAGAGAAGGAATAATTTAATTAGGAAAATTATGTGTTGCTTTAAAAATTTTTATAATTTTATGTGTTGTTAAAATTTATTTTCTCTTGGTTTTAAAATTTTTTATAATTTTCAATTTAATTATATTTTTATGCGTGGTGGAGAAAATTTATTTCCCAGTCGTAAAGCTCTTATCAAAATCTTTTGGAAGTAACGAATTATAAACTAAAGCTTATAATCAGAATAATTTCTTGAGGTTGGAAATGGAAAAATTAATATTCATCAGAACTTGCTAATCTTAATAATTATAAAATTTAGTTACAAATCTTTTACAAATTTAGCAGGTTTTTCTCTGAGTTAATATTTCTAGAACTACGGTTACCTGAAATTAGACTAGATGACCTTTAAGATCTTTCCAACCTGAAGAGTCTATTAATTTTTCTGTTGTGTAGAATGAGACTGTTTAAGAACAAGAACCAGATTAGAAAATTGTCCAGAATTCCTGACCTCAGTTGCATTTAAATCCAAAGAGTAAAATTGTGATAGATAAATTATGTGGCTTTTCTTCAATGTTGCTGTTTTGTTAATTTTTAAATTCTTACATTCAGGAAAAAACTTTCCATAATAATAGTTTCTTTACTCCTCTTCATGCTATAGAATATTTCACTTCTTTTTTTACAAGAATGTTATGTGGCCACTACATGTATTTATTTGTGTGATGCTTTGTATGCAATGTGGATAATTAATACATGGCATGTTTCATATATATATGTATGTCTGTATTTGAGTTTATAATGAAAGGAATAGTGGTAAAATTGAATAAACCATTCTAGCTTTTTGCTGCTATTCTAACCTTTATTGCATGATGATGCATCTAATTTTTAATTTGTAAATACAAGATAGAATTCCCTCTAGCACCATTTGCTTTCATAAAGCTGCTGAGCAGTTTGCTGTCTTGAATAAATTTTGCTTTGGAGGAGGTCGCAGGGATTTGAACCAGCACATTCTTGTGTGTTTTGTGAAGATTCACATGGTAACCAGCGGTGTGCATTGTTAGGTTTATCTGAATAAGCACCAGCCATGTGAGTTTTAACATGATTGCCCAGGGCAATGGAGAGAGAAGAGAGAAACCCGAAAGGATTGCACTCCTCTCTGTTTTTTGGAAAGTGCATTTGCTGGGGGAGGGGGCCGCATGAGTCAGTGGCCATGGTTTTGTGTGTGTGTGTGTGTGTGTGTGTGTGTTTAAAGCTGGTGTCCTGTTTCCCTCTAGGTCCTCATTTGTTCTGCTATCTGCCTCATCATCTACTTCTTCTTTTCATTGTTTACCTTCCTAATGAGGGAGGCGGGGTAGATGGGGATTGATTGACAGCTACAAGCCCTTACAGTCTGGCCAGAGAGCAGTTGGCTTTGGTTTCAAAAGTGCTTTAAATGTTCGATTTGGTCCTGTTTTTATTAAACGAAACTGCTGCTCATCTTAAGGAAATGATCGGACCAGCAAAGAATAGGAAACATATTATTGGGGCCTAAAACCTTCAAAAAACTGTCCCTACCCATGGAAAGAGCACTGCCCATCGAGTTTTCCAACCTTTAACTTGGGTTTCAAACAGAAGTATGTAATTTTTCCTTTGCAAAAGTGCTTTGATTTGAAACCACCCAGCAAACCTCTCCAAAAGAAAACTGGCTGTGATGCGATCGAGGGCTGCAGTGTAATATTGCAGAGCAAATTTATTTTTTACTTCAAAGAAAAATGCTAATTAGCCGATTCACTACTTTTAAAGTTATTGTGAAGCATATGGCGCCCAGTGTGAGATACATCCAACTGCTAAAATAGAGCGAAGAGGAAATTAGCGAAGAATGGGCTGTATGGGGTGAGCACGGGGGTGGGGGAGGAGGATAGGTTCTCAGGCAGATTCTCTAGCCTTTTCAGAATGATTTTATCGCCCATCTCTGCTTCCCGCCTCCTCATTTACCCACATCCCCCACCACCAGCCCTCGGCCGACCTCTTCTAGGACTCCAGCTCTCCCTCCCCCACTTTGGCTGAAATCAGGTGCGCACCTCCGGCTGGCCGCCGGCTCACACCTGGTCACTTCTGCAGGTTCCGTCCCAGCCGTAGCCATCTCGATCTGCGAGAAGTATTTAGAAAGTAAGGTTTGAGGGGTGAAATCCTCACCACGACGGCCAAACTCTCCATAAAACACTAGCTAGTGGGACTCTATAATATGGTTTGCGGAGAAGTACAAGGAAACTGGAAAGGCGGGAAAGGGAGGGCAGGGGCCGGGTGTGCCGAGGCCCTTCGGGTGGGTAACGAGCCTCTCGTCCTCTGCAGACTGGCAGAAGACCGAGGCCCAGAAGCGACGCGAGCAACTCCTGCTGGATGAGCTGGTGGCCCTCGTGAACAAGCGCGACGCGCTAGTCAGGGACCTGGACGCTCAGGAGAAGCAGTGAGTGGGCGGTGGGGTCGGGATCCAGGCTCTGCCGCCTGCTGAGGGGCCGAGAAGTTCGCCGAAAGTTCAGTCCAGAGGTCTCGGGTGGGCCGGGGCAGCCTCCCGCTGGCCCCGAGATCCCCGTCCCCGCTGGGGCTCCAAATGCCGGGCGAGAGGGCAGTGCTGCTCTGCCCTCCACGAAGAAAAATAATTTTGTTTCCTGTTTGACTTCCAGGGCCGAAGAAGAAGATGAGCATTTGGAGCGAACTCTGGAGCAAAACAAAGGCAAGATGGCCAAGAAAGAAGAGAAATGTGTTCTTCAATAACAGCCGGACCAGAATCTTTCCCAACATTTTAGTCTTGGGTCCCCAGACCAGAAAAAGTCAGACTCGTTGTTGATTTAAAACTTTAACATTTTGTTTGGCTGGATTGTACTTCTTTACTACTACCCCCACCCCTTTTCTTCCCTCCTTTCCAGATAATATACAGAACTCCAAAATAGCTTTGTTTAAGGATTTTTTGTGTATGTGAGTTAATCATTTCCTTGAAATCATGTGAAATAGATTTGCACAGATACCTTGTGAGTGATTGGTATTGGGAGTGTTCAAGAAACTGTTCAGAGAAGAAAGAAAAGAAAACCCTTCCCGCATTATGTTCCCTCCTTTTCTGATGGGAGGAAAATTTGAAAACATTTTTGTTGTTGTTGTTGTTGTTGTTAATAGCATAATGATGGTGGGGGGGGGGGTAAAAGAGGGATAAGAAAAATGTCATGAATGATTTTTTTCCAGTCCTGCCATATCTAACACTGACTCTGTTACCTAAATTTTATAGTTAGATCATATTCAATCTGCTTATTAAACTGTGTTCTATTTACCAGTGGGATTTTCTGCAGTTGTTTTGCGTTTCACTGTAAGGATAATAGAGCTCCTCTCCTCTGCTTTCTTCAGAGGATGGCTCTGTAACCTAGCCTGAGACAAGTCCTGTGATTTAAAGGTGAGCTGTGAGGATGGGACTAATTGACATGCATCAGTTTACAAAGACGGGCTTATCATCTGAGAATGCGCCATCTTTTTCTCTGGATAATTATTTATTACTTCTAGCTTGGTTCCTACAATTTTGTTGGGTCTCAACATTGGCTCAAGAATGCTGTTAATATTTATTCTGTATTGATAAAAGTCTGTCTTGCCACTATGAGTAAATCCCCCAATTAATATTTTCTTCTCTAGCATCGCACTGTCATTTTTTGTGAAAATGGTTATCTGTTTATTTATTACAATACTGAGTCATATATAAATTTTCAATAAAAGCAGAAACTTTCTTACCTTAAACACTGCTGCTACTTCCTTGCAATGAAAACTTGACACTGGTTTAAGGAGAAGTCTGTGTATCCATAAGACTTTTCTTGTGGGAAAAAAGGGGTCCTTTTGATTGCAGGACAGGATCCTGGCTGTATTTGGAGCTGAGTAAGTTTACATCATCCCAGAGGGGCCCTGCTGACACACGAATGTGAATTGAAAAGCAGTTAGTCATATTATCTTAAGCATTGTAAACTATCATCTTTGGTTAAGGGTCATCTCTGGTGTTAAAGATTTGAGGAAATTTGTGATTCCACAGCACTGAAAAAATGCTAATATCTTGATGAATTTTCCACGTTAATATTTTCAGTTATAATTTTGCACTCATGAGGAAGAACTATGACTTCTGAGAACTGGCAAGTCTGTAGGTGCTGAAGTGAAAGGAAGTGAAAGGAAGAGGGTTATTGTTGGGGGAGGGGGTTAAGTGTGTGTGCAGATATGTGTGTATGAGATGAGGGGAAGGGAACTTAGCAAAGAAGTTCTAGGCTACAGAAAAAACTGGCGATTTTATGGTAGTTTCCATCACTCCTCTGCAGAGGTGTCCCAAACAAAGAAAGCTCGTTCAACAAGTCTGGAGACAGAGAGGACAGTCCACCAGCATTTAAACTTTAGCCTAGATCACACATACATAAATATACACACATACATCTATGTACGTATACATAGAAATAGTTATGCACACACAAATTCCGCTCGGAAAATCTGTAGCCGCCTTCAATTGCCATTCTTTGAAAAGGATAATGAAAACTTGGTACGGCAGAATTTCTTCATGACAAGGATTTTAAGAAGTTATTGAAAAGTTATCGGAACGAAATGAAATCGGGTATTTGCCCTCTTTCCTCGTTCTCTGGGGGAAGCTCTCAGAACCCTGCTCTACCGCCAGGGAAGCCCGCAGGCGGAAATCGCCAGCCCGAAGCAGCCTGGGGCTTGGGTGGCCAGCGCCCCCCACCCCTTTACGCTGGATTCGGGGAACCTTCCCTCCTGAGAAGCCTCGCAGAGAGGCGGCTGCCCCAGCCGCTCCCGACCTGCCAAGTGACAAGCCTTCCCTAGGCACAGACTTGCTACCCTCTCCCTGCCCCGTCTGCCCCAGGCCCGAGCCTCGCGGGGTTTCCATGGGAGCTACTCCGTGGCGCCCGCACGCCCCGCAGCGGCGGCGCGGCGCGGACCCCCGGGACTAGCCGGGTCAGGCTCGCGGCGAGGGCGCCGCGTCCCGATTTCGTCGCGCCGTGCCCAAAGGCTGCCTCCGGAGCGCAGGCGCGAGCCCAGCATGCCGAGAGGCCGGGAACCCGAAAGCCCGCGCTCTGGGAAGAGAAGCTGTGGGCCGGGGGTCGCCGAGAAGGAGGAGGAGGAGCGTTGGCATCCGGCTGGTTTGGGCACAGCCTGCGGGCCGGTGCAGAACTTCCGCCCCTGGCTAGGATCCCACGGCCGCGGAGCCAAACCCCTCCCCTGTCCCAAGTGTCTTCCAGAGTCTGACCCGGCCTCGAGGTCACCTGGATGCTGGATCCGGGTCCTGAGGCCCAGCTCCCACGCCCCCTCCCCGGCCCAGGGACCTCGAGGTGGGTCGACATGCCCTTTCCCGCGATGCCCCCTCTTCCCCTCACGGCGCTGGGGCCACTACTGGAACGGTCGCGGCTTCTGGCCCAGCGTCTCCCACCTGGACGTTTGCCTAGCGACGGCCGCCTCAGTCCTCTACGCGGCGTACAAGAAACTTTCATCTCAGTCCCTCGCTGTCTACTCTCCACCCTCTCCCCTGTCCTCGCTCTCTTTCTTCTCTTAATCCCGGGGTTTTATGGGTTGAGCATTAAGAAAATTCGCCTGCAATTTGGGATTAGATAAATACTCTCATTAGGGAAAAAAAAAAAAAAAAAATCGTGCTACTTGATACCTCCCAACTTCCCCGAGACCGTGGCAGCATCTGGAACCGAGAGCGCCGGACTCCCGCGTGGCGGGCCCTGGGGACCGCCTGAGCACATTCCAGCGCGCACGGCCGTCCCACCGCGCCGCGCCGGACCTCGGCCCGGCGCTGCACGGCAGGCAGAACGGCCCGGAGGAGGCAGGAGTGCAAGAAGGAGATTGCGGGACGGGGACAAGGGCAGGCGCCCCGGGAACGGAGGGCGAACCCAGGCACACGGAGCGCAGGCCCAGGCTGGGGCAGCGCCGGGCTAGGGACGCAGACGCTGCGGACGCTCACCCTACGACGCCCACAGCCTGGTCCCCTCTAAAAACTCTAAAAACTAGTGCGCTCCAGCCCGCGCCTTTCTCCGGTGCTCAAGGCGGGGGTGTATTTCGTTTCTTTCTTTAAACCTCTGCACCGTCTCGGGGGCTCCGAGCGCGGGCCGCGCGGGCTATTCCCCCCGGGGGCCTGCGCCAGCCTAAGGTGTGTCCCCGGCCGGGTCAGCGCTGCGCTCTGCGCAGTTTCTTTTCCTCTTAAAGCTTTTTCTTTCTCTTGTTTTTCCTTTTCTCTCTTTCTTTTATTGTGTTCTCTCTCTGTCTCTCTTTCTTTTCCTTTTGTGAATGGGCCGCGGTGTCTTTGTTCTGGAGAGAAGCGCCCGTGTCGCTGACTTTTGTGAACCAGAGAAGGATCTTGTAAAACCTCCTTTTCTCCTTCCTACTCCTCCACTCCCACCCCTCCTCCTTGGCCCCTTTGATTAGATGTTCCCTCATCGTCCAAAAAAAAAATGTAATTTCGTTGGTCTGGCGGCCACTTTCTTTGAACATTAGCTCGCTTTCAGCTCCAACTTCAATTAGAAGGAGTTGATTTTGAGAGATCAACAAAAGAACCGACCAAAGCCTTATTAAAGGTCCTAAGAAGATCTCCCGAGTCCTTTGAGAAGCAGTTAAGGAAACAGTGTGCCCTCCATCATATTCTGTTACCGTATTTTATTCGGACTCCAAAGGAAAGTGTCGCTTGGGGGAGGGGGAAGCACTTTGATGAGCGGCGGCCGCGGCCCCTTTTCACTCAGCGGGCTCCCCTTCCTTCTCCTCCTCCTCGCCCAGCGCCCCGTCCGCTCTCGGGGCCCGACCCCGCGGCCCGGGCAGCGCCGGCGCTCCCCTCCGCGATGCGCCTGGCAGCGCCTTGACTCGCCCTCACACTTACTCCTGTTCAAACTTTTCACTCCGCCTGTTGGGGTGGAGGGGAGGGGGGATTAGGAAGAAGGGGTAGGAATTCCTCGAAAGGGAATAAAGTCGTGCCTAATATTCAGGAGGAGGTGCCATTTAGAAGAATTGTGTTGCTCGGTGTTGGGGAGAAAAGAGTTTTTTGCGCTTTGAGAAGTCTACCCAGGTAGACGTGTTTGAGAAGTTTGTTCGGCTGGGAAATGGGCTTTGCCAGTACGAACAACCCGGGGAAATCGCGTCAAGGAGGCTCCTTCTGCGGCATGTGGAAAAGAAATTGAGGGTAGGGGTCTGTGGCCACGTTTTCCACCAGACTGGCCTTGGTAGAAGGAAACCGGGAAGGAGGGAGAGAGAGTGTGAAAGAGAAAGTTTCCTCTCAAAATCTGTCGATTCAGAAGTAGAGCGTGTGTGTAAGGGAGAGGGTACGCTGGGCTCCAACATTTCAGAGGAAGTGTTTAAGATTTGCAAACACCCTTCGTAGGGAGTGGGAACCCCAGGAGACGCCGAGGAGCAGGTAGGTGGCGGTGCCTCCCCTGCGGGTGCTGTTCCCGGACTCCGGAGTCCCGAGGCGCCGAGGCGGATCTGCGCCCCTGGAGCCGCTCCCGCGCTCGGCAAAGTAGCCTGTGCCAGCACGAGCCGCCCGCGGCGTTCCATCTGCAGGTGGCGGCGTGGGGAGGAAGACGCTGGGGCCCGCGGCGCGGCGAGAGGGGCCGGGGGCCCGCTCTCCTGCAGCCCGCGACTCTGGAGTCCTCGCGCCCACAACCGGGCCGCCGAGACGAGTGGCGCGCGGGAGAACGAGGGAACCGGTTCTCCAGCACCTCGCCTCCTCTCTGCTACTCCCTCCGGGGCGCCGAAAGGGCGAGAGAAGCGCGGGGGCCCCGGGGCGGCCTCGGGACCGACGTCCCCCTCTGCGGCGGGTGCTCGGGCGCTGCGCTCGCCTTCCTCGCCCCGCTCTGGGCCGCGTTTGCGGACCAAGCCCCGAGTTAGCGCGCGACCGGGGCGGGGCGGGCGGGGAGGGCGGGGTGCAGGGGGCGGGGGAGGGCGGGGGAGGGCGGGGGCACGCGGAGGTAACCCCCGGCTCGTGCTGCCATTGCCCGGTTCCCTGTCACTCAGCCCGCGCGGGGCCCAGGATTGGCAGCCTAGCCCCGTTACGCACTCACCTCGCGTTCACATACCCGGGGAGGGCAGTAGAAAGGTGATCAATCTTCATCAGGCTACGTTTCCAATCACCTAAACAACCGGCCAAGACAAGCCACTTCACTCCGACAAGGTAAATCGCTTGATTTATTTAGTTTGCAAAGTGCCTCTGCAGGACTTCCCCAGTCCCCACAGCCCCCACGTTGTACTGGGAGTGCAGCTGCAACCGCGAGCCACCTCCCAACTCTGCCCCTCTCACCCCCACCCTCCCCTTTGCGGCCCCGCGGCTCAGTCCGGGCGAGGTAGTGTCTGAGGGGTGTGTAGGGCTTTGCAAACAAAGTGTCTGTGCAATAAAGTGAAACCTGGAGGGACACGCACAGAGCAACTGGAAAGAAAGAAAAGGGAGGACGGAAGTTGAGAAAAGAAAGAAATCCAGGTGTCCTCGACCAACCGCCCAGCCCGGCGGGTAATTCCTGTGCCGCTCTGTTTTGCAGGTTGGCTGCCCGGCAGGTCTGTGTGAGGGCGCGAGGTAGATGGTGAGCGGCCCCGGCAGCTGAGGGCAGGTAAGGAGAAAGCCGCGGGGCCGCCCGGGACTCTAGGAGCGCGTCGGGTGCTCTTGCCTCCTCCTCCTCCAACGGGTCCCCACTTCCCACATCCCCGGCAGGTGGGCAGGGCTGGGAGCGGCCTGGCCCCCCTTTCGGTGCGCGGAGGACCCCAGAGCTCTGCTGCGGCCCGCGCCGTCTCCCCCGCCTCCTCCGAAGTAACCGAGCTGAACTAATAAGTTTGGAGAAAGTCTTTGAAAACTCAAGCTGCAGCCTAGCAGAGAGTGGCCGCAACTTGAGTCCCATTCTCCTTTGGCCCAAGAGTCCCAGCTGTTTCCCTTTCGTCCCCTTTCCCTGCAAACTGGGTTCCCCCAGCCCAGGCCGTGGGTCCCGGAGGATAGGAGAGGGAGGCGCCCTGAGCTCTAACTTCTTTCCCTGAAGTCCCTGGCCCGGGTGTCAGGCCTGCTTTGACTTCTTGCGAAGCGGTGTGAAGCGACAGGTCCTCTGGGGCCCCAGTCCCACTCGCCCAGCGTCACTTTCTGACCCTTGAGAGTAGAGCCTTATGTTCGGGGCAAGTGGGGAAGCGAGGCTTCGACCATCCAGAGCGGGTCAGCGCGAGCTACGCCGCCGAGGCCTAGTTCTCCAGTCTCAATCGGGCCCCGGAGCCGCGGGTTCAGCCAGTAGGATAGGCAGGGAGCGCACGGGACCTGCTGCACTCAGGCCAAATCTGCGAGACGAGATCCTCTGGGGGCGCTCGGTGGGTCACCTTTCCGCCCCCGCCGGAACCGGCGGTCCGCAGACAGGACTGGGCAGTAAGAAGGACCGGCTGGCGTTGGCAAAGAAGGGCCTGCTGCCGTGGTGAGGCGCCCCTGACCTGGGCCGCGTCCTAGCACCGCCACCTCTACAGTGGCCCCTTATGGCAGCCTCTGTCGGACCCAGGCCCGTAACTGCGTTTGAGGCCTGGTGGGATTCCGGGTGAGCAATCTTTCAGCGGCTGGGCACAGAGAGGTCAACTGGAGGGGTGGCTGTGGGCTGTGGGGCCGGGACCCAGCCGCGGAGACCTTTGCTGGAATGTACTCTGCTAACTGGGCAACGCGTGCCGGGGAGGCCCAGATGCTGCTCTCCCTCCGCGGAGCCTCGCCTTGGTTCCCTGGAGTCCACCTTTCCGTCCCACTTTCAAAAGCATTTCAAAGAAAACGAAACAACGCCTCATGCCCTGGGCAGCCTGCCGCCCGGGTGCTGTGGAAATGTTTGCTTGCGCAGTATGAGGTCAGCTCCTACCCGACTTAGAATTTTGCCTAGACTTGGGACCATGCACACTCCGCGGTTCAGGCTCTGACCTCCCCAGAGCTTGGCCCTGCTTTTAACCTCTCCTCACTCCTAGCGACGCCTTACGAGTGTCTTTGGCCCATTCCAAGCCCGAAAAGAAGCGGTAGCGATCCAGAAAAGTTTACTTTTCAAAGAAGCTGTGGTCTTTGGTCTAAGGCCTTGCAGAGCCGAGGTGACAGCCCACTGCCGTTCCATAGCCTGCATCCCCTCCCCATCCCGTGGTTCCTTGTCTCCGACAAGACCAGGAAGCTGAGATGGCTCCAAATGATGATTTCCGTGTGACTTGTGTCTCCACAGGCCGGGCTCCCAGACGCAACAGAGCTTGAAGGACTGCGCGGTGGGAGCCCCGCACTGCGCCCGGCCCGTGGCCCCCCTGGATCCGTCGGGGCGCCTCCACCCGGCTGTTAGCATGATGTCTTACCTCAAACAACCCCCATACGGCATGAACGGGCTCGGCCTGGCCGGGCCCGCCATGGACCTCCTGCACCCCTCCGTGGGCTATCCGGGTGAGCACCGGCCCCTGCCCCCAGCCCCTGCCAACCTTGGGGACCCTCAGTCTCTCGGGTTTGAGCACACGCTTTGTTGCCCAGCAGGCCCAGGGAGCCCCTGCCTAGTCTGCTTACAATGCAGGGCAGGCTGCAGTCTCACAGGGCAGAGTCGGAGTCGGTGTGATAGGCCAGGGCGGCGAAAACGTGCAACGTGTGCCCTGCGGGCCGGCCACACCGGCAACCTGTATCCTGCCGTGGTCCCACCGCCAGCACAGGGCGCTTTTACCGACAGATTTATTTCCCACGGGTGGCTTTTGTGCTGTGTGTGCGTGTGTGAATCCATTCCTTTCCCTCCAACATGGAATGAGGAATCTGGACACTCGCTAGGCCCTGAGAGGAAGAGCCGAGCTTCCCTTATGGGAAGCGACTGGCTAAGCCGAAGAAGGGGAGTTCTCCTTCCTTAGTTAAATTGTCCTCTAGTCCGGTCGCCTGTACCAACTTTTGCATAGCTAATGTGGACGGCTTGAACCGAATCCTGGCTTGCTTTTCTGGTTCCCATTCCTTCACCCCCATTTATTCCCTCAGAAGGTGTTTTCCAGGTCGCGTTTCTGCGTATCCCTTCCCCATCCTTCAGCCAGGGAGGGGCCGGGGAG
This sequence comes from Equus caballus, assembly GCF_041296265.1. Classification (NCBI taxonomy): domain Eukaryota; kingdom Metazoa; phylum Chordata; class Mammalia; order Perissodactyla; family Equidae; genus Equus; species Equus caballus. The sequence goes on along the minus strand of NC_091698.1, from coordinate 54,129,444 downwards.
GCGCAGTGGTGGAGGGAGGGAGATTGTATAACTTCTCTTCCTTTCTTAATTTCCGAGGGGCAGGGAAGGGGGTAGCCCTGGAGTCTTGGAGACACTGACTCCCAGTCGCACTCACTTTCTTCCACCTGTGGCCTCTCAAACTCGGCCTCTCAGTGCAGTGTCTCTTGCTGGGAGCTTGGCTTCCTTTTGCAACGGCCTCAGGGCCTGCCGGGGGCCTGTCCGCGTCCTCTAGCGCAGGTCCGTGTGGCCACCGCTGACCCGAGGCGCTCCCGCGTGTCCCCTCAGCCACCCCGCGGAAGCAGCGGCGGGAGCGCACCACCTTCACGCGCTCGCAACTGGACGTGCTGGAAGCGCTCTTCGCCAAGACTCGGTACCCTGACATTTTCATGCGCGAGGAGGTGGCGCTCAAGATCAACCTGCCAGAGTCTAGAGTCCAGGTGCCCACGCCGGGGGCTCCAGGGTCAGGGTAGGGGCGTTGGGGCTGGTCGGAGAGGGCTTGGGCAGGGTGGTCTGGTGTGGGAGCGGGCTTACAGACTGGGCAGCAGCTCTCAGACTCCCCCTAGCGCTGGGCCCAGGCCTGGAAGAGGGGGCAAAGTTAAAGGAACTAGTTTAGAGCCCTGCATTTGGCCCTTGGCTCCGGGGCGCCTTCGGTATCGAAAGTCCTTTTTTACGATTGCGGGAGAACAAGTGAGGCTTCCGAACGTAAAATGCCCTTGCCCCTGCTTCTTTGGCCGCCCCAGGACCTGGCAGTTTTCTTCCGGGTCCTGAATTCTGCCTCCGCCCTTGCCTTGCATCCCTGGGATCCTGAAAGTGGAAGAGTGGAGCTTGGCCGCTGGAGCTTGGTGGCCTGTCTGGAAGTGCCTTCCACGGGTGGCGCCAGTTTGATTAGACGCTTCCTTTGCCCGGAGAGGATGCCGAACGCAAAACCTGGCTACTGGCTTTGCTGTTTCTGTTTTTGCGATGAAAGGGCCCCGAAAATACTGTTCGTATTTTAACTCAGAACTCTCCTCAAGGGCCTTTCATCTCGCCGGCTTTCCCGGGAGGCTCGAGAAAGAACCTGACATGCCATGCCATGTACCGGGGCCCTCCAAGAGGAGTGAGAACTTTTATGACTGACTACTATTTGGTTCCCCACTTGGAGCCAAGAAGCCCAACGAAATTCTGCCCAGGCTTCCTTTCCCACTTCCCCGAGTACTGCCTCTGTTCAGCATCCCGTCCCAAATTGCTCCTGCTCCCACCGAAATTTTCGCTCTCTGCAGCACTGGGCCTCCAGGGGCCTACTAGCTCGGGCCTCAGACTTGGTGTCTGTCCGCACTCCGCCGCCTGCTCTGTGCTCTCCGCTGTCCTGAGCTCTATTTAGAAGACAGGGCCTCCAAACATACACCGGGCTATTGGGAAGCAGCCAACAGCAGCAATTTAGAGATGGCTGAACTTTTGGCTGGACAGACGCAAATGTTCCGCCCTGGGGCAGGGTTGAGCTGGGGGTGGGGAGGTGCACATCTCTACTTTGCCAGAGGAGGGTCTTCGAGGAGAAGGATGGGGGAGAGTCGAGGAGCTGGGAACACACGGGCAGGGTCTGGCCGGGCCGGAGATGGGGAGGGGTGGAGGCTTCATAGGAGAGGGAGGCGAGATCCTAGGCTGGGTTGTGGGTCCAAGAGTCAGGGAGAGTAAGTAGCAAGCTCTACTCGCTCCCATGACACGCTCTTCCCAACTCGGCTCGCTGCAGGTCTGGTTCAAGAACCGCCGCGCCAAATGCCGCCAGCAACAGCAGAGTGGGAGCGGGACCAAGAGCCGCCCAGCCAAGAAGAAGTCCTCCCCGGTGCGGGAGAGCTCGGGCTCGGAAAGCAGCGGCCAGTTCACGCCGCCCGCTGTGTCCAGCTCCGCCTCGTCCTCTAGCTCGGCGTCCAGCGCCTCCGCCAACCCGGCGGCTGCAGCCGCTGCAGGCCTGGGCGGGAACCCGGCGGCGGCAGTCCCGTCGTCGTTGAGTACGCCGGCTGCCTCCTCCATCTGGAGTCCGGCCTCCATCTCGCCCGGCTCGGCGCCGGCGTCGGTGTCGGTGCCCGAGCCATTGGCCGCGCCTAGCAACGCATCGTGTATGCAGCGCTCGGTAGCCGCAGGCGCCGCCTCAGCCGCAGCCTCTTATCCCATGTCCTACGGCCAGGGCGGCAGTTACGGCCAAGGCTACCCTGCGCCCTCCTCTTCCTACTTTGGTGGCGTGGACTGCAGCTCATATCTAGCGCCCATGCACTCGCACCACCACCCGCACCAGCTCAGCCCTATGGCACCGTCCTCCATGGCCGGCCACCATCACCACCATCCGCACGCGCACCACCCGTTGAGCCAGTCCTCAGGCCACCACCACCACCATCACCACCACCACCACCAGGGCTACGGCGGCTCGGGGCTCGCCTTCAACTCTGCCGACTGCTTGGATTACAAGGAACCTGGTGCCGCCGCTGCTTCCTCTGCTTGGAAACTCAACTTCAACTCGCCTGACTGTCTGGACTATAAGGACCAAGCCTCATGGCGGTTCCAGGTCTTGTGAGCCCGGGAGTGGAAGGAAGAGAAGAAACGCAACTACCTGCGCCCTCCGCGATCCCCGTCCTATTTCTGCTGCTGCTGCACCGCCCGCCTTGCCTCAGCTTCTCCAGACCTGAATTTTCATGCCCCCAAAAGATGCCCATCGCCTGCAGTGCCGCCCTCATCTTTGTACCACTTGCTTGGGGGATGTGCAAACCCGCCCGCCCCTTGGATGAGGGAACCGGTGCTTAGGCTTGGCCCACAAGTTCTATCAGGGTGAGCTGTGTGCTCCCCTTCTCAACCCTTGACTGACTCCTAAGTCACCCTCTTCCAGTCTTTCTGGACAGTTATTATGCACTTGCAGCCTTCGGAGGCTCTTCGCTCTGACTCGCTGTTTGAGCCCTACACTTTTTATTTATTCTTTCTGGACACTGGAGTCACTAACTGGCATGTCTGCCTACCGGAGTGCACCCACACTCTACCAGAAATCAAAACAACCACTAAGTGTTTCTCGCGTGCAGACTGCCGCCCCTTCAGCTGCCCTCGGCCCCGCTCCCGGCCTGCAGGCCAGAGCTTCCCGGCGTTTCCTCCTCCCTAGCCGGATGCGCTGGGGCAAGGCCGGAGGGAGGAGCGCGCCTCCGGCCTCTCGCGCACAGCCCCGCCCTGCGTAGAACTGGCTCAAGCTTCCGCCTCGGCGGGAATGCTGTACATAGTCGGGTCCGTTCCAGGGGCCACTTAAACTTTTTAGTTGCTGTTGGTTGAACTGAGCATATCTCGTTTTAGCGCCCAGGAAATAGAACTTTAAGATATATACAGCATATATATATATACATATATATAAAACAAAGCAAAAAATATTTTCCCTCTGTTCCTCTTCCTAAAACGATGGCGCTTTTACTTTTTCAGTTGTTGCAAAGCTGTCCTGCCTCTCACCCCTTCTCGCTCTGTGTATTTATTAAAGAGAATCGCTTGGTTCCAGGAAGCTGGGCGCGGAGGATCGGGAGGGTCCGGGAGCGTGGAGGAAACAGCCAAGTCAGGGTACGGGGGAGGGGATGGGGGGGCCCCCCCGCAGGCTGAGCCCTTCACCAGGTCTAAGCACAGGGTCGCAGTTCCTGTTTAGAGACCAAAAACGAAAGAAAAGAAAAAAATAAGTAAAAATACAGCATTATGGGAAAACAAACCAACCCAGGCCCCAAACCCCAGTTCCAATTCCTCTGTCGGCTTCTCTCTCTTTAAACAACCCTGTTGTCTAGTGAGTTTTTAGTGCACCTTCGTTCTCCGAAATCTGCGGAGAGCCCCGCGCCTGTGTATCAATTTTGGCTTTGGCCGTTTCGTCCAGTAGGTGGGAAAGTAAATTGTAAATTTGATTTGTCCGATGTGAAGATCACAAATTACTTGTTGAAATGTAAGGCAGTCCCCCTCCTCCCCTTTTATCTACATTATTTGCCGAAAATAAATGCAAATTAATGAACGGCTTGTCAGTGTTGCTCTTCTGATTCCAGCCCCAGGTCGCGGTCGCGGGGGGCCTAAAAGGAGGGAAGCTCCCGTGTTAATAACCCGCGTGTTAATGACCTGTATGAAGCTGGAAGCCAAGGAATCGGGCGGGAGGACGTGGCAAGAGGAGTCCCCAGAAAAGTTCTCTTAGGGCGTGTCCTCCCCTCCGGGTCAGCCCGGCCTCTTCCCCCAAGCGTTTTGACCCCGCATCCCCTCTCCCCATCCAGGACAGAGACAGGTGTCAGGACTCAATTCCCGAAGCAATTCCTTTCTCTTCAGACGCAGGAGCCTGGCACTGATTTCTTCACCCTAATTGCCTGCACCAGAAAGAAGAGGGGGAGGGGAAGAGGGTCGGGAGGCGGGAAAGGATAGCTCTGTAATGCTCTCAGAGCTGAGCCAAAAAGGAAAAGAAAACAAAACGACAAAAAACCGATCCGTGTCCTGCATGTTGGCAGCAGACAACCTTCCTTTCTGCTGAGCTGTCCCGGGTGGCTTCACGGCGGCTGGGGGATCCGAGTCATTCCTTCCACGTGCTAAGATGTCCCTCTAAACCGTCAGCCCCCTGCCAGAAGTAGCCAAATTATCTTTGTTCTAATTGTGAAGTTTCTTTAAAACGCAAACACAAAATCTAGAAAAGGCGACAAGGATGCGTTTTCCTCTGGCACGGGAAGAGGACTCCGGGCTTGCAGGGGGTCGGGAAGGACGGTTCCACCCTCCCCGGAGGGAAGACAGGGGTAGGACCGGGGATGGAGTGGGCCGATCACCCAGAAAATGCAGAGCCCCGATTTGTCCAGACTCTGGCCTGAAGCCTCCTGGGTGGAAGGCTGAGAAGCTGCTCAACTGGTCCCCGGGCGGGAAGGAAATAAGGAAACAACGAAAAGTTTCCTGCAAAGTGACCAACACATCCTATTCTTTTTATTCCGTGTGAGACCTGAGAACACAACGTGAGGCCGGGTCTGGAGAACGACGCCTCCCCCAGGGTCCCGCGCCGCGCGAGGTCTCAGGGCTGCGAGCCCGGCCGTAGAAGAGCCTCCTCGGCCGCGTGGCCGCGTCCTCCCTCCGGCCTCCACAGGCCCGGCCCGGGCGCACCGCGCCTTCCCACTCCAACAAACCTCTCATCCCCGACTCCGCAAAGGCCCGCGGGAGGGCGCAGCCGTCGCCCCGCCGAGCCTGGCCCTGCGGCGCCACCCGCGGAGGGAGACCCCAAGCGCAGGTCCCGGCCGCGCCCGCGCCGACTCCTCCTGGGGCAGCGCGTCCAGCTAAATGGGGGGCCGAGGCCGACCTGCCGGCGTGCGCCGTGGCCCCTCGGGTACCGGTCCCGCACGTGCCGGAGAGGCCAAGAGACCGGGCCGGCGGCCGGAGCAAAGAGGCTTCCAGCTCGCGCCGCAGGGGCCTGGGCACCGGGTCTGCAGGGCCTCCGGGGCGCTCTCCTCAGCCGACCCTGCCTGTCCCGCCCCGGGGCCGCCCTGGCTCCCGCAGCGGCTGCCAGTGCGGCTCCAGGCCTAGGGGCTAGGCCGCGCCCGCCCGCAGCTCCTTGAGCAGGTTCTGTGCGGCCCAGCCCGTCCTCTCGGCGGCTCGAGGGAACGAAACCAGGAGACCCGCCTTCGCACCTGCTCGGACAACGGTGTGGCCTCCGGAGCAAGGTACCCAAACCCCTGGGCTTCAGTTTCGTCGCACTTGCTATTTGGCCCCGCTCGGCCTGGGAAGTTCCAGAACTTCACACTTTGGGCCTAGACTGCGGGCGGGTAGGTGAGACGCGTTCCCCTGCCCCGGCCGCTCGGCGGCGTCTAGAAGCTTCGGCGCCTGTGTACTTAGATGGGGATGGCGGCCGGGCGCACGGAGGCCCGACGGGAGTTCCCGCCTGGGGGATGAGGCTTCGACAACGGGCACGTGCTTCTCCCAGGGCCTCCCAGGCTGTTCGAGGACCCGCGGCGCTGAGAGGAAACCGGGAGCCGGAAGGCGCTGGGACACCTCCAGCCGCCAGGACGCGGGAGCCTGGGGGCGGGGGGTAGGTGCGTGGCCGTGGCGGGGCGGCCGGAAGTCGTCAGGCGGGCAAGGCGGGGGCGCCCACGCTGGCCCCGAGTCCCGGGCGGCAGCGGCGGGAGCGTGGAAGGTCCCTGCCCTCCCGGCCACTTGTTAACGGAAAGGTTCTCTGAGAGCCGTCCTCAGCTCACTCTTCTCCAGAGGGAAGAGGTTTGTTTTGTTTGGGCTTTGGTGTTCTTGACACAACTGAAGCAACTAGAATGAAGCAACTTAAGGAGATGTAGTAACTTCAGAACGTTTATGGGAACGTTAAGACGTCAGCAATTTTCTTTCTTTGAGGGTTAAACGAAATGGTCGTGTTTCCTACTCCTGCCTTGTCTTCTCTGCCCCTGCTGATGGGGCAGAAACGTCTACCGTCAAGTGACCGTGTGGGAGGTGCTTCAGGGGTAAAAGATAGGTCGTATTTGTGATTTTTTTAAAGAATTTAAAAAAAAATCTTAAAACCATCTCAAGAGCCCTGCATTAGTTTGCTGAGGCTCTGAAGTGATTCGGGGAGGTTACTCGTTCGTTGTGGGGCTTTTCAGTGTTCTTTCGCAGCAGCTGCTGAGGGTGTGTGGAGACAACCCTTCTCTAAATTGTGAGTGGCTTTCCTTTTTTTGAGAAAAAGTCCTTAAAGCTATATATTATTAAACGTGAGAGGAAACGCAGGTAAAAAGACACCGAATGTCAGCAAATTCGTGTCTGCTACATTACAGAAACCAAAAACACTGAGCTAGTTTCATTTTTTGTGTCAAAAGCAGATTACTAGTTTTTTTCAGGTGCTTTGTTCAATATACCAGTTTCTCAGATAAATTGTGATTTTTTTTTCAATTGTGAAAATAAATTCACTACTCACTTTGGCAGAATTAGTGTTATTGATGTCCTTAAGCACTAACAGGCACTAAGATTTTCTTTAGAGATGTAGAAATAAAATGTATCTGGTATATTAAATGTAGTTAATATGTACGTTATTGGTAAAGAAAATCTGTATCATTACTATTCAAGACCAAAAAAATCACTTGGCTTCTGTTGCAGAATTAATTTAAGAACAGCAACAAGATATCTTTATAAAATTCTTTAATTGAAAACCGAACAAGTTCTGAACAAGTTATTCTATATTTTCCATATTTTCTCTCCCTTCCCCCGCACATTTTAAGGTCTAAAATGAGAATGAGAAAAGCTTATTAAGTTTAACTAAGGAATATTTATATTCAACAATTCAATACTTAAAGTAAAAACCACCAACAAAAATGAATAGTAAATAGTAGCAGTGCATTGCTTATTCGACAACAAGAAAACATCTCCATTATCCTTAGGAAAGAATCTGTTTAATTAAATGTGTAGGTATCTGGAATATGCTTTTTTGAAAAAGAGAAGCTTTTGGGGGCAGGTGCTGTGTTTAGTACATGGTTCCTGAAAAAGCAGTTATGTCTCTTAATTGTCCAGTTGATATTTACTGATATCCGAAAAAAGAATTGGATTTTTTTGTGGAGGAGGGGAGCATGCCATTTTGGCCTAATGATTCTTTAATCATGCTTTAAGAATGAGTTGGATTACACTTAAAACACCTTAGATGCACTCTTTCAAAAGTTTTTAAAAAGGAAAAATATTTCCCCCAAAAATCTTTGGTAGTTTAAGTTAAATGGCAGTTATATAACATAGCCAAAGTTCAAACTGCTTTTAAATGTTTTTAATTTTTTTCTCAGGGAAAAAATAAAGAAGTGTACCGTGAGCTCACAACTAAAATGCATATCCTCTAATTATGAAATTACACATTCATGTTTCCAGGACTCTTACTTCAAAGATAAGGATATGCTTAAAAATATTTTGGAGTTCTTCCTAATCAAATAGGACTCAGGCTCCATTTAATCAATGACAACCCATCAAAATTTAAACATTGAAAATCTATTGAGTTTCTAAAAATTGTACCCCTCCTATCCCCTTTGGATAATTTACTTGGAGGGTGGTATAATCAAAGACGCAAAGTTCCTTTCCATTCCAAAGGTCATAAATACTTCTTTTTTCAAAGGCTAATCTTTATTGAACAGCTTATGAAGACTATTTTAGAAAATTTTAGTAATTATTTTAAAGTGGATTGTAAAATTAGGATTTAGAAAACTTGAGTCACAATTTTTTCAGGATTGAAGGGGAGTATAAATCATAACTAATTTTGACATTTAGGATAAAATTAATTAACGTGTAGCAATAAATGGTCTGTGCTTCAACAATTTGGTGTCTGAAGAGCTTATAAAGTAATTAGTACGCAAATATTCCTATGTATGTTCAAAGCTCTAAATTCTTATAAGATATACCATCATCTGTCATAGCTATTTAAATGTAGGAATCATATTTTCTTTTTAAAGTTTATTTTAAAGATTTTATTTTGAAATATACATACAGAAGAAAGTATAACAGATATATACAGTTTAAGGAGAAAGGGAAATATACATGAAGCAACAAGTTCTTAACAAATACTTTGAAAAGTAGATTCGAAGTTGGTTACAATATCAGTGTTTTAATCTGATGTTACATAAATTGTCTGTTTATGTTTGAGGGTTTTTGTTAAATTCTTTAGAGTAGTGATTATTAATATATAGGGACACCTTTTTGAGGCCGATAATTAAAATCATAGGATTTAAGAGTTCTAAAAGTCTTTGAAAATCCGTAGGGTTTCTTTTCTGATGGAAGAATGGTGCTTTATGTCTGTTTATATTTTTAATGAAAGAGCACCAAAAGAATCCATCATGTTTCCTAAGCATGGATATTTGACCTCATCCAAAGGTATAGTTTCAACCTTGGTTTCATTACTGGTGACCCTCAAATTCATGTCTCTAGCTCAGGCTTCTCTGTTGGGCTTCATATACTTGTACATCCACTGAAAAGAGGCCTTGGATTTTAGGTGTCATGAAGTTAATGATATGATGTCTGGGACTTGCTTCAAAATAACAGAGGAAGAGAGAGAATGGGTGGAGTATAGATGAAACAAGATTAGCCATGAGTTGATAGTTGTTGAAGCTGAGTGAAAATACGTGTAACTTCTTTATACTATGCTTTTGTATATTTATATTTTTTCCATAATAAAAAATAAATTAAAAATACCTACTAGTTTGTGCAAAGTAATTTTTGCAGTGTATTGAGAAAATTGAGCTTCCTGTGCTTTAGAGCACATATTCACAGTATTATTCACATGCATTACTTTCTTTATCTGCTCTCAAGTCTTGTGAGGGTGGTTGCTGTGAGACTCAGAGTGGTTTGGTTATTTACTCAAGGTTATATAGTCGGTAGGTGGCAGAACTTGGTACTGAGTCTTTAGATTCCGTGTTCTTTTGGCTGTAAGAGCTACCTAAAATTTTCAGCATGTTGACAAACATTAATTTTTTAAAATCCGTATCACTTGAGAATAAGATTACCAGATTGACATCAACAAAACATGCTTTATCTAAGTTCAAGTTGTAAAATTTGAGTTTTGGTAACTGAAAATTATTTCCTGGGACATTGTTACCTTTGTGTTTCTGGGCATCACATCAATCTCATCTTTATGAGTGTTCAGAAGGATATTAAAAGAGCATGAATGGGAAGACTAGTTTGATACCAGGTTTTATTATCTTCCCTTTTAATTTCTTATTAATTTTAATTCTTTACTAATTTTAATTTCTAAGTAATTTTAAACTTCCTTGCTGGTTGGTTCATGTTAAGGAATGGTGTTTTCTGTTCTTGATTGGGCCTTTTTGGTTCGTTAGAATATTGCTTTGCTACATTATAGAAGTTCTAATCTGGGGAAAGTTGTGTAAACTAGATATGGAGTTGAGATTAGATTAATGGCTTTGTACATGAGGTTTGATTGTTTAAAAAACAGACATTTGGAATCTTTTTTTATGTCTAATTTGGGAACTTCTCTTTTCCAGTTATGAAGTTTCTAGCTTAATTTTTTAAATCTTATTGCAAATCCTTGTCTTTTTTAGGGTGAATTTTATTTTTCTAAGTCTGGAAATAAAAAATAGGTTAACAAGTTGTAATAGAGATCACATCACTTTATAGATACGTTTCCTTTAGTAAAAGGCAAAAAGCAGAAGTTGTTTAAATTGTATCTTTTATTTCTTCAGTTTTTTAATACCCTTGCATTCCTGCTACTGACCTTTTCAGTCGTCCTGTTACTTGGTATAAAAAAATAAAAGTTGTCTGTTTGTGTTTATTAATGTTTGGAGAAGAAAACAACTAGCATCTGTTTTCTGCCTGTATTTCCTCAGTTGAGGAATAAACTTTGTCATATACTCAGATCAGCACCTGATAATTCCTGCATGCCTTTTTATTTGTACATTTTGGTACTGAGTCCTCCTCTCCCCACTAGGAATGTATTCCAATCAATAAAATAGCTAAATCTTTTATCCCAAGAGAGATTAGAAGTCAATGGGGATCCTAGTGCTGAGAGAAACCTAAGAGATAGGACTAAGTTTTTCTGTACTCCCAGTCCCTGGCACAGTGCCAGACAAAAGGTAGGTCTCAAGTGTTTGTTAAGTGAATGAGAGAATGAAATCTAGTCTTCAGCCTTGAAACAAATTTAAATGTAATTCATCTCAGAAACAGAATGTCTTTTTTCTTTGTGGTATTCAAAGTTAGTTTTGAGTGGATTTGATAGCATGTTTTCCTAATCTTTTTTAATCATTCTTAGATTCAAGACCTTTTTGGTTACTTCTCACTATTACATCTCTTGTTAAATGTGAGACCGTTTCAAAATTTAGCTCGTTAAATTTTTGTTATAAAATATATTTAAAAGTCCATAAAATTTACATCTGCATTTTATCAAATGATTATCAACTTATCACCATATAACCACCACTGCCAAGATCAAAGAGTAGAACATTATTGGGACCACATAATTCCCTGCATGTCCCTTGCCCATTACAATCATTTCTGTCTCCCCAGAGGTAACCCCTATCTTGTCATTTATAGTAATTGTTTTCTTGTATTTCTCATTTAACTTAACCACCTGTATGTGCATTCCTAAATCATTTGGATTTGTTTTGCTTGTTTTAAATTTTATATGAATAAAATTATGTTGTATCATTTTTGTAACTTGCTTTTTTCACTTAATATTAGGTTTATAAGATTCATCCATGTTGTGTGTATCTGTAGCTTCTTCATTTTCATTGCTGTATGCTGTATAGTATTCCACTGTGTAAATATACCACAATGTATTGATCTGTGCTACTGTTGATAGGCATTTGGGATGTTTCCAATTTAGGGCAATTATATTCGTGTTGCTCTGAACATTCTTTTATGTCTATCCTGGTTGCACATTAAGATGCAAATCTCTAGAGTATATCCTAGGAGTGAAGTTTCTGAGCCATAAGGGATGCATATTTTCAACTTGACTAGTTACTGGCACAGTTTTCCAATTTGGTTGTGTTAATTTATGTTCCCAAATAATGTGTGAGAATCCCAGTTGCTCCATATCTTTGCCAAAGCTTAGTATTATTAGAGTTTTAAAATTTTGTCAGTTGTTGGGTGTGTAGTAATATCTCATTGTGGTTTTAATTTGTGTTTTCTTGATTACTGGTGGGATTGAGCCCCTATTCTTAGGTTTGTTGTTCATTTGGATATTTTCTTTTGTCAAGTGTCTGTTCTTATGTTTCCCTCTTTTTCTTTTACCTTGTCTACCTTTTCTCTTTGATTTGTAAGAGCTCTTTACATATGCTGCATACTAGTCCTTTGTCAGTTATATGTGTTAACAGATATTTTTTCCCACTTTGCGGGTTGTCCTTTCACTCTTTCTTTTTTTTTTTCTTGAGGAAGATTAGCCCTGAGCTACCTACTGCCAATCTTCCTCTTTTTGCTGAGGAAGACTGGCCTTGAGCTAACATCCATGCCCATCTTCCTCTACTTTATACATGGGATGCCTACCACAGCACGGCTTTTGCCAAGCAGTGCCATGTCCGCACCCGGGATCCGAACTGGCCAACCCTGGGCTGCCAAGAAGTGGAACGTGCGAACTTAACCGCTGCGCCACTGGGCTGGCCCCTGTCCTTTTATTCTTTCTTATGGTGTTTTTAAGTAGCTGAATTTGTTAATCTTTTCATTTATAATTGGTCCTTTTTGTGTGTCTTGTTTAGGAAATCTTTTCTTACCTCATGATCAAGAAAATATTTCCCTATATTTTCTTTTAAAAGTTTTCCCTTAAATATTTATCATCTGACATTTTTTGTAGTGTGCAGTGTTTGGCAATGGTTCCTCTTCTCCTTCTTGAAACTTCATCTCTTCACGTGACTGCAAATGTCATCTTTATGTTACTAATTCCAAAAATCTGTATTATTGGTATTGACTATACTCCTTAGCTGAGATCCTTATTTCCAGCTGCCTCCAGGATCTTTCTACTTGAATATCTTGCAAAAATCTCAGTTTAGAGCTCTTTTTTTTAATCTTTATTGTTTTCTTTTTATATTAACGTATAAGTCAAAATACATGGTGGAATCTTTGACTCTTTGTTCCTTACCTTCTCTATCCAAATAACCATCATGTCCAAGTTATTCTGCTTTTGAAATGCCTGTCAAATCCATTCATTCTCTTCTCTCGAGTTCCACAATTACTGCCCAGAGTTCTACCTAGTCTGGTGTAGTAGCCTTCTAATTGGTTGTCTTACCTTCCTTCTATCCCCCTTCTCTAGTCAGTCATTCACACTGCCATAGAATTTTCTTTCTCGAATGCAAATCACATCTCTTTCCTGCTTTTATAGCTTTTCATTGCCTTCATTATAACAAAAAGTTCAGATTCCTTCAGATGGCTTCTACCATTACTCTTCAGGACTCTCATGTTTTAGCCACACCAGGCTACTTATTATTTCCCAAAGAAGCTGTGTACTTTCATTGTGCCTTTTTTCATGTTGTTCCCTCTGCTTGGAGTGGGCTTCCTTCCATCTCTTCCCACTGGGAAAATCCTATTCCTTACACCACCATTCCTAGAATGAATTAATCCTTCCTGCCTCTGGGCTTCCCGTAGCACTTTGTTGATACCTTTATTGCAGTACTTATCATATTGCTTAATATTTATTTCTTTATGTATCTCTCCCCCATGCGAGACTATGAGGTTTTTGAAGACAGAGAATATGTTTTATTAATCTTTTTATTCTTAGAATCTAGCAATGCCTGGTACAAAATCGTACTCAATAAATACTTGAGTTAAAGAATTGTGCTAACCTTAAAGAAAACAATAAAAATGTATGCATTGACCCAAAAGTTGTGAGCAGGGAAAAATGTTGATGAAAGAGTCCATTGGGCTGTTTAACGTGAGTGGGTTCTAGCAGAAAAGATTAGAATGTGCTGTTTTGGCCCAATGCTAACTGAAGGAACAAAAATAATCTTAAAAGAACAAGTAAAATTGAGTTCTCCTCATTTTTAAAAGGGTGACATGTTTCAAACGGACTTAGAATAAGAACACAAATTTAAATAAAATTAGTTTTAAAAAAGTAAGAATTTCATAATTCTGCTGAAGAATTAGTGTCTTTTTTAGAGAACACATTAATGAGCATAGTCTATCCTATTACAAGTTTTATAATACCGCGAATATATCTGTTTTGACAATGCTTGCTAACTTTTACTCTGGAAGGTGCTGGTAAATCAGGTACCCGTTATCTATAGTGAGAGGTTAACAGTTCTTGCATGTGCTAATTTTGCAGACTCCCATAAAAAATAAAACCTCTGGTAACTAGAGTCCAAATATTTACTTAAGGTTCACACAGCACACACGCAACGCAATTGAATTTTGGCTAGACAGTTTTTTACAGTTCATCCGGAGGAAGCAGCATTGATTATCTTTCTCTCTTTTCATGTTAACATAACCGATTCATTTAAGGCACAAGAGTATTCAAAATACAAAGTGTTCTTGGTAGAGAAATTTTAAGAGCAAAATTGATTTTTTCATTAAAATATTATATATTGTTTATATCTGGAATTTTGATTGGCGTAAATGTTTAAAGAAGCTTTAAAAAGTTTGTCTGTGTCTGCAGATGAGTTACCTTCTGATGACAAATTTATAGATTTTAAAATGTCAGCCCCTAATATTAAAAGTAACTTCCAGATAAACATGGTCTATTGAATACATGTGTTTATTTTCACTCTCTCTTGAAAACACACTAAAATATGAAAGTCAAGGAATTAAAAAGGGTAAAAACTCCATAAGGACAAAGAAAACATGAGAGGAGATGTCAACGGAATTTTAGAAACTGGGAAGTCAGTAGATGAATGAATGGCAACTTACTAAAAAAAGCTGACCCCTCATTCTGTGTGGTTGCCTTCCACCTGCCACACCTGGCTAGCTGAGATAGCAAATATCAGCCAGTCCTGTGCAGAGACTGAGGGTTTCTAGGCGAGTGGCCTGCATGAACTCGGTAGGGAACCAAAGCTCTGTCTTGGATGATCTGATTGTAATACATGTTTCTAGACTCTTTGAGCCTGGGAATAACTGAACGTTCATAGATGAAATATGCTGTGTAAGCATCTATTATGAATTCTTACAGGAGTAGGATGATGGTCTCGGAGGAAGAACCTCAGTGGCTCTGTTAATTCAACAAGGGTATCATAATTCTAGATATTATACAATCATAATATCTAGAGCTACACTGTCCACTACTGTAGCCACTAGCCATATGTGGCTTTTGAGCTCTTGATGTGTGGCTAGTCTGAATGGAGATGGAATGTAAGTATAAAATTCACCCTGGATTTCAAAGACTTAGTATAAAAAATGTAAAATGTCTCATTAAAAATTTTTATATTAGTTGTGTGTTGAAACATTTTGTGTATATTGTGTTAAACCAAATATGCTATTAAAAATATTTCACCTATTTTTTACTTTTCTAATGTTGACATGCAACAGTTTTAAATTACACATGTGCTCTTACTTGCTTTTATACAGCTCTGAATAGAGGTATTGATCCTCAGGGGTGGCTGGTATGGTTCCCTGATCTGTCTCTTACAAGGAATGTTTAAAAAGAAGATACTATAAATGAGGACCTCCTCCATACTGTGCAGCACCTCTCAGTAGCACCTAAAGTACTGTAATATATACCTTTGGAAACTACAAAATTAATGTTGTTGTGAGTCTATTTATTGAATAAAAGGGAATAGTCTAAAGTTATCAATAGACATCTTACTAAAATTTGTGATTTTCTTGTTATCCATCCACCATGCCTCTTCAGCACAACTTCTCCCCTGAATCCATATAACTTTCTCTATTACTGATTCTGATTACTGAATGCTGCAAGAGAAAACCACACAGTTGAGCCGACTGAGAATACCATAAAGTCTTCGTTACCAACCTGACCTTGGGTTCTTAAACTTTCTAGCAATATTTCTGTGTTTTCTTAATCATCTCTTTAACCTAGTTTTGGTAGTGGTCATTTAAAATCTCTTTCACTCTTCTTACACCTCCTATCTTTGTTCTCAGCAAATGAACTTCCTACTTCACTGAGAAAATACTGTAGCTGTCAGAGAAGAACGCCCTTGACTTTTGACTATGTATACCATATACATATGCCATGCCTGCAGTCTAGTCTGCACTCACAGCCATTCTTTTGCTCCTGTCCGGTGCTAGGCCTGGTGATTCTCTTCTGTCTGAGGATAATCTCTGTTTCTGTGTTCTGTATCTTATTCCTTTCTGCTTCCTCAAAGGCCTCTCTTTTGGCATCTTCAGTTTCTTTCTCCTTCCCTATTGGCTTCATCCCAACAGTACTTAAATATGCTCTAACCTCCACCATCTTAAAAACTCCTCTTTTCCTCTTGTCCTCCTGTACCTACCACTAAGTCTTCCTCTATTTAACAGTTGAGCTTCTTGAAAAATTGTTCATTGTTTCTACATTCTTACCTTCTATTCACTTTTTAATTTACTGCAGTAGGGTTTCCACCCCTGAGAATACTTTTGCCAGTCAATAGTAGTTTGTATGTTTATGATCCAAGGGGACATATTCAGTTTTAATCATAGTTAATCTATCTATAGCATTTAATACTAGTAGTCATTTTCTCTTCTGTGAAATACTGTTTTCCCTTGGTTTTTGTGATGCTCAACTCTTCTGGTTTTTATTCTAATGTCCCTTCTTAGTCTCCTTTGTGACTCCCTCTTTTCTGCAGTATTAAATATTGATTTTCCTCAAGACTCTCACCTTGGGCTGTTTTCTAACATAACATAACCTCCCTGGATAATTCATCCACTCCCATGTTTTCAGTTGTTCTAAATCTGTATCTTCAACCTTAATCTCTAGACTTAATTTATGTCTGCCTGCTGGACATACTATAGTACTTCTGCTACCAAATCTGTTCCTCTTACTCTCTTCTTTATCTCAATGACTGACAACTCAATCAACCCATGAGCACAAGAAGGAAACTGGATAGTGATCTACATTCCTATCACTTTGGTCCTTCTTCAAGTCTCACTGTTACTCAGCAAATTCAGTCCATTTCATCACTTAATAGCTCTTATTTCTGTTTACCTGTCTACATCCCAAATACAAATACAGAATGTCATTATAATCTCTCACCTAGTCTATTCCGAACCTTCTAACTGGTTGCTCTTTCTCTAGTCTTGCACCTATGCATAAAACCTGTGTAGCTAGTTTCCAAAGATGGTCCCTAATGAACCACATCTCCCAGGATTCATGCCCTTGTTTAGTCCCCTCTCATACTGAATCTGAGCTGACCTTGTTACTCACTGTAAGTAATGGAGCATAGCAGAAGTGACACTGTGCCAGTTTTAGGCCTTAGCCTTAAAAATGCCTACTAGCTTCAACTTTTGTACCCGGAGTCCTTCATAACAAGTCCAGCTACCCTGCTGGAGGACTATATGGAGAGAGAGTGCCTGAAACTACACGGGGAGAGAGAAAGGCTTGGCTGTCCCAGCATCCCAGGAGAATTCAGACTTTTAGATGTTCCTGACAAGATGTCAGACCTATGAGAGAGCCATCTTACATGTTCCGTGCCCAGAAAACTGCCAGATGGTATCAGCCCCAGGTGATAGCACATGAAGTTATAGAACTACCTAACTGAGCCCAGTCAGTCCACAGAATAATGAAAGATAACAAAATGGTCGTTGTTTAAAACCACTAAACTTTGTGGTAGTTTATTTCACAATAGATAAAACCAAAACAAACCTCTCTCTGTTCTGCTTACTACTCCAGTCTCATCTCTGGCAATTCACCTTTGACAGTTTAAAGCTCCACCTTCACTAAGCTGCTTGAAGTTTCCTGAGTGAACTCTCTTTTTTCTTCTAGACTTTTCCTCTTGCTGTTAGAAACATTTTACTTTTTAACTTTTTTTTGATTAATACAACTTTTATTGCAACTTATTATGACAATATTTGATGTTTTACTCTAAGGCTTCTTCCCTCACTTCATCTCACATACGGATGTTTTTTTTTCTGCTTTATCTCCCCAAACCCTCCCCCTCGTACATAGTTGTGTACCTTACTTGCAGGTCCCTCTAGCTGTGGCATGTGGGATGCCACCTCAGCGTGGCCTAATGAGCAGTGCCATATCCGCGCCCGGGATCCGAACTGGCAAAACCATGGGCCGCTGCAGCGGAGTGCACGAACTTAACCACTCGGCCACGGGGCTGGCCCACAGGGATTTTTTTTTTTTTTTTACTGCAGTAACATTGGGTTATAACATTATATAACTTTCAGATGTACATCCTAATATATTTCACATTCTGTGTGTATTACATCATGTTCATGACTCAAAGACTAATTACAATCCATCATCACACACATGTGCCTAATCACCCCTTTTGCCCTCCCTCCTTCCCCTTTCCCCTCTGGTAACCACCGATCCAGTCTCTGTTGCTATATGTTTGTGGTGTTGTTTTTATCTTCTACTTATGAGTGATATCATATGATATTTGACTTTCTCCCTCTGACTTAATTTTACTTATCACAACACCCTCAAAGTCCATCCATGTTGTCACAAATGCCTGGATTTCATCATTTCTTATGGCTGAGTACTATTCCATTGTGTATATATACCACATCTTCTTTGTCCATTCTTCCTTTGATGGGCACCTAGGTTGCTTCCAAGTCTTGGCTATTGTGAATTATGCGATGAACACAGGGGTACATATATCTTTATGCATTTGTGTTTTCAAGTTCTTTGGATAAATACCCAGCAGTGGGATAGCTGGATTATATATGGTAGATCTATTCTTAATTTTCTGAGGATACTCCATACTGCTTTCTACAGTGGCTGCACCAGTTTGCACTCCCACCAGCAGTGTACGAGGGTTCCCTTCTCTCCATCTCCTCTCCAACACTTGTTGTTTCCTGTCTTGTTAATGACAGCCATTCTGACACGAATGAGGTGGTATCTCATTGTAGTTTTGATTTGCATTTCCCTGATAATTAATAATGTTGAACATATTTTCATGTGCCTGTTGGCCATCTGTGTATCTTCTTTGGAGAAATCTCTAAGAAACATTTTATTTTTTAATTTATACCCTCCCCTACCAAATTCCTACTCAACTTTCAAGTCTTTACTTAGACTTGTCCCTAAAACACTGCGTGACTAAGTTAATCGCCTTGCCTATGTCCTCTCACACCAGCAAATACTCTTACTGGCAGAACTGTTTGAGAGTGTAGAGTCAAGCAGTATAATATTTTGCCAGTTACTTATTCTTTCTAAGCTTCAGTTTATTCATCAGTAAAATGAGGATAATAATAGCAGTTACCTAGTTTGTTGGGAGCATGTTAGAGTACCCAAAAAATGGTAGCTATTATTAATGTTACTGACATAGTATTTTAAGTGCCTGTTCATCAGTTTATCCCTAGAATCTAGCCAAGTACCTGGCTCATAAAATGTGCTATATAAAGTGATTGAATAGATGAATGAATTCAGATCAGTTGGATTTTTCATATTAATCCAGTTAAAGCCTAATTTCAAGCTTTTTTATTGTGATGAAATATATATAACATAAATTTGCCAGTTTAACCATTTTTAAGTGTAGAATTCAGTGGCATTAATTACATTCACAGTCTTGTGCAACCATCACCACTGTCTGTTTCCAAAATTTTTTCATTACCCCAGATAGAAACTCTGTCCTGTTAAGCAATAACCTCTCATTTCCTCCTCCCCGCAAGGTCTGGTAATCTCTAATCTACTTTCTTTTTTTTGCTGAGTAAGATTCACCCTGAGCTAACATCTGCTGCCAGTCTTCCTCTTTTTTTGTATGTGAGCTGCTGCCACAGCATGGCCACTGATAAGTGGTATAGGTCTGCTCCTGGGAACTGAACCCAGGCCTCTGAAGCAGAGCATGCTGAAATTCACCACTGGGCCACCAGGGCTGACGCTAATCTGCTCTCTGTCTCTGTGAATGTGCCTGTTTTAGATGTCTCATATAAGTGGAAACATACGTTTGTTCTTTTGTGTTTGGCTTACTTCACTTAGCATAATGCCTTCAAGGTTCACTCATATTGTAGCATGTGCCAGAATTTCCTCCCTTTTAAAGAATGAATATTCCCTTGTATGTATATACCACTTTTTGTTTATCCATTTCTCTGTTGATGAACACTTAGGTTTCCACCTTTTGGCTATTGTGAATGATGCATCTATGAACACGGGTGTACAAATATCTGTTTGAGACCCTGCTTTCAATCCTTTTGGGTATATACACAGAAGTAGAATTGCTGGATCATATGGTAATTCTATTTTTAATTTTTGAGGAACCACCATACTGTTATCTATAGCAATTGTTCCATTTTAAACTCCCACCAGCAATGTGCAGATAATGCAATTTCTCCACATACTTGCTGACACTTATTTTGTAGAGTTTTTTTTGTTTTTATAATGGCTATCCTAATGTGTGGGAAGTGGTATCTCATTGTGGTTTTGATTTACATTTCCCTAATGATTAGTGATGTTGAGCATATTTTCATGTGTTTGTTGGCTATTTGTATATCTTCTTTGGAGAAATATCTATTCAAAGTCCTTTGCCCATTTTTTAATCAGGTTGTTAATTTTTTTGTTGTAGAGTTGTAGGAGTTCTTTATATATTCTGGATATTAAGCCTTTGGTAGATATGATTTGCAAATGTTTTTTCATATTTTATGGTTGCCTTTTCCCTCTGTTGATATAGTGTCCTTTGGTAAAGAAAGTTTTAAATTTTGATGTAGTCCACTTTATCTATTTTTACTGTTGTTGCCTGTACTTTTGGTGTCACGTCCAAGAAATCTTTGCCAAATCCAATGTCGTGAAGTTTTCTGCCTGACTTTTTCCTAAGAGTTTTGTAGTTTTAGATCTTACATTTAGGTCTTTGATCCATTTTGAGTTAATTTTTGTATATGGGGCAAGGTAAGTGTCCAACTTCATCTTTTGCATATGGATATCCAGTTTTCCCAACACTGTTTGTTGGAAAGATTGTCCTTTTCTCATTTTATGGTCTTGACACCCTTATTGAAAATCATTTATGCCAGTACCACACTCTTTTGATGACTGGAGCTTTTAGTAAGCTTTGAAAGCATATGTGTGAGTCCTCCAAGTTTGTTGTTTTTCAAGATTGTTTTGCCTATTCTGGGTCCCTTGAAATTTCATATGAACTTTAGGATGGGGTATTTCATTTCTGCCAAAAGTGCTATTGGGATTTTACGTTGAATCTGTGTATTACTCTGGATAGTATTATCATCTTAAAAATGTTAAGTCTTCCAATTCATGAACACGGATGTATTTCAATTTATTTATGTCTTCTTTAATTTTTTCCAGCAATGTTTTGTAGTTTTTAGTGTACAGGACTTGTACCTTCTTTGTTAAATTTATTTCTATTTTATATTGTTTAAAAAATTTTAAATTATGGTAAAATACATATAACATAAAATTAACCTATTAACCATTTTTAAGTGTACAGTTCAGTAGTGTTAAGTACATTCACATTGTTGTGCAGCCAATCTTCACAACACTTTTCATCTGGCGAAACTAAAACTCTATACCCATTAAACAACAACTCCCCATTCTCCCCTTCCCCCAGCCCATGACAACCAACCTTCTACTTTCTGTGTCTATGCATTTGATTACTCTAGGTATCTGATATAAGTGTAATCATACAATATTGGTCTTTTGTGATTGGATTATTCATTTAGCGTAATGTCCTCAAGATTGATCTGTGTATCAGAATTTTCTTCCTTTTAAAAGCTGAATAATATTCTCTTGTCTATATGTACCACATTCTGTTTATCCATTCATCTGTTGATGGGCACTTGGATTACTTCCACCTTTTGGCTATTTTCTATTAGAAATGCTGCTATTGGATAAACTATTGAATAATGCTGCTCTGAATACAGGTGTACAAATTTATTAGTTTACTAGGGCTGCTATAACAAAATACCACAGACTGGGTGGCTTAAACCACAGTAATTTATTTTCTCACAGTTCTAGAGGTTAGAAGTCTGAGATCACGGTGTCATCAGAGTTAATTTCTACTGAGGGTTCTCTCCTTGGCTTGTAGTTGACTACCTTCTTACTGTGTCCTCACATAGCCTTTTCTCGTGTGTGCGTGTCCATGTTATCTCTTCCTCTTCTTGAAAGGACACCGGTCTTTTTGGACTAGGGCCCACCATATGACCTCATTTAATCTTAATTACTTCCTTAAATAGAAATACAACTGATTTTTGCCTTTTGATTTTGTATCTTGCAACTTTGCTGAATTTCTTTCTTTTTTTTTTAAAGATTGGCACCTGAGCTAACAACTGTTGCCAGTCTTTTTTTTTTCCTTTGTGTTTTTCCTCCCCAAATCCCCCCAGTACATAGGGCATAGTGGTATATATTTTAGTTGTGGGTCCTTCTAGTTATGGCACGTGGGACATCGCCTCAGTGTGGCCTGATGAGTGGTGCTATGTCCGCTCCCAGGATCCAAACCAGTGAAAGCCTGGGCTGCCGTAGCGGAGCGTGAGAACTTAACCACTCAGCCACGAGCCTGGCCCCTGAATTTATTTCTTAGCTCCAACACTGTTTTGTGAGTTCTTTAGGATTTTCTACATAGAAGATCATGTCATCTGCAAATAGAGTTTTATTTCTTCCTTTTCAATATGGATGCCTTTTATTTTTCTTGTCTAATTAGTCTGGCTAGAGCGTCTGGTACTATGTTGAATAAAAGTGGCCAAAATGGGCATCTTTGTCTTGTTCCTGATCTTTAGAGGAAACCAAGCCTGTTTTTTCTATAAAGTGAAATCTTCCACATATGGAGAGTGGTCTTTCATATTTGGGATACATTTCTCATTAGCTTGGTTTGAATGAGGAAACACAAGAGCTTATTAAGAACAAGAGGAAGAAAGTATGGGATGGGAAGAGTTGAGACAAAGCTGATAGATTTAGGTATGGGAGAATGTCACCAGTCTTGACAAGATGTTGAAACAGAGTAGGGTCAGGGACATCCAAGAATCACCCTACCACTAGGAGGCAGTACTTAGCTGACTCAGGGCTAGATTCTGAATGAATGAGCGAGACTCTACAAGTTATTAGCAACTACAATGGATATTCATAGAATATGACTGGTATTTTTATAAATTAGGAATAAACATAAAGAGAAAAATAAGTATAGTTCATAAAAGTTTCTTGTATGGTTGGCTTCATTGCTGTATGGGGTCTATGTCATTTATTATCTACACTTTAAGAGTGGAAGAGGGTGCTACTAATGATCTTCACCTAAAAGCAGGTATAAACTGACTGTCACAGCAAACTGGGACATAGGTTATCTTATTTATAGATCTCTTCACATTCATAGATTGCAACTGTAGTTAGCATTTAATCTTGGGAATTTTTAGTCATGATGGCATACTGATTAATTTCTGTAAAGACCTGACTGCTAAAGCAATGTAGAGATGGGTTTATAAATTGAGAAATTTATTATAAATAGTTCCAGATTACAAATGAGCATGGATAATAAAGGATAATTTACAAAGAATGTAGACATCTCTTCTGCTGTTACATCTTTTATTGCATATAACTAAATCTATGCTCTAAGCTGGACTGCCCTTTAGGCAACTTTTTTGTCTGTTACGTTGAGTCAGAGTAATCTTTATGGTGATGCAACTTTCTCTGATGATTAATGATGAGTTTATAGCTCATTTCTGCTTACTGTTACTTTCTGAAAGTTTATAGTGGCATCTGTGTGTCAGTTGACTCACCTATATATGACAGAAGCTGTCTTCTGTAGGTAGTATGTCTTTCTTTTAGAAAAGCCTCCATGGAAGGATGTATATGTTACTTATATACAGGGCTGTAATCTTTGATATAAACCTAAAAGTTTAGGGATGCATGTCATAATAGTAAACTGTCATGACTCTGTGGTCTATAATCTTTCTTAAATCTTAAAAAGTAGTTTATATTTTCAGTTTCTGCCACCTACATGGCAAGAGTAAAGCTTTCCATAGTTTTATCATTTGTATGTAAAGTAATATTCACTTCTTTTGCTGCTTTACTGGTTATTTTTCAGGTCCTCTAACTTGTGGGTGTTGCCCAAGGCCCTGTCTTCCACCTCTAACCTTCTCTATATTCGTTCTCTCTGTGAGCATGTCATTCATTCTGGTCATGAGAGATTCAGCTATCATCTCTGTTGCCTTTTAAAGCTGTCTGTTCAAACTGATCATCTCAATTTCATCAAATCTAAAACTTAACTCATCTTTGTCTCACTCCCCCTCCCAACTTCCTGAGATCATTTATATCTGTCTTTCTCTCCATAAGTCTGTCTGTCCTATACATTACTATCAGTCTTATCATCCTAAATAATTATCATTGCTACTCTCTGTAGACTCTAGGAGTCTATAGGGCCTTCATTTTGTCTGTTATTTTAAATTCAGTCTCCTGTGCATTTCAAGGCTTTTATCTAGTTCCATCATCTCTTTCTCACTGGGCCTCCCAGGATCTAACTTTGCCCCTCTCCCACCTCCCTTAGTAGTTAGGCTGGTCTCAATTTGTCGTGGTAAACACATCTTACTAATGCTGTCCAGTTAGTTCTGGAATGCACAACAGAAGGTCTACCTTATCCTGAGCCTTTCCTGACCACCCCAGGCTCCTAAGACTGTTGCCTAATTATGAGCATTTGTTTCACAAATGTTTACAAGGTAACCAGCATTTAGTTCTTTAATTGTTTTGACTGTTGCTTTATTTCCTTCACGACCCTGTAAGTTCCATGAAGGCAGATAGATCTATGTTATACCTCTTTGTGCTTCTGTGTAACCAAGTGCTAGTCACATAGTCAAGGCTTGCTCATAAAGTATTGTATCTTAAACATACCATATTTTCCAGTAGTTACAAACCTTAACCACACCATATTTGTAATTTAGTTTAATCATGTTTTCATCAATGATAGGTTGTCCTAATTCAAATCCTCATCTTTAGGTAACCAAAGCGTGTAGATCAGTTCTCAATCTCATCAGACTGAACACTCTCTTTTTAAAAATAAATGCTTTGTAACATCCACTTTATTATACTGAGATAAAATTTATTGACAGTATAACCTATTTATACATCTAATTTAAAAAGACAACATAATGTTTGAAATCATATTAAGCAGCAATAAAGAAAACTGATTTATAATAAAATATTAGATATTTCAATGTATCAATGCTCAGGCATATCTACACTGGAAGGCCCAAGGAGATAGTCAGATGCTTGCACTTAGAACAGAATCACTGTGAAATAAACAGCTATATATGCAGACTGATAGAGGTGTGTTATATTGATGGTTAAAATATCATTAGTGGTGTTTCCTTTAGTCGTGTGCTTTTCTGAAATGCTGAACTACTCTTGAAAAAATTCTACACTTTGTATTCCTGAAAAATTCAGCACATATCATTACTATGCAAGAATACATTGTGTTCATATGTAATATGGAGTTAGATTCTAGGCTCACATAATTATCTATAAATTTCTTCCTTATATGTAACTCTAAGGAGTTTGGAAGTCATGGAACAATTCTTTGTTCTATGGAACTGTCCTACTTCCTGCCCACTTGCTTCTTGCCCACTAAATATTAGTAGCACCACACCCATCCTGATAATTATGGTAACCAAAAATGTCCCCACAAATATCCAAAAATATTTTTAAAATTTTAAATTTCCACAAATTTTTAACAATTCCATTTTCTTAGGGGATGCTGCCCCATTGAGATAACATTGAAAATGATTTTGATTTTCAAATGAAATTTTTTTTTTCAGGAAGATTAACCCTGAGCTAACATCTGCCAATCCTCCTCTTTTTGCTGAGGAAGACTGGCCCTGAGCTGACATCCATGCCCATCTTCCCCTACTTTTTTTATATGTGAGACGCCTGCCACAGCATGGCTTGCCAAGCAGTGCCATGTCCACACCCAAGATCTGAACCGGTGAACCCCAGGCCACCGAAGCAGAACATGCGAACTTAACGGCTGCGTCACTGGGCCGGCCCCAAAATCAACACTGTTCAAACTGTGTTTTGTGATAAACTAGTTTTAGACTTGTCAATAGAATACCGCTGAGGGAGAAAATATTCTATGGTCAAAGCAAAATAGTTTTTTTCTCTGAACTGTGACTTTTCTTAGCCTTTAATGTGTTAATAGGTATTGTCAGTCTACCAGAGAAAGATGCAGTTTCCCCAGACTGTTCTATTGTTGAGTCCTTTTGAAAATGCTGAATTAGATTGTTTAAAAATATAGCCCCTTTAGGCATATTAGATTCTGTGGGTTGCACTTTGAAGTTAAAAGCATGAATGTCTGTAATGTGCTCTATTTATGGTAGGATGTAAGCAGTCCTTGGTCACTAGGGAACTTTTAAGAGTTGCGTCTGTCTTGCCACATGAGAACACTTCTGTTGCACCAGAATATTATGGAACAGTTCAATCCTGGACTGTGAAATTTAGTAAACCCAGGAAAAGTTATGAAAAAATTATGAAAAACTGTTATTGCTCAGGTGGATTTGATATCAACATAAAAGTGGAAGGAAGATGGAGTGGCTAAAATTAGTGAAATAGGTCAATACCAGGTCTCCTGTGTTGACCAAACTAGTCTCAAAGCTGGTGTGGATTGTTAAAGATTTCCTTTTCTTAATAGTTCAAAAAAATTCATAAAGAGATTATATGCAAATTGGAGGAGACAGAACTCAGTGTAAAATATACGAATGTATCTAAAAAGATAACAAAATGAACATAGAAATAAATTAGATTCTTTGGAACAATCTCAACCAAAGTTGAAGAAGATTGGATGGAAAACTCAAAGAGAATGAAATGCACTAAAGGACAGAAAGAACACAAATAAATAGAGTATGTAGAAACTGTTACTTCTTGCCAGAGGGAAGTCTAGAAATCTATTGCAGATATTTGCAAAGGAGCTCTACTTGAAAAGAAGAGGTGATTCTTTTTTTTGGTTGACAAATATTGTAGTTTTGTAAATCACATACATTATTATCACACATAGTATACAGATTTTGTAAATCACATTATTATCACACATAGTATGTGGTAGGAATGTATGCACTAGTGTATGGTAGTGCATAGTAAGCGCTAGCTAGGCATTAGGAAATCTGTGGTGATAATACCAAAGTCCCAGAGAAAATAATAAGTATGATAAAAGAAATAAAGACTCCAATCTTTATCCCAATATCTGGAACACCTCAGCCTTCATCAATAAGAGAAGCAACGTGATTAGATCAAAAAGTAGACTTCACACTTGGGTCCACTCTACCTCTCCATCTAAAATCCCCCCTGCTCCTTAAACTATAAGGTATACCAGCCCTTGATTGATATGTTTAACAGCATATCATTAGTTCCAGACAGCTGAGAAAGGAGAATTAACAAATACTTCAGATGATCCCAGTTAACAGTGATTAGTTTCTTTTGTAACTGGACTGAACATGATGAAAAAAAGTAAATTAAAAGCTATTTTTCTGTATACTGCTGATAAAGCCTTACTTAGTTTGGTACAGGGAGATGTTATCACACTATTAATCTCTGAGAAAAAAGGTGGCTGACTTTATGGAGAATTTGACACCCAAGCAAGGCTTTGATTACCATGGTCTTATACAGATTTGCTAGAAGAAAATGAAAAGGAAACATTGACTATGGCAGCTCCATGCCCTGTACCCAGAAGCAGCATCAGCCTGGTGAATTTATCTGAGAAAAGTAGTGTTATCATTCCCCTCACAGAATTATTTGGAATGTTTGTAAATAAGAGCAGCACATAAGATAGGATATATTTCCAAAAATGCTTTCACTTTTAAAGCATCAGTGTCCAAACTAGAAATTATATTTCCTAATGATGTAAGTATAGCAAAACTGCCTTTTCTGAGTGGAGAAAACCCCTTTGCTACCTTGAAACTCTGACCATCAGTGACAAATGACCCACAGCACCAATAATATGATGGAAAATTTTTTGAAGTTCATCAAGATCAAATGCAGGTAAACCAGACTGTGAACACTTGAGGCTTTTGGTCCCAGGCTCCTTTCTGCTGGCTTCAGGAAAGTCACAGCCTGTCTCGCTGAGGACAGCAAAGTATGCGACTCTACCAAATATTAATGACACACGACTGTGTTCTTGCTACTCCAGGACCTGCAAAGGGAGGAGCACAAGGTTTAAGTTATCCTAAATGTAGTTGCCAGAGAGCATCACCTGTTTCGAGGGGAGATGATCCAGCCACAAAAGAAAATATAAGCACATTTAATTAAATGGCTCATTGCTTTTCTCACCATAAAAGAGTTGGAGCATCTTTACTTTCTAAGGCAAAACAGCAGGGGAGACCAAAGGGAAATAAGGTGATTAACAGGAAGATGCCCAGGTAGTTGAAGGAATTCCAAAACCCTGACTCTCTCTGGTTAGGACCAGCACTGGAGATGAAGACCTGGCATGATGTTTCATCAGGCCATATGACCCAGAACCCTCTCTCCCACACCAAGGCAGTTATTTCCTTACCCTCTCTTTGACAAAAGGGGACAAATGTAAGTCAGAATGGACAGTTTACAATTACACAGAGGCACTTGGCAATTTATAGTGAAATATTGCCTGAAAAAACAATCTTTGCCTCTCCCTCAGCAGCAAAATTCTTCCACTTAAGGAGGACCAGGAGAATTTTGTTTTATTTCCCAATTTACAAAGTGAATGGAAAACTACTGATATTTACTTGCTAAATATAAAATTTGAAGAAAAAATTTTGAAGAAAAAGAGGGGAAGAAGATCAAAGGTACATTTATCAGTTATAAAGGTAAACACACGAACATTTGGTTGTCGTGCAATCTGCCTCATATTTTCTCCCAGGTTAACTAAGGTATAAAGTAAGGGGGAACAAGAAGCAAATGCTAATTACTGTAAAAATTCCTGTATATCTGTAAAATCTAATAGCTGGCAACTAAAACATAGTCAAATGATTTTAGGATATTTCTTTCAATATTAATTCATAAGTATTCGTGTCCAAATAAGAAAGGAAAAATTTCAGATTTTTTTGCTTCCCCCATAGGAAAATTTCAGTGAAGTGATAAACTTGAGGTTTGGGGTCTTTTTTGTTTTTTGTTGTTTACTTTTTGAGAATTTTCATGAAAGATGTGTATGTTTATATCAGCCATGATTATACTATGTCTAGAAGCCTACCTATCTTGAGAAAATCTCAAAACTTCCTCTTCAAAATGAAAACGTCAAATTAAAAAAAAATATATGTAGTCCCTTTAATGTGATGCTAATATAGATATCTTTCTTCCCTGTTTATATTGGTTTAATTCATGTCAAATGTAGTTTACAAAGGGAAAGGATGCATACCTTTGTATAGAATATACAGACACAGCGTCACACCACAGGGCCCACGGGAGGGGTCGGGGAGACAGCACTTTTCCCTGGGAACAGGAATGGCTCTAATTCCGGAGATGGTTATCCACAGAAGTGCGGGCAGCCCAGAGCACAGATATCTTATTAAAGTGCTGCTACACAGTAGCCTCAACTATTAAAGTGCAAACAGTAAATCATTCTCACTTAAGCTAGTGTGACTTTTTAAAAAATTTTTTTTCTCCTCTTGGGTGTCCCTGGACTCTTGAGCTGCTAGGATTGAGTTCTCAAGGATGCAGGCAACATGGGACGTACTGTCAGGGCTGCAGGGCAATGGATGTCACATTTTTTAAATGCTTATTGTGATCTAGGCACTAGGATAGATTCTTTTCATTTAATTTACTTAAATCCTCACACAAGTTTAGATGTTTTTTATTCTCCTTTTGCAAATTAAAAGAATTGAGACCAAGAGAAGTTAAATAACTTGTCCAAGATCATTCAGCTATTAAGTACTTTAGCTTAGATTTTAATTATGGTTAATCCTATACCAAACCAGTCATTTTGCTGTTTTGCAGAATCTGAAAAGCAGTGTTGATGAAAATTACTTCTATTCGTTAAAAGAAGAAACAAATTTTTATAACTGGGTAGGTCTTTTGGAAGTGACACCACATCCCATTCCTAAGGGAGGGATTGTTAATGACCAAGATGCGAAGAGCTTTTCTAGGAATGTGACAGTCACCATTTGACAGGGAGTTGACTATCAGACCACAGGTGATAAGAAAGCAACCATTTGGGTCACTGCTGGACTAGAACCACAGAATCAAAGTGAATGAGAAAAGGGCTCATCTTGTAAGCTCTTTGTTCAAAATCTTTCATTTTGGCATTCTGTTTCACTCACTGTAAAGTCAATTTTTACAATGGCCTACGAAGCTCTGCTTAATCCCTACCCCCATCCCTTTCCCCTGTTTTTTCTAAAACCTCCCCCTCTACTATTTTCTTCTTGATCATTATGCTCCAGCCACTCTGGTATTCATGCAGCTTTTTAATACATCAGGCATACCTCTGCATCAGGCCCATTGCATTGGCTGTTCTGTATTCTAGAACATTGTCTAGCTCTCCACAGGCCTCACTTTCTTTTCTCCTGCAAGTCTTTGCTCAAATGTCATCTTCTCAGCAAGGCCCATCCTGATCTCCCTACTTAAAATTACCATATCCCCTACCTCAGTGCCCTCTTAGATTGCTATATTTTTTCCCATGGCACTTATCATCGTCCAGCATACTATATAATTTACTATGTTTATTATCTGCCTACTCCCTTCCTATTAGAATGTAACCTCTGTAGGGATTTAAAAAAAAATTTTTTTTAATTATTTTTATTTTTTCCTTTTTCTCCCAAAGCCCCCCAGTACGTAGTTGTGTATTTTCAGTTGTGGGCCCTTCTAGTTGTGGCATGTGGGATGCTGCCTCAGCATGGCTTGATGAGCAGTGCCATGTCCTCGCCCAGGATTCAAACTGGCACAACCCTGGGTCGCGGAAGTGGAGCACGTGAACTCAACCACTTGGCCACAGGGCCGGTCCCTCTGTAGGGATTTTTATCTGTTTTATTTACTGATGCAACCCCAGTGCCTAAAACAGGACCTGACACAGAATAAGTACTACTTAACATATATTTGTTGAGTGAATAATTGAATGAATGAATGAGCTCTTCCTTATTTCTTCAGAAGTTTTCTGACATCTTCAGCAAGTAATTTGATCATCAGACAGTGGCCCTGGTAAATAGTGGATAAATCCTGGTTTATCTGAGTGACAATATAGTCAGTCCATTTTTGGTAGAGTGACTTCACTATGGTGATTCTTGAATTAACATTTTTGAAAGACAAGCCTTGAATTTTTCTGTTTCAGTTTATATATTCTTAGATTTTTTTGGTGAATTTTTTCTTTCCATTTCATTTTGGAAAATTTTGGATATAAACTAAAATGGAGAAATATAGCGAACCCTTATGTACCTATCACACAGCTTCAACAGTTAACACATGGCTAGCCTTATTTCAGAGATACTCCCCCTTGCTCACTGCCCCTTCCCCAAGGTATTTTTTTTTTAAAGATTTGCACCTGAGCTAACATCTGTTGCCAATCTTTTTTTTTTTTTTTCCTTTCTTCTCCCAAAGCCCCCTAGTATGTAGTTGTATATTCTAGTTGTGAGTGCCTATGGTTGTGCTATGTGGGACCTTGCCTCAGCATGGCCTCATGAGCGGTGCCATGTCTGTGCCCAGGATCTAGACCAGTGAAACCCTGGGCCGCTGAAGTGGATTGTGCGAACTTAACCACTCAGCCATGTGGCTGGCCCCCTCCAAGATTATTTTGAAGCAAAATGCAATGATAGGAAAATAACACATCATTTTATTTGTAAATTATCTGAAAGGTTTTTGATGAAGTTGGATATTGTTAAAACTCTTAACATTGCAGCTCATGATTTGTTTCAAAATATGATTAAATCGCTGCTGAAGTTAGTAGCATATTCTGGAGTTTTACTATATTTGTATCTTTCCATCTAAGATCTGCTGAACCAATTTTCTGACATATTTGATTTGAATGTGACTTCTTCCCTTTTGGCTATATAGCTCAATGTATTGAAAAAAAAAAAACTTCCTCTTAAGGTACCTGCTTTTCATATAAA
This sequence comes from Equus caballus, assembly GCF_041296265.1. Lineage (NCBI taxonomy): Eukaryota > Metazoa > Chordata > Mammalia > Perissodactyla > Equidae > Equus > Equus caballus. The sequence continues at coordinate 54,097,995 of NC_091698.1, read as the reverse complement.
TGGCCTTCATATAAATATATGAAGTGATTGGATACTTAAAAAGGAAAAGTTATTTGTTTTTAGGGTAGTGGGATAGTGGGTAATATTTAATTTTTCCAAAATTGGACTCTCTTTACTGTTACTATTAAAAGAAAAAAGCATTTTGTAATTGAGGGTTCTCTACTTATCTGGAATATGAGGTGACCAAATCATTGATGCATGAGAAGGGTCAATTTTGTTGTACAAATGGCTGAAGAAGAGCTGGATAAAACACTTTGTTCAGAGCAAATGAGCTGTGATTTTTATCTGAAAGCTTATTTCTTGAAGCATAAATTCTCTCTGCTATGGGGTTACTTCAGACAGTCTCAAAGCATGACCAAAGTCAAAGTGTTTAATTTGTTGAAAATTGTTACAGGCCCCAATAATCAGTAGATATTTTTTTAGATTGGGGAGTGAAGAGGAGAGCAAACAATTTGTATAACTATCACAGTTTGTACATTATTAAAACAAATTATTTGGGGCTGGCCTGGTAGCGCAGGGGTTAAATGCGCACCTTCCACTTTGGGCGGCCCGGGGTTCTCTGGTTCGGATCCCGGGTGCGGACATGGCACTGCTTCGCAAACCACGCTGTGGTAGGCATCCCACATAGAAAGTGGAGGAAGATGGGCACAGATGTTAGCTCAGGGCGAGTCTTCCTTAGCAAAAAAAAAAAAAAAGAGGATTGGCAGCAGATGTTAGCTCAGGGCTGATCTTCCTCAAAAAAAAAAAATTATTTTAGAACTAATTAAAATTTATCAATAAGAAAATACATCTCATATGCAAATTTTAATATCTTATCAGACTATTAAATGTAATCTTAATAATTTCCTTAGCTCACCAGTTGTGAAGGTGTAATAAAAAATTATCCATTTGCTGTTACTAAATTATAGTCTATGTTAGGGAACATATTCTGCTTAGAAACATTTGAAAGTTTTAAGTGCTGACTAGGAAATTTTTAAATGTTACATTATTTTAAAAAGATTTTCTTGACAGACAAATCAGCTTCTCTGCCAATTTTTGCATCATTATTTTTGGCAGGATAATAAGCTGTAATGCCAGGATTCAGATATATGGTAGTTGGAATTATAGATGATCCAAAAATTCATTCTCAAACTGTGATGTATCTTACACCCATAGGAAGTAGGGTGTGGATTACAAATAACTAGGTGTATACACAGTTTTAAAGCTACCCAAATAAAGGTAAGTGGTTTCTAATAAGGGGATGAAAACTTTTTAACTACTATAACTTTGATTATGTATTTTAAGTTAACAAAACATTCAAAGCCTTAGCACTCTGTCAGGCTTTGGCAGTACATAATTGTAAATATACAATAATGCTCAACATTTCTTGAAGGGAAAGGCACAACCTTAAACAGTTTCTGACATGTATGTCCTTTGCTTATGATAAAGCAGTTGAAGTTTCAGGAGAGAGGGATTAATTGATGTCATATGGTTTCTGAGAAGGTGGTTGGTAAGGCCATCTTAAATAGTTATGCATAAGGATGCTGGGCCAAGTGGATGAGGAGGAGCTAAAATCTTGTGCTTTGCCTGCTAAATTTCTGCCCTAGTGCAGGGATTGTGTACCTAGAGGAGGCACTTTTCACTTACACACTGTACATATGAGCTATCAGACGCCCTGGTGGGCGGAGATGAGCTCCAGAGCTCAAGAGAAGTGATTCCTCTTCTGTAATGACAGTAGGAAAGTAGCAAACAAAATCTGAACAGGCGCTCTTTCATATATTTGTTCAGTATTTATTTTATTGAGTATAGGAAGATACTGACTATTAAAAAATTATATACTTCATTATGTTCATAAGAAAACATTTACCAGATGCATACAACATAGCTTAACATTTTCATTAATTTTTTTAAAAAAATTATTGTTTTCCTATCACTTACAACTAGATAGCATTATTTATTCACACTGTCATTAAGGATTCAGTGGCCTGTAAAGCCCTAGTTGATCTGAATTCTCCCTACCTTTCTGCCATCATCTCCTACAATTTATTCTCTTGCTCAATACATTCCAGCCACAGAGAAGTCTTTTTTTTTATTCTTCAAAGGCCAAGCTTGTTTCTGTTTGGGGACTTGCTATTCCTTCTGCTTAGAATCTTCTGTTCCCTGCTCTGTCCTATCTTTGCCTGGTTGGTTTCTTTTTATCTTTTAGATCTTTTGCACCTCAGTGTGGCCTTCCCTTACTTTCAGTCTGTATTAGCAGCCTGTCCAGCCCAGTCGTCTCTATTGTATCATCAGTTTTTTTTAAAAAAATAGTATTTATTACTGTATATTATCTTCATTTATTTGTTTATTATCTGCTTCTCCTAGAATTTAAATCCCTAAGAGCGGGGACCTTGTTTGTCTTGTTTCCCAGAATAGTACCTGGCACATAATTGGTGCTCAATAATATTGTTGAATAAGTGATCAAAGTGGGAAAGTCTTGTTCAAAATATATTTTAAAGTGATTTTTCTGGTTTTTATGTTTGCAGTGTGCTTTTCACTTTTCTGTATTTTGGTTCTTGAGTCATTTTTTTATGCTGTTTTCTAAATCAGACAGCTTCTTGTGTGGCATATTAAAGGTTTCAAATTTAGGTTAAAAAATGAATTACTTGTTCCTGGTAAATAGCACCATGTAATGCATGGTTTAATTTCAAATTTTCTGTAGATTGTGACTGTCAGTTTCAAATGCCTGTTGGCCATCTGGATCAGGATTGGTAGTATAATCTTCAGTAGCACTGTACAATCTAATAAATAGAAACAATTTGCAAAAATGTTTGGTGGAGATAGGTTGGTGCTGGCAAGAAGTATTTTAAAATTTTCTGTCAAATTCTATCAACTTTGGTAGTTTAAAGACCAGTGCACATTTGCCTGGTTATGCAACAGTTGCTTTAAATGGTTCCTTATTATTAATTTATTCCAGTGATGTTACAATGCTTCTTGTACACTGTCACTCAGGCAGCTATTTGGTCAGTCAGCTCTTTAATCCAGTCCTGGGAAATGGATAGGTATGGGTACAAGTCAGTTTAAGAGTGATAGCAAGAGTTTGAGGAGTTCTTGCCTGATGTCCCTTATCAGTGAATTAGGAGGCAAGGTCATTTGCTCAGACTAAGGGGAGAAATAGCAGGATGGGAGGTTTGAGGAAAGCAGTGAAGAATGGGAGGGAATCGACTAAGAAAGTGAAGAAGGGTTATTGGGTAGAGTTGAGGACCAAACAGATATGTAATGATACATTTCAGTGGTACCAATCTGTTCATGTGAACAACTGGAATCGTAAATCATTGGGTAATATAATAGACAATTCTTATTTTTTTGAATTCTCTAGTGTATGTTTGACAGTTGAAATGAAAAAAAACACTGTCAAATGGGGTTTTCAATGTATCTTGATGTAATTTATGAGGTAACTACAACATAAAGGGGAAGGGTAAATCTATATGATAGTAATGTTTCTACATTCCACATGAATTGTTAAAATGGTGACTCTAAGAAGACTGTAAAAAATTAAGTAAGTTTATTGTAATCCCTAGAGTGACCACTAAAAAAAATCCAAAGAGATATAATAAAAAACACAATAAATAAAATGAAATACTAAAAAATATTCAAATAATACAAAAGAAGGCAAGAAAGAGGAGGCACAGGAATGCAACAGAGGGACAAACAAAAAACATAAAATAGTAGTCTTAAATCCAAACATGTCAATATTTATATTAAATATAAATAGTCTAAATACAATAATTAAAAGACAGCAATTGTAAGATTCAATAATAATAAAAAGAAGACTCAGTCTACAAGAAACCCACTTTAAATGTAATGATATAACCAAGTTAAAGAAAAGGATGGAAAAAGATATACAGTCATGCCGCAGTTAACAACAGGGGTAGGGGCTGGCCCCGTGGCCAAGTGGTTATGGTTGCGCACTCTGCTTCAGCAGCCCAGGGTTTCGCCAGTTTGGATCCTGGGTGCAAACATGGCACCACTCATTAGGGGATGTTGAGGTGGCATCCTACATGCCACAACTAGAAGGACCCACAACTAAAATATACAATTATGTATTGGGGGGATTTGGGGAGAAAAAGCAGGAAAAAAAAGATTAAGAAAACAACAACAGCAGGGATAGGTTCTGAGAAATGTGTTGTTAGGCAGTTTTGTTGTTGTGCAAACATTGTAGAGTGTACTTACACAAACCTAGATGGTATAGCCTACTATACACCTATGCTATATGGTTCTAATCTATGGGGGACCACTGTCATATATGGAGTCTGTTGTTGACCAAAATGTCATTATGTGGTGCATGACTGTACCATGCAAATACTAATTAAATATTTGGAATGGCCATATTAATATCAGACATAGTAGACTTTACAACAAGGAAAATTACCAGGGATATTACATAATGATAAAGGACAAAGAAGACTTATCAATTCTAAATATCTATGCTCCTAACAACAGAGCTTTAAAAATAATTCACACAAAAACTGGTAGAACTGAAAGGAGAAATGGGCAAATTCTCTTCCAGGTGAAAATTTCAACATTCATGTCAGTAAGTGATAAAACAAGCAGAGAGAAAATCAACAAAGATGAAACAATTGAATAACACCATCTACCAACTGGATCTAACTGAATTTAGAGAACACAACACCTAACAGAGCGAAATATGTATTCTTTTCAAGTGCTTAGAGAACATATATCAAGATCAGGGGTCAGCAAACGTTTTATGTAAAGAGCCAAACAGTAAGCATTTCAGTCATTCTGAGCTATATGGTCTCTGTCACAACTATTCAACTCTGTCATTGTAGTGCAAAAGCAGCCTTAGATAATTCATAAATAAATCAGTTTGGTTATGTTCCAGTAATACTTTATTTATGGACATTGAAATTTGAATTTCATATATTTTTCATGTCATAAAATGTTCTTCTTTTGATATTTTCAGCCACTTAAAATGTAAAAATAAGTCCTACTTCATGGGCCATACAAAAACTGGCAGGGGTTAGCGTTAGTACACAGGCCCTAGCTTGCTCTCCCCTGACCAAGATAGACCATATCCTGGGTCATGAAACAAATCTTAAGAAATTAAAAAAAAATTAAAATCACACAAAGTCTATTTTCTAATAATGGAATAAAACTATAAAATAATATAACAAAGGTGTCGGGAAAATACACAGATATTTGGAAATTAAGTAACATAGTTCTAATTAACCTGTAGATCAAAGAAGAAGTCTCAAGGGAAATTACAACATAGTTTGAATTGAGTGAAGATGAAAATATAACACATAAAAATTTGTGGGATGCAGAAATAGAAGGAAATTTATAGCACCAAATGCTTGTATTAGAAAAGAAGAAAGATCTCAACTCAGTAACCTAAGCTTCAATCTTTGGTTTTTCTGTGTAGAAAATTCCTTTCTTTCATTATGCTGTTGTGTGATTTTCTGATTGACTTGCCATTTCTTTTATTGTTCCCATTCTATCCTGACTTTCTATTTGCTGTAATCTAGTATGGGGGAATTCTCCTTGACTTCTTATCTGTGACCAGTTTGTCTTTTCTGAGCTACGTTTTGGTGGTTGGGTAATGCTTTGTATTTACTTTCTGTACTCTTACAATTGGGAGGGTTAGGGGAATAGGAAGGGTAATTCACCTGGGATTTGTACAGCTTTTTCTAAAGGATGTGGGTTTTGCTTTCTCTTTGAGATTTTAGTAAGTGTCCTGGACCAGAGTTCATTTCTTCTAACAAGAGGGTGTCCTTTTCTTGTGGAAGATACTCTCAGAGTTGACATAGTTTCCTCCAATTTGGTGTATAACCCTAGTGCCTTTTCTTCCACTAGAGGAACATTCTACTCCATTTTACTTACTGATTTCTACTTCAACATGTATAGTTTGTAATAGTTCACTTTCCTTTTAGTTTTTGATTTTGCTAAATTCTGGTTCACTGTTGTAGTTAGTTAGCTCTGCTTGTGTTTTAAATTATGGGCCTGAGGGTTCCTTGTTTCCTCACTGAGATATAGACACTTTATTTAGCTTGTCTGCTCTGAAGACCTTTCGCTCCCTTTTTCCTTGAGCTACCAGCTCATTTCCTCAATCTGCTTTTTTCCAAATTGAGGCACTACTTGTGAGAAATTTCATGATTTTTCTGATACTTCATTCCTCAGAGCCTCTTCTTTGGGGTGGAGGTGGGGTAGATTATAATCATCTCACACGTTTCTTTAGTGATCTTTTTTTTTTTTTTGAAGATTTGTGATGTTCTCAGGGAGGAAGAACTTTTCCTCCACCCTCTTATGTTTATTTCTTGGGGGCCTGCAAATTAAACTGCCGAACGACAGAAGAGAAAAACAGATTTAATTATGTATGTAGCATGGGAATTCACAAAGAAATGTGACTCAAGAATTTGGAATTTGGGGCTTATGTGCCATCTTAGTAGAGGATGAGAAGAGGCAGAGGCGCACTTCTGGGAGAACAAATGATTTTTTAGAAGGAGGTGAGAAAGGGCAGTTATGGAAAAACAAATGACTTTTTGGAAAGATGAATGGGCCCTTAGGAAAGAAGATGGGAGATCTGATAATTTTGTGACAAAGTCTGTTTGAGTGTGGTACTTCTCTCCTAGAAAAGATTAGAGTTGATTGTGGGAAGGGATTTATAAGAATTGAGTTCTTTGGGGAGACTCTGCTTTTGTCAGTTAAGGGATTTTAGGAACTCAAATGCCTTCAGCTCAGAATAATTTTTATGCAACAATGGTTTATTTTGGACTCCTTCATGTGGTTATTTCTCCTTCCTTGTTTGGTTTCTTTGCCCTTTAAAGTATTTTTCAATTGCTTTTGTTAGGTTTTGACAAAGAAAATCTGTGACATGGTTTTACTCTGCCTTCACTCCTAGTCTTCAGGACCTGTAATATTTTGTAATGAGCACAATTAATGAAGATATTCCCATTTTAGAGGGTGCAAAATACATCAAGAAGCAGTTTACAAAAGAAGAAGTAAAATGGGCGGTACATATTTTAAAAATTATTCAAAATAAATACAACGAAACAACCTGTCAAATTCATGGAACAAAGAAAAATAAAAACAATTTATTGAGGATGCAGTAAAAAAATCACATTCAAACATGTTTCCTAAGAATTTATGTTAAACTTTTTGGGAAACAATGTGATAATATGTTTCACAATTCTCAAAAATGTTTGTTTTCTTTCACACAGCATTTCAACTCTAGGAATTTGTCCTGAGGAAATAATCAGAAGTATGCATATACAGATAACATAAAGATGTTACTCAGTGTTAATATAAACCCTAAACTGGAAACCGATCTAAATGTTGATCAACAGATAAATGTTTGAATGTAATTAGAAATATTCACTAAAAAAAGCAGGATACTGAATTATTTGTATGATCTCAGTTTCATAAGAAAAATATATTCACAGAAAAGGAGAGTGAAAGAAATAGAAGTTTTCAATTTTATTTTTTATAACTTTTATGTATTTTAAAAAGCATTGAAGCTGAGTACCTAAGGGTTACTGTAAATATTTACTAAGAACATGATTACCCTTTGACCTTGTTCTCAACACAGCCACTGATAAAAAGAAGTTAATCTTGTTACTTTGCTGTTTTTTTGTTTAACCTGAGAGGTGACTCAAGGGTCACAAGGATTTATGAGCTTGTCTTGCAGAAGAAAAAGAATGCCTTTAAGGAAGTTAGGATCACCAGATAACCAGCTCCTGGCTGCCTGTTGATGCCCAGAAGTCTGATTGCCAAAGGCTTATCTGGAGTGAAAGAAATGTGGATTTCCCCTTTGTTTCTCTGAAACTCCTCCTCCAAAGCCCCTTAGCTCTATAAAGATCCACACTCCCAGTCCTGCTTTCTTCTTTGTTAAGATGGATTTGAGAGAACCTATCCTCTCACCTTCTTGTTTTGGCCACTTAGAATAAACCTGTCTTCAGCTCCAAGCACAAGGTCAGTGATTGGCTTCTTGGGCATCAGGCACACAAACTTGAGATTAAGAGTTCGAAGTCAGTATTATATAATGAATATATAGTTTAAATTCAGAGAAAAAATGTAAAAATAAGGTTAAGTGATATCTAATCTGGATGAAATATAAAGAAAATGCTTGAATGTAAATTTAAGAGGTGTTAAATATTGGAAAGGATAAAAATAAAGTTTAAAGTGAAGAGATAGCAAAAATATTAAGACAATAAGTATAATCAATATAGAGTAAACCAATTAAAACTCAAAAGTAAAAGATTAAATGATAAAATATGTTCAAATGATACAAAGAATAAAATAATCTAAGGTTGTTAAAGAGACTTAAAAAATAAAATTGCACTAAAATAGAGTAGATAGGTATATACTCAGGTTAAACCTTGACTTTAATATGTGTAAGAATGAAAAAGAGTCTTCTGGGCTGGGGAAGTTTCACAACTTGATTGCTTTATTGCAGATTGCTGAGGGGTAGAGGACAATATCTATTAAGTGCTATCATTTCTCTTATGCTTCTCGCCTTTGAAAATCAGCAGTTCTCAGATATTTTAAGGGAAACGAGTTTGTTTCTTCATTTTATCATGTTTTTAGAAGTCCTTAATTATTTTGTAAAACTGTGAATCATTATGGTTGTAGGGGAGGAAGACTTTTCCTCTGCCTAATGTGGGTTCGTCTGGCCGGAGAACAAATTAAATTCACATGAGACAGAATAGCAAGAGAAAATTAAACAAAGCTTTATGAGGACCATGGCCTGGGGCCTTTCTTCCTGAAGGAAGAAGGGGCACCGAAGAAGTGGGGTGCACAGAGTGGTTATATGCCCCCAAACAGGATATTTCACATATGATTGAAATGTCCCTCCCACAGTAGTCACAAGATTGCCCTGTCAGCACAGCGCTTGATGGACACAGCAGATAGTGGGTCTGCTATCTCAGTGGGCGTAGCAGGAGGCAAGTCTATTGTCTTGAGCTGGGTGGCCACAGGTGAGCTCAGCAATCAGTTCCTAGCCTAAGGAAAGATGCTTAATCCTTAAAGAAATGCCAATGTTGTGAGGGGGAGGCAAGTCAGTTACAGGAGGTTACCAGACAAGCACAATAAACAAATGCAGATTTAAGTCCTTGCCTTCCCCATTGATTGAGAGTTTCTAGAGACAAGATCATCTCCTTTCTTCTTCCTAGTACAGAGAGGGAGGCACCTTTACAGATAGAGATTTAGTTCTACTTTTTAGTTGCTTTCCTGTTTGCAAAGAAACCAGCCTCAAATAATCCTCATGCCAAAGAGACATATCTTGGGGTGGCCATTTCCAGGTCCCCACATAGTCAAGGAATGTTTGGTTGTAAAAGCAGAAAGCCATTCAAAAAGGTTCAAGTAAAAGGGTGGAGAGAGTTGATATCTTAAAAGGGCATTTCATTTCATTCCATTGCTGGCAGCCTCTAAGAAACAGTTCTCTGGAACCACCTGGCTTGGTGACGTTTCCCTATGTTTGCTTCTCTCTTCTCATTCATTATAGGCTGACTTTCCTGCTGAGACATTCACTTGCACATGGCGTTATCATGACCATCTGAAAATGATAGCCTAAAACCTAGAGTCTATATGACTTCTGGCTCCTCTTCCTACAATTAACTGTCCATGTTCTAATTCCATATCCCCAGGAGAGAGCAATAAATTGCTTCAATTAGTTGTGGTCTGGGGGTAGGATTGGGAATGAAGGGACATGGTCAAATGGCACAAGGGATCTGTCCCTTCCAAGGTTATGAGCAAGGCAGATTGTCAAAGAAGAAATTCTTGGCGTCTCTTGTATACAATTTGAATAATTTTATTTTTTCTATATAGTGTGAATAATTAGAGTAAAGCAAGGGATCTTCTTTTTAGTCTGACAGTGTCTTTCACTCTACTTGTGAATTATGTGAGCACATCTCTCCTTTCTTAGTAGTGGTAACTTTATTAAGTGATCACAAAGTGAGAACATGCTGACTTCTAGATAGAACCCCCTTAAATGAATCTCTGTATTTAATATTTAATTTTTTATTTTATATAAAATGTGTTAAAGAACAAAAATTCAACTGAGTAAATTTGAAGGTCTAATTGGCTTCATTAAGCAGTTCATGAATCGGGCAGCAACCTGTCTAGTAAGTAGAGATTCTGAGGAATTGTACAAAATGGAAGGTTTTTATAGGCAGAAGGGTGAAGCAAGGAAGTTATTGGCAAAAGAAAAGAAAGGGTTGTTTCAGGACAGGTTATCTTTTGGGGAGAAGGGAAAGGGCAGGGGTCTTATCATGCAGATTACCTCACTAGTGCTAATCAGGAAATTTCAGATTGGCTATTTAAAGGTCACATTCCTGGGAGAGGTTGAAACCGCAATTAAGTCTTGGTTTGCTGTCATGGGGCAAATGACTCCATTTTGGGCCTATTTCTTTTTTAACAAATATTATCAAATGAAGACTTTAACTCCATCTCTTAAAAATTAAAAATAACATTTATTTGACATTTTTAAATAAAGAAGACCGTTCATCTTACATAGACATTTTTTGACATTTTTAAGTAAAGTCCATTCATGTTACATACACATGACAACCTAATATTTAAGGAAAATCATTCTTGTTCTATGTACATTTCTAGTATCACTTCCTGTATAATTTTTAAATCTGCAATCCTTTTAGCATGCAGATTAAATAGATTATGATATATTGAAGGATTGAGCTTTACTGTTTTGTGTCAGATTAATTCCTCATATATATCATCACTTGAACTGACAGAAATATGGCTGCAACTCAGCAAAAGAACTCGATAAGTTATTTTATGTAGGATGAATGTTATGCTTCTTGATTGGTTGTTGTATAATTCTCCAAATTAAATTTAAATAAATCTCATAAACATATTTTTCTCAGAGTTTAATAAGGATTTATGGAAAAGGTGTCTCTGATGATTTATGTGGTGAAATAGTGCCATGAAATATTCTGTTTGGAATCTTACCACTTTATTGGAGTAACTCACTTTGTAAGGATATTTTTTATTTTTTATATAAAAGTTTTTACATTATTTTACTTTGATTTTTCTCATCATACAAGTACAGAAAAACTTTGCATTTAAACAAAACAGTTAAACCTATGAGAATATTGCTCTATTTGCTTGTGAATACGTTTTTGAATGAAATATGTAAAAATTATATGCATATAGATGCATGTTAAAATGGAGCATGAAAAATGAAGATAGCTCTTATAGTATGGGGATTATGGTTTGAAATTAATGTATATTTAATACATATTTAAAGGGTATTTAAATAAACATGCTTTTTTTTTCTAACAGGAGGTTGTATGAAAACAATTTCAAAGTATCATTTTATGTAAATAATTGAGTGATAGAGCAGAAATATTAACTTTAAATAAAATTGTTTCAATAAAAAAGTGAAAAATAAAAGTTTTAATAAACTTAGATAATTCATGAAAAATATTTTTAGTTTATGTGAGAATAATTGTGAGACAATAAAGGAATACTGCTTTCTTTGAAAAGTTGAGACTGGAAGTAGAATATTGAAGTAGATTGTTAGCAGAGCAAAATTAAAATCTGGATATTTTAAGAATTGTATTTTAAAACTTGACTTTTTAAAAAAGCAAATTGGTGGTTATTTAACAAGCATTACAATTTTAGATTATTAAAATATAGGAAAATCTTGCTACTTCTGAAAGTTAGCTCTTTCTTGGGGTTATTTTAAGGAGTTAGCAGATCTCAATGTACTTTTTTCAGAGTCTTCAAGGTCATATAATAAGGTAAAACTATATGTTACAAACATATTTTGAAAATTGTGGTAAAATACACATAGCATAAAATTTATCATCTTAACCCTTCTTAAGTGTACAGTTCAGTGGTGTTGAGTATATTCACATTGTTTTGCAACCAATCTCCAGAACTTTTTTATTTTGCAAAACTTAAACTCTATACTCATTAAACAACTCCTCCCACTTTTCCCTACCTCCCAACCCCTGGCAACCACCATTCTCCTTTCTGTTTGTATAATTTTGATTTCTCTAGATACCTCATACAAGTGAAATCACACAGTATTTGTCTTTTTGTGACTGGCTTATTTCACTTAGCATAATGTCTGCAAGGTTCATCCACACTGTAGGATGTGTCAGAATTTCCTTCCTTTTTAAGACTGAATTTTCCATTGTATGAATATACCACATATTGTCCTTTGTTGGACACTTGGGTTACTTCCACCTTTTGGTTATTGTGAATAATGCTGCTGTGAACATGGGTGTATGAATAACTGTTTGAATCCCTACTTTCCATTCTTTTGGGTATATACCAGAAGTGGAATTGCTGGATCATAAGGTAAGTCTGTTTTTGTTTTTGGAATCACTATACTCTTTTCCATGGTGATGACACCATTTTACATTTCCATCCAAAGTTTACAAGGGTTCCAGTTTTTCCACATCCTTGCTGACACTTGCTTTCTTTTTTTCCCTTAATAATAGCCATCGTAATATGGTGAAATGGTATCGCATTGTGCTTTTTTTTTCTTTTTGAGCTAACATCTGCCACTCCTCCTCTTTTTTCTGAGGAAGACTGGCCCTGAGCTAACATCTGTGCCCATCTTCCTCTACTTTATATGTGGGATGCCTGCAACAGCATGGCTCGCCACGCAGTACCATGTCCATACCTGGGATCCAAACTGGCGAACCCGGGGCCACCGAAGCAGAGCGTGCACACTTAACTGCTGCACCACTGGGCCAGCCCCACATTGTGGTTTTAACTTGCATTTCCCTAATGATTAGTGAGGTTGAATATCTTTTCATGTGTTTATTGGCCATTTGAATATCATCTTTGGAGAAATGTCTATTCAAGTCCTTTGCCCATTTTTGAATCAGGTTGTTTTGTTGTTGTTGTGGGAGTTCTTAAAAGATATATGATTTGTGAATATTTTCTCAATCTCAAGAGTTGCTTTTTCACTCTGTTGATAGTGTTCTTTGATGCACGAAAGTTTTAAATTTTGATGTCGTCCAATTTATCTGTTTTTACTTTTGTTGCCTGTACTTTTGGTATAGTAGCCAAGAAATCACTGTCAAATCCAATGTAATAGAGGTTTTCTCCATGTCCTCTTCTGAGAGTTTTATATAAATTAGGTCTTACATTTAGGTCTTTGATCCATTTTGAGTTAATTTTTGTAAATGGTGCAAAGGGAAGGGTCCATCTTCATCCTTTGGTATATAGATATCCAGTTTTCCCCACACCATTTGTTGAAAAGACTCTTCTTTCCCCATTGAATGATCTTAGCGCTCTTGTCAAAAATCATATGATTATATATGTGAGGGTTTATATCTGGGTTCTCTCTTCTGTTCCATTGGCCTCTATGTCTGTCTTTACATACTTTATTTTTAAATAATTAATATAGTTTTAGAATATAACATTATTTGTAAATTCCATAGTCCTTGTCTTTACTAACATGTAGATACTTAGTAAGAAGAAAGTATAATATCAGTTTGGGTTATTTGGCTTTTTAATGAACCCAAACCATTTAGATATGAGGTATTCCGAACACAGTTTATCCTAGTAATCAGACATAATGTTACAACTAATATGAATTCTTGTGGAAATTATTTGGGATCTGATAGTTTTGGAGAATAGTTGAAAAAGCTCATGGATATATTCCTGAAAGAGAAACTGTGAACCTGTCAATGTTAGCACAGATGCTACCTAGCTGTTCTTGTCTATGCCACTGTTCTCACTTCAGAGCTGTAGTAGCTCATTCATAATCCTTCCAGACTGTAGCAGAGCAGGAATATCATTTATTGGAATATTTAATTAATAAACACCCCCAGGTTCACAGCATTTGGAAAACAAAACATTTATAAATCATGGACATTGTCAAAGATTTCATGCATAATATATTCTTATTACTATCTAAACTTGGTTTTCTATATATTTGAGTTAATTTTTCCAGAGGCATGTGAAGTGAGGAAAGTGGGCACTTTATCTAAGAACTAAGTTTTGTTTAGTTTTCACCTAGATAACTGGCAAACTTATCATCATGATTATATAGAAAAAGTTTTATTTATATTTTATTTTATTTATATTGTATCTTAACCTCTCATTTAAATTTTTACTTTCTAGCATAGGCTATGGTCTACTCACATAGGACCTAGAAATAGTACTGAACTTTTCTATCAGTCTCTTACCTAGTTGTAGAAGATAGTTGTCAAATGAACAAAAGGATATGGTAGATCAGGAGATGTGTTTTGTATTTTTGATTAATGACTACTCACTAGAAAATCTGGAGAAAGCGTTGCAATCTTGACAAAACCATATTTTTCTCAATACAATTTTTTTCTTTAAAAAAATTAACTTGTTTGAATATTATGATAAAGAAGGATGGGAATAGTAAAATGAAAATTTGCTGGTAATTCTACATCTCTTTTTAGTATGGCTCACATACTATGTATTACTAAAACTTTTTCAGAGCAGTAACAAATTGAAAAATCTAATTTGAGTTTCACCTCCTTTCTTCTTCTTTTTTTTTTTTTTTTTTTGTGTTTTGCCTTTTTATTAATGTTATGATAGATTACAAGCTTGTGAGATTTCAGTTGTACATTTTTGTTAGTCATGTTGTGGGTACACCACTTCCCCCTTCGTACCCTCCCCCCACCCCCCCTTTTCCCTGGTAACCACCGATCAGATCTCCTTCTCAATATACTAATTTCCACCTATGAGTGGAGTCATATAGAGATCGTCTTTCTCTGACTGACTTATTTCGCTTAACATAATGCCCTCGAGGTCCATCCACATTGTTGTGAATGGGCCAATTTCGTCTTTTTTTATGGCTGAGTAGTATTCCATTGTGTATATATACCACATCTTCTTTATCCAGTCATCAGTTTCTGGGCATGTAGGCTGGTTCCACGTCTTGGCTATTGTAAATAATGCTGCAATGAACATAGGGGTGCAACGGACTCTTGAGATATCTGTTATCAGGTTCTTAGGATAGATACCCAGTAATGGGATGGCTGGGTCATAGGGTATTTCTATTTTTAACTTTTTGAGAAATCTCCATACTGTTTTCCATAGTGGCTGTACCAGTTTGCATTCCCACCAACAGTGTATGAGGGTTCCTCTTTCTCCACAACCTCTCCAACATTTGTCGTTCTTGGTTTTGGATGTTTTTGCCAATCTAACGGGGGTAAGGTGATATCTTAGTGTAGTTTTGATTTGCATTTCCCTGATGATTAGCGATGATGAACATCTTTTCATGTGTCTATTGGCCATATTCATATCTTCTTTTGAGAAATGTCTGTTCATGTCCTCTGCCCATTTTTTGATCGGGTTGTTTGTTTTTTTGTTGTTAAGCAGTGTGAGTTCTTTGTATATTATGGAGATTAACCCTTTGTCGGATAAGTGGCTTGTAAATATTTTTTCCCAATTAGTGAGCTGTTTTTTTGTTTCAATCCTGTTTTCCCTTGCCTTGAAGAAGCTCTTTAGTCTGATGAAGTCCCATTTGTTTATTCTTTCTATTGTTTCCCTCAACTGAGGAGTTACAGTGTCCGAAAAGATTCTTTTGAAACTGATGTCAAAGAGTGTACTGCCTATATTCTCTTCCAAAAGACTTATTGTCTCAGGCTTAATCTTTAGGTCTTTGATCCATTTTGAGTTTATTTTGGTGTGTGGTGAAAAAGAATGGTCAATTTTCAATCTTTTGCATGTGGCTGTCCAGTTTTCCCAGCACCATTTGTTGAAGAGACTTTCTTTTCTCCATTGTAGGCCCTCTGCTCCTTTGTCGAAGATTAGCTGTCCATAGATGTGTGGTTTTATCTCTGGGCTTTCAATTCTGTTCCATTGATCTGTGGACCTGTTTTTGTACCAGTACCATGCTGTTTTGATCACTGTAGCTTTGTAGTATGTTTTGAAATCGGGGATTGTGATTCCGCCGGCTTTGTTTTTCTTGCTCAGGATTGCTTTAGCAATTCGCGGTCTTTTGTTCCCCCATATGAATTTTAGGATTGTTTGTTCAATTTCTGTGAAGAATGTTCTTGGGATTCTGATTGGGATAGCATTGAATCTGTATATTGCTTTAGGTAGTATCGACATTTTAACTATGTTTATTCTTCCAATCCATGTACAAGGAATGTTTTTCCATCTCTTTATGTCATCGCCTATTTCTTTCAAGAAAGTCTTGTAGTTTTCATTGTATAGATCCTTCACTTCCTTGGTTAAGTTTATCCCAAGGTATTTTATTCTTTTTGTTGCGATTGTGAATGGGATAGAGTTCTTGAGTTCTTTTTCTGTTAGTTTATTGTTAGTGTATAGAAATGCTACTGACTTATGCACGTTAATTTTATACCCTGCTACTTTGCTGTAGTTGTTGATTATTTCTAATAGTTTTTCTGTGGATTCTTTGGGGTTTTCTATGTATAAGATCATGTCATCTGCAAACAACGAGAGTTTTACTTCTTCGTTACCTATTTGGATTCCTTTTATTTCTTTTTCCTGCCGAATTGCTCTGGCCAGCACCTCCAGTACTATGTTGAATAGGAGTGGTGAAAGTGGGCACCCTTGTCTTGTTCCTGTCCTCAGAGGGATGGCTTTCAGCTTTTGTCCATTGAGTATGATGTTGGCTGTGGGTCTATCATATATGGCCTTTATTATGTTGAGGTACTTTCCTTCTATACCCATTTTACTGAGGGTTTTTATCATAAATGGGTGTTGGATCTTGTCGAATGCTTTCTCTGCATCTATTGAGATGATCATGTGGTTTTTGTTTTTCATTTTGTTGATGTAGTGTATCACGTTGATTGACTTGCGGATGTTGAACCATCCCTGTGTCCCTGGTATAAATCCCACTTGATCATGGTGTATAATCTTTTTGATGTATTGCTGTAATCGGTTTGCCAAAATTTTGTTGAGGATTTTTGCATCTATGTTCATCAGTGATATCGGCCTGTAGTTCTCCTTCTTTGTGTTGTCCTTGTCAGGTTTGGGGATCAGAGTGATGTTGGCTTCATAGAATGTGTTAGGGAGTTCTCCATCTTTCTCAATTTTCTGGAACAGTTTGAGGAGAATAGGTATTAAGTCTTTTTTGAATGTTTGGTAGAATTCTCCAGAGAAGCCGTCTGGTCCTGGACTCTTGTTTTTGGGGAGGTTTTTGATTACCGTTTCTATTTCCTTACTTGTGATTGGTCTATTCAGATTCTCCATTTCTTCCTGATTCAGTTTGGGGAGATTGTAGGAGTCTAGGAATTTGTCCATTTCTTCCAGGTTGTTCAATTTGTTGGCATATAGTTTTTCATAGTATTCTCTTATGATCTCTTGTATTTCATTGGTATCTGTTGTGATTTCTCCTCTGTCATTCCTGATTTTATTAATTTGCGATTTCTCTCTTCTTTTCTTGGTGAGTCTGGCTAGGGGTTTGTCAATTTTGTTAATTCTTTCGAAGAACCAACTCTTTGTTTCATTGATCCTTTCTATTGTCTTTTTTGTTTCAATATCGTTTATTTCTGCTCTTATTTTTATTATTTCCCTCCTTCTACTGACTCTGGGCTTTGTTTGTTCTTCTTTTTCTAGTTCTGTTAGGTGTCGTTTGAGGTTGCTTACGTGAGCTTTTTCTTGTTTAGTGAGGTGAGCCTGTATTGCGATGAATTTCCCTCTTAGGACTGCTTTTGCTGCATCCCAAATGATTTGGTATGTCATGTTCTCATTTTCATTTGTCTCCAGATAATATTTGATTTCTTCTTTAATTTCCTCAATGATCCATTGTTTGTTGAGAAGCGTGTTGTTTAGTCTCCACATTTTTGCACCTTTCTCTGCTTTTTTCTTGTAGTTGATTTCTAGTTTAATAGCGTTATGATCAGAAAAGATGCTTGATATTATTTCAACTCTCTTGTATTTATTGATGTTTGCTTTGGTTCCCAAAATATGGTCAATCCTTGGGAATGTTCCATCTGCACTTGAGAAGAATGTGTAACCTGCTGTTTTTGGATGAAGTGTTCTATATATATCTATTAAGTCCATCTGGTCTAATTTTTCATTTAATTCTATTATTTCCTTGTTGATTTTCTGTCTGGATGTTCTGTCCGTTGGTGTTAATGGTGTGTTGAGGTCCCCTACTATTATTGTATTGTTGTTGATGTCTTCTTTTAGTTCTATTAAGAGTTGCTTTACAAATTTTGGTGCTCCTGTGTTGGGTGCGTATATATTTATAAGTGTTATGTCTTCTTGGTGGAGAGTCCCTTTTATCATTATATACTGTCCCTCTTTATCTTTCTTTATCTGTTTTGTTTTGAAATCTACCTTGTCTGATATTAGTATAGCGACACCTGCTTTCTTTTGTTCATTATTAGCTTGGAGTATTGTTCTCCATCCCTTCACTCTGAGTCTGTGTTTGTCTTTGGGGCTGAGGTGTGTTTCCTGGAGGCAGCATATTGTTGGATCTTGTTCTTTGATCCATCCTGCCACTCTGTGTCTTTTGATTGGGGAGTTCAATCCATTTACATTTAGAGTGATTATTGAGACGTGGGGGCCTACCACTACCATTTTGTGTCTTGTTTTCCGGTTTTCTTCAGTTTCCTTTGTTTCTCGTCCCATGGTTTAATCTGTTCTGATGTAGAGCTGCTACTCTCTGTTGTTGTCCTTCTACTTATCTCCTCTGCTCTTGGTTTTGTAGCCCCTTTCCTTTTTTGGATTTTTCAGGAATGAGGGTTTTCCTGAGGATTTCCTGAAGAGGAGGTTTTGTGGCAATGAACTCCCTTAATTTTTGTTTATCTGGGAAAGTTTTTATTTCTCCATCGTATTTGAAGGATATTTTCGCTGGGTAGAGAATTCTCGGCTGTAGATTTTTGTCCTTCAGATTTTTGAATATATCATTCCACTCTCTTCTAGCCTGTAAAGTTTCTGCTGAGAAATCTGCTGATAGCCTGATGGGGGTTCCTTTGTAGGTTAGTTTCTTTAGCCTGGCTGTCCTTAATATTTTCTCCTTGTCGTTGACTTTTGCTAGCTTCACTACTATATGCCGTGGAGTTGGTCTTCTTGCATTGATAAAGTTTGGAGATCTATTGGCTTCTGTCACCTGAAGATCCATGTCCCTCACCAGATTTGGGAAGTTCTCAGCCATTATTTCTTTGAATAGGTTTTCTGCCCCTTTCTCCTTCTCTTCTCCCTCTGGTATACCTATAATCCTTACGTTGCATCTCCTAATTGTGTCTGATAATTCTCGGAGAGTTTCTTCATTTCTTTTAAGTCTTGCTTCTCTCTCCTCCTCTGCCTGCAACAATTCTATATTGCCATCTTCCAAATTGCTAATTCTTTTCTCCATATTATCGGCCCTACTGTTCAGAGCATCTAGATTTTTCTTAATCTCCTCTATTGTGTTCTTCATTTCCAATATTTCTGTTTGGTTCTTCTTTATCGTATCAAACTCTTTTGTGACATAGCTCCTGAACTCGTTGAGTTGTCGGTCAGAATTCTCTCTTAACTCATTGAGAATCCTAATGATGGCTGTTTTGAAGTCATCATCATTTAGGTTATATATCTCATTTTCTTTGGGATTGTTTTCTGTGTATTTGTTACTTTCTTTCTGTTCTGGAGATTTAATGTATTTTTTCATATTGCTTGATGATGTTGATTTGTGCCTCCGCATGGAGATAGAGTTTAGTTGCTCCTTTCACTTGTTTCAGCTGCTGCGGTGGGGGGAGCAGCTGTTTATACTTCACCAACCAGGAACCCTGTCCATAGTTGCTAACTGGGCCTGGGCCCCTCTTCGTAGCCACAGTGGCCCTTTGGATTCCCTCCTCTGCCGTGGGGGCCGTCACAGGGGGGCTTCAGGCTGCAGGTGCCTACTGTTGTTGCCCACCTACATGCGCTCTCTCCTTGGGGTCTGCAACGGTGTTATGGGCTTTTCCAGCGGCCAAGGGTGGGATCCCTTATATTTGTCGCTCCGTTGCTGTCGGCACCCACCAAATCTCACTTGTCCTCTATGGGTCGCAGGAGAGCTATTGGCATCTTCTACAGTCTGTGGTTAGTACACCTAGCTATGCTGCTTTTGCCCTGGGGTCTTCCAGCCTTGTGGCTGGCGGCTGGGTGCCTTCTACTGGTGCTGTGCAGAGGCTTTCTCTAAGGCTGCTGTGAGCCTGTAGGGTTTCCCCCTAGGCTACTAAGCTGGGTCTCTGGAACTCTCTCCAGCCCCAGCCCTCTCCGAGATCTCCGGCAATCCCTAGCCTCACGGGGCGGGCAACGGCAGCTGGGGGTCGCCCCGCCCTCTGGGATTCTCTCCAGGCCTCTCCCGGAGCCGTGACTGCTCAGCGTGGCCCCTCTGCTAACGGCAGACAGAGAGTTTTGTCTGCTGCCCGGGCGGAGCTCCGGCACTTCCCCTCCGGGTCGCCGAACCAGCCTTTGAAAGTTCCCCCGCCCCGGTCCTCTCCAAGATCTCTGGCAATCCCTAGCCTCACGGGGTGGGCAACGGCAGCTGGGGGTCGCCCCGCCCTCTGGGATTCTCTCCGGGCCTCTCCGGGAGCCGTGACTGCTCAGCGTGGCCCCTCTGCTAACGGCAGACAGAGAGTTTTGTCTGCTGCCCGGGCGGAGCTCCGGCACTTCCCCTCCGGGTCGCCGAACCGGCCTTTGAAAGTTCCCCCGCCCCGGTCCTCTCCGAGATCTCTGGCAATCCCTAGCCCCACGGGGCGGGCAACGGCAGCTGGGGGTCGCCCCGCCCTCTGGGCTTCTGTCCGGGCCTCTGCCGGGAGCTCTGAATGCTCAGCGTGGCCCCTCTGCTAACGGCAGACAGAGAGTTTTGTCTGCTGCCCGGGAGGAGCTCCGGCACTTCCCCTCCGGGTCGCCGAACCGGCCTTTGAAAGTTCCCCCAGCCCCGGTCCTCTCCGAGATCTCCGGCAATCCCTAGTCCCACGGGGCGGGCAACGGCAGCTGGGGGTCGCCCCGCCCTCTGGGCTTCTGTCCGGGCCTCTGCTGGGAGCCCTGAATGCTGGGCGTGGCCCCTCTGCTAATGGCAGACAGAGAGTTTTGTCTGCTGCCTGGCGGAGCTCCGGCGCTTCCCCTCCGGGTCGCCGAACCGGCCTTTGAAAGTTCCCCCGCCCCGGTCCTCTCCGAGATCTCTGGCAATCCCTAGCCCCACGGGGCGGGCAACGGCAGCTGGGGGTCGCCCCGCCCTCTGGGATTCTCTCCGGGCCTCTCCCGGAGCCGTGAGTGCTCAGCCGTGGCCTCTCTGCTAATGGCAGACAGAGAGTTTTGTCTGCTGCCCGGGCGGAGCTCCGGCGCTTCCCCTCCGGGTCGCCGAACCGGCCTTTGAAAGTTCCCCCAGCCCCGGTCCTCTCCGAGATCTCCGGCAATCCCTAGTCCCACGGGGCGGGCAACGGCAGCTGGGAGACCTCCGTGCCCTCCGTGTTTCTCTCTGGGACCCTCCGGGTGCCCCGAGCACCGGGCTGGGTCTCCCCGCCAATGGCGGGGAGAGACTCTCCCCGCGGGCTCAGGTGTGCAACTCCAAAGTTTCCCTCTGCGTTTAGGAGTAATTGCGGGGGGTTTAGGTAGGGTTCTGGTCACCTGTTTCCACCGTCGCTCCTCTGTTGTGTTCTCGCTCCTGCCCTAGATGTGTGTAGATCCTCTGGGGGCGTCCGTTGGAAGAAAGCCGCTTGCGGGTACTAGGCTGCCCGTCGGGGTCGGAGAGTTTTCACCTATTTCCACATCCTCCCGGAGGAAAGTCCATCCGCCTTCCGATGTATAGTCGCGTGGGTGTCTCAGACGTCCTGAGATGCTGTCTGGATATCCTTTGTCAAGCGATAAGTGTCCAAATAATTGTAGACTCGAAGGGCGAGAGACAAAGAGGACTACTCACGGCGCCATCTTGGCTCTCTCTTCACCTCCTTTCTTTGTCATATCTTCTTGTAGAGCCACAGATGAATAGGAAGTAGAGAGAAAGATCTGAAGTCTAAAAGACTTCAATCTATTTAACCTTTAACTTTAAGATTTAAATATATAATTTAACTCATGTACAATATTTGAAAAAGATGTTTATTATAGACATGTACTAATGTAAAATATATTCTATCTGCTAATAAATGGGTATCAAGAACTGTGAAGGGTCTGAGATTTTTACCTTACTTGCAGCTAACAAGTTATTGGACTACAGTTTCATGCTGGTAAAAGACATGAGACTCCTGTATCAGAGACACAGGACAGTTTATAACTCACAGCAAAAGTAGCTAGAATATCAATTTTTGGGGGCGGAGGGCAGTGATTCCCCAAGGTGAAGTGAAGGGGGCCAGATGACACCTACGCAGACTGTGTAAAGGATAGGAACTCTGAGTTTAGGGAACTCAGATCTTTTATAGTGGGCAGTAAGCATGCCTGTCCTTTGCTCCAGAGGGAGACAGTGTCTGTGTTCTAAGGATCAGTCAGTACCTCATAGCAGTAATTCAAGGGACCCATGGAAAATTGTCTCCCAACAATGGGTCTGGGCTGAAATTTTTGTTTAATAAATACTTTATTCATAATGCAAGTTAATAGTGTAAACAAGATCATAAGAGGAAATATTTAAAATTTTTGGGAGAACATAATTTAAATATTCTACTTTTTAAAAACTTTTTATTGAGATTATGATAGTTTACAATCTTGTGAAATTTGTTGTACATTATTGTTTGTCAGTTGTGTTGTAGGTGTGCCACTTCACCCTGTGTACCCACCCTTCACACCCCCTTTCCCCTGGTAGCCACTAATCTGTTCTCTTTGTCTACATATTTAAGTTCCACATATGAGTGGAGTCATACAGAAATTGTCTTTCTCTATTTGGACCCTCAAGGTCCATCCATGTTGTTGTGAATGGGACAACTGTGTCCTTTTTATGGCTGAGTAGTATTCCATTGTGTGTGTGTGTGTGTGTGTGTGTGTGTGTGTGTATATATATATATACACCATATCTTCTTTATCCAATCATCAGTTGATGGGCACTTAGGTTGCTTCCATGTCTTGGCCATTGTAAATAATGCTGCTGCAATGAACATAGGGGTGCATGGGATGTTTGGAATTGCTGATTTCAAGTTCTTTGGGTAGATACCCAGTATAAATATTCTACTTTTTTTTTTAAAAGATTTTATTGTTTTTTCCTTTTTCTCCCCAAAGCCCCCCAGTACATAGTTGTATATTCTTCATTGTGGGTCCTTCTAGTTGTGGCATGTGGGACGCTGCCTCAGCGTGGTTTGATGAGCAGTGCCATATCCGTGCCCAGGATTCGAACCTATGAAACACTGGGCCGCCTGCAGCGGAGCACGCGAACTTAACCACTCGGCCACGGGGCCAGCCCCTAAATATTCTACTTTTGAAGCACCTAATAATGTACAGTTTAAGAAACTTTGGAAATTTTACATTATTGAAAATAAGTAAGTTAAGGACTTTTACTTAGGATCACTTGGCCATTGTGCTGCATGTTTTTGAAACTAATAAAACTTTACTTTGAAAATATTATGAATTTAAAATTTTTAACTAATTCATACTCTCTTTCCTCTTTTTAATCCATACGGGGAGATTTTAATCTGTATCAGGCCATGAAAAAGTTTAGATGTAAAAAATGTGGGTTTCTTCTTTAAGTAAAAAAAGTATCTTATTATTTACACCAAACGAAAGTGAACCATTCTGAGAGAACCACCATCTCTGATTTCCTGAAAGTAAACAAATAAAAATAATTAAAATGATATTTGAGCAGAGTAAAAAATAATTGACTTAATATTTATATCGTTAATATTTTTATTTAAATATTTAAAAACAGTGAAACAAAATAAAATAGTTTAAAATGCATTGTGTATATGTAAACAAGAGAACTGTGTATTTATCTTCCTCTAAAAATTTCAATATACTGTTCATAAAAATCAGTGAAGAGAAATAACATGTGAGACATAAAAAGGCAAAAGAAGGACAGGATGTTAGTTGAAATTTGAAAACATCTGGCTCCTACAATGAAAAGTTGTAATCTGTGGGTCATCATTTGTGATTCCACTTGTTTGATTTTACAAAACTATCTGTTCTAAAAGCATTTATTTCTTAATTTCTATATAGCATATATTTCTTAATTTTGGTGTTTTACTGAGTATTTAATAGTGGCTCCTGAGGTAATGGGTCATAGAAGAGATCGTGGTCTTAAAAGTCCTTTATAAAATTTTATGAAGCTGCAAAGAGATACAAACAAAAACCTCATCCATTTCCCATTTCTTATTCTTTTTTTCACACCTTCCCCCCAGCCCCATCAAAGATAGAAAAACAAAGGATTTTATGATAGGATTCTGAAATTGGAGGATGTTTAAAAGTAAGACTAAAGGTGAGTGATATTATTTGAAAAATAATACAGTGGGGACATTTCTGAAAGTTTGACGATAACCTATTTAGAGTTGAAGTGGTAAAGGAGAAAGGTAAAAAAAGTAGCAACGATGGTTAGTATTTAACATATCATAATTGGAGACATTTCTCTTATAAAAAATTTTATTTTAAAGTTATTCCTTAGGTTATATTTTCAAAGTTCTTTTTAGTAAGAGAAGCCTTTCAGAAAGTGACTGCATTATACTATTGTAAGTAGTCATATCACAAAGAAAACAGGTGTAGGGCTGACAAGTAAGGAAAACACGTATGTAAGCATGTGCCTGTGGATCTTGATGTACACAAAATTTTTTTAAAACCTGGAAAAACAGGTAGCAAAAAGAATGAATAATTTAATATTGCCTAGGGTCTTGTGTGTGTATTCTGACAAGTTCAGGGGTTTTATGCAGCTTTCAATTTAAAAACAAAAAACATTATAAGCACTGGTATTTAAAAAAAATAAGCTCCAACTTTTGGTTATAAGCTACTATACCAGTCTTTTTGTACACCACTAGAATGGTCATCAAGAAACCTGGATTTAGCTTTTGGTCTTGTTCACTAACTGGCAGAGATCCTAGATAAATTATTTTATTTTTCTAACATCTGGATATAATTGTTGCTGGATGGCTAGACTTTGCACACGCAAGAAGTACCATCTGGTTCAGCCATATTCTAGATGTTCTGTAGTGTCTTCTATCCAGGCCTTAAATACCTCTCTTACATTAGGAATTACATTTTGAAAAGTAGTAAGCATAGAATTCTCAAGGATCTCCCAAGACTTAAAAAAAAAAAGTCTTTTCCTTTGAAGGATTTTCTTTAAAATCCATCCTATTTTTAAAAGACTTACTTCAGGACATTTCCAAGGTTTCCATGATAGTGTGTTCCATGCTAAATAACCTTGACTTGTACTCTATTTTCCTTAGAGGAGTATTTTGATGATTAGTGAAATAATGTATTTTGTATAGTCAGTTGTTTAATCATTATTAAGAATAAAGTATATTCATTAAATAAAAACTGGAACACAGCAAAGTAAAAAAATTTATCCATAGTCTTACCAGTCATATAAAACTGTGGTTTAACATGTATTTGCTTCGAGTCTTTTATTTCCACATACATGTTTTCTTTATTTTTTTAATACAGCTGGTATCATATTGCATATGCAATTTTGTATATTTTTGTGTTTTTTGGCCTCGCTTAAAACACTTTTCGCTGTTTCCACATTGTCTTTGTTTTTAGTGGCTAAGTTTTATTCCATGAAATACTATAGCTTTACTCAACCACTCCTTTTTTTGGTTAAATTCATATGGTTCCCAATTTCTTCTTTTTTATAAATAACCCTGTGATAGACATTGTTAGGTATGAAGTTTTTTCTGTGTTTAGGGTTATTTTCTTGGTACAGAACTGTAGAAATAGAATTATTGGGCCAAAGCTTATGAAATTTTAGGCCTCTGGGTAAACACAGTGGAATTGGTAGTTTTGGTTTCTTTCATTCCTAGTTTGGGAGGAGGTGATTTTGTTTGGTGATAGAAAGTTGTGGTTTCAATGGAGGCTGAACTTCCTTTTATTATGAGGTGAAATTGTGCTCACCCTTGACTGAATGGCTACATGTTAGTTCCTGTAGTAATTTACTGCAACAAAAGGGTTTTCCCCAGTCCTTCATTTGATTTCTATGTATAGGTAAGTGCATTTTCCGAACCACACCCTATTGCTGTTACCTAATAATGGGTGATCCCAGGTCACTTTCTTTTAAATGTACACAGACTTTCATAAGCAAATTCTGAAGACGAGTTAAGGTTTGCTTTGCTACATACCTGTTACTTATTTAATTTATACAGATATCTTTAAAAAATATACGAAGTGATCATCTCATTATTTTTATGTTAGGTTCCTCTGTTACTTATGGTTCCTTATAACTTTCTGATTTGGTTCAACAGTAATTAAATCCCAGAAATATGCTATTTTAGAGTTAGAAGAAACCTTAAAGTTTCCTAATCTGAAATCTTTTCATTTTACAGATGATGAAACTGAGTCTCATGTGTTTTCTCCAAAGTCACTCAGTTAGTGGCAGAGCTGGGATTAGAATTTAGTTCTAATTATTAGAATTAGAATTTTCCTGTGAAATACTTTTTCCACTACAGCTTTTTTATGTTCTAACAAATAACATGTGTTCTACCAGCTGCCTTACGGTTAACTCCTTTGAGTGCCTGTTCCTGTCACTTAAGGCTCTTGTTTACAGGCATGCCAGTAGCCCACCCGTGTGACAGGAGATGCTTTCCTGAGCAGGTTGTCCAGTTACTCAAGTTTCACTATTGGATATTAACTCTGCTTCTTGCATATTTGGTATTATAGAGGGATTTCTTTTTAATCAATATTCCAGAATTTTGGTCCTTGATGTTCTTTCTAGAAAATGAAATCTCAAATTGATTACAATCTAGCACTTCCCAAAGGTTGGCTTGAGGCTTCTGGGACTTATGAGAGACAGGTTAATTGATAAGCTAACTGTTTAACTTTCCAGCTTCCTCTGTGTTAAGTAAACCATCAGAAAGGAATGTTCTTAGAACATGTTGTGTCGCCTTTCTACAGAACTGCCTTCACTGAATTATGATTCAGTGTATTTCCTTCAGCTTTTATACAAGATTTATAACAAAAACATCTATGTGAATAGGGTTTGTCTTTTCTAAAACTTTACTTGAAGATATATATAGTTTGTTTTTCAGCTTTCTAACACAGCATTCTTTTTTTATTTTTCTGTTTGAGGACGATTAGCCCTGAGCTAACATCTGTCGCCAATCTTCCTCTTTTTGCTGAGGAAAACTGGCTCTGAGCTAACATCCATGCCCATCTTCTTGTATTTTATATGTGGGATGCCTGCCACAGCATGGCTTAACAAGCAGTGCATAGATCTGCACCCGGGATCCAAACTGGCGAACCCTGGACCACTGAAGCGGAATGTGGGAACTTAACCGCTCCACCACCAGGCTGGCCCCTAACACAAGCATTCTTGAGTGTGAATCCCGTGCTGGAAAAATGTTTCTGTCCAGATGAATTTGCTATTTGCGTACTTTAAAAAATAAGTCAGCAGCAACAATAATAATGAACAGTGTTTTGGAGTTTATAAAATACTTTCACAGTACCTAATTTGACATACCAATCCTGTGATGTTATTAAATGTAATTATTCCCATTTTAGAGATTAGTAAATAGGTATAGAGATGTGTGGCCATGACAAAGTAGTGGAACAAAACTGGAGCTGAGATAGTTTGTCTATAAATCCTACATTCTTTCTATTATGCCATGGTCCCTTCCAAACTAAACCTATTCCCCTTTTTTCCATTAGCCTCCCCAAATTCAGAGCTAATCTCAGGGGTTTTTTTCCTTTTAAAGGTTTTTGGTTTTTTTTTTGTTTTTTGTTTTGGTGAGGAAGATTGGCCCTGAACTAACATCTGTTGCCAATCTTCCTCTTTTAATTTTCTCCCCAAAGCCCCAGTACATAGTTCTATATCCTAGTTGTAAGTCATTCTAGTTCTTCTATGTGGCATGCCACCACAGCACGATTTGATGAGTGGTATGTAGGTTTGCACCCAGGATCTGAACTGGCAAACCTCAGGCCACCGGAGCACACGAACTTAACCACTTGGTCATGAGGCCAGCCCCCTAATCTCAATTTTAATTTGTATAAAACAGCCCAGGTATTCAAGAACATCTCTTACTTTGCAAATTCTAATTAATTTTTGGTTTGTGTGATTTTATTTTAGATATTATATATAAAATAATTTTGTGAAATGCCCAAATCTTTCAGAAAATAGATAGGTTGTAAACATTAAGATAAATGGGTTCATATCTATGAAGACTAATCACTGTATTTTTGGCTGTGTTGACACTTTTGTTTTTTTACCTAATGGTTTATCTAACTCTCATCTTTAGGCAATGTGTTGTTATATTTAAAAATATTTTGGGGCCAGCCCAGTGGCATAGTGGTTAAGTTCACGTACTCTGCTTCAGGGGCCTGGAGTTAGCAGGTTTGGATCCTGGACACGGACCTAGCACTGTTCACGAAGCCATGCTGTGGCAGCATCCCACAGAAAGTAGAGGAAGATTGGCACAGATGTGAGCTCAGCAACAATCTTCTTCAAGCAAAAGGAGGAAGATTGGCAACAGATGTTAGCTCAGGGCCAGTCTTCCTCACACACACACGGTTCTTTAAGGACCAGCCCAGTGGCATAGTGGTTGGGTTCTTGCACTCCACTTTGGCAGCCTGGGGTTCGGTGGTTTGGATCCCAGGTGCAGACCTACGCACTGTTCATCAAGCCATGCTGTAGCAGCGTCCCACATACAAAATAGAGGAAGATTGGCACAGATGTTAGCTTAGTGACAATCTTTCTCAAGCCAAAAGAGGAAGATTGGCAGCAGATATTAGTTCAGGGCCAATCTTCCTGGCCAAAAATATATATATATATATATATATATTTTAAAAATCATCCTTTGGAGGAAACAAATAAGTATGAGGATAGTTGATCACTTATTCCGTATCAATGAATATTTGAAGATGTTGTCATCCATCAAGTAGATTTATAAACTTTATGATAGAAGGTATCAATGAACATAAAAATTGCTACTTTTTTCCACGCTTTTAGAAATTACATACTTATATTTCAATTATATAAGGTGCTCTTTATTAATGTGTATAATTGTCACTAAATATTGGGTATATATATGTATATACACCCGTGTACACTGTCTTTTTTATCTTTATTACTCTCTTCCGGCTGGACTCAACCCCCCTGAATGATAGTTATGACAGAAAGAGTAATATAAGCAGCAATTTGCGGTGTCTGTCATAATTCCACATTAGAAGAATGAGTTTCGATCATTCCCAAGTCTAAGAATTTCTTCCACACAATATGCCAATGTACAGGAAAGACATCATAGATATAAACTACGCAATTTATTACCTAAATTTGCTATGACCAAAGTCACTGATAGGGAACAAGAGGTATGCTCCATACCTAGAAACTCTTTTCAACAAGCAACCCCAAGTTAGCTTCTCTAAAATTGATCTACTAAGGTTGAATAGAGCGCTGGAATTCTTTCCCTCAGCTTTTGTCATTAGCACAGATCCCTCCCTGAATCTTCCCTAGAGCTAGCTAGGCCTCTAGTGGTTTCATTTCTTTTGTTTTTTTATTGTGGTGAAATATGCATAACAGAAAAAATTTACCATTTTAATCATTCATGAATTTTCTAATTTGTTTTTTCTTCATTGTGGTTTATTCTTGACTATCTTCGTTAAAATCTGTTTAAGTGTGTTTTTCAAAATAGTTTTGGAGAAAGTGGGCAGGAATCTTTCTCAAGTGGACCACATCCATCAGAGAACAGTCCACTAAACTGCAGGGCACCTGAGGTTGCTAAAAATCACTGTGAAGACGGTCTGTAAAATTTAAAAGTGAGGAGGAATTACTTAAGCAGTTGTGGAATTATCTTCTTATTGGAGGGAAAAAATTGTCAGAGCATTTTTTGTTTTCCCAAAGACTAATATACACTGTTCTTCAAATGGTAGTTACTTCAAGTTAAGACATCGTAACATAATTCTCTTTTCATATTTTTCCACAAAAGAGAAAGTAAACAGGGAAAATTGAAGGACAGACTTTTTCTTGAGGAGTTTTAAACAAGCAATAATGTATACTATTAGAGAAAACTGTAGCTACTGTAGTAACAAAGGTTTTGACAGCAAGCTAATTCAAAGCATTAGAGAACTTTACACCTGGATCTCTCTATCTATTCCCCAGAGGATTTTACCCAAGGAATTTCTTAGAAGTAAAGTGCATATTTTGATGTGGCCTAGAGCTAGGTCATGGTTAAAATAAGCAGTGTTTAAAAATAATGTCACTTCTTACTTTAACCATAAACTAGCTTTAGGCCTGAGCAGAATATGAACTTTAAGAAAATTGCTTGGCTAAAAGTCCCCTGGGGATTGATGAAGATAGATAGATAGATAATGTATAAAAAGATGGATAAAATATATATTATGTATAATATATATACACACACACTCATATAGAGGAACATTTAAGATTTGTGCATTTCATTCTATGTACATTTTATGGAGGGAGGGGAAGGACTGTAAACAAATATTAAGCTCTAATTAATGATGTGTATGCTAAAGTAACTAAGGGAGTGACGTGTCTGGATGTCTGTAGCTTACTTTGAAATATGTCAGAATATAAATGGATTGATAGAAGCACTGGTCGATGGATAGAAACATAAAGCAATTATTGTAAAACATTAATCGTAAGTCTAGGTAGGGTGTATGTGCATGTTTAGTGTACATTTCTTAGAACATTTCTGTTTATTTGAAATTTTTCATAATAAGATGTTGGAAAAAATAGTGTTAATGAAAAGGTACCTAAGTCTACATAGGTCTGGTTTGGTTCAATCAATATTTATTGACACCTACAGTATACCAAGTGACACAACAGGTATTTATATAACTGTCAACCGACTCAGACTCTCTCAGGTGCAGAGTAGCAGGAGATTAAATTGAAGAGGAAGGCATAGGTTAGGCAGTGGTTTTTAGCATAAGAAAAAAAATGAAATTAAAATCCTTTCATCTTAATTTTAAATTGGAAATATCAGTTAAAACTCATGGGTTTCCTTTTAAAATATACCATAATAAGGAACTTGGACTTTATTCTCTGGGGTTTTAGGCAGGGGAATGAGAGGTAGATCAGTCTCACAGCTTTATGGAGGCTAGATTTGAGGTAGTGGTGAGGATCGACTAAAGACAAGGATATCAGTTAGGAAACAGTATTCCAGGTGCAGATGATTAAGAGCTGAGTTACAGTGAGGCAAGATTCTAGAAATATTTAGGAGCAATAATCAATAAAACTTGATGATTGGTTTGATTCGTTGTGAGTGGGTTATAGGGAAATCAAGAATAACAAATACTATATAAGACAAGGAGCAAGTTTGGGGCTGGTAGGTAAAATGATGAGTTTTGTTTTGGATTTGTTATGTTTTGGATTATGTTAAAGTAACCAGACTAGGCCAAGGAGGAGTCACTCATGCTAGGCCTCAGGGCAGCAAACCAAAACTGAACTAAGTTTCTCTCTTACCTCTCCCAGAAAAGGAAGGCCTGGGTCAACCATCAGCGCTTGCCTGCTCAGCACAAATTACCTAACTGGCGTTCCAAGACTTCCCTTTGCTCCATATAAGGAAAGTAACCATGCTTTAATCAATCAGCAAATGCCCAGTATAACTTCCTTGTTTCTCCTCACTTTGGTCTATAAAGATCTCTCACCTTGTACAGCTCTTGGAGCTCCTTTCTCTCTGCTAGATTGGATGCTGCCTGATTCATAAATCATTGAATAAAAGCTTACTCGGTCAGTAAATTGTCTGTGGAAAATTTTCTTTTAACAGGTATTATCTAGTCAAAGAGATGTTTATTCTTTTATTTGTACCTATGTTATTTGACAAATACAGAATATAGAATTCCATGCCTGCTGCTAATGATAAGATGGTGAGCAAAATGGGCACAAATACTGCCTTAAAGAAACTTACTAAGTCTAGTGGGAGAGACAATTAAACTAAAAGGTATAATAAAAAGTAATATTTATGGTGATAGGCAAAGCACAAGACACTATGGAACTTCACAGAAAGGACAACTAACTTAGTGTGGCAATGGCTTGCAGGAGCAGGATATATCAGTTTGAAACTTGGGACGGAGCCTTGGCTAGAGATACCAATTGATGTCTTTCTGCTGTTGATTCCTGAGAACTGGTAAAATTGTCAATGGATAATATATAGAATTGTTAAAGAAAAGGCTAGAGGCAAGTAAAAGGAGTCATACAAGGAGATAGAAATGAAATAGAAGGTAGAAGAACTTATACCTTTTATAATGATATAATGGAAGGTATAATGGACGCTAAATGTTTCAAGATGAAGAGCATAGTCAGCAGTGTTAAATAGTATAGAGAGTTCTGATGAGTTAAATACTAATAATTATCCTTTGGATTTGACAATTTGGAGGTCATTGGTGACTAAGTGGAAGCAGTTTCAACGAAGTGATGTTTAGTTAAAAAAAGAAGTTAATATCTTTAGGGGCCTAGATTTTTAGAATAAGAAAAAAGCTACAAGAAAAAAAAAATGAAATCAAACTCCCTTCATCTTAATTTTAAATTGGAAATATCAGTTGAAACTCATGTGGGGGCTGGCCCCGTGGCCGAGTGGTTAAGTTCGCATGCTCTGCTGCAGGCAGCCCAGTGTTTCGTTGGTTCAAATCCTGGGCGCGGACATGGCACCGCTCATCAAACCACGCTGAGGCAGTGTCCCACATGCCCACAACTAGAAGGACCCACAATGAAGAATATACAACTATGTACTGGGGGCTTTGGGGAGAAAAAAGAAAAAAATCTTAAAAAAAAAAAACTCATGTCTTTTTCTTTTAAAAAATACATATTTGCATCCACCAAAAAAGTCTGAAAGCTATAACCCTAGAGAAAATAGTAGATTTTAGGTCTAGGCAGGGAATATGTAAGATGAGTCTGGGATATCTTACATCATTAAAGTAAGGCAGCTGCCAAAGACTAATTGGGTCATATCAAAAGGGCAGAGGAGTCAACGTGAAGGAAGACAATTGATACATCAAAAATGATAATCACTACAGAGGACTGAAACACATCAAGCGTCTAAAAATACAGGAGTTCTTAAAAGATTTTAAACACACACAGATACACGCACAAATACACACTCTGTCTCTCTCATTGGGTCTGTGGAGGCTGCTGGGCACCAACTCATTACTCTGAACCAGGGGTCAGCAAACTATGGCCTATGGCCCAGTTCACCCTCCATTGTTCTAAGACCTGTGTGCTAAGAAGATGTTTTTACATTTTTAAATAATTGGAAAAAATGAAAAGAAGACTAATACTTTATAACGTAAAAATTGAATTAAATTCAAATTTTAAGTGTTCATAAAGTTTTATTGGAACATAACTGCCTTATTCATGTGAGTATTATCTATAGTTGCTTATTTGCTACAATGACAGAG
The DNA here is from genome assembly GCF_041296265.1 of Equus caballus. Classification (NCBI taxonomy): domain Eukaryota; kingdom Metazoa; phylum Chordata; class Mammalia; order Perissodactyla; family Equidae; genus Equus; species Equus caballus. The sequence goes on along the minus strand of NC_091698.1, from coordinate 54,064,656 downwards.
TAGAGTAGTGTGACAGAGACCACATGGTCTGCAAAGGCTAAAATATTCACTGTCTGGCCCTTTACAGAAAAAGTTTGCTAATCCCTGCTCTGAACATTGATAAATAGAAGGAAAGAATCAAGCATTTATCTTGCCTTTTATAAACTTCCTTTTATGGAAACCAAATAGTTGATGAGGGAAAAATTTTGTTACAGAAGAATTGCATGTAATAAATACAGAAGAAATGATAGAATTAGAAAATCCCTATTTTTGAAACCCCAATGAAAAAGATGGATAGGCAGTGGTCACCAATGGATTCTAAAACCACCGAGTGAAAGGCTGATGGGGAATTTTTAAGTGGAGGAATCAAGAATTTAACTGAATCCATTGGTCAGTTAGCGTCACGAAAAGTTGGGGCAACCAAATATTTATGTACCTCATGATGTGATGTAAAAAATTGCCTAAAAAGCTGCATTTTAATTTAACCAAGAAAATGGATCTAAAGACTAGTGTACAGTCGTGTGCTGTATAACAATGTTTTGGTCAACAACGGACTGCATATATGATGGTGGTTCCATAAGATTAGTACCATATAGGGGCTGGCTCAGTGGTGCCTTGCTTCGGCGGCCTGGGGTTCAGATCCTGGGCGCAGACCTACATGCCACTCATCAAGCCATGCGGTGGCAGTGTTCCACATACGAAATAGAGGAAGATTGGCACAGATGTTAGCTCAGTGACAATCTTCCTCAAGCAAAAAGAGGAAGATTGGCAATGGATGGTTAGCTCAGCGTGCATCTTCCTCACCAAAAAAAAAAAAAAGGTTAGTACCATATAACTTAGGTGTGTAGTAGGCTATACCATGTAGGTTTGTGTAAGAACACTCTATGATGTTTGCACAATGATGAAGTTGCCTAATGACACATTTCTCGGAGTGTATTTCTGTCCTTAAGTGACCATGACTATATGGGAAATAACGGGACAGAAGAACAAGTTAAATGAGGAATCTGTCAACCAAACCCAGAATGTGGGGCATTATATAGAATAAATGGCCTGGTTTCTCTGAGAATGAACTATGTAAAGAAAGGGATTCTGTTAGAGAATAAAAGAAACTTAAGGGACATGACAAATGCAGTCATAGACTATGTTTGGAACCTACTTTGAACAAATCCACTGTAAAAACACATTTTTTGAGACTTCTGATGAAATTCAAATACAGACTTCTCACTTACCTGTTTTTACTATGAGCTATTTCCTGTCATTGACTCATGATTTCTGCTGAGTGCCAGGCCTGGGAACCATAGCCACCATTATCTTAAACATGCCTAAGCAACTTTCACTATTGCCTGTTTACCTCAAAGATGTCTGAAATTGTAAGACAAGAAACAGCTTAGAGTACAAATACAAAATACCTAAGTAAAACACACAGAATACAAATGATGTATGTTTTTAAAATAAATGCCATTCATTATAATCATGGCATGGGAATTTGATAGTTAAATCTAAAAATTTCACAGAATAATACCTAGGTCTATTTGTATAGTTGAGGACTTAGAATTAGGTAGATCAGGGCTGAGTCATTTGCTGATCTATATGTTGATAATTTAGGTCTGTTGTGTTATTTCTTGAGTGAAACAAATCTGTTCAGTTTACTATGACAATCTTTCTAAATAATATATATCTATGGAACCTGACTAATTATATAATCAACTTTAAATTTGGGCATGCTGTGCTTGGCATGTTTGGCCATTTTTAGGCTTTGCTTATCTAAGTTAGAGTTAAGCTCTAACTTAGAATAGGAGTATACTATTTCTTTATATGTTTAGAATAATTTCATTTTGATTCTGGGCTTACATGTAATTGACAACACAAAAAAAGGAATCCAAATGGATTAGACAAATGCAAAAGGCAAAAACTTTAATAACAGAATATCCGTGTAATATTGGGAGGAGGGAAGGATATCTGAAACAAGACATAAAAACATTCCATGAAGGGAAATAGTGGTACATTCTTATCTTTAATGTAGTTGAATTTCTCTTCATCAACCATAAAGACAGGGAAGAGACATGCAACAAACAGGGAGAAGTTATCTGTAACAATGACAAAGGATTGGTTGCCAGAATATATAAAGAACTCCTACAAATCAGTGAGAAAAAGGCAAAGAACCTGATGGATAGATAGGGAATAGGAAACCTGAGGGAAAGATAGGAGTAGGCATGTCTCAAAAGAGGAAATATAAATGACCAAAAACATATGAACATATGTTCAACCGTATTATTAATCAGGTAAGTGCAAATTAAAGCCTCAGTGAGAAGCTATTTCACAGCTATGAGGAACAGCAAAATTTTGTAAATATGAATATTAAAACTAAGTGTTAGCAAGATTGTGGAGCAATGGAAACTCTTAGCTAGTAGGAATGTAAATTGGTAAAACAACTTTGGGAAAAATTTGGAATTATTTATTAAAATTAAAGATGTGCATTGCCTGTGACCAGAAATTCTATTCCTAAGTATATACCCTAGTGATGTGTAGAAAAATGTTGATAGCAGCACTGTTTGTAACAGAAAAAGCTAGAAACAGTGTAAATGTCCATCAACAGTAGAGTAGATGAATAAATTACAATATTCAGTGGAATATAATAGGCAGTGAAAATAAATATACACATCAGTATTTCAGAAACATAGTATTGAGTGAAAACGTAACAAAAAGAATGCACAGTGTTTCTGTTTATATGAAGTACAGAAATAAGTAAAACCAAATATTACAGGGTTTTTTTGTTTGTTTTTCTGAGGAAGATTCACCTTGAGCTAACATCTATGCCAGATCTTCTTCTGTGTTATATGTGGGTCGCCACCACAGCATGGCTGCCAACAAGTGGTGTAGCTATGCACCCGGGAACTGAACCTAGGCCACTGAAGTGCAGCGCAGCCGAACTTAACCACTAGGCCACAGGGCTGGCCCAACTAAATATTATGTTTTTTAGGGATATAACCATAAATGGGGAGATCATAAAGACAAGCAGAGGAGTGATTAACACAGACTTAGGACTGTGAGAGTCGGTGGAGGGAGGGGAATGTAATTGGGGAGGGGCACTCAGGAAGCTTAAATAGTACTGGTAATGTTAATGATTATCTCTGGATGATGGGATTATAGGTGATTTTTATTTTCTTGTTTTCTGGCTTTCCATATTTCTATATGTGTGGTTTTTAGAGAGGCAGAGTTGTGTAGGAGTTTCTCTAGAGCAGTGCTTCTCAACAGGGGGTGATTTTGCCATCCCCTCCCCCAAGGTAACATTTGGCAATGTCTGGAGACATTTGGTTGTCACAGTTGGGGTGGGAGAGCTACTGGGATCTAATAGGTAGAGGCCGGGGATGCTGCTAAACATCCTACAATGTACAAGATGGCCCCCCCAAAACAAAGAATTAGCAGCCCAAAATGTCAATAGCTCTTAGATTGAGAAACCGTCGTCTAGGTTGAGAAACTCTGGTCTAGAGCCAGACTATTTGGGTTTGAATTCCAGCTGTGCACCTTACAAACTCTGTGACTGTGGGGAAGTTACTTAACCTCCGTGTCTGCTTCTTTGTCTATAAGATTGGGCTGATAGTAGTATTCACTTCATAGAATTAACTGAATCAAAACATTTAAAGTACTGAGATCAGTGCCAGTCATTTAATGAGCACTTGATAAATATTAGCGTGAATTATTTTATTTTAAAATTTTTCTTGTTGAATATATTCAGTTGATTAAAGCTGATAAATAGTTGATAAAGAGAAATATTTTGAAAACATAGTTATATTAAAACTATACAAAGACACAAAATCATATTTTAAAATGTAGCATGTGAAAATTTTGAATGAGAAAGACCTTTGCAAGCAATAATGACAGGCTATTATAATCTGTATCTTATGTGCACTTAATAACAATTCCTAAACAAGAAACCAGAGAGCTGAACATAAAGTATGTTTGAATTAGTGCTAATCTGAACTTAAGCTGTATTAATATCTGAACCCAAAGACTTGTGGCCTAATAATTAGGTTATAGTAACCATTCTATACTTTAGTACAGAAACTGATGTTTTTCCTATTCTGTATAACAACCACTTCAGGAAGATCCTTGGGAAGTCAATTTCTTGATTAGATCTCATATTATCTTTGTGTATCCAAGAGAATGTGTTTGTAAAGTTTTGATAGGATGCAGTTTTTTTCTTTAACAAGTATTCTAAAAAATAAGCTCTTTAAAAATACATAAAATTTATGATTGTTTCTTTTAGCAAATTAAATGCAGATTGTTATGCATTGTACATTCAACTGTAATATAGAATATTTCCCTCTAAGCAAATCTAGAATTTAAAAAAAATTTATTTTCAATTTAGATATATCCATAAAGAAGTAGGTTGAAGCAATAATGTTAATAATTACTACCATTAGGATAGTTCCATATAATTAACAAGGTCCTCCCACATACATGGTCACAACAGAGCTTCATAAAAATCCTGTGGGGTATGTGGAATTATCTCTATTTTACACATGAAGAAGTTGAGGCTTACAGAGAGATGAAGTGATTTTTCCAAAGTTATAATGCCAGCAATTGTGGAACTGTCATTCAAACTCAAGTCTCATAATGAATCAGTTACTGTGATAATGAATCAGTTACTACGATAATCCACTGTGGGCTTTCAGTAAAATTATGAGGCTTTCTCTGACTTATACCTAACCTTTTCGAAATTGGCATAACAGGACGTTGATAGCTCCTCTCAAAATGAACTTAGATGTGATGTCAGTGGCAGGATATGGAGAGGGACCCCACATGCATTTCTTACAAAAATTATACATAGATGTAATAAAAGTGAATTGGATAAATCATCATTTTAAACCTTTTATTTTTAAGCTTATACTTTTGGGTAATTTCAAACATATACCAGAGTAGAGAGAATGGTATATGTAAACTGCTATATTACCCATCACCCACCCATCATCACCTCATGGTGACTTTAATTCATCTACATTCCTTCCGGTTTCTCCCCACTGGATTGTTTTGAGGCAAATTCCAGATATATACTTTGATTTGTACATGTTCCACTATGCACAATTTTATTTTTCAAAAATAACTAATAATAATTACAACTTTGAAATACTGAAAAGCCGAATAGTTGTCTAGAAAGATGTTTCCAGTTTCATCTTTTCCTGAGTTCAAAATAATCACACAGTATGCTTCTCTCTTGAAATTTAAATGTCTAATAATAAACAGTAAGAGAAAGTGTTTTACCTGTCCTGTGCAGTCTTCTCTTATTTCTCCTTCTAAAATAAAAGATCACAACACTAATTATTTTAAAATCTGATAAAGGATCTTACTAAAAGTTAACAGAACCTTTTAATAGCCTCACTAAAAAGTGAAATACCTAAAATAATCATAACAAATTAAAATACTGAAGACTGTAGAGAAAGCAATAACCAAACTTCAAAATGGTATGAAAGTACCAATTATTCTCATATGTACGTTATGTTATGGTGTTATGGCTAATACCTGCACTGAAATCAAATGAGTAGACTATACCTGTGTTGTTCCTTCTGTTCTTAAAGTGATGCCTTACAACTTGCATGGCAAGTGAGTTTAATGCAAGTACCAATTCTGGTTGATTAGTGGTGGTTACCTAGGGAACTGTGTTGAGAAGTTTTGTGAGGCCTCTTTTTTTGCTCAGTGGGAAAGAATACTGTGTTTGATTAGTGGATTATTTGCTCTCATAGCAGCGATATACCTGCTGACCCTGGCTTAGTACATCAAAATGACGATTTTAAGAGGCATCCTTACTTAAATTTATACGCCATTAGGCTGAGAGAAAAGATGTGTTATTACTGCCACAATCTAATTTCTCGTTACTGGCAGATATTAGGTAGACATTAATTTACATATGTACATCCTTGAAACAAGTAATTGTGTAGAATTTTGATATTTGTAAATCCCAATTATGTTTCTCTTCCCTTATAGTACTTGCTGCATGCATGCATATACCACTCATTGGGCACTATGCTTATGTTAACTTACATTATTTAAATCCCAATTATGTTTCTCTTCCCTTATAGTACTTGCTGCATGCATGCATATACCACTCATTGGGCACTATGCTTACGTTAACTTACATTATTTATTTCCTTTATTTATTTAGTCTACCTTCCCCAGTAGATTGTAAGTTTTTTAAAGCTCATTGGCAGCTTCTTATTCTTCCTTGTAGTCCTAGCACCAAGAAATGCCTTGATGATGATTATAGTTCTAAAAAATACATATTACTTGTATGTCATTAACTCTAAATTACTTGCTGTCTTGGGGTATTTTTGTATAGACTGGGATGTTTTATTTAGCTATGTATTTAAGATTTCATAACATTTCTAATACGAAATTGAGCCATGCTGTGAAATCTGGATCGTAATGCTTTCATAGGCCATCTTGACTTTTTAAAATAATAGATTGGTTCTTGCCTTTAGGTAGATAAAAGTTTAAATCCTATAGTAAGAAGGTTATTCTCTTCTGGAAGAACTCTAGGAGTGTAAAATTAACACTCTCTCTCAGAAACTGTTTCAACATTTTGTCTTCCCTGTAGTCAATAAATTATTCTTAAGACTAAACAAAACTGAAACAAAACAAATTACCCTGCTTTAATTACGTCATGTTTTTTAAACTCTTCTGTAAACCATAAAAACAGCCCAAGGGGGCCAGCCTGGTAGTGTAGTGGTTAAGTTTGTGTGCTCCGCTTTGGTGGCCTGGGGTTTGTGGGTCTGGGTCCTGGGTGAGGACCTACACACCACCTATCAAGCCATGCTGTGGCGGCATCCCACGTATGAAAAAATATAGACTGGCACAGATGTTAGCTCAGGGACAATCTTCCTCAAGCAAAAGAGGAGCATTGGCAATGGATATTAGTTCAGGGCCAATCTTCCTCACCAAAACCCTCCCAAAACAGCCTAGGGTATTGTGTGTGGGGTTTTTTCCCCCCTAAAGATTGGCACCTGAGCTAACAAGTGTTGCTGATCTTTTTTTTTTTTTTCTGCTTTTTCTCCCCAAACCCCTCCAGTACATAGTTGCATATTTTTTAGTTGTGGGTCCTTCTAGTTGTGGCATGTGGGATGCTGCCTCAGCGTGGCCTGATGAGTGGTGCCATGTCGGTGCCCAGGATCCAAACCAGTGAAACCCTGGGCCGCTGAAGCAGAGCGTGTGAACTTAACCACTCAGCCATGGGCCGGCCCCCTGTGTGGTTTTAAATAGTAATTATTATCTGTGTAATCTTGACATTTTTGAGCTAAACAACTTTATTTTTCAAAACTTTTTACAATAGACACGTAAGTTTCACCTTGTTAGTCATTGTCAGTCTTCCTTGAATCCATGCCATGTTTTTCCTTTAACAGAAAGTTAACTTCTACAGCAGAAGAGTTAAGATCTATGATCTAGATTCTAGATGGACATCTAAAGATATCGGTGTAATGAAGAGATTGCTTCTGACTCTGGTATGTTACAGTCTCTTAAATATATATCACTTGTGTTCATTTTTCTCATAAAAGCCAGTGTTACTACTTCATTTAGTTTCTTATAAACTATGACAGTCTCCACTCCTTGACTATATTTATCTTAGTCCAGATGAGGAACCCACATTATGTAAAGGGCCACATAGTAAATATTTTAGGCTTTGCAGACCAAGAGGCAAAATTGAAGATATTATGTACGCACTTGTATAACAAGAGAGAAAAATTCTACAATTTTTTATTGATGCAATTCAAACTATAATAATAATAAAGGACAGTTTTTTAAAATACACATCTACGAATGGAATAGGGGATAGCATTTCATTTAATTGGAGTTCAAAGTTAGTGTTCTCTCTTGTCAAACTCAGCTGCAAATGTTCATCTGTTAATGCTGATCTCTCAGAGATTTTATGTATTTCACATTTAAAAATGCTCTTTCAAACAGATAAGTACTATCAAATACTGATATCAATCCATGGCAGCATCTTATCTTATATAATTCTATTAGATTTTTCTCTTGATGTTTGCCTTTAAGCATGTCATTGCATTGCAGATTAATCTCTTCCAATTCCAGGTTATGTGGAAGCTCCTCAATTGCACAGTTGATGGATTTTGAAACATGGAAATTGCATTTGCATTTGCATCCAGGTCTAAAAAGCACTTCTGGAATTAGGAGACCAGTTGTTCCAGTTTTCTGGGACTGAGTAGTTTCCCAGGATTTTGGACTTAAAGTGCTAAAACTGGGACAGTTGTTTACCCTAGGTGGAACTTAGTTTGAGATCGGAAAATATATCTACTTCAAATTTGTGTAGGAATATAGATCTCATTTCTTGTTTTAACTCTTGGCATTAATTGTGATTCAAACAACATCAATTAACATCGAAATGACTTTACTTCAGTAAAAATTTCACATATAATAACTGCTTTGCCTTGTAATTTTAGGTCAAATTCTTTAAGAAACGTTATCAAGTTTGCAGCAAAACCTAATTTCCAAAGCCATTAAGTTTGCTAATAGTGGTCAATGATGGTTCTTCTCTTTCAGAAAAATTTCAGTCTCAGCACTGAGCTAAAGCAGTCACAATAAAATTTTAGCACTGCTGTTTTTAACTTCTGACTGGTAGGGCAAATCAGGATATTCAGCTTCTATTTTTGATGAAAATTCACAAAACTGACAATGGTACCCACTGATTGAATAATAAGTATAATTAATAACGATAAGATTGAAATACCTTAAATTTTTGCAAGCTTTTGTAAATTTATCTTTTTCTCCTCTACATATTTTATCATCATTATTTGTAAAATATCTTAGCAGATTCCACTTTAGCTTGTACTGAATTAGTGTTTTCTCAACTTTGAAGATATTCTTGCCTGAAATTGTTTCACACAGGCTAGTCATAGAAGCTGATTCTTCAGTTACTCCAAACTTGGCATTGACTCCTCAAATAAAAAGCAGCAATCGAACAATATCCATAATATCTGTCGACAAAAGAAAACTACTTGAAATCATTTTCCTTGTCTTGTTTTATAATCAACGATTAGTGTTGCTCCGAATATCCTCAACTTTTTGAGCATCTGTCCTTGCTGAGTGGCCAATAGTCTTAGACAGGTTTATTTTCTCTGGACACATTTCTTTAGCTGCTACACTCAAACATGATTTAATTAATTTGCCATCAGTGAACAGCTTTCCTTGCTTGGCTAACAAGCCACTCAGAAATTTACTTTGGTCATACCTTCATGTTCATTTTTTATTTTTGTGAAGAAATTTTCCTGTGATGAGACTAAATTTTCTAATTTTTTTGACCATTGTTTACCTGTGGGCAGGGGACTCTGTGATGAGTCCTTTGTCTGGTAATATTGATGTATATTAGATTCTTTTCAGCATAGCTATAGGGTCATTGCATAATGAACACAGTGCTTTGCCATCTAGTTCAATAACAGAACAGTTCACACTCTACTGTGCCTCAAAAGTGTGGCATTTGAAGTACAGTTTTCTTTTCTTATTTTGATATGATGAGCATACACTGGTAATAAAAATAAAATAAAAAGTGTGGTGTGGCAGTATGTGTGACACTTGAAATGTTGTGGCTTCGTAACTACATCACTGTATTTTTCAGTGTGCCAAGCAGCCATGCAAAGTGCTACTTAGTTCTGCCATTGTAGCATGAAAACAGCCATAAATGATATGTAAAAGAATGAACATGGCTGTACTCCAATAAAACTTTATTTATAGACATTGAAATTGAATTTCATATAATTTTTGTGTGTCACGAAATATTGTTGTTCTTTTCATTTTTTCCAAATCATTTAAAAATGTAAAAACCATTCTAGCTTGTGGGCTCCACAAAAACAGGTGGCAGTCAGGTCGTGGCCCATGGGCTACATAGGTGGATCTCTAGGCCAGATAGCCTTGTTCCAAACTATGGAATTATTACTCCTAGTTTTTTAACCCTTACATACATTTCTATCAATTTTCCCCTTTCCATGTCATTTTAAAATTTATTTCTAATTAAATAAACAAACTGTGATGATTCTTTAAAAAGAGGATAGCTAACTTTAGCATAGCACCTAAAGCATTTAGCAGAATGCCTGGCAAAATGTAAATGCTCAATGATTGTTTGTTTTACTATTTTTATTGAGGTAACATTGATTTATAATATTATGTAAATTTCATGTGGACATCATTATATTTTGACTTCTGTATAGACTACATCGTGTTCACCACCAAAAGTATAGTTGCCATCCATCACTGTACAAATGTGCCCTTTTACCCCTTTCACCTTCCCCCATCCCCCTTCCCCTCTGGTAACCACCAATCTGTTCTCTGTATATATGTGTTTGTTTGGTGTTGTTTTATCTTCCACATATGAGTGAAATCATATGGTATTTGGCTTTCTCTGTCTGATTTATTTTGCTTAGCATAATACCCTCGAGGTTTATCCATGTTGTTGCAAATGGCAAGATTTAATATTTTTTATGGCCGAGTAGTATTCCATTGGGGGTGTGTGTGTGTGTGTGTGTGTGTGTGTGTGTGTGTGTGTATACACACACCCCATATATATATATATATATATATATATATATATATATATATACACACCACATCTTCTTTATCCATTCTTCTGTTGATGGGCACTTGGGTTGTTTCCAAGTCTTGGCTATTGTGAATAATGCTTCAGTGAACATAGGGGGTGCATATATCTTTTCGAATTAGTGTTTTCATGTTCTTTGGATAAATACCCAGAAGTAGAATAGCTAGATCATATGGTAGTTCCAGTTTCGATCTTTTGAGGAATCTGCATACTGTTTTCCATAGCGGCTGCACCATTTTACATTCTCACCAGCATGTATGAGGGTACCCTTTTCTCTGCATCCTCTCCAACACTTGTTATTTCTTGTCTTTTTAATAATAACCATTCTCACAGGTATGAGATGATAGCACATTGTGGTTTTGATTTGCATTTCCCTAATAATTAGTGATGTTGAACATCTTTTCATGTGCCTGTTGGCCATTCGTGTATCTTCTTTGGAAAAATGTTCAGATCCTCTGTCCATTTTTAAATTGTTTTTTGTTGTTGTTGGGTTATATGAATTCTTTATATTTTTTAGATATTAACCCCTTGTCAGATATATGATTTACAAATATCTTCTCCCAAATGGCAGGTTGTCTTTTTGTTTTGTTGATGGTTTCCTTTGCTGTGCGGAAGCTTTTTAGCTTGATGTAGTCCCATTTGTTTATTTTTGCTTTTATTTCCCTGGCCTGAAGAGGCATATTCAAAAGGATACTGCTAAGACCAATGTCAAAGAGCATACTGCCTATGTTTTCTTCTAGGAGTTTTGTGGTTTGAGGTCTTACATTCACGTCTTTAATCCATTTTGAGTTAATTTTTATGTGTGGTGTAAGATGGGGGTCTATTTTCATTCTTTTGCAAATGGCTGTCCAGTTTTCCCAATACCATTTATTGAAGAAATTTTCCTTTCTCCATTGTATGTTCTTGGCTTCTTTGTCAAAAATTAGTGGTCCATAACTGTGCGGGTTTATTTCTGGGCTCTGAATTCTGTTCTGTTGATCTGTGTCTGTTTTTCTGCCAGTACCATGCTGTTTTGATTACTGCAGCTTTGTAGTATTCTTTGAAATCAGGGAGTATGATGACTCCAGCTTTGTTCTTTTTTCTCAGGATTGCTTTGGCTATTTGGGGTCTTTTGTTGTTCATATAAATTTTAGGATTCTTTGTTCTGTTTCTGTGAAAAATGTCATTGGGACTTCGATAGAGATTGCGTTGAATCTGTAGATTGCTTTAGGTGGTATGGACATTTTAACTATGTTAATTCTTCCAATCCACAAACATGGAATATCTTTCCATTCCTTGGTGTCTTCTTTGAATTCTTTGAACAATGTTTTATAGTTTTCAGTGTATAAACCTTTCACTTCTTTGGGTAAATTTATTCCTAGGTATTTTATTCTTTTTGTTGCAGTTGTACATGGGTTTATTCTTGATTTCTCTTTCTGCTATTTTGTTGTTAGTGTATAGGAGTGCAACTGACTTTTGTAAGTTGATTTTGTACTCTGCAAATTTATTGTATTCATTTATTATTTCTGATAGTTTTTGGGTGGATTCTTAAGGGTTTTTCTATGTATATAATCATGTCATCTGCAAATAGTGACAATTTTTCTTCTTCCTTCCAATTTGAATCCCTTTTATTTCCTTTTCTTGCTGAATTGCTCTGGCTAGGACTTCCAGTACTATGTTGAATAAGAGAGGCAAAAGTGGTCATCCTTGTCTTGTTCCTGTTCTTAAAGGGATAGCTTTCAGTTTTTCACCATCGAGTATGATGTTAGGTGTCGGTTTGTCATATATGGCCTTTATTATGTTGAGACACTTTCCTTCTATACCCATTTTATTCTGAGTTTTTATCATAAATAGATGCTGAATCTTATCAAATGCTTTCTCTGCATCTATTGAAATGATCATGTGATTTTTATTCATTTTGTTAATGTGTATCATGTTGATTGATTTGTGGATGTAGAACCATCTTTGTATCTCTGGAATAAATCCCACTTGATCATGGTGTATGATTTATTTAATGTATTGTTTTTATTTTTAAGGTATTAATGTTTAACTTTTAATGTATTGTTGTATTCGATTTGCTAATATTTTGCTGAATTTTTGCATGTAGGTTCATCAGCAGTATTGGCCTGTAATTTTCTCTTTTTGTGTTGTCGTTGTCTGGTTTTGATATCAGAGTAATGCTAGCCTTGTAAAATGAGTTAGGAACTGTCCTCTCTTCTTCATCTCTTTGGAAGAATTTGAGAAGGATAAATATTAAATCTTCTTTGAACATTGTAGAATTCACCAGGGCAGCAGCCTGGTCGTGGACTTTTGTTTTTTGGGAGGTTTTTGATTACTGTTTCAATCTCCTTAATAGTGATCAGTCTATTCAGAGTCTCTATTTCTTCTTGATTCAGTTTTGGAAGGTTGTATGATTCTAAGAATTTATACCTTTCTTCCAGATTATTTCAATTTGTTGGCATATAGCTTTTACTAGTATTCTCTTGTAATCCTTTGTATTTCTATGGTATCCATTGTAATTTCTTCTCTTTTGTTTCTAATTTTATTTATTTGAGACTTCTCTCATTTTTCTTTGTGAGTCTAGCTAAAGGTTTGTCAATTTTGTTTATCTTTTCAAAAAACCTGCTCTTTGTTTCATTGATCCTTTCTGTTGTCTTTTTAGTCTCTATTTCATTTATTACCACTCTGATTTTTATCTCCTTCCTTCTACTGATTTGGGGCTTCATTTTTTCTTTTTTCTAGCTCCTTTAAGTGTAATATTAGATTGTTTAAGATTTTTCTTGTTTCTTGAGGTATGTCTGTATTGCTATAAACTTCCCTTAGTGCCACTTTTGCTGTATCCCATAGATTTTGGTCTGTTGTATTTTCATTTTCATTTGTCTCCATGTATTTTTTGATTTCTCATTTGATTTGTTTGTTGACCCAGTAGTTGTTCAGTAGCATTTTGTTTCATCTTCACGTATTGGTGACTTTTCTAGCTTTCTTCTGGCAGTTGATTTCTAGTTTCATACTGTTGTGGAAAAAATGCTTGATATGATTTCAGTCTTCTTAAATTCATTGGGACTTGTTTTGTCTCCTAAGATGTGATCTGTCCTGGAGAAGGTTCTATGTGTATTCAAAAAGAATGTGTATGCTATAGTTTTTGGATGGAATGTTCTGTATATATCTATTAAGTCCCATCTGGTCTAATGTGTCATTAAAGACCAATGTTTCCTTATTGATCTTCTGCCTGGATGATCTATCTGTTGATGTAAGTGGGGTATTACAGCCTCCTACTATTATTGTGTTACTGTCAATTTCTCATCTTATGTCTGTTAATATTTGCTTTATGTATTTAGGTGCTTCTATGTTGGGTGTATAGATATTTATAAGTGTTATATCCTCTTGTTGGATTGTTCCCTTTATAATTATTTAGTTCCCTTCTATGACTCTTGTTACAGTTTTTGTTTTAAAGCTTACTCTGTCTGATGTGAGTATTGTTACCCTGGCTTTCTTTTCATTTTCCATTTGCATGGAATATCTTTTTCCTTCTCTTCATTTTCAGTTTGTGAGTGTCTTTAGGTTTGAAGTATGTCTCTTGTAAGTGGGTCTTGTGTTTTTATCCCTTCAGCTACCCTATATCTTTAGATTGGAGGATTTAGTCTATTTACATTTAAAGTAATTGTTGAGGGGCTGGCCCCATTGCCGAGTGGTTAAGTTCGCTTGCTCCACTTTGGCAGCCCAGGGTTTCACCGGTTTGGATCCTGGGCACAGACATGGCACGGCTTGTCAGGCCATGCTGAGTTGGTGTCCCACATGCTACAACTAGAAGGACCCACAACTAAAAATAAACAACTATGTATTGTGGGGATTGGGGGAGAAAAAGCAGGAAAAAAAAGAAGATTGGCAACAGTTGTTAGTTCAGAAGCCAATCTTTAAAAAAAAAAAAGTAATTGTTGATAAGCATGTACATATTGCCATTCTGTTACTTTTTTTTCTAAATGTTTTTGTAGTTCTTTCTGTTCCTTTCTTGCTCTCTTTCTTTGTGATTGATGACTTTCTTTAGGGTTATGTTTGGGTTCCTTTCTTTTTATTTTTTATGTATTTATTGTAGGTACCATGAGGTTCATATATAATAACCTATGTAAATAGCAATCTATATTAAGTTGGTGGTCTCTTAAGATCGACCTCATACTAAAAGCCTTACAGTTTTACTCTTCCCATCATGTTTTATGTTTTTGACATATTTTATCTCTTTTAATTTTGTGTGTCTCTTAATCTATTATCATAGATATAGATGGTTTAGTACTTTTATCTTTTGACCTTCATACTAGCTTTATAGGTGGTTGATCTACTACCTTTACTATATATTTACCTTTACCAGTGATATTTGTTCTTTGATAATTTTCTTATTCCTGTTTGTGGCATTTTCTTTTTCACTTAAAGAAGTCCCTTTAAGATTTCTTGTAAGGCCAGTTTAGTGGTGATGAGCTCCTTTAGGTTTTGCTTGTCTGAAAAACTCTTTATCTCTCCTTCCATTCTAAATGACAACCTTGGCAGGTAGAGTACTCTTGGTTGTGGATTTTTTCCTTTCAGCACTTTAAATTTATCATGCCACTCCCTTCTAGCCTGTAAGATTTCTGCTGAGAAGTCAGCTGATAGTCTTATGGGGTTTCCTTTGTATATAACTTGTTGCTTTTCTCTTGCAGCTTTTAGGGTTCTCTCCTTATCTTTAATTCTTGTTTAAGATTAAAACACTTCCTAGCTTGTTTTCAAATACAGGACACAATCAAAAGCCTTTTAAAATTGAGGTATGTAGATTATAACTTATGTGGACTGTAATAGAAATAAATTGATATGATGAGAACTGCTTTCCAGAAAAACCTTGCTGGTTGTATCTTGGTCTCATTAGTTTTATAGGAAGGATGCTAAATTATTAATTTCTTTCAGTATCTGACCAAGAATACTGTCAGTGTTAAGTTGATCACTGTGATACTTTTTTGTAAAAAGAAATATTTGTGATCATTAGCCAGTGTCTTAAGTCCCTTATGGTGCATATCCATTAGGTTTTTTGACTTGAACACATCCAATGTTTCTGTTATTTCATCACAAATTTATTGCAGGAGCTTTCCCTCTCCCTAAATTCAATAAAGAGTTACTCTTAGACCAGTGCTACTCAAAATGTGGGAAGACCAATAATTGATCTGCAAGACTTTTTATTGTTGCTCTGTGAACAGTTTACTGTTTGTGATGAAAAAAAGAAAAATTTGAGAAAAAAGCAATTAGAAACTTTTTTGACAGTTTGGCAGGATAATTTTATGTATGTTTCATTTAGTAAAAATGTGGACATTTTTATTTTTTAAATTTTAATACATTTAAAAAAATTGATGTAATTGACATATTATATTAGTATTAGGTGAACAACATAATGATTTGATATATGTTTATACAGGTATTGCAAAATGATGACCCCAATATGTCCAGTTAACATCCATCACCACAGAGTTAACAAATTTTTTCTTGTGATGAGTTTTTTAATATCTACTCTCTTAACAACTTTCAAGTATACAATACAGTATTATTGACTATAGTCACCATGCTGTACATTACATCCCTAGAACTTATTCATTTTATAACTGGAAGTTTGTACCTTTTGACCACCTTCACCCATTTCACCCACTCCCCAACACACCCCCCAGCAGCCACCAATTTGTTCTTTGTATCTATGATATGTGTTTGGTGTTGTGTGTGTGTGTGTTTTAAGATTCCACATATAAGTGACATCATATGGTATTTGTCTTTCTTTGTCTGGCTTATTTCACTCAGCATAATGCCTTCAAGGGCCATCCTTGTTGTCACAAATGGCAGGACTTCCTTCATTTTTATGGATAAACAATCCATTGTATCATCCGTTGACAGGCACTTAGGTTGTTTCCAAGCTTTGGCTATTGTGAATAATGCTGAGGTGAACAATAGGAGTATGTATATCTTTTTGAATTAGTGTTTTTGTGTTTGGATAAATACCCAGAAGTGGAGTAGCTGGATCATATGGTAATTCTAGTTTTAATTTTTTGAGAAGTCTCTGTACTGTTTTCCATAGTGGCCGCACCATTTTACATTCCCATGAGCAGTGTATGAGGGTTCCCTTTTTTCCACAGCCTTTCCAACACTTATTATTGTTTTGTCGTTTTAATAATAGCTATTCTGAAAGGTGTGAAGTGATATCTCATTTATACCACATTTTCCTTATCCATTCATCCATTGATGGACACTTAGGTTGTTTCCATGTCTTGGCTCTTATACATAATGCTGCAATGAAGATGGGGGTGCAGATATCTTTTCGAGTTAGTGTTCATTGCTTTGGATAAATACCCAGAAGTAGAATGGCTGGATCATATTACCATGTTTTATTTTTAATTTTTAAAGAAACCTCCATTCTGTTTTCCCTAGTAGCTATACCAATTTACATTCCCACCAATAGCATATCAGGGTTCCCTTTTGTCCTCATCCTTGCCAACGTTTGTTTTTCTTTGTAGTTTTGATAATAGCCGTCCTAAGCGATACGATGTGATATCTCATTGTGATTTTGATTTACGTTTCCCTGATGATTAATTATGTTCAGCACCCTTTCATATACATGTTGGCCATTTGTATGTCTTTGGAAAAATGCCTATTCAGGTCCTTTGTCCATTTTTTAATTGTGTTGTCTTTTTCTTTTGGGTTGTATGAGTTATTTATATATTTTGAATATTAACTCCTTACCTGATATATGTTCTAAATATTTTCTTTCATTCAGTAGGTTGCCTTTTCATTTTGTTGATGGTTTCTTTTGCTGGTCAGAAGCTTTTTAGTTTGATCTAATTCCACTTGCCTATTTTTGCTTTTGTTGCCTGTGCTTTTGGTGTCATATCCAAAAAAATATTGCCCAGACCAATGTCTAGTAGCTTTTCCTCTATGTTTTCTTTCTTTTATTTTTTGTGATGAAGATTGGCAATATCTGTTGCCAATCTTCCTCTTTTTCTTGAGGAGGAGTGTCCCTGAGTTAACATCTGTACCAATCTTCCTCTATTTTGTGGGACACCACCACAGCATGGCTTGATGAGTAGTATGTAGGTCTGTGCCCAGGATCTGAACCTCTGAACCCCTGGCTGCTGAAGTGGAGCATGTGAACTTAACCACTACACCACCAGGCCAGTACCCCTCCACCCGCAACTATGTTTTCTTTTAAGAGTTCATTGTTTCAGGTTTTAAGTTTAGGTCTATAATCCATTTTCAGTTAAGTTTCTATATGGAGTGAGATAAGGGTCCAATTTATTTTTTATTTTTTATTGAGATCATAATAGTTAACATCAATGTGAGATTTCAGTTGTACATTATTTCTTGACGTCACCACATAAGTGCTCCCCTTCATTCCCCGTGCCCCCCCCCCCCCCGGCAACCACCGAACTGTTTTCTTTGTCCAAGTACTTGTTTATATTCCACATATGAGTGAAATCATCTGGTGTTTGTCTTTCACTTAAACTGGCTTATTTCATTTAGTATAATTCCCTCTAGGTCCTTCCATGTTATTGCAAATGGGATGAATTTTTCTTTTTTTCTGGCTGAGTAGTATTCCGTTGTATATATATATATATATATATACCACATCTTTATTCAGTCATCAGTTGCTTCCATGTCTTGGCTATTGTGAATAGTGCTGCAGTGAACATAGGGGTGCATACATTTCTTTGGATTGTTGATTTCAAATTGTTTGGGTAGATACCCAGTAGTGGGATAGCTGGGTCATATGGTAGTTCTATTTTTAGTTTTTTGAGGAATCTCCATACTGTTTTCCATAGTGGCTGCACCAGTTCACATTCCCACTAGCAGTGTATGAGGGTTCCCTTCTCTCCACACCCCCTCCAACATTTGTTATTTTTAGTCTTAGTGATTATAGCCATTTTAACAGGCATAAGGTGGTATCTTAGTGTAGTTTTGATTTGCATTTCCCTCATGATTAGTGATGTTGAACATCTTTTCAGGTGTTTATTCACCATCTATATATCTTCTTTGGAAAAATGTCTGTTCACACCCTCTGTCCACTTTTTGATTGGGTTGTTTGCTTTCTTATTGTTCAGCTGTGTGAGTTCCTTATATATTATGGAGATTAACCTCTTGTCAGATATATGATTTGCAAATATTTTTTCCCAATTGCTGGGTTGTCTCTTTGTTTTGATCCTAGTTTCTTTTGTGTTGCAGAAGCTCTTTAGTCTGATGAATTCTCATTTGTTTATTTTTTCTTTTGTTTCCCTTGTCTGAGAGGACATGGTATTTGAAAAGATTCTTTTTAGTGCAATGTCAAAGAGTGTACTACCAATATTATCTTCCAGGAGTTTTATAGTTTCAGGACGTATCTTCAAGTCTTTGATCCATTTTGAGTTTATTTTTGTGTTTGGCATGAGATAGTCGTCTACCTTCATTCTTTTGCATATGCCTGTCCAGTTTTCCCAACACCGTTATTGAAGAGACTATCTTTTCTTCATTGTATGCTCTTGGCACCTTTGTTGAAGATTAGCTCTGTGTAGATATGTGGCTTTATTTCTGGGCTTTCAGTTCTGTTCCATTGATCTGTGTGCCTGTTTTTGTACCAGTACCCTGCTATTTTGGTCACTATGACTTTTTAGTACATTTTGAAGTCAGGGATTGTGATACCTCCAGCTTTGTTCTTTTTTCTCGGGATTGCCTTAGCAATTCGGGGTCTTTGATTGCCCCATATGAATTTTAGTAGAAATTCTTCGCTCTATTTCCATGAAGAATGTCATTGAGATTCTGATAGCGATTGTGTTGAATCTGTAGATTGCTTTGGGTAATATGGATATTTTAACTATGTTTATTCTTCCAATCCATGAGAAAGGAATCTCTTTCCATCTCTTTAAGTCATTATCAGTTTCTCTCAGTAATGTCTTACAGTTTTCATTGTGTAAGTCCTTTACCTCCTTGGTTAAATTTATTCCTAAGTACTTTATTCTTTTAGTTGGAATTGCAAATGGAATTATATTCCTGAGTTCTCTTTCTGTAAGTTCGTTATTAGAATATAGAAAGGCAACTGATTTTTGTAAGTTGCTTCTGTACCCTGAGACTTTACTGTAGTTGTTAACTATTTCTATTAGTTTTCCAATGGATTTTTTTGGGTTTTCTATATATAAGATCATTTCGTCTGCAAACAATGAGAGTTTTACTTCTTTACTCCCTATTTGGATTCCTTTTATTCCTTTCTCTTGCCTAATTGCTGTGGCCCAAACCTTGAGTACTATGTTTAATAAGAGTGGTGATGTGTGCATCTTGTCTTGTTCCTGTTCTCAGGGGGATGGTGCTCAGTTTCTGCCCACTGAGTACGATATTGGCTGTGGGTTTGTCATATATGGCCTTTATTATGTTGAAGTAATTTCCTTCTAGCCCCATTTTCTTAAGAGTTTTTATCATAAATGGCTGTTGGATCTTGTCAAATGCTTTCTCTACATGTATTGAGATGATCATGTGGTTTTTATTCCTCAGTTTGTTGATGTGGTGTATCACGTTGATTGATTTGTGGATGTCGAATCATCCCTGTGTTCCTGGTATGAATCCCACTTGATTGTGATGTATGATCCCTTTGATGTATTGCTGAATTTGGGTTGCCAAAACTTTGTTGAGAATTTTTGCATCTATGTTCATCAGTGATATTGGCCTGTAGTTCTCTTTTTTCGTGGTGTCTTTGTCAGGCTTTGGTATCAGAGTGATGTTGGCCTCATAGAATGTGTTGGGAAGTGTTCCATCCTCCCTAATTTTTTGGAATAGCTTGAAAAGGATGGGTATTAAATCCTCTCTGAAAGTTTGGTAGAATTTCCCAGGAAAGCTGTCTGGTCCTCCGGTTTTATTCTTTGAGATGTTTTTGATTGCTGTTTCAAAGTCTTTCCTTGTGATTGGTCTGTTCAGATTGTCTGTTTCTTCTTGACTCAGCTTTGGGAGGTTGTAAGAGTCTAAGAATTTATCTATTTCCTCTAGTTTATCCATTTTGTTGGCATATAGTTTTTCACAGTATTCTCTTATAATCCGTTGTATTGCTGTGGAGTCTGTTGTTATTTCTCCTCTTTCATTTCTGATTTTGTTTATTTGAGCTTTCTCTCTTTTTTTCTTTGTAAGTCTGGCTAGGGGTTTGTCAATTTTATTTATCTTCTCAAAGAACCAGCTCTTTGTTTCATTGATCCTTTCTACTGCCTTTTTTTATTTCAATAGCATTTATTTCTGCTCTGATTTTTATTATTTCTCTCCTTCTGCTGACTTTGGGCTTTGTTTGTTTTTCTTTCTCTAATTCAGTTAGGTGTAGTTTGAGATTGCTTATTTGGGATTTTTCTTGTTTGTTGAGGTGTACCTGTATTGTGATGAATTTCCCTCTTAACACAGCTTTTGCTGCATCCCATATGAGTTGGTATGGCACGCTATCATTTTCATTTGTCTCCAGATATTTTTTTATTTCTTCTTTAATTTCTTCAATGATACATTGCTTGTTCAATAGCATATTGTTTAGTTTCCACATCTTTGTCCCTTTCTCAGCTTTTTTCTTGTAATTACTGTCTAGCTTTATAGCATTATGATTGGAGAAGATGCTTGTTATTATTTCAATTTTTTAAAATTTATAGAGGCTTGCCTTGTTTCCCAGCATGTGGTCTATCCTTGAGAATGTTCTGTGTGCACTTGAGAAGAATGTGTATTCTGCTGTTCTTGGATGGAGTGTTCTATATATGTCTATTAAGTCCAACTGTTTTAGCTTTTCATTTAATCCCACTGTTTCCTTGTTGATTTTCTGTCTGGATGATCTGTCCAGTGATGTGAGTGGGGTGTTGAGGTCCCCTACTATTATTATGTTATTTTTAATATCTTCTTTTAGGTTTGTTAATAGTTGCTTTATGAACTTTGGTGCTCCTGTGTTGGGTGCATAGATATTTATAAGCGCTATTTCTTCTTCATGGAGTGTCCCTTTGATCATTATATACTGCCCCTCTTTGTCTCTCTTTACCTCCCTTAGCTTTAAGTCTACTTTGTCTAATATAAGTATTGCGACACCTGCTTTCTTTTGTTTCCCATTAGCTTGGAGTATTGTCTTCCAACCGTTTCACTCTGAGCCTGTTTGTCATTGGAGCTGACATGTGTTTCCTGGAGGCAGCAGATTGTTGGATCTTGTTCTTTAATCCATCTTGCCACTCTGTGTCTTTTTATTGGAGAATTCAATCCCTTTACATTGAGGGTGATTATTGATGTATGAAGGCTTAATGCTGTCATTATACCACTCACTTTCTGGTTTTCCTGCATTTCCTTTGTTTCTCGTCCTGTGTGTTTTCGTGTAACCATTGAATTATGGGGTTTTTAATGATGTGTTTCTTTGTTCTTTCCTTATTTACTTTTTGTGTCTCTGTTCTGCTTTTTAGTTTAGTGGCTATCCTGAAGTTTGTATTCAGAATCTCGTGCATAATATAGTCCGTTCTTTTGGAATATGGTTGCTCCTTTTTGTTGTATTTTGGAGGGGAGAGAGTCCTGGGCAAGTTCACTCTGCCACGATGCTGACATCACCTTCAGTAAGGTCCAATTTTGTTCTTTTTCATGTGGATATCCAATTTTCCCAACAGCATTTATGGAAGAGACTATCTTTTCCCCCATTTGTATTCTTAGCACCCTTGTTGAAGATTGGATGATCCTAAAGGCATGGGTTTGTTTCTAGGTTCTCTATTCTGTTTCATTGATCTATATGTCTATTTTTTATGTCAGTACCCTACAGTTTTCATTATTATAGTTTTGAAATCAGAGAATGTGATACTTCCAGCTTACTCTTCTTGCTCAAAATTCCTTTGGCTATTTGGGGTATTTTATGGTTTCAAGTGAATTTTAGGATTGCTTTTCTTGTTTCTATAAAAAATGACATTGGGATTTTGATAAGGATTGCATTGAATCTGCAAATTGCTTTGTGAAATATGGACTTTTTAACAATATTAAGTCATCCAATCCATGTACATGAGATGTCTTTCATTCGTCTCTTTTTAAATTTCTTTCATCAATATTTTGTAGTTTTCATTGCACAAGTCTTTTATCTCCTTAAGTTTATGCCTAAGTACAGTCATGTACTGCATAACAATGTTTCGGTCAACAATAGACTACATATGTGACAGTGCTACTATAAGATTATAATGGACCTGAAAAATTCCTATTGCCTAGTGACAGCCATTGTTATGCCGTAGTGCAATGCATTACTCACATGTTTGTGGTGATGCTAGTGTAAACAAACCTACTGTGATGCACACAGAACTATATACAGTACATAATAGTTGATAATGTTAATAAATGACTGTTACTGGTTTATGGATTTACTATATTATACTTTTTATCATTATTTTAGAGTGTACTTTTTCTACAAATAAAAAAAGTTTACTGTATAACAGTATACTGTGTTACACCAGCAGCAGCCTCATACATCTCCTGTTTACCACATCTCTTGATTGCATCATTTTCTCTTGTGCTTGAGTTAATCTCATGTGTTTTGTTCATCATGGCCCCTAAGCATACATAGTCCACTGCTGATGTTTCCAGTAAGAGGCCACATCAAATGATTGATCTGGAAATGAAATTAAAAGTGATTAAGAACTATGAAGTTGGAAAATCCATGATGATTATCGCTTGCTAGTCAGGCATGTCCCATTCCACCAAAGTTACAACTTTCTTTAAGATTGAAGGCAATGTTGAAGGCAACAAGACTGACAAAAATTTGAGAAGTGTGTATCTCAGACATGTAGAAACTTCTAATGACCTGGATTGAAGACCAGACACAGAAGCGTATTGCTCTCAGCACCTTGGTGATCATGGCCAAAGCAAAAAGTTTGCGATGTTGAAAGAAAAGGCTGGACCGGACTATGATGTTGAATTTACTGCCAGCTCTGGGTGGTTTAAATGATTCAAGAATCGTTATTCATTACATAACGTGAAAGTGGGTTGTGAGTCTGCAAGTGCTGATGTGAAGGCAGCTGAAGAATTTTTGGAAACTCTAGATAAGCTGATTATGGAGGAAAGTTACATGCCAGAGCAAATATTCTATGAGGGTGAAACCTCCCTATTGTGGAAATGGATGCTTGAAAGGGTTCATCCATCAGGAAACCAAGTCAGTGCCAGGTTTCAAGGCTTTTAAGGACAGGATAACAGTCTTCCTTGGGGGCAGTGCTGCAGGCTGCAAATCTGGCACAGTGAGAATCTCAGGGCCCTCAGGCATATCAATAAACACACACTGCCAGTGTGCTACAGGAGCAATAAGAAGTCATAGATGACACATTCTCTTGCAAGATGCCCTCTTAAATTGGCTGTGCCAACGAAATGGAGAAGTACCATTTGAAGAATAACATGCCTTTCAAATTTTGCTTATTTTCATAATGCTCCCAGACATCCTCCTTTTATTGGTGATCTTCATCCCAATATCAAAGCTGTGTTTCTCCCTCCAAAATCTCTTTGATTCAACCAATCGATCAAGGAGTTACTGCAGCTTTTAAGGACTACTACTGGAGGAGTTTTAGCAACATTTATGTCTAGGCTATTGCTGTGCCTGAGAAGACACTGATGCAATTCTGGAGGGACTACAACATCTATTACTTCATCAAGAACCTTGCTTGGTCTTGAGGTGATGTCACTAAGGAGTGTATGAATGGCATCTGGAAGAAGACATCAAGAGGTTTGTCCATGACTTCAAAGGATTGTCAAGGATGAGGAGGTTGCAAAAATCAACAAGTCTGTAGTTGAGATGGCAAATAATGTTAATGTAGGTATGGATGAGGATGACATTGAGGTGCTCCTACAGGTGGTTCCTGCAGAATTGACTAATGAGGAGCTGTCGGAACTGGAACAGGATGTCTGGCTGAAGAAGATGCAAGAGAAAAGGAAACTGCAGGAGAAGGAAAAAAAAGAACCTCCAAAAAAAGAACCTTCCTTCACAGTGAAGGGTTTATAGACCTCAACAAGCTCTTTAAAATGTCTGAAAACATGGACCCCAACACTGAAAGATTTTCATTAATAGAGAGGAATGTTCATGGTGCATTGTATGCTTATGAGCGAATCTATGATGAAAAAAAGAAATAAGCCAAGCAAACCACCATGGACTTATTTCCGAAAAGAGTCACACCTCCTCAAGAAGAGCCCCAGGTGTGTCATTCAGGAGGTATTCTAGAGGAAGGCATTGTTATCATAGGAGATGACATCTCCATGCATGTTATTGCCCCTGAAGACTTCCAGTGGGCAAGAAGTAGAGGTGGAAGACAGTGATACCAATGATCCTGACCCTGTGTAGACCTAGGCTAATGGGTGTGTTTGTGTTTTAGTTTTTATCAAAAAGTTTAAAAAGTAAAAAAAAATTTTTAAATAAAAACTTTTAGAATAAGGATATAAAGAAAGAAAATAATTTTTTCACAGCTCTGTAATGTGTTTTAAGCTGTGTTATTACAAGAGTCAAAAAGTTTAAAAAATTTTAAAAGCTCATAAAGTAAAAAAGTTACAGTAGGCTAAGGTTAATTTATTATTGAAGAAAGAAAAATATTTTTTATTAATTTAGTGTAGCCTGAGTGTAAAGTGTTTATAAAGTCTACAGTAGTGTATAGTAATGTCCTAGGCCTTCACATTCACTCACCACTAACTCATTGACTCACCTAGAGCAACTTCCAGTCCTGCAAGCTCCATTCATGGTAAGTGCCGTATATGGATGTACCAGTTTTTATTTTTTTATACCGTATTTTTACTGTACTTTTTCTATGTTTAGATATACAAATACTTACCATTGTGTTACAGTTGGCTACAGTATTCAGTACAGTAACATGCTGTACAGGTTTGTAGCCTAGGAACAAAAGGCTATGCCATATAGTCGAGGAGTGTAGTAAGCAATACCATCTAGCTTCGTGTAAGTACACTCTATGATGTTCACACAATGACAAAATCGCCTAATGACACATTTCTCAGAACATACCCTTATTAAGGGATGCATGACTGTATTTCATTCCTTTTGATGTTACTGTAAATGGAATAGTTTTCTTAATTTCCTTTTTCTTAGTGTATAGAAATGCAATTAATTTTTGTGTGTTGCTTTTGTATCCTGTGTCTTCACCAATATCACTTAGTAGTTCTAACTGCTTTTGTGGAGTCTTTAGGGTTTTCTACATGTAAGATCATGTCATCTGCAAACAGCAATAGTTTTACCTCTTTCCTTCCAATTTCAGTGTCATTATTTTTTGTTTCTAATTGTTTTGGCTAGGACTTCCAGTACTATTGTTGAGTAGGAGAGGTAAGAGTGGGTATTCTTGCCTCGTTCCAGAAATTAAAGGGCAAGCTTTCAGCTTTTCACTGTTGAGTATATTAGCTGTGGCCTTTTCATAAATGGGTTTTATTGTGTTCAGGTAAGTTCCTTCTATACCCAATTTGTTGAGAGTTTTTTTTTTTAATCATGAAAGGGTGCTGAATTTTGTCAGATGCATTTCCTGCATCTATTGAGATGATTATGTGAATTTTATCCTTTGTTCTGTTAATAAGATGTGTCACATTTATTGGTTTTCATATGTTGAACCATCCTTGCCTTCAGGGATAAATCCTACTTGGTCAAGTGTATAATTCTTTTAAGGTGCTGTTGAATTCGGTTTGCTAGTATTTTGCTGAAGATATTGCATCTATGTTCATCAGGGATATTGGTCTGCAGTTTTCTGTTCTTCTGGTGTCTTTATCTGCTTTGGTATCAGGGTGATGTTGGCCTCATAAAATAAGTTTAGACGTGTTCTCTCTGATTTTTTGGAAGAGTTTGAGGAGGATTAGTGTTAATTCTTCTTTAAATGTTTGGTAGAATTCACCTGTGAATCCATCTGGTCCTGGGCTTTTCTTTGTTGCAAGCCTTTTGATTACTTTTTCAATACCTTATTTATTATTGGTCTGCTCAGGCTTTCTCTTTCTTCTTTATTCAGTGTTGTTAGGTTGTGTCCTTCTAGGAATTTCACCATTTCTTCTAGGTTTTTCAATTTATTTGTGTATAATTGATCATAATAGTTTCTTATGATCGTTTTTCTTTCTGTGGGATCAGTTGCACTGTCTCTTCTTTCATTTCAGATTTTATTTGAATCTTCCCTCCTTATTTCTTAGTCTAGCTGAGGGTTTGTTGACTTTATCTTTTCAAAAACCAATTCTTAGCTTCCTTGATTTTTAAATGTCTTTTCCTATTCTCTATTTAATTTATTTCTGCTCTAATCTTTATTATTTCCTTCCTTCTGCAAACTTTGGGATTAGCTTGTTCTTTTCTAGTTCCTTGAGGTATAAAGTTATGTTGTTTATTTTAGATCTTTTCTTAAAATAAAAAGTTTATTGCTATAAACTTTCCTCTGAGTACTTTCTGCTGCCTCCTATAAGTTTTTATATATTGTATTTTCATTGTCATTTGTCTTGAGGTATTTTCTAATTTCCTTTTTATTTCTTCTTTGACCCAATAGTTTTTTCAGAGTGTGTTTTTATTTTTTTATTTTTTTATTGAGTTAATGATATGTTACAATCTTGTGAAGTTTCAGTTGTACATTAATGTTTGTCATTTGTGTTGTAGGTGCACCACTTCACTCTTTGTGCCCACCCCCCATCCCACCTTTCCCCTGGTAGCCACTAATCTGTTCTCTTTGTCCACATTTTTAAATTCCTCATATGAGTGGAGTCATACACAGATTATCCTTCTCTAACTGGCTTATTTCACTTAACATAATTCCCTCAAGTTCCGTCCATGTTATTGCAAATGGAATGATGTTCTGTTTTGCAGCCGAGTAGTATTCCATTGTATATATATACACCACATCTTCTTTATCCATTCCTCTGTTGATGGGCACTTAGGTTGCTTCCATGTCTTGGCTACTGTAAATAATGCTGCAATGAACATTGGGATGCATAGGACTTTTGGAATTGCTGACTTCAAGCTCTTTGGATAGATACCCAGTAGTGGAATGGCTGGATCGTATGGTAGTTCTATTTTTAGTTTTTTGAGGAATCTCCATACTGTTTTCCATAGTGGCTGCACCAGTTTGCACTCCCACCAGCAGTGTATGAGGGTTCCTTTTTCTCCACAGCCTCTCCAACATTTGTTACTATTAGTTTTAGATATTTTTGTGATTCTAACGGGTGTAAGGTGATATCTTAGTGTAGTTTTGATTTGCATTTCCCTGATGATCAGCGATGATGAGCATCTTTTCATGTGCCTATTGGCCATCCGTATATCTTCTTTGGAGAAATGTCTGTTCATGTCTCCAGCCCATTTTTTGATTGGGTTGTTTGATTTTTTTGTTGTTGAGTTGTGAGACTTCTTTATATATTATGGATATTAAGCCTTTGTCAGATATATGACTTGCAAATATTTTTTCCCAGTTAGTGGGTTGTTTTTTTTGTTTCAATCCTGTTTTCATCTGCCTTGAAGAAGCTCTTTCATCTGATGAAGTCCCATTTGTTTATTCTTTCTATTGTTTCCCTTCTCTGAGAAGACATGGTGTCCAAAAAGATCCTTTTAATACTGATGTCAAAGAGTGTACTGCCTACATTTTCTTCAGAAGCCTTATGGTTTCAGGTCTCACCTTTAGGTCTTTGATCCATTTTGAGTTTATTTTGGTGAATGGTGAAAAAGAATGGTCAATTTTCATTCTTTTACATATGGCTTTCCAGTTTTCCCAGCACCATTTGTTGAAAAGACTTTCTTTTCTCCATTGTATGCTCTCAGCTCCTTTGTTGAAGATAAGCTGTCCATAGGTGTGTGATTTTGTTTCTGGGCTTTCAATTCTGTTCCATTGATCTGTGCACCTGTTTTTGTACCAGTACCATGCTGTTTTGATTACTGTAACTTTGTAGTATGTTTTGAAGTCAGGGATTGTGATGCCTCCCGTTGTGTTCTTTTTTCTCAGGGTTGCTTTAGAAATTCGGGGTCTTTTGTTGCCCCATGGAAATTTTAGGATTCTTTGTTCTAATTCTGTAAAGAATGTCATTGGGGTTCTGATTGGGATAGCGTTGAATCTGTAGATTACTTTAGGTAGAATGGACATTTTAACTATGTTTATTCTTCCAAGTCATGTACATGGAATGTCTTTCCATCTCCTTATGTCGTCATCCAATTCTCCCAGAAAGGCCTTGTAATTTTCATTATATAGGTCCTTCACTTCCTTAGTTGAATTTACCCCAAGGTATTTTATTCTTTTTGTTGCGATTGTGAATGGTATTGTGTTCTTGAGTTCTTTTTCTGTTAGTTCGTTATTAGAGTATAGAAATGGTACTGATTTATGCAAATTGATTTTATACCCTGCAACTTTGCTGTAGTTGTTGATTACTTCTAAGAGTTTTCCAATGGATTCTTTGGGGTTTTCTATATGTAAGATCATGTCGTCTGCAAACAGCGAGAGTTTCACTTCTTCCCTCCCTATTTGGATTCCTTTTATTCCTTTTTCTTGCCTGATTGCTCTGGCCAGGACCTCCAGTACTATGTTAAATGAGAGTGGTGATAGAGGGCATCCTTGTCTCGTTCCTGTTTTCACGGGGATGGCGCTCAGTTTTTGCCCACTGAGTATGATGTTGGCTCTGGGTTTGTCATATATGGCCTTTATTATGTTGAGGTAGTTCCCTTCTATGCCCATTTTCTTCAGAGTTCTTATCATAAATGGCTGTTGGATCTTGTCAAATGCCTTCTCTGCATCTATTGAGATGATCATGTGGTTTTTATTCCTCAGTTTGTTGATGTGGTGTATCACGTTGATTGATTTGCGGATGTTGAACCATCCCTGTGTCCCTGGTATGAATCCCACCTGATCCTGATGTATGATTCTTTTGATGAATTGCTGAATTCTGGTTGCCAAAATTTTGTTGAGAATTTTTGCATCTATGTTCATCAGTGATATTGGGCTGTAGTTCTCTTTTTTCGTGGTGTCCTTGTCAGGCTTTGGTATCAGCGTGATGTTGGCCTCATAGAATGTGTTAGGAAGTGTTCCATCCTCCCTAATTTTTTGGAATAGCTTGAAAAGGATAGGTATTAAATCCCCTCTGAATGTTTGGCAGAATTCCTGAGGGAAGCCATCTGGTCCTGGGGTTTCATTCTTTGGGATGTATTTGATTGCTATTTCAATCTCTTTCCTTGTGATTGGTCTATTCAAATTGTCTGCTTCTTCTTGAGTGAGCTTTGGGAGATTGTAGGAGTCCAAGAATTTATCCATTTCCTGTAGATTATCCATTCTGTTAGCACAGAGTTTTTCATAGTATTGTCTTATAATCTGTTGTATTTCTGCAGAGTCTGTTGTTATTTCTCCTCTTTCATTTCTGATTTTGTTTATTTGAGCTTTCTCTCTTTTTTTCTTTGTAAGTCTGGCTAGGGGTTTCCCAATTTTATTTATCTTCTCAAAGAACCAGCTCTTTGTTTCATTGATCCTTTCTACCACCTTTTTCGTTTCAATAGTATTTATTTCTGCTCTGATTTTTATTATTTCTCTCATTCGGCTGACTTTGGGCTTTATTTGTTCTTCCTTCTCTAGTTCAGTGAGGTGTAGTTTAAGATTGCTTATTTGGGATTTTTCTTGTTTGTTGAGGTGTACCTGTATTGTGATGAATTTCCCTCTTAATACAGCTTTTGCTGCATCCCATATGAGTTGTTATGGCATGTTATCATTTTCATTTGTTTCCAAGTATTTTTTTATTTCTTCTTTAATTTCTTCAATGATCCATTGCTTGTTCAGTAGTGTGTTGTTTAGTCTCCACATCTTTGTCCCTTTCTCAGCTTTTTTCTTGTCATTAATTTCTAGCCTTATAGCACTATGATCTGAGAAGATGCTTGTTATTATTTCAATTTTTTCAAATTTGTAGAGGCTTGCCTTGTTTCCCAACATATGGTCTATCCTTGAGAATGTTCCATGTGCACTTGAGAAGAATGTGTATTCAGCTCTTTCAGGGTGGAGTGATCTATATATGTCTATTAAGTCCAATTGTTTTAGTTTTTCATTCAGCTCCACTATTTCTTTGTTGATTTTCTGTCTGGATGATCTGTCCATTGATGTGAGTGGGGTGTTGAGGTCCCCTAGTATTATTGTGTTGTTTTTAACATCTTTCTTTAGGTCTGTTAATAGTTGCTTTATGAACCTTGGTGCTCCTATATTGGGTGCATAGATATTTATAAGCGTTATTCCTTCTTGAAGAAGTGTCCTTTTGATCATTATATATTGTCCCTCTGTGTATCTCTTTACATGTCTTATTCTGAAATCCGCTTTGTCTGATATAAGAATTGCAACACCTGCTTTCTTTTTGCTTGCTATTAGCTTGAAGTATTGTTCTCCACCCCTTCACTCTAAGCCTGTGTTTGTCCTTGGGTCTGAGGTGTGTTTCCTGGAGGCAACAAATTGTTGGATCTTGTTGTTTAATCCATTTTGCCACTCTGTGTCTTTTTATTGGAGAGTTCAATCTATTTACATTGAGAGTGATTATTGATGCATGTGGATTTAATGCTGTCAATCTGTTGCTCGTTATCTGGTTTTCCTGTGTTTCTCTTCCTGTGTGCTTTAGCCTACCCATTGACTACTGCAATTTCTTATGCTGGGTTTCTTAGATTTTTCCTTATTTATGTTTTGTGGCTCTGTTCTGTTTTTTAGTTTAGTGGCTACCCTGAAGTTTGTATTTAGAATCTTGTGTATAATATAGTCTATTCTCTGGTGGTCTCTTACTTACTTGGCCTAGACTGATTTAGTCCCTTTGCTGTTCCCCTCCTGAATTATTATTTTCATTTCTTATTACAACTCGTGTTATGAGTTTGTAGTTAGAGTGATAAGATTGTATTTGCTTTGGTAGTTTCCTTACCTTTATCCTAATGCTATAGTTGAATATTTGCTATCCTATTCTGCTTCTATTTATCTGTCTCCCTACTCTGTGGTTTGTGACCCGTTTCTCCCTTTTTTCTTTTTTCAGGTATGAGAGCCTTCTTGAGGATTTCTTGTAGTGGAGGACTTTTGGTTACAAATTCCCTTAACTTTTGTTTGTCTGGAAAAAATTTAATTTCTCCCTCAGATCTGAAGTATATTCTTGCTGGATAGAGTATTCTTGGCTGAAGATTTTTATCTTTTAAAGTTTTGAATATGTCACTCCATTCTCTCCTAGCTTGTAAGGTTTCTGTAGAGAAATCCGCTGAATGTCTGATACAAGTTCCTTTGTAGGTTATTTTCTTCTGTCTTGCTGCCCTGGGTATTCCTTCTTTGTCTTTTATTTTTGCTATTTGTACTACTATATGCCTTGCAATAGGTCTTTTTACATTGACAAATCTAGGAGAGCTGAAATCTTCCTCTAAACACATTTGTCCCTCAATCCCTAGATTTTGGAAGTTCTCTTCTGTAATTTCATTAAGCACACTTTCTGCTCCATTTTCCTTTTCCACGTTCTCCGGAATTCCTATGATCCTTAGATTCTTTCTCCTCATTGAATCTGCTATCTCTCAGAGATTTTCCTCATTTTTTTTAACTCTTAGTTCTCTTTCTTCCTCTGTCTGGAGCCATTCAGCCTGTCTATCTTCGATTATGCTAATTTGCTCCTCTATGGTGTCTACACGGGCATTCAGGGAATTCGTATTCTGTTTTATCTGGTCCATTGTGTTTTTCATCTCTAGTAATTCTGTTTGATTCTTCTTTATAATTTCAGTCTCTTTTGGGAAGTAACTCCAGAACTCGTTGGCTTGTTTCTCTATCTCTCTACCTCATTGAGTTTTTTGTTTATAGCTACTCTGAACTCATTATCACTTAGTTTACCTATTTCTAAGTCCTCAGGACTTAATTCTGTGTTTTTATTGTTTTCCTTCTGGTCTGGAGCTTTTATAAATTGCTGGATGGTAGAGGAGCAGTTTTTTTGCATGATGGTAGAATTTGGTTGCAGTTACAACCTCTTGCCACTAGATGGGGGTCTAGAGCTGCGCGTTCTGAGCTCTCCACCTTCGGGCAAGATGGCGGCGCCCCATACAGTTTGCTGGGGGGAGGGGCTGTTTTTCTCGTGCGCCGATCTGAATTCGGATCAGTTCTGTTCTCTGGTCTCCCGGGGCCCTGGGTTTATGGGGTCCCCGCGCATGGAAGGTTTCCCCTATCAGTGGGTTTCCACTATACCGGCAGTGGGAGTCCTGGATGATTCCCCGGTCGCGCGACCCCTCCCACGCTCCTTCCCACACCCGTGGCAGTGATCCCAGACTCTCCGGGAGGGAGCGAAGTTCTCTCCTACCCTGTTCCAGCTTCTCCAAGGCCGGCAGCAGGGTCTCCGTCCTCTGTCTTTTTGATACTGTAGGTCTCTGACATCCTGGCATTAGGCTTCTTAGCTGAAATTCAGTTTTTTTCCAGTCCTTTGTTGTAGTTTGGAGGGGAGAGAGTCCTGTGTCAGTTCACCCTGCCATTTTGCCTCAAATGGTCCAGAGTGTGTTTTTAAAACTTCTATGTATTTATGAATTTTCTAATTTTCTATTATTCGTTTCTCATTTTGTTACCTTGTGATCAGAAGATACTTGCAATGATTCTAATCTTCTTAAATTTGTTAACATTTGTTTTGGGACCTAGTATGTGATCTATACTGGAGAATATTTCATATGCACTTGAGAAGAATGAGTGTTCTGCTGCTGTTGGGTGGAATGTTCTATATATGTCTTTAGTTTCCATTTGGTCTGTTATGTTGTTCAATCTGGCTGTTCCCTTATTGATTTTTTCTGTCTGGATGATCTATCCATTATAGAGAGTTGGGTATTGAACAATCCTACTATTATTGTATTGCTGTTTATTTCTCTTTTCAGCTCTTTCAATGTTTGCTTTACATATTAATAAATATTTATATACTATAGGTTTATATTTGTTGTTGGGTGCAGATATATGTTTTTAATTGTTATATCTTCCTGTTGAACTGACCCTTT
The DNA here is from genome assembly GCF_041296265.1 of Equus caballus. NCBI lineage: Eukaryota > Metazoa > Chordata > Mammalia > Perissodactyla > Equidae > Equus > Equus caballus. The sequence goes on along the minus strand of NC_091698.1, from coordinate 54,031,180 downwards.
TATCATTATATAATGATCTTTGTCTCATGACAGTTTTTGACTTAGAGTCTGTTTTGTCTGATATAGTGACTCCTACTCTCTTTTGGTTACCGTTTGCATGGAATATCTTTCTGCACCCTCTCACTCTTAGCCTATATGTCCTTAAATCTAATGTGTGTATCTTGTAGACAGCATGTGATTGTCTTATTTTTTTATCCATTCAGTCACTCTCTGTCTTTTGATTGAGGAACTAAGTCCATTTATTTTAAAATAATTATTGATAGGAAAGGAGTTACTATTGCCATTTTTAAATTATTTTCTGTCTTGTAGTTCTCTTGTTCCTCTCTTCTTTGCTTGCCTTGCTTTATTGTTTGATGATTTTTTTGTAGTAGTATCCTTTGAGTCTTTTCTCTTTCTATTTGTTGTATCTATTAGACTTTTTATTTTTGTGGTTACTACTGGGCTTGCTTTAAACATTTTATAGTTATAACCGTCTCTTTTAAGCTAATAACTTCAATTGCATACAGAAAGTATATTCTTTACTTCTTCTCTCTCACACACACTTCATCAATTGATGCCAGTTTTACTTCATTCTGTATTATGTTTCCATTAACAAATTTCAGTGGTTATAGTTATTCTTACTACTTTTGTCTTTATTTTATATGCTAGTATTACAAGTGCTTTATGTGTCACCATTACAGTATTACAGTATGGTGTTGGTCTTTATATTTCCTTTAGTAGTGAGAATTATACTTTCATATGCTTTCATGTTATTGTTTAGCATTTTTTTGTTTTAACTTGAACTCCCTTTAGCACTCCTTGTAAGGCAGATCTAATGTGATGAACTCCCTCAGCTTTTGTTTGTCTAGAAAAGTTTCTATCTCTCATTCATGCTTAAAGGCAGTTTTGCCAGGTAAAATATTTGTGGTTGGCAGTTTTTTAATCACACTCTTTTCTGGACTGCAGAGTTTCGCTCAAAAATCCACCAATAGTCTTATGGGCTATTCCTTTTACACTCCTTTGTATTTGACAAGTCATTTTCCTCTCATTGCTGTGATAATTCTCTTTGTCTTTGACAATTTAATTTTGACAATTTAGTTATAATGTGTCTCATGAAGACCCCTTTGGGTTCAATTTTTTTGAAGCCTTTTTCACTTCAAGAATCTGGATGTCCATTTCCATCCCTAGATTGGGGGTGTTTCAACCATTATTTCTTTAAATAAGTTTTTGGCTCCTTTCTCTCTCTCTCTTTTTCTTCTGGGACTCCCATAATGCATATATTGGTTCCTTATTGGTATCCCATAAGTCCCGTGGCTTTCTTCACTCTTTTTCATTCTTTTTGTTGTTGTTCCTCTAAATGAATAATTTTAAATGATCTATCTTCAAGTTTGCTGATTCTTTTCTGCTTGATTGATTCTTCTGTTGAAGTTACTGAATTTTTCAGTTCAATCATTGTATTCTTCAGCTCTAGGTTTCCGGGGGTTTTTTTGTGTATGTGGTTTCTGTTTCAACTTCTCATTTTTCTCAGGTATTGTCTTCCTGGTTTTCTTTAGTTATCTATCTGTGTTCTCTTTTAGCACATTGAGCTTCTTTAAGATGAGTTTTTAGAATTTTTTATCAAGCAGTTCATAGATCTCCATTTCTTTAGGGTTGGTTACTGGAAGTTTATTAATTTCCTTTGCTGGTGTCATGTTTGCCTGATTCTTTGTGATCCTTATAGCTTTGTGTTGGTGTCTGTGCATTTGAAGGAGCAGGAACCTCTTTCATTCTTTAGAGGCTATTTTTGGCAGGTAAAGACATATTCCTGTCAGGTCACCAGATGGAGGGCATTCCTCCAGGACTGCAGTTGAGCAGTGCCAGGGCCAGGTCATGGGGCTACTTCTGGGTCCATAGCTGGCAGGCCTACTACTTGGGGCACAGATTGCTGTGCCTCCTCCCAGGTCCCTGGGTGGATGAAACTGCCTCCAGGACCATGGTTGAGCAGTTGGAGTTGGTCATGGGGTTGCTTCCAGGTCTGCAGTGGGCAGGTCTGTTACTTGGGTCCCAAGTGGGTGTGCTTCCTACCAGGTCTGCAGGTGGGCAGGGTTGGTATGTGACCACAGCTGAGTGGGGCTGGAGCCACATCCATAGGGGGATTGGGCTGCTCCTGGATCTGTAGCTGGGTCTGTATTTAGCAGGCCTGCTACCAGAGCATGGGCTTGCTTTCTTAAAAGTGTCTTTCCTCAGTGCAGTACTCTACTGGGGTATTGCAACTTCCTACCTGGATTTTGAAGCTCCCACAATGATCCTTTTGTTTGTGGATGGTTGCCAAATCTTTTTTTCTATGTGGGAATGAGGGCTGGGAACCTCCTAGTCTGCCATCTTATTAGTAACTGTCAACTTTTAATTTTAACTTTACTGCTGACCTTGTTGAATACTCTTAACTCCATACTTTTCATCAAATTCAAAGGGAAACAAACTTAGAAAATACCATTTTTTCTACTGAGAGTCATGTATCTTTAAACCATTAATGCCAAAAGAATCACTTTAAATTATTTATTCAACTGCCTATCTTTATGAGATTCATTCCATTGAAATTTTGATTTCGTAGGTGAGAAGAACTGAAGAGGTGAAGTGAACAGTATTGGGTTGGAGTTGGGACCATGTATTATATAGGCTTGTGACAGGCAGTTGGTAGACTTCAGTTTATGAAAAAAAATCTTAACAACTGCTATATGCTTGACACTATGCAATACTTCTCAAAGATTCTTTTTCACTACTATCCACTTCCCTTAGATGCTGAAGTTGCTCTCATGCATTTCCTTCCCTAGGCTATCCAGAAGAAAAACTTAATATAAAGCCTGTTAACTCCACATGCCTCTCTTGTCCTTCTGTGTATCTTCATTTCTTCCAAATTTTGCATTTCAAAGTCTCCAAAACTTATTAGTTTAGGAGAATTGACCCATTCTCAGAGACAAAGGTAAGAAAACGAGTATGCCAAGCTTAGATTCATCTTTAGGGGAAAGGGAAAAGGGGACAAAGTGAGAACATTCAGATTTTAAATATTTTTGTCCCTTCACAGGTAGTCATCTATGTGTCATTTGTGCTGTCTTATTTTCATAATTTCTTATGCATGTTGAAATTCCACTTACCTTTGAAGGCCACCTCTCAGCTGAACATCTTGGCTGGAAGTGATTCCTCTGTTACCTCCTCATGCTTTTTTATGGTACCACTTTTAGGGAGTATATCGCATGGCTGCCTTATGTTATAGTACTTACTATGTACATTTCTTTCTTACTAAATTGGGCAAGAATCATGCCATTTTTCTCAGTGACTTGCAGAGCCTGGCTTCTCAACGTATAATCTCAAGACTAGCAGCATACACATCACTTGAGAGCTTTTTAGAAATTCAGAATCATGGGCTCCACCCCAGAAATACTGAATGAGAATCAACATTTTAAGAGGTCCCCAAATTTATTTGTATGCTCATTAAATGTAAGCCTTTGTTATAATCAGGTAACTTGGTATTTTATATTATACCAACCAAGAGCAGTCTTATAACCACCAACTAGAAATGCCCAAGGTTTTCTTAATTTATTCATTTAGTGAAAGCTCTTGCCAGTTAAAATATTGTTTTTCTGTTACACTTTGAATACTTTGGGTAACTTGGATACCATTACCTTCTTCGTTACAGGTCTTAGGCATCAAAGATCCAGCACAGGTGTCTTTTTCAAGTTTATTCCTTCTGTTAAATACTTGTCTGTTGTGTATGGTTTTTTTAATTGGAAAAAGGATTAAGAAGAAAATTATAGGGTTAAATACGTTATAGATTTTTAAGTATTGAATATTTTCAAACTTTTGAGGTTTTAAAAACTGTAATTAAAAAAATTTTCCTTGGAAGCTTTCAACAATATAATCATTGAAATACCATAATGTAAAAAACATTGAAAACCACTTTTAATTTTCCCACCATTAAATATTTTACAGGACATTTTGAACAGCAATTAAATTCAACCTTAACATACAAATAAAAGATTTTACATATACAGTTTTAAAAGAAGTAGTCGTGGAAACAAAATTTGATGCTCTGAACTCCTGGGTATTCCAAATTAGAATGAATGTTCTAAAAAAAGTTTTCTATTAAACAAATTTTATTTTCCTGATTTTAAAAGTAGTCCCCTATTACTGTAGGAAAAAACACCGAAAAAGAACATCAACATAATCCAAATATCCAGAGTTCTCATCTGGATAGTTACCTCCTGTACTTATTATTATGCGTCTTTTTTAACAAAGCTGAGATAATATTGTCATATGAAATTTTATATAACTCTTACATAATATTTTTTGGTTTAAAATTTTATTTAAATTATTATACATTACAATAGACTTTTAAAGGTATAGATTCTATGAATTTTAACAGCTGTATAGATTCATGTTATTACTACCACAATCAGGAGACAGAATAGTTTCATCATGCCAAAAAAACTCCCTTAGACTTTATAGTCACTCTCCCCTACCAGTAACCCCTGGCAACCGCTAATTGCTTTTCTATAACTATAGTTTTGACTTCAAGAATGTCATATAATTGGAATCATACAGTATAAACTTTGTGACTGTTTTCTGTCACCTAGTGTAATGCCCTTAGTATTCATACAAGCTGTTACATGTATCTATAGTTCGTTAATTTTTATTGCTGAGTAGTAATCCATTGTCTAGACTTACCAGTTTGTTTATTCACTTGTTGAAGGATGTTTGTTTTACCAGGTTTTGGCAGTTGTGAATAAAACAGCTATAAACATTCATGTACAGGTTTTTGTGTGACATAAGTTTTCATTTCTCTATGGTAAGTACTCAGAAATAGGATTGCTGGCTCGTATGGTAAATTTAGGTTTAACTTTATAGGAAACTGCTAAACTGTTTACCAGGATGGTTGTACTGTTTGTATTCTCACCAGCAATGTATGAGAGTTCCAGTTGCTCTTCATCCTAACCAGTGGTTGTTATTGTCCTTATGGGTTTGATTTTTTTTGGTGAGGAATATTGGCCCCGAGCTAATATCTGTTGCCAATCTTCCTCTCTTTTTTTTTCTCCCCAAAGCTGCAGTACATAGTTATATATCCTAGTTGTAAGTCCTTCTAGTTCTTCCATCTGGGATGCTGCCATGGCATCACTTGATGAGTGGTGTGTAGGTCTGTGCCGAGGATCTGGACCAGTGAACCCTGGGCCACCAAAGCAGAATGCGCAAACTTAACCACTGCACCACCAGGCTGGCCCCTGTCATTATGTTTTTATTATAGACATTGTAATAGGTGTGCAGGGGTATCTCATTTTTTTTTTTCCTTTGGGGAAGATTAGCTCTGAGCTAACATTTGCTGACAATCCTCCTCTTTTTGCTGAGGAAGATTGGCTCTGAGCTAACATCTGTGCCCATCTTCCTCTATTTTTCAGGTGGGACGCCTGCCACAGCATGGCTTGATAAATGGCGCCTGGGTCTGTGCCTGGGATCGAAACCAGGGAACCCTGGGCTGCCAAAGCAGAGCGCAAGAACTTAACTGCTACACCACTGGGCTGGGTGCGCTCATGGAGTTTTTAATTTTGCATTTCCCTCATGGCTAATGATGTTGAATATTTTTTTCATGTACTTATTTGCCATCTGTATATCTCCTTATTGAAGTATCTATTCAAATTAAGTCTTTTGCCCATTTTAATTGGATTGTTTGTTATTTCTTAGTGTTGAGTTCTGAGGGTTTTTTATATATATATACATTTCACATCTTCTTTATCCAGTCATCAGTTGATGGGCACTTGGATTGTTTCCATGTCTTGACTATTGTGAATAGTGCTGCAATGAACATAGGCGTACATATGCTACTTTGGATTGTTGATTTCAAATTGTTTGGGTAGATACCCAGGAGTGGGATAGCTGGGTCATATGGTAGTTCTATTTTTAGTTTTTTGAGGAATCTCCATACTGTTTTCCATAGTGGCTGCACCAGTTTGCATTCCCACCAGCAGTGTATGAGGGTTCCTTTGTTTCCACACTCTCTCCAACATTTGTTATTTTTAGTCTTAGTGATTATAGCCATTTTAACAGGCATAAGGTGGTATCTTAGTATAATTTTGATTTACATTTCCCTGATGATTAGTGATGTTGGAGATCTTTTCAGGTGTTTATTCGCCATCTGTATATCTTCTTTGGAAAAATGTCTGTTCACAACCTCTGCCCACTTTTTGATCGGGTCGTTTGTTTTTTTATTGTTCACCTGTGTGAGTTCCTTAGATATTATGGAGATTAACCTCTTGTCCGATATATGATTTGCAAATATTTTCTCCCAATTGGTGAGTTGTTTCTTTGTTTTGATTCTAGTTTCCTTTGCGTTGCAGAAGCTCTGTAGTTTGATGAACTCCCACTTGTATATTTTTTCTTTTGTTTCCCTTGTCTGAGAAGACACGGTATTTGAAAAGATCCTTTTTAGTGCAATGTCAAAGAGTGTATTACAGATATTATCTTCCAGCAGTTTTATAGTTTCAGGATGTATCTTCAAGTCTTTGATCCATTTTCAGTTTATTTTTCTGTATGGTGTGAGATAATCGTCTACCTTCATTCTTTTGCATGTGGCTGTCCAGTTTTCCCAACAAGTTTTTTTTTTTATTGAGTTATTGATAGGTTACAATCTTGTGAAATTTCAATTGTACATTAATGTTTGTCAGTCATGTTGTAGGTGCACCGCTTCACCCTTTGTGCCCACCCCCCACCCCACCTTTCCCCTGGTATCCACTAAACTGTTCTTGGTCCATAGTTTTAAATTCCTCATATGAGTGGAGTCATACACAGGTTATCTTTCTCTCGCTGGCTTATTTCACTTAACATAATTCTCTCAAGGTCCATCCATGTTATTGCAAATGGAATGATTTTGTTCTGTTTTGCAGCTGAGTAGTATTCCATTGTATATATGTACCACATCTTCTTTATCCATTCGTCTGTTGCTGGACACTTAGGTTGCTTCCACCTCTTGGCTATTGTAAACAGTGCTGCAATAAACATTGGGGTGCACAGGACTTTTGGGATTGCTGACTTCAAGCTCTTTGGATAAATACCCAGTAGTGGGATGGCTGGATCGTATAGTAGTTCTATTTTTAGTTTTTTGAGGAATCTCCATACTGTTTTCCATAGTGGCTACACCAGTTTGCATTCCCACCAGCAGTGTATGAGGGTTCCTTTTTCTCCACAGCCTCTCCAACATTTGTTGCTATTAGTTTTAGATATTTTTGTGATTCTAACGGGTGTAAGGTGATATCTTAGTGTAGTTTTGATTTGCATTTCCCTGATGATCAGCGATGATGAGCATCTTTTCATGTGCCTCTTTGGAGAAATGTCTGTTCATGTCTCCAGCCCATTTTTTGATTGGGTTGTTTGATGTTTTGTGGTTGAGTTGCAAGAGTTCTTTATATATTATGGATATTAAGCCTTTGTCAGATATATGACTTGCAAATATTTTTTCCCAGTTAGTGGGTTGTTTTTTTTGTTTCAATCCTGTTTTCATTTGCCTTGAAGAAGCTCTTTCATCTGATGAAGTCCCATTTGTTTATTCTTTCTATTGTTTTCCTTCTCTGAGAAGGCATGGTGTCCGAAAAGATCCTTTTAATACTGATGTCAAAGAGTGTACTGCCTACATTTTCTTCAGAAGCCTTATGGTTTCAGGTCTCACCTTTAGGTCTTTAATCCATTTTGAATTTATTTTGGTGAATGGTGAAAAAGAATGGTCAATTTTCATTCTTTTACATATGGCTTTCCAGTTTTCCCAGCACCATTTGTTGAAAAGGCTTTCTTTTCTCCATTGTATGCCCTCAGCTCCTTTGTCAAAGATAAGCTGTCCATAGATGTGTGGTTTTATTTCTGGGCTTTCAATTCTGTTCCATTGATCTGTGCACCTGTTTTTGTACCAGTACCATGCTGTTTTGATTACTGTAGCTTTGTAGTATGTTTTGAAGTCAGGGATTGTGATGCCTCCCGTTTTGTTCTTTTTTCTCAGGATTGCTTTAGAAATTCGGGGTCTTTTGTTGCCCCATATGAGTTTTAGGATTCTTTGTTCTAATTCTGTAAAGAATGTCATTGGGATTCTGATTGGGATGGCGTTGAATCTGTAGATTTCTTTAGGTAGAATGGACATTTTAACTATGTTTATTCTTCCAAGTCATATACATGGAATGTCTTTCCATCTCCTTATGTCGTCATCCAATTCTCCCAGAAAGGCCTTGTAATTTTCATTATATAGGTCCTTCATATCCTTAGTTAAATTTACCCCAAGGTATTTTATTCTTTTTGTTGCGATTGTGAATGGTATTCTTGAGTTCTTTTTCTGTTGGTTCATTACTGGAGTATAGAAATGGTACTGATTTATGCAAATTGATTTTATACCCTGCAACTTTGCTGTAGTTGTTGATTACTTCTAAGAGTTTTCCAGTGGATTCTTTGGGGTTTTCTATATATAAGATCATGTCGTCTGCAAACAGCGAGAGTTTCACTTCTTCCCTCCCTATTTGGATTCCTTTTATTCCTTTTTCTTGCCTGATTGCTCTGGCCAGGACCTCCAGTACTATGTTAAATGAGAGTGGTGATAGAGGGCATCCTTGTCTCGTTCCTGTTTTCACGGGGATGGTGCTCAGTTTTTGCCCACTGAGTATGATGTTGGCTGTGAGTTTGTCGTATGTGGCCTTTATTATGTTGAGGTAGTTCCCTTCTATGCCCATTTTCTTCAGAGTTCTTATCATAAATGGCTGTTGGATCTTGTCAAATGCCTTCTCTGCATCTATTGAGATGATCATGTGGTTTTTATTCCTCAGTTTGTTGATGTGGTGTATCACGTTGATTGATTCGCGGATGTTGAACCATCCCTGTGTCCCTGGTATGAATCCCACCTGATCCTGATGTATGATTCTTTTGATGAATTGCTGAATTCTGGTTGCCAAAATTTTGTTGAGAATTTTTGCATCTATGTTCATCAGTGATATTGGGCTGTAGTTCTCTTTTTTCGTGGTGTCCTTGTCAGGTTTTGGTATCAGCGTGATGTTGGCCTCATAGAATGTGTTAGGAAGTGTTCACTCTTCCCTAATTTTTTGGAATAGCTTGAAAAGGATAGGTATTAAATCCTCTCTGAAAGTTTGGTAGAATTCCCCAGGAAAGCCATCTGGTCCTGGGGTTTTATTCTTTGGGATGTTTTTGATTGCTGTTTCAATCTCTTTCCTTGTGATTGGTCTGTTCAAATTGTCTGCCTCTTCTTGAGTGAGCTTTGTGAGATTGTAGGAGTCCAAGAATTTATCCATTTCCTCTAGGTTATCCATTCTGTTGGCATATAGTTTTTTGTAGTATTCTCTTATAATCTGTTGTATTTCTGCAGAGTCTGTTGTTATTTCTCCTTGCTCATTTCTGATTTTGTTTATTTGAGCTTTCTCCCTTCTTTTCTTTGTAAGTCTGGCTAGTGGTTTGTCAATTTTATTTATCTTCTCAAAATACCAGCTCTTTGTCTCATTGATCCTTTCTACTGCCTTTTTCGTTTCAATAGTATTTATTTCTGCTCTGATTTTTATTATTTCTCTTCTTCAGCTGACTTTGGGCTTCATTTGTTCTTTTTTCTCTAGTTCAGTTAGGTGTGCTTTAAGGTTGCTTATTTGGGATTTTTCTTGTTTGTTAAGATGTGCCTGTATTGCGATAAATTTTCCTCTTAATACAGCTTTTGCTGTATCCCATATGAGTTGGTATGGCATGCTATCATTTTCGTTTGTTTCCAGGTATTTTTTTATTTCTTCTTTAATTTCTTCAATGATCCATTGCTTGTTCAGTAGTGTGTTGTTTAGTCTCCACATCTTTGTCCCTTTCTCAGCTTTTTTCTTGTCATTAATTTCTAGCCTTATAGCACTATGATCTGAGAAGATGCTTGTTATCATTTCAATTTTTTTAAATTTGTAGAGGCTTGCCTTGTTTCCCAACATATGGTCTATCCTTGAGAATGTTCCATGTGCACTTGAGAAGAATGTGTATTCAGCTCTTTCAGGGTGGAGTGATCTATATATGTCTATTAAGTCCAATTGTTTTAGTTTTTCATTCATCTCCACTATTTCCTTGTTGATTTTCTGTCTGGATGATCTGTCCATTGATGTGAGTGGGGTGTTGAGGTCCCCTAGTATTATTGTGTTCTTTTTAACATCTTCCTTTAGGTCTGTTAATAGTTGCTTTATGAACCTTGGTGCTCCTATATTGGGTGCATAGATATTTATAAGCGTTATTTCTTCTTGATGAAGTGTCCCTTTGATCATTATATATTGTCCCTCTGTGTCTCTCTCTACCTGCCTTATTTTCAAATCCACTTGGTCTGATATGAGAATTGCAACACCTGCCTTTTTTTCCTTGCTCTTTGCTTGAAGTATTGTCCTCCACCCCTTCACCCTGAGTCTGTGTTTGTCCTTGGGGCTGAGGTGTGTTTCCTGGAGGCAACAAATTGTTGGATCGTGTTCTTTAATCCAAGTTCAATCCGTTCACATTGAGAGTGATTATTGATGCATGTGGACTTAATGCTGTAAATCTGTCGCTCATTATCTTGTTTTCCTGTGTTTCTTTTCCTGTGTGCTTTAGACTACCCATTTAATACTGCAATTTCTTATGCTGGGTTTCTTAGATTTTTCCTTATCTATGATTTGTGACTCTGTTCTGTACTTTATTTTAGTGTCTACCTTGAAGTTTGTATTTAGAATCTCGTGTATAATATAGTCTATTCTCTGGTGGTCTCTTACCTACTTGACCAATACTGATTTAGACCCTTTCCTCTTCCCCTCCTAAATAATTATTTTCATTTTTTATTCCAACTCGTCTTATTAATTTGTAGTTAGAATGCTAAGATCGTCCTTGTTTTGGTGGCTTCCTTACTTTTACCCTAATGCTATAAGTGAATATTTGCTACCCTGTTCTGGTTCTATCCATCGGTCTCCCTAGTCTGTGGCTTGTGTCCCCTTTCTCCTTTTTTTCTTTTTTCAAGTATGAGAGCCTTCTTGAGGATTTCTTGTAATGGAGGGCTTTTAGTTACAAATTCCCTTAACTTTTGTTTGTCTGAAAAAGATTTAATTTCTCCCTCATATCTGAAGGAAATTCTTGCTGGATAGAGTATTCTTGGCTGAAGGTTTTTATCCTTTAAAGCTTTGAATATATCACTCCATTCTCTCCTGGCTTGTAGGGTTTCTGTAGAGAAATCCGCTGACAGTCTGATAGGGGCTCCTTTATGGGTTATTCTCTTTTTTTTCCTTACTTCCCTGAGTATTCTCTCCTTATCATTCCTATTTGCCAACTTTACTACTATGTGCCTTATGGTAGGTCTTTTTACATTGACAAATCTAGGAGATCTAAAACCCTCCTCTACACACATTTCTCCTTTGATCCCTAGATTTGGGAAGTTCTCTTCAATAATTTCGTTAAGCACATTTTCTTCTCCATTTTCCTTTCCCTATTCTTGGGAATTCCTATGATCCTTATGTTCTTACTCCTCATTGAGTCCATTATCTCTCGGAGATTTTCCTCATTTTTTTTAATTCTTAGTTCTCTTTCTTCCTCTGTCTGGCGCCATTCAGCCTGTCTGTCCTCGATTATGCTAATTTTCTCCTCTATGTTGTCTACACGGGCATTCAGGGAATCCGTATTCTGTTTTATCTGGTCCACTGTGTTTTTCATCTCAAGTAATTCTGTTTGATTCTTCTTTATGATTTCAATCTCTTTTGTGAAGTAACTCCAGATCTCGGCTTGTTTCTCTATCTTTCTCTCTACCTCATTGAGTTTTTTGATTATAGCTGCTCTGAATTCATTATCACTTAGTTTACCTAATTCCAAGTCCTCAGGACTTAATTCTGTGTTTCTATTGTTTTCCTTCTGGTCTGGAGCTTTTATAAATTGCTGGATGGTAGAGGAGCGGTTTTTTCTCATGGTGGTAGAATTCAGTTGTAGTTACAGCCTGTTGCCACTAGATGGGGGTCGAGAGCGGTGTGTTAGCTCTCCGCCTTGGGGCAAGATGGCTGCGCCCACTGGCTTTGCTGGGGGGGGGAGGGGCTGTTACTCACACGCGCCGGCCTGGGTTCAGATCAGTTCTGTTCTCTGGTCTCCCAAAGCCCTTGATTTATAGGGTCCCCACGGACGGAAGCTTTCCCCCCATCAGCGGGTCTCCACTGAATCAGCGGCAGGAGTCCTGGATGATCCCCCCATCGTGCGGCCCCTCCCCCGCTCCTTCCTGACCCACGCCGCAGTGATCGCAGACTCTAGGGGAGGTAGTGATGTTCTCTCCTACCGTTCCAGCGCCTCCGAAGGTGTAAGCAAGGTTATGATCTCTGCCTTCTTGGTATTGTAGGTCTCTAACGAGCTGGCATTATGTTTATTCTCTGAAATTCAGTTCTCCCAATCTTTTGTTGTATTTTGGAGGGGAGAAAATCCCGGGTCAGCTCACCCCGCCATTTTGCTCCACCCCTCCAAGTTCTTTTTTTTTAATGGATTGTGCTTTTAGCATTGGAACTGAGAATTCTTTGACTAATTATAGATCATGAAGATTTTCTCCTATGTTTTCTTCTAAAAGTTTTATAGTTTTACATTTTATTCAGATCTATGATCCATTTTGAGTTAATTTTTGAATAAGGTGTGAGGTTCAGTTTGGAGCTCATTGTTTTTACACATAGATGTCCAGTTGTCCAATACCATTTGTTGAAGAGTATCCTTTCTCCATTGAATTGCCTTTACCCCTCGCCCCTTTATTTTTTGCTGAGGAAGATTCGCTCTGAGCTAACATCTGTGCCAGTCTGCCTCTATTTTTTAGTATGTGGGCTGCCAGCACAGCATGGCCACTAAGTATAGGTCTGCACCTGGGAACTGAACTTGGGTTGCTGAAGTGGAGTGTGCTGAACCTAACCACTAGGCCACTGTGGCTGGCCCCGGAGTTGCCTTTATACTTTTGTCAAAAATCAGTTCAGCATATTTGTGTGGGTCTACTTCTGGGTTCTCCATTGTTTTATTAATCTATGTGTCTGTCCTTTTGCTAATACCACAATTTCCTGATTAAGATAGCCTTAGAGCAGGGAATGGCAAACCACAGTCCATGGGCCAAATCCAGCCCATGCCTACTTTTGTAAATAAAGTTTTATTGGAACAGACCCACACTGACTTATTTACATAATATCAAAGGCTGCTTTCTTGCTACAATGACAGGCTTAAGTAGCTGTGTCAGAGACTGTATCTCCTGCAAAATCTAGAATATTTACTAAATGGCCCTTCACAGAAAATGCTGACACCTGCTTTAGAAAACCTTAAGATCATGCGTGATTCCTCTAACATCATTTCCCTTCTTCAGAATTGTTTTTGCTAGTTTCATTGTCTTTCTATGTAAATTTTAGAATCAGCTTGTTACATCTACAGAAAACTCTTCCGGGATTTTGATTAGAATTGTGTTAAATCTTTAGATCAATCAGAAGACAGTTGACATGTTTACTATATTGAGTCTTTCAATCCATAAACATAGTGTGTGTTTCCATTTATTTTGGTCTTCTTTTCTATTTACTAGTTCTATAAATTGTTGAGAGAGGAGTATTGACATCTCTAATTCTCACTGTAGATTTGTCTATTTCTCTTGTGACTTCTGTAATTTTTTTGCTTCATATATTATGTTGTCAGGTACATGCACATTTAGGATTGTTACATCTTCTTGATAAATTGACTGTTTTATCATTCTATAACTTCTTTCTTTATCCCTGGAAATTTTATTGCTCTGAAACTCACTTTGTCTATTAATACCATCATTTGAGTTTCTTTTGATTAGAATTTTCATAATTTGTCCTTTTTCCATCTTTTTTACTTTTTACCTAGTATGTCATTATATTTGAAGTGAGTTTCTTGTGGACAGGATGTAGTTTGATCATGATTTTTTAAACCTATTTTGACAAGCTCTTTAAATTAATTGCTGTGTTTAGACTATTTATATTTAATGTACATATTTATATGTTTGGATTTAAATCATGTTATCTTATTTGTTTTGCTCTCACAGTTTTTCTTTTTGCTGTTTCCTTTTTCCTGATTTCTTTTGGGATATTTGAACTTTTTTTGGTATTTTATTTTTATTTATCTATTGTGTTTTTTATTATTTATCTTTGTGTAGTTTCATAAATGGTTGATCTAGGGATACAGGATACATAACTTTTCACAGTCTACTTAAAATTAATATTTTACCACTTCAAGTGAAATGTAGAATTCTTTCTACCATTTACATCTCTTTACCCTTTTGTTGTATTTTTCTTATATATTACATTTATATACATTGAAAAACCTCACCAGACATTGTTACACATTTTTGCATTCAACCTTCAAACATGTTTTAAAGAACTCAAGAGGAGAATAGTCTATTATATTTATCCAGATAGTTACTATTTCTGTTTCTTTTCCTTCATTCTTGGTGTTCTGAGTTCTCCTCTGGTATCATTTCTCTCTGTCTGAAGAGCTTCCTTTAGTAATTCTTTTAGAGCAGGTTTGTTGGCAACACATTCTCTTAGGTATTCTTTACCATATTTGAGACATGTTTAGCCATTATTTCTTTGTGTGTTTTTTTCAGCATGGCACTTTTTTTCCGTCTTCTAGGACTCTGCTGTTATGAATGTTAGACCTTTTGGCATTGTCTCACAGGTCCCTGAAGCTCTGTTTATTTTTTTTTCTCTTTGTTGTTCATTGGATATTTTATATTTATCTCTCTTCCAATTCACTGACTGTTTCATTTGTCATCTCCATGCTGCTATTATTGAGGTCATAAGTGAGTTTAAAAAAAATTTTGGTTATTTTATTTTTGAGTTCTTCATTTGTTTCACCTTTATATTTTCTATTTATTTTTGAGACTTTCTGTTTTTCATTTGTTTCAAGAGTTCTTATAATTGTTGAAGCATTTTTGTAAGAGCTTCTTAAAGTTTTGTCATATAATTCCAACGCCTATCATCTTAGCGGTGTTGTCTGTTGATTATCTTGTCTCATGTGAGCTGAGATTTTCCTAGTTCTTTATATACCAAATGATTTTGGGTCCCGGACATTTAGAATATTATAAAGCTTGCTCTTATTGTCAATTTCATGATAAATGTTATTTTTATCTCAGCAGGCAAGTGATCTTGTTAGATGTAGCCTTCAAGTTCTGATGTACCTCTGTGAGCTGTGGTTCCACAGTGTTCAGTTTTCAGAGTCATTTCAATGCTATTTGGATCTGTCCATGTGTGTACCATCCAGTGGCTAATCTGTGACCCAGGTGATGTTTTATTTGTTAGTTTACATCTCAGAGTCTTTTATATGATGGGTAGGATCAGATTCATACATACATAGCTTAGGGTAAGCCCTGAAATTTATAAACAGCTGCATAGGGTCACTTTCTTGAGCTCCTTCCTGTCTATCCTCTCCTTTGATACTTCCTGGTCCAGGAAGCAGAGGCTTCAGTTACTCCATGCTGCCACACACCTCCATGGCTTTACCTGCCTCCAGGTTCAAGTGGTGACAAACTGAAGGAAAAAATACTGGCCAACTCACCACAGGTTTAGATACTTAAATTCTGGTCTTCTTCCTCAATTGATCAGCCCCTGTTTACTTTCCTCTAATAGCTACTCTGTACATTCTGTCCAGGATTTTTAGCTGCATTCAGTGGGAGTGACAGGGATTATATGCTTACTCTATCTGGAACCGGAATCTGATCACCATGATTTTTAATGGCTATGTCGTATTCCAGTATTTGGTTTTACTGTATCTTGCTCAATAATTCCTCAAATAGACATTTAGGTTCAATTTTATGATAACAGTGTGATGACTATTTTTATGTATATATTACAAAAGTGAAATTTAAAGTCATGACATTTAAAGGTTTTGGATACATATTGCCAAAATTACTTCCTTAAAAATTTATTCTGATTTATAAAACATGACCATCAGAAAGAATATTGACCCAATGGATTGAAACAGATTAAACATCATTTAAAAATCCATATGATCCTCCCCTTCCTGCTACCTGCCCCCAAATAGCGGCCACTACTACAGGTTGATAGGTTAATTTATGACTCTGAAAATTGATAAGTCTAGGGAAATAGTCAAGTATTTACTCTGCCTTTTGGGGTAATTGAATAGCTGGTAAGGACACTTTTTCTGGATCGAAGAATTCCAGCTTATAAATGCAGAAGGAATGACAGAATTAGAAAATCCCCGTTTCACAGCCCCTAATTAAATAATAACCTAGGCAACTTTCATCAGTGAATTCTAAAACATTACATGAAAGATTGGTAGGCAACTTTTTAATGGAGAAGTCCATTGATTAATCTTAGCATCACTAAAAGACATTATATAACTCATGTTGTGATGCAATAGGAAGCACACAGCACCCTCTGTTATTTTTTATTATTTGGGCACAAAGTAACAATCTCTCCAAATTTGCTTGTAGGAACATATATAAGAAAAGCAAAATAATCATAATTTCTAAATATAGAGATTTACAGATGATATGTGTTCTTTTCCCTTATTCCAGATAGTTTATCTCTGGGAAGGGACATGCAAAGCTTGTCCTTGAACCATAGGTGTACCTTGAACCATATGTAATAGACCAATAGCTGGGTCTATAAGGAAAAAGTATTACGTGGTGGTGTTTCAGGTGCTTCAGGCCCCATTTAGATGATTTTCCTGGAGATCTGCCATATCTGCAGAATGCACTTCAACATCCCTGTTCAGCTCTGTTTTTAATTGTATGTGAAATAGCAAAACCAAAAGCATCTACTATTTAGTTATATTTTTTTGTGTGTATGTCAATAACACCATCTTTCTTAGGTTATTTCCTGCTTTCCATAATTCCCTCCTTGAAAGTTTTAATTTCTTCAGTTTTTAAAATCTTTCTTGACACAGAAAGGTATGTGAACCTAGATTCAAAAACTATAGCAGAGAGATAAAAAATAGACCCAAATAAATAGTGAAGAACAAATAAATAGTGAAGAACAGTAAAACACATAGACTTTTCTGCCTAGTCCTCAGTGGCATACATTCCATTATTTTTAATCTTTACATTTAAATATTTTAACATAGCTGCGGGAGGCCCATATCTGAGGATGACAGCTTTCAGGGAGTGGGTGGGGCGGGGGTGTGGGGGGGAATCCTTAAAGTGTATCCCTTTAAAATGGGATCGAAAACCATAGTAAATAGTGACAATACAATTTGACTAAAAAATAAAAGGTAAGGACATATAGATAAGTTTATTTTATCCTATATTAATAAAATTTAGGTTACACTTTCAACTCTGTACACATTTTCTGAAGGAACAAGGAGTAAATCTATTTGATTTGAGTGAGGAGTGGTCCTAGTTTTTCTGAGCAGATTGTCTAAGAGTATGATATGGCATTTTTAACTTCACATTTGACTTTCACAACATACATGGTTATAAAGAAGGCCATTTTTTCAAGAAATATTCAAGGACTTCATTTTTTCTGAGGTTTCTTTTAATACTTTGATAATAAACTCATTTTGTTTTGTAATTCTTTTAATTTCATTATCCTTGTGGAATTTCTTTTTTTTTCAGTTAATTGGTCCACATGCCATATCCTCAGTTTTCAGTGATTTTTGCCTCAGATCTGAACATTTCTCCAATGTCTTTTTTATTGACTCATGACATATTCTTTTGTTTTGTACAAATTTTCAATTGTTTTGAAATGTGTTTGTATTACTGTGTTGGGTGTTTACACAGCTGACAATCAGTGAAAGCACTGATGAACTAACACTTAATAGGTGGAGATATTCATGAGGGAGGGATATTTGATTAGGGACTCAGTTTACAAGTAGTTAGCTCGTTCTTAAATATTTCACATTATGAAGACTGTTGTTCTGTGTAAACTCATAAATACAGAGTCTTAGATAATGAATTTCTAGGTAATAAGGACCCCCTATAGCTGAAATTTTATAATATTTTATGATATGTAAAGTTATGAAGTTTGAATGATCTGAGCTTTGTGAAAGACATGTCACATGAAGTCCACTAATAAAGGCTAAGGGTTTCAAAATTTATTTTAATAAGGCTACATAAAACTATACTTTCATGTTTTTCATTTGACATAATTAATTAAAAAAAATACATTCCAAACCAAAACACTACCCCTGAAAATACATACATTTTTAGGGCTTTGGGTTTTCTAAGGTTTTTGGTTTTCTGGTTCTAGTACTGCTGCGATTCCATAAGAGAGCTATGAATCTGTAAAGCAGCTCATTTCCTCACAACTTTTCTTGAGACATTATTAAAGCCAGAATAAAATGTAACTTTTCTTTCACAATAAGCTTTAGTGGGTCAGAAAATGAAAATAAAATCTATTGGAGACCAGATTAGGCTGGAGAAAAAATGGAAATATTCTTTTCTTTTTCAGCTCCTATCATCTTTCTCACATTATCTTGATCAGCTTTCTTAAACATCGTAGAGATTCAGTAAAAACCTGTGAACATCTTTAGATTATCAATGCTGATACCCTTTAATTTATAAGTTTAAAAGAGCTTAAGATTGTCTGTCTTTGGAAATATGTTTAAAATTGGCCAGTTTTAGTCATGTATTTGAGGCTTATAAAAAGATGTCTCTACTGAATTTTAGTTTTATGAGCAGCACACACAATGCCTAGTGGGGATAATAGGAACTGAACCAGTTCTATCTCATGTGTGTTTAGCTACCTTAATAGTTGAACATGCTGCAAATGCTCAGTATAGTCTACATTTATTTCAGTTTAAGATGCAGAAATGGACTTCCTAGACGTATGCCATATGTTCTCCTCTTATGCCAAGTTAACAAGAATTAAAAGACTGAAATGAGTAAACAAGGTCAACTTAGGCTGAGCCAAATTAGACAACAGAATAATTGTCAGATTTTCTGTTGGCAGGGACAGTTTGTTCTGAGCCAATCTTCATGAATTATAGGCTGTAAATTTTTTTTTCTGGTAAGTCTACCGCCAGGCATTCTGTTGACAATTTTCTTTGTTTTGTAAACACTGAAAATTTTCATCACTTTAATTGTTTGTAGGCACACATAAGGATTCTGAATAGATGAGTATTTTTTTGTTTGTTCCAACTTAAAGGAAAACTGCTTAGATATGAATCAAATAAAACCAAGCCAAAATTTAGTACCTTTTAACAGGCTGGTTATTTCATTTGGAGTTTCTTAGGCATGAATTCAGTTATAATAAATAGCAGGAAACTAACCAGTATTATAATTAATTTATGACAGTAAATATCAAAGTAGATAAATCTACAAAAATAAGGTTTATTTGCTCTACAATAAAGAATTTTAGACCTCTAAGGGGATAATCTAATACAAATGGGAAAATTCAGGTAACCAGAGAAATTGACCTATTTGAAATATAGTATGTTTAGAGCAGTACCAAATCTAAAGTTAAGTATTTTTAGTTTAGTTCTAGGATCATTTTCTTTATCATTGCTCTTCTCACTCTGCATGATTTTTTTTTTCCCTTCTTAACTGCTTTTCTTTGAGTTATGTAACTTTTTAAGAAAATTGCCAGGTCAAATATATGGAAAACCAACCATTTGAATGATCGTTGTCTTAGTTAGTCATGAAAACTAAAATATGAAAACTAAAGTCTATCCATTCACATAATGATCATTTTAAAAAAAATCTCATTTGTACCCTGGCTGTTGTAACTGCTTTAATTTGAAAGTACCTGATTCTTTTGTATATCTAAAATGTCTATTTTACACACTTACTACAAGCTATATATTCTTATATCCTATATATTCTTGTATTATAAAAATAATTCTTTTATATATTCAATAAATATTTATTAAGCATTTGTTACATGCCAGGCACTTTTCTAAGTCCTAGAGGATGCAGCAGTGAATAATAAAAAAAAGAAAGACAAACATCTTTACCCTCATATAGTTTACAGGCTAGTGAGCTCGTTTATACACTCAAGCGCAATATAGTATATTCAGTTTTCAGTTGGTTTCTGCATTATATTTAGTTCAGATTAATTCAGTTTATTAATTTTGCCATAGACTACTGAGAACTTAAAATTTTGTTTGCTGATTGTAAGCATATAAAGAAAGTAAACAGTCAATGGGAAAGATTTAAAATTGAGAACATTTTATAAAGTTAGTTGATATTTTATGATTCATTCATTCATTCATGGATGGAATATTTGTTGAAGGCTCACTCTGCGGCTGGTACTGGGTTGGATGCTATGAATACAACAGTGAACAAAAGCAGACACATCTTTAACCACTGGTTAACCTTAACCACCAGCTATGGGCCATGTTGCCATCTTATTCCTTCTGCCTCTCTCTTCTGGAGCCTGAGACATTACTGAACTCTTGTAGACTCTTTTCCTTGCCTCTGCTTAAACTTGCTTTGTCTATTGAAAGAGAAATTAAAACAAAAACTTCAAGTATCTTTGGGTAGCTAAATTTCCCCAACTGCAGTTCTGATGTTGAAATTTAGCCCTGTGCCACAGTATTCAGATGGTGAAGTGAAAAAACAGACCTCACATTAAAACTTCCTCTGATGTCAAGGGACCTTTCCCTATCAAGTCAGCCCAGTTATTCAAAGTGATCTATTAAAAATGTAGACCACATCATAACACGTTGTATTAGTTTTCCCTTGCTGCTATAACAAATTACCACAAATTTAGTGGCTTAAACAGGGTGCATTCCTTTCTAGAGGTTCTAGAGAAGAATCCATTTCTTGCTTTTCTGAGTTTCTAGAAGCCACCTGCATTCCTTGGCTCATAGCCCCCTTCCTCCATTTTCAAAGCTAGCAATGACAGCATGAGTCCTTCTCACAGTGAATTAGTCTGACACTGACTCTTCTGCTTCCCTCTTTCACATTTAAGGACCCTCTTCCATATTTAAATATTACATTAAGTCCATCTGGATAATCCAGGATAATCTCCCTATTTTAAAGTCAGATGATTAGGAACCTTAATTCCATCTGCTACTTTAAGTCCCCTTTGCCATGTAATATAACATATTCACAAATTCTGAAGATCAGGACATGGACATCTTTGGGAGGCCATTATTCTGCCTACCACATGCTCTAATATAATATCCTATTAGTGGCTTCTCACTGCAATTAGAACAAAGATTATACACCCTAGCATGGCTTACAGAGGCCCTAAATAATTTATCATCCTGCATCCCCCTTTACAGTTTAGTTATAGTGGCTCTCTGCTACTCAAACCTCCCAAACTTGTTTCCACCCTAGGGTCTTTGCAAGAGCAATCTCTTCTCCCTGGAGTGCTCTGTCAGTGTACCACATCTTCACATAGATGACCCCTTGTCATTCAGTTCTTAACTCAAATACTACATTCTCAGTGAGGATTTCCCTGGTCACCAATTCTTTGTATTTTTTCCTAGTACTTACCATTAATTGAATGACTTTTACTTACGTATTTTTGCTTGTTTCTTATCTGTATTGTTCTTCTTCCATACACACCTGAGTGAGAACTCCAAGAGAGCAGTAGGCCTGCTATGTGCCAGCTATGCACTAGGCATTGTGGTAGGGTTTGGAGAAATTTCAGTGTCTTAGACACTCATGGTGGTTCCCACTTTCTTGGAGGTTATAGGTTAATGAGCAACCAGATATTAATCTAATAGTCATGCAAGAGAATAAAATTACAAATGTGACAGTGTTATAAAGCTTTATAGTTAGATGTTTTAATATCTGATAGGACTAGTTACCCCTTCATAGTTGTTTTTTATATAAAGTGTTTTCCTTGATATTTCTGTATGCTTGTTTTTCTGTGTGTTTTAATATCAACTTGTCTAACACCATAAAAAAGTATTTTGGTATTTTTATTGTGATTACATTAAATTTATAAGTTAATTTAGGGAGTAATGTTATCTTTATAATGTTGAGTCATCTTATCCAAGAAGAGGGGATATCTTTCCATTTGTTAAAGACTATTTTTATGTCTTTCATTGTGTTTTAAAGTTTCCCTCATGTAGATTTTGCATATTTGTGATTCACTTTATTTCTAAGTATTTAATCTTGTTAGTTGATATTGTAAATGGGGTTTTCCTTTACCATTATGTCCTCTAACTGGTTATTTTTTTATGTATATGAAGGCCATTGATTCCTGTATGTTAATTTTATTTCCTTCTACCTTACTCAATTTTTAAAATATTTGATTTTGTTTCATGATTGATTCCCTAGGGCTTTTCAGTTATTCTGTCATATTGCAAATAGAGTTTTATTTCCTTACCAATTCTTATGCCTCTAGTTCAAGGATTGGAAAACTTCTTCTGCAAAGGGCCAGATAGTAAATATTTTAGGCTTTGAGGGCCATACAGTCTCAACTACCAAACCACAGACAATAAATAAATGAATTGGCATGACTATGTTCTAATAAAACTTTATTTACAAAAACAGGCAGCAGGATTTGGCCTGTGGGCCGTAGTTTGCCAACCCTTGCTCTTGTTGATTTATCTAATTGTATTGTATAATATCTCCAGCACAGTGTTGAATATTAGCAGAGATAGTGAGCATTCTTGCCTTGTTTCTGATCTTAGTGGAAATGCCCTTGGTGATTCTCCATTAAATAAAATACTGGCATTAGGACTAAGTGGCATATATATTCATATGCTAAGAATGTATCCCCCAATTCCTATTTTCTTGAGTATGTTTTATCAAGATTGGGGATTGAATTTTGTCAAAGGCTTTTTTCAGCATCCATAGAGATAATCATATGATTTTTATTAACCTTAGATCTATTAATATGATGTATGATATTGATGGATTTGGCAACATTGAACTAACATTGTTAGTTCTCAGGATAGGTGTTGGATTTTGTTTGCTAATATTTTTTACGTTGATATTCATGAATGATACTAGTTTGTAGTTTTCTTTTTCTGCACTGTAGAAAGTTTTTCTTTGTTTTCAATGCATTGGAATAATTTGTAGAGCATTGGGAATATCTGATCTTTGAAGGCTTGGTAGAATTCTCCTATCAAACTCTATGGGCTTGTTGCTTTTTTCATAGTGTAGCTCCTTAAGAACTCTTTCTATTTTTTTTAAAGATTGGCACCTGAGCTAACAACTTGCCAACCTTCTTTTTTTTTCTTTTTTCTGCTTTTTCTCCCCAAATGTCCCCCAGTACATACTTGTATATTTTTAGTTGTGGGTGCTTCCAGTTGTGGCACGTGGGACGCCGCCTCAACATGGCCTCATCAGCAGTGCCATGTCACACCCAGGATCTG
This sequence comes from Equus caballus, assembly GCF_041296265.1. Classification (NCBI taxonomy): domain Eukaryota; kingdom Metazoa; phylum Chordata; class Mammalia; order Perissodactyla; family Equidae; genus Equus; species Equus caballus. The sequence continues at coordinate 54,007,966 of NC_091698.1, read as the reverse complement.
AACCGGTGAAAGCCTGGGCCGCCCAAGTGGAGCGCGGGAACTTAACCACTTGGCCATGGGGTCAGCCCCTCTCTTTTTTTTTTAATGGAAATTGGTCTGCTTCAGAGTTCTAAATCTAATGGTGGCCTCTTTTGGCAATCTCTGTGTACCTAGGAAATTATCTATTTTTTTCTATGTTTTCAAATTTATTTACATAGAAATCTCCCTTTGGTCTCTTATGATTAAAAAAAAGTCTGTTACAATGGTTAACTCCTACCTCCCTGTGCTATTTCTTATTTTGTATATTTATGCTTTCTCTCCTTTTTTTTTGATCAACTTGATTGAGTTGGTCTATTTTCTTAATTTTTTCAAAAACACCCAGATTTGATGTCTTAATTAGGTCTATAGTTTTTTTTTTAACTTCTGCCTTAGGGGTCAGTAAAGTATGGCCTGTGGGCTAGTCACTTGTTTTTGTAAATAAAGTTTTATTGAACCACAGCCACGTGTTTTCACTTATGTACTGCAAACAGCTGCTTTTGTGCTACAACAAAGTTGAGTAGTTGCAGCAGAGAACATATGGCCCACAAGCCTAAAATATTTACCCTCCAGACATTTAGGAAAGTTTCTCAACTTCTGCTCTATTATCAGAGTGTAGAAGTTGATAAATATACACTATATCTACGTTACTGATTATGTTGTTTAAATATTCTTTCTTCTTATTATTTACTTGCAGTTATGTGTCTATCTATGTCTTCTTGTATTTCTTGTAGATTTTCCTTCATAGAGGTGGTTTCTGTGTTATTTGGCGCATACATATTTGTGTTATATCTTTTTTGTGAAATTTGGATGTTAGCATTTCTTTATCAATATTTAATGCTTTGGTACTTCAGTTCTGTTCTCTTTGTAACCAGGATTTCTGCTGTTGGTTTCTTATTTTCATTTGCCTGGAATACCTTTTCCTATCTCTTTATTTTTAGCTTTTCTGAATCAATTTATTTTAGATGTATTTCTTGTATACAGTACATAGCTGGATTTTTGGTTTGTGAGCAAATTGAAATGTTTTTCTTATTGATGAGGTAAGTCCATTTATATTAATTGATATGACTGATATTCTTGGTCTCAAGAGTGTCTGAATATTTTGTAATCATGTGAATTTCATTATATTTGCTTGTGTTTCTTTCTGAGGTATGTGTTTCCTTTGCTCTAATTTATTTTTTTTAAATGGTATTTAGGAAGGTTTATAGTTTTGTTTAAGTGGTGACCTTTGTACTAGTACTCTTAGTCTCTTCTTAATTAACTTTTTATTATGTGATGGATCCATATTTATTGGCATCTTTTAACTCCCACCTATGCCTCTACAACAATGAGCTTATTCTACTTTTCTCTTTCGCTCCTGTTTGCCTCCCATTTTTTTAGTTGTATCATTTCTACTTAATCACAACATACAGTATCTGTACATGAGTCTTCCACATTCATTTCCCCACAACCCTGTTTTCATCTTATATCTACATTTTTGTGTATTAAAATGTTCACAATCAGTCATTTTGCTGAAGTTTTCCCAGTCATCTCATGGTTGGAGGAAGCGCTTCCTCTAGTACATTCCTCAAGAAGTGTTCATGAAAATAGTTTTTCTTTAGCCTTGATACTTGAAGGAGAGCTTGACTGGATATAAAATCCTTGGTTCACACTTCTTTTCATGAAGTTTTTAAAAATTGCAGCTCTACTTTTACCTTACCTTCTATTTTACTTTTGAAACGGTTGATGCTAATTTAATTCTTTTGCCTTTGATCTTTTTTTTTTTTTTTTTTACCAGGAGGCCTTGAAGCTTTCTAAAATTAATCACTGAAATCTAAGAGTTTTGTTAGGATATGCCTTAGAGCTGAGAGTTCTAATATAATTTTTCTCAGGCACCTGGTATGATCTTTCAAAATGTAGATCCAAGTCTTTTTAAAAAAAATTTTATTTCTGAAACATTTTCCTGGGTTACAGTTTTAAATATTAATTCTGTTTCATTGTTTTATTTTTCTTCTTTAAGGAATCAAATTGTACACCTGCTATTGCTTCTTTGCCTTATTTCCTATTCCATTACTTTCTCCCTGACTTTTTAAAAACTTATTTCTATATCTCCTTCTCATTCTCTTGTTTTCTGTCATTTTCAGTGCCTTTTATTAAATTTTAATTTGAGTTTATTCTCATTTGGGCACCTTGTAATTTACTTTTCATTTCTAAGATAATATTGTCTTTTTCTTCCTTTTCTTTCTTGAGTTCAAGGAACTTCGTCTTTCCCCCACTACCTCCTCTTTTCCCCTTCTTTCTCTTAGTTTTTGTCTTTCTAATTCAGAGTGGGTTTCCATGTACCCACTTGCTTGAGTATATTTAATTCTGCTTGGAGTGTTGTTGCACAGTTTTCTTCTGCTTCATGGTTGTTTCTGAGGGGAGAATTCTCCTCAATTAATCTATAATTGCTTTTCATCTGCTGTTGTTTTGAAGTAACTCTGTATGGAACTGTCATCTTTTTCCTGTTTATTTTTGTGGTATTAGGATGTATTTTGTGAGATTCTTGTTCAGTGGAGCCCTCAGTATATCAAAGTCTAGACACTCGTTGGTGTGAGGATACTTACATAGACCATTGGAACAGAATGGGAAGTCCAGAAATAAACCTTTACAATTATGGTCAGTTGATTTTTTTTTGAGGAAGATTAGCCCTGAGCTAACTGCTGCCAATCCTCCTCTGTTTGCTGAGGAGGACTGGCCCTGAGCTAACATCCATGCCCATCTTCCTCTACTTTACATATGGGACGCCTACCACAGCATGGCTTGTCAAGCGGTGCCATGTCTGCACACAGGATCTGAACCAGCGAACCCTGGGCCCCCGAAGCAGAATGTGCGAACTTAACTGCTGCACCACTGGGCCGGCCCTGGTCAGTTGATTTTTGACAAAGGTACAAAGGCAATTCATTGGGGGAAAGGAGCCTTTTCAACAAGTAGTCCTTGGAAAATTGGATTTCCATGTACAAAATAATACTCTTAGACCCTTATATCATATCTTAAATAAAAATCAACTCAAAACAGACTTAAATGTAAGAGCTAAAACTATAAAACTTCCAGAAGAAAACATAAGAGACAATTTTTGTGTCCTTAGATTAGAAAAAGATTTCTTATGTACAACACAAAAAGCACAATCAGTAAAAGAAAAAGTGGGTACTTGGGCTTCACCAAAATTTGAAACTTTGGCACTCAAAAGACAGTGTTAGGAAAATGAAAGGGCAAGCCACAGACTAGGAGAAAATATTTGAAATCATATACCTAATATGACATATTCAGAACATATAAAGAAATCTTATAATTCAATAAAAAGACAACCCAATTAAAAAATAGATGCAAGTTTTGAATAGATATTTCACCAAATAAGATATGTTAATGGCTAATAATCACATAAAAGTGCTCAACATGATTAGTCATTGGGAAAATGCAAATTAAAATCATAATGAGATACCACTCTACACCCAGTAGAATAGTTATAATTGAAAAGACTGACAACACCAACCATAGCTGAGGATGTTGAGAAACTGGAGCCCTCATACATTGTTGGTGGGTAAGTAAAATGTTATAATCACTTTGTAAAAACAATTTGGCAGTTTCTGAAAACTAACAAGATAAATATAAACTTACAATATGATCCAGCAATGTCACTCCTAGATAATCTACCCAAGAGAAATGAAAACATGTGTCCAGAGACTTATATGTGAATATTTATAGCAACATTATTCATAATAGCCAAAAACTGGAAATAATTCAAATATCCACCAGCTGGTGAGTGGGAAAACAAAATGTGGTATATCCATACAATGGGATACTATTCAGCAATTAAAAAGGAATAAACGACATGTTACAATATGTATGAACCTCAGAAACATAATGCTAAGTGAAAGAACCCTGACACAAAAGACAGCATGTTGTATGACTCCATTTATATGAAATTTCTAGATTGTGTGGTTTCATTTATATAAAATATCTCTAGAGACAGAAAGCAGACCACTGATTGGCTCGGGCTGTAGGTGGGAGTGGGAATTGACTATATATTGGCACAAAGGAACTATTTAGGGTGATGGAAATATTCTAAAACGGCACTGTCGTGGTAGTTGTGCAACTTTATAAATTTACCATATGTCATTCAATTGTACCCTTACAATGGGTGAGTTTTGTGATATATGTAAATTATACCTCAGTAAAGTTGTTTTTAAAAAAGTAAAGAGTTAAGACTTCCAGGTGGCTGAAGATAATAGTGGCTGCCTTCCTTTCCACTTCCCAAAACTTCCTCTGTGAACAATACAGAACATAATAGAGGGAGAAACAAAACCACACGCAAACCACACCTTTGTCATGACTTAAAGACTGAGAATGTCTGAACTTCAAAATAATTATAAATAAAATCGAAAAAAACCCAAATCCCAGTGCATGATCTCTCCAACTCCTGGTGTTCTTGTAGATTGGAGCATGGACTACACTGAAGGGGCTTAAAAGTACCATGCAATTTAAAGGGGCAGTTCTTTAAATTCGTAGCTTCTGCGTAGTCGGGTAGATGGGTAGGTGATAAAAGGCAAAAAGGGAGAGGCACCTTTTGGCAACTGGGTGTGAAGGGGGAAAGAAGTATAAGGGGAAAATTTAGGGTCCTGCAAGACAAAAGAGAGCCAAAAAATGAGAGCCATACGATTCCATTAGGAATATGTAGAGAGAGCTTAATTAGTCCTTCTTTGGTTCTCTCATTTCCAGAATCTCTCTGTTAAATTTCTGGCTAGTTTGCCATTCTGTTACTTGACCTAAGCAGGCTAGTAGAACTCTGACTTTCCCTCTTCATTTCCTATCAAATTTGTTACTTTTACTAACAGTGAGTTTGCTATTTTTATTAAAAATGCTGCTGGGCGGAGTTTTTCCACTCTTAAGCTCCAAATCAAGTCAGCTGTTGGTTTTCACAGCCTGTCCTACCCTAGCAGAACTACAAGGCTGAACTAGCTTGGGAGTCGTGGGAGGATGGGAGCAGCCCCAGAACATCACAAATTTCCACTTTGTTCCTAGAAGTTCAGCAGTTTTTCATGCATAAATGCTTCTCAATTTGTGGTTCGCCTCTATTTGATTTCTAGAGCCCTGAAATGGTAGTTTTTGTCCAGTTTTATAATTGTTTCCTGGAGAGAGGATTTGCTAATCACTAACTCTGCCATACCTGGAAATCCTGCCCTTTTATTTACTATTAATCTACGTAGTTCGAGGCATTTTCCTCAAGGATATTATATATAATTGATTCATATATTCATATTTATCATATACAATATATATGAAAAGTGTGCTATTCACAATTATTGCATATAGTCGGGATCCTCAAGAGCAGGTATGTAAACTACAGACCAGGCTCCAAATCCTGCCCACTGTCTGTTTTTGTAAATAAAGTTTTATTTTAACACTTCCATTCTCATTCTTTTGTATATTATCTATGGCTACTTTCAAACTACAACAGCAGAGCTGAGTAGTTGTGATAGAGTCTGTAGGGCCCACAAAGCCTAATATCTGATCCTTTACCTGAAAAGCTTGCTCACCTTTGCTTCAGAGTATCATCATCATCATTAACATTATAATTATCATTAGAAATAAACTATACTTTGTCTAGTGTTTTTAATTTCACATTTATCCTTTCTGTTTATTTTCTCAATAACCCAGTGTGGCAAGCTGTATAGATATTCTCATTTATCAGATATCAAACACTAATGGCAAGCTTGCATAAGTGTGATCATATAAATTATAATTCAAACTAAATATTCTAAAAATCAATAGTTTTAATAATCTAATAATGTAATAACCTAACAATCCTAAAATTTAACAACATAATACAAATAGAATTCAATGTTATAGTAATTTCATTTTGGCCTGTAGTGACATTCATTCTAACAGTATTCTATTTACATTCAATTCTGCCTCCATCATACCTGCTCTTGTATGACCGAACTATGCAAAGTCCTAGCCATGAGAAAATGCATAGTTTTTTCTTTGACATTTTGAGATATCCTTGCTTTGCTATTAGTTTGCATTTAAACAGGGAATACTTAAATTGTTTAATACTAAATACTCTTCCTTTATGGAGTAATTTTCTCAATTCAGTATATCTTACCCATTAGAAGAAACATTCAGTGTTCTTTGTTGAATAATATGTCTATGGACTGAACAAAAGTGAGGGAGGTTATCTGGAAATGTGTCTTCTCTTTGAGGTGCTAAAGATAGGCCAACAAAAGCTTCATTTAGCGTATCACCTCTGTGCAAAGGCCCCAGGAGTTCTGTTAAAAAATGATTAAGATATGAGTCAAATACAAATACAGTTTCTGCTAACCCCTTCATAAGTACAATTACAAGAAAACTTTCACATATCCCAATGAGCCTTTTTTTTTTTTTTCTCAATTAACTATGTTGAGCACAGTGGAAATCTCATAGTCATAGTACCCTATGACTGTGATTTTTACACTTGGCTCAACCAGGGGAGTTTGATAACTGAATGATGAATGTTTTTGATTTTAAAATTTCATTTTAAAAATTTTAAAAGATTTTAAAAATTCATTTATAACTTGCCCGTTTATAGTGTTTTTAGCCAGAATTTTATTAATCAAATACTCTTTTTTTGTTGTTAACCAATTACTGGGCTGTTTTATTATATTGGAAAATTGTAAGAAGTGAATTATTTATCTCTTACATGTAGCACACAATTTGAAAACAAAAAAGAAAGGAAAATATCTTTTCTAATATTTTCTCTCCATAAGAATTTTAAAGTGTGTAGAGACAGTTTGCTATTCCCATATCATAGAGCTGTATAGAGAAAACTTTAATATTGGCAACTTTGACAAAGCATTGTTTGAAACATAATGAAGTTGTGAAGAATATATACTTGAAAAAACATAACCTTTTTAAAAGCCAAAACCCTTAAGACCACGCTGTGTGCATTTTTTTCAGTTAAAAAAATTTTTTGATTATTAAACATAATTTTTATCTTAACCATTTTTTAAGTATACAGTTCAGAAGTATTAAGTATACAGTCATGTGCCACATAATGATATTTCAGTCAATGATGGACTACATATACAACGGTGGTCCTGTGAGATTAGTACTATGAGGCTTAGTGTGTAGTAGGTTTGTGTAAGTACACTCTATGATGGCATGACAATGAAATTAGCTAACGAAACATTTCTCAGAACATATGCCAGCCCCTGGTAACTACCATTTTACTTCTTGTTTCTGTAAATTTGACTACTTTAGATACCTCCTATAAGTGGTATCATACGGTATTTGTATTTATGTGACTGGCTTATTTCACTTAGCATAATGTCCCCTTGGTTCATCCATGTTGTAGCATGTGACAGGACTTTCTTTTTATTTTAAGCTGAATGATATTCCACTGTATGTATATACCACATTTTGTTTGTTCATTCGTTCATCCATGGAGATTTGGGTTGTTTCCATCTCCTGGCTATTGTGAATATTGCTGCTATGAACATGGGTATAAAGATATCTTTTTGATACCCTTATTATAATTCCTTTGGATATATACCTATGAGTGGGGTTGATGGATCATAGGTAAGTTCTATTTTTGATCTTTTGAGGAACCACCGTATTGTTTTCATTGTGGGTGCACCATTTTACAATTCCACCAACAACGCAGAAGGGTTTCAATTTCTCCACATCCTTGCTAACGGTTGCTATTTTCTGTTTTTTTGATAGTAGCCATCCTAGTGGGTGTGAGGTAATATCTCATTATAGTTTTGATTTGCATTTCCATAATAAACAGTGATGTTGAGCATCTTTTCAAGTGGTTATTAGCCATTTGTCTATCTTCTTTGGGGAAATGTCTATTCAAGTCCTTTACTCATTTTTGAATTGGGTGGTTTGTTTTTTGTTGTTGAATTTTAAGAGTACTTTATACATTCTGGATATTAATCCCTTATCAGATATATGATTTGAAAATGTTTTCTCCCATTCCATGGGTTGCCTTTTCATTCTGTTGGTAGTGTCTTTTGATTAACAAAACTTTTAAATTTTGATGTAGTCCAATTTATCTATTTTTACTTTTGTTGCCTGTACTTTGGTGTCATATCCAAGAAATCATTGCCAAATCCAATGTCATGAAGCTTTCTCTGTTTTTTTCTAAGAGTTTTGTAGTTTTAGGTCTTACATTTAGGTCTTCAATCCATTTTGAGTTAATTTTTGTATATGGTGCAAAGTAAGGGTCCAGCTTCATCTTTTACATATAGATATCCAGTTTTCCCAACACCATTTGTTGAAAAAACTGTTCTTTCACCATTGAATGGACTTGACACCCTTTTTGAAAATCTTTTGACCATATATGTGAGGGTTTATTTCTGGGATCTCTATTGTATTCTCTTACTCTATGTGACTGCCTTTATGCCAGTACCATACTGTTTTGATTACTGTAGCTTTGTAGTAAGTTTTGAAGTGAGGAAGTCTGAGTCCTTTTTCAAAACTGTTTTGGCTATTCAGGGTCCTTTGAGATTCCATGTGAATTTTAGGATGGGTTTTTCTATTTCTGTAAAATACATCATTGGGATTTTGATAGGGACCACATTGAATTTGTAGATTGCTTGAGGATGTATGGACATCTTAACAATAATAAGCCTTCCAATTCATGAACATGGGATGCTTTTCCACTTTTTAGTGTCTTCCTTATTTTCTTTCAGTAGTGTTTTCTACTTTTCAGTGTAGAAGTCTTTCACTTCCTTAGGTTTAGTCCTAAGAATTTTATTCTTTTTGATACTCCTGTAAAATGGAATTGTTTTTTAAATTTCCTTTATAGATCATTCATTTTTAGTATATAAAAATACAACTGATTTTTGTGTGTTGATTGTGTATCCTGCAACTTTGATGAATTCCCTTATTCCAAAAGCTTTTCAGTGGAATCTTTAGGGTTTTTTATGTATAAGATCATATTATCTGTGAACAGTTAATTTTACTTCTTCATTTCTAATTTGGATGCCTTTTATTTATTTTATTGCCTAATTGTTCAGGCTGGGACTTCCAGTACTATGTTGAATAAAAGTGGAGAGAGTAGGCATCCTTGTCTTGTTCATAATTGTAGAGAAAAAGCTTTCAATTTTTCATACTCCATTGAGTATGATGTTAGCTGTGGGCTTTTTATGTATAGTCTCTATTATGTCAAGGTATTTTTCTTCTACACCTAGTTTGTTGAGAGTTTTTATCCTGAAAGGGTGTTGAATTCTGTCAAATGCTTTTTCTGCAGCAATTGAGAAATATATATAGTTTTTGTCCTTCATTTTGTTAATATAGTGCATTACATTGATTGATTTTTGTTGGTTGAACTATCCTTGCATTCCAGGAATAAAACACTTGGTCATGGTGTGTAATCTTTTCAATGTGTTGCTGAATTTTGTTTGGTGTAGTATTTTGCTAAGAATTTTTGCATCAATGTTCATCAAAGATATTGGTCTATTATTTTCTTTAGTGTTTTTGGCCTTTATATTAGGGTAATGATGGCCTCATAGAATGAGTTTGGGATGTTGCTTCCTCTTCAGTTTTTTGGAAAAGTTTGAGGAGGATTGGTGTTAATTCTTCTTTAAATGTTTAGCAGAATTTCCAGTGAAACCATCAGGTCCTGGACTTCTCTTTGTAGGGAGGTTTTTGATTATTGATTCGATCTCCTTCCTAGTTATAAGTCTGTTCAGATTTTCTATTTGTTTATGATCCATTCTTGGTAGATTGTGTGTTTCTAGGAATTACCCATTTCTTCTGGGTTTTACAATTTGTTGGAATACAACTGTTCATAATACTCTTATAATCCTTTTTATTTCTGTGGTATTGGTTGTAATGATCCCTCTTTCTTTTCTGAGTCATCTCTTTTTTTTCGTAGTTATCTAGCTAATGGCTTGTTAAAAGTAATTACTGATACAGAAGGATTTACCACTGCCATTTTGTTACTAGTTTTCTATAACTCCTGTGGCTTTTTTGTCCCTCATTTCTCCTCTTACTGCCTTCCTTTGTGCTTCTTTGTTTTGTTTTGTTTTGTTTTTTACTGATATGCTTTGATTTCCTTATTTTCTTCTGTGTGTATTCTATAGATATTTTCTTTTTGGTTATCATTTTGATTATATAAAACATCTTAGAAAGTTATAAACATCTATTTTAAACTGATAACTTCAATCACATAGAAAAACTCTACTTCTTTACAGTTCTGCCCACCCCCCATTTGTTACTGTTGTTACAAATTACATCTTTATATATTGTGTACCCATTAACATAGATTTATAGGCTATTTCTGGGCTTTTGTCTTTTATTCTCCATATAAGAATTAAAAATAGATTTATGCAACAGAATTAAAATAATACAGGATTATATATTTGTCCATATACTTACCTTTACTGGGTAATTTTATACTTTCATATGACTTCATGTTACTGTGTAGCATCTTTTTGTTTCATTTTATAGGACTCTAGCATTTTTTTGTAGGGCAGGTCTAGTGGTAATGAATTCCTTCAGCTTTTGTTTATCTGGGAAGATCTTAATTTCTCCTTCATTTCTGAAGCACAGTTTTGTAGGATATAGTAATCTGTAGGGTGTATGATGGTGTCCCATAGGACTCTTAGGCTCTCTTCACTTTTGTTCATTCTTTTTGCTTTTTGCTCCTCTGACTTGATGATTTCAAATGACCTGTATTCAATTTCAAATGACCAAAATTCAATTGAATTTTTCAGTTCCATTATTGTATTTTTCAGCTCCAGATTTTTTTAAAAAATAGTTTCTATCTCTTTGTAGGTATTCTCATTTTGTTCATGCACTGTGTTCCTGATTTGTGTAGTTGTCTGTGTTTTCTTTTAAGTCCTTAACCATCCTTATGACAGTTATTTTAAACTCTTTGTCAGAAAGTTCATAGGCATGCATTTCTTTATGGTCAGTTTCTGGAGTTTAATTTTGTTTCTTTGATTGGGTCATGTTTCTCTGTTTCTTTGTATGCCTTGTGATCTTTTGTTGAGATTTTGTCATTGGAAAACATAGCTACCTCTCCCAGTCTTTATAGACTGGTATATTAAGGGGAGGACCATTACCAATCAACCTAGCTAGACATTCTGGGACTTCTTAGACCATTGCTGGGGATGTGTCTTCGGGGCTGTGTGTGTGCTTTTATTTTATTATATATGGGTACTTTTGACTGACTTTATTTCCTGTTTCTTCCCAGGAGCTTTCATTTTCTATTTCTGTTGTATTCCTCTGTCCTTAGTCTCTTGCTGTGCCTTGTGCCTGCCTCCAGGACTGCAGAGCCCTTACTATTCCAATGCACTAAGGCACTCTCCTCTGTTTCCAGTGGTCTCCAACCTAATATCCAGACTATGTCACTGCCACTCCCATCAGCACCCAAGCCAAGCAAGACAGAAATCAGTTCCTTGTGCAGCACCCAGAGAAGCCAGGACACTGGACTTAAGTTCTACTCTATTTCTTATGTCCCAGGGGAGGAGCTGGGAATTGGGTGGTATTCTCCCTATTGTGCCATACTACCTGGAGGGGGTGGGGTTGGGTAGGGTGAGCTAATGCAATGAATTCTCTTACTCTTCCAGGAGCCATCCCTTCTCTTGTTTATCCATTTCCCTGGGTGCTGTAGACTCCTAACTAGTTTCTAGAGTTCTCACAAAGGTACTTTGTTCCATATATTGCTGTTAGGTGTCTCCATGGGAGAACAAGGGCCTGAAGCTTACTAGTCCACTTTTCCAAGACAGACAAAAATGATTGTGTTTATTCTCAGTTTGAGTCCTTTTCCCAATGCCTATTGTTGGCAACTTTATTTTCCTATTCCATTACAACATACATATAGTATGGGTTGTCTCCTCCCAACAATTATCAGTAATAAATTCTGCTGAGATCTGTTAGTATTATTTTAAGGATAAAAAGTGTTCGTAGCAAGTGTTTCCAGCATGAAACTTATTTTCCAGAATACCATTATATGTGCCACTTTTACTCTTTGATATTAATAAAACTAAAATGATAATATATGAATCTCTACCAATAAATGGAGTTCTCAGGTGGTTTCATTTTCAAATATAAAAGTAAGGTTTAGTTATTCATTTATACAAGCAAACATTTATTGAGAGTCTACTCTGTGAAGATTGCTCTATTGTGTAGGGGATATAAACATCAAGAAGATGTAATCTCTGTCCTTGAGGAGCTTACAGTTTGATAGCAGGGTGAAGAGTCAGAGGAAATAAATAGTAACAACATAGAGGTAGAAAAGAAAAGTTCTTGAAGAAACTAAAGGGCTTATTTTGGGCCCTTGTACTTATAAATATGCTTAAATTGTCCTTTCTTGAATATAAAATGAAAGATCCACAGTAGCAGAAATTTACTATGGTTTCAGTTGGGGGAAATGTCAGCAGAAGGGAAGAACAGTTAGGAAAAAAAATATTAATTTAACAGCATCTTTATTCTTACATTATATGTGTTAACTATTTTAAGTCAGGTAGTCTTAGATTATAGATGTAATATTGTGGTTTTATTTAAAAAATATAACATTAAGCTTACTGAATTCCAGGGAAGGTTGTAGACATGACTAGTACTTTGGTGCCACTGACTAAATAAAGAATAAAGTCTTAAACTAGAACACTACAAAGAAGCAGAATTTTGTTGGGGATGGGGCAAATGATAGGTAGGGAGAGGTTATAGCCTTAGTGATCTACTAATTTATAGTCATACTTTTGTGTTCATTTGGCAGATAGAGTAAGGTTCGAGGCTGAAAAATATTGAGCTGGTAACTTTAGGTGTTTGCCAGAAAGCAGGAATTACTTAGAATTTTGTTTTGTTTTGTTTTCCCAAAACTAAGATTTTAAACTGGTAGTCCATGTGCCAAATTCAGCTTAAAGATGTTTGACCTATAGTGTTTAAACATTATTTTTAATTACTTACCAACATTTAAAAATTGAGAAATTTAAAATAAAAATTTAGAGTTCTGGCTTCTTTTGAAAAATCAGATTTGGCAACATTTGGCCTCCAATTCCTGAGAGCAGCAAGCTACTGAACCAGAATGGCTATTGCCCACTTTAGTAGGGTAGGCACACTCCAGTTCATCCCAGTCCCTATCAAACCTATTATTTCCACAACACTGAAGCTGAATATCTGTTCCATTTATCATCAGGCTTATACTCCTGTAGGCATTCAAGTTTGCTTTAGAACAGGGTCATCAAACTATGGCCTTTGGGCCAAAAACAACCAGCCCTCCACATAGTTTTTTGTATAACCTACAATGTAAGAATGTTTTTACATTTTTAAGTGGTTGAAAAAATAAAAAAAGAATAATATTTTGAGACATGAGAAAATGACATTAAATTTAAATTTCAGAGTCCAGATAAAGTTTTATTGGAACACAGCATGCTTATTTGTTTACATATCATCTATGGCTGCTTTTGTGCTGCTATATCAGAGTTGAGTGGTTGAGATAACCATATGACCTCCAAAGCCTAAAATATTTACTATCTGGACCTTTACAGAAAAAGTTGCTGAGCCCTGCTCTAGAACAAATGGGAAAAGCTCTCCCCACCTCTTTTTCTTTCATCTTTTTCCTTTTCCTATCTCTCACACTATTTTTTCACTCTTCTATGTTATACATGCTCCTTCAGCATGTATAGACCCAGGATAGAATTGCCCCATCAAATTCCATTTCACAGCAAGAAGGAAAACAGTGAAAAACCCAGGAGACCAGAGTTCTCATCTCTGTCTTTAACTATCTCTGATCTTGGAGAAGTCATTTAATCTCTCTCAGCTTCTGTTTCCTTATTTATTCAATAAAAGCACTAAAGTAGATCATCTTTAAAATATTTTCTCATTTTGAAGTCCATGTAGTAGCCAAAAAAAGAAGGGAAGAAATAGAGTAGATGAATTAAAATGTAAAGGACAAAGACTAAAGAATGGTTGGAAGACTCCTGGTTGCTAAGTAGGTAAGACAGAATAATAGTTGCTACCTTTTATTGAGTTAGGCCCATATATATATTATCTCTAATTCTCATAATGACCCTGTAAGGTAGGAATCATTATCCCATTTACAGATACAGAAACTGAGGGTCAAAGAGGTTTGCTTTAAACCAATGCTCTAAACCAATATCTGGCTTGCTCTAAACCAATGTCTATTAAGTAGCAAAAGAATCAAGGTTCAAGGCCAGCCCCAGTGGCCTAGTGGTTAAGTTCAGCATGTTCTGCCTCGGCGGCCCAGGTTCAGTTCTGGGCATGGATCTATACCACTGGCCTGTCAGTGACCATGCTGTGGCCGTGGCTCACATACAAAAAGAGGAAGATTGGCAGCTGATGTTAGCTCAGGGTGAATCCTCCCCCCTCCTCCCCCAATAAGAAGGTTCATACCTGGAATGTCTAGCTTCAAAGCCAGTGCTGTTCCATTTTAACAAACTGGGTGAGTCAAAAGAAAAGTGAGGTAAGAGAACTTATTGCTGTTATACTTTTGTCTTCTGAGATAAATGTTACTATTTCCCTGGTGATCTTATACATTATTCTTTAAATCTATGTATTTTGTTGGCTTTGTGCCTTCAAAGGACATATCCTTTCCAGTCTAAAACCTCCAAAGGATTTTCAGGGTAAAACACATTTCAAGATGTGCAATCACATGGAAGAATGAAAATCTTTTATAATAATGTTTGTTAAGCTGACAGTTCTACTTAACAGAAGCCATTAACATATTTACAAAGTAGCAGCTGCTCTTGTAAAAAAATACAGCTTTTTGGAGGCATAAAAATAAACAAGTTGATAAGTACAAGATAAGCCATTTGATGGCTTCTTTGTGTGCATTGCACAATATATAGAAAATTCTGATATTTACAGAGCAATTATAATATAAAGTCTTTTAAGTTAAAAGGACACAAACCCAGTAAGAACTGTTTACAAGAATTCTTCATACTGATCTTTTAAACAATTTAGGAAGCCCTCAACATAATCCTTTAAGAAGTGTTATGTTTTGGGTTTTTTTTTAAAATAAGCTTTGTTCTTAGAAGATAATTTTACACACACACACAAATTATCGTCTTATTGAACTCAATTGAGTTCTCTATTGAACTAAAATTTCAGCCAGCAATCTTATGAAAATCATTAAAAGTCATAGGAAATAGACCAAGAAAATAAAAATGTTTAAAAGTAACTGAACATTTGTATTATTATACCTTAATCTACTAATTTGACATTTTATATATAAACTGAATGACCTATTTTGTCTTTTTAAAAACAAACCATTTTAAAAAAGCAAACATTAATTATTTAAAAATCTGCATTGTTGGTAATTTTTATTCATTTTTACAAAAGAGAGCAATGATATGCTATTTTTACAACCCAAGATTATTTATGAAAGGAGGGAAAACATATAAGAAGGTGGCTTTTGACAAAATCTTGACAGTTACGTGGAATAGTGATACTGGTCATGCTCCTGTGACACGAGCTTGCTAATTTTATTTCATGACTTCTTACTGGTAAGAGCATTTGACTGAAAGGAAAATCTTCTGATAATGGTTTCTAAATCTGTGATATATTAATAGCTTGAGAAAACCACATATTATAATTTCATCATTAAATATTCATATGAGTTATGGAAGTATTGCAAACCTTTAAAAATATTTTGATAATATTTTTTCCCTACCTTCAAGTTCACTTTCTCTTGTCCCTCCAAATACAGTATTTTCCATGATGTTCTTAAGGAAAACAGTAGTTTTCTATCTTTTAGGACTGGAAAAAGGGAAGAGACTAAGATGATAATGGGGGGAAGTGTTAGGATGCTCAGTAAGTATCAATAGCTTATCAGAAGTACGAAAAAAGAGGAAAGAAGAGCCAAAAAGATTCAAAGAGGTGAGCATAGGTACCTTATCTTTTAGGGTTAATGTTATGAGGTCCTACACTATTGGTGTCAGCTATTTCAAAGCGTTGATATGATCTCTAGGAAAGTCATGCCCTCCAGTGTAAGAAATACAGCATAAGTTTTGTTGAAGAGTTTTATTTTTATTAGAAAAATATGGAAGCACATTGAGGAAAAATATGTATATTTTTTAATGATAATGTGTTATGATAGTACTTTATGAATGCAAGTTTGTCTTAATATTGGGTTTTCCCTTGTCATCTTTTGAGACCTTTGATTAAGTTGATGTGCTTCAATGGAAATAAATAATAATTACTCATTCTTTGGGGAGATGTAAATATACTGAGATGAAAGTACTTTATAAGAATTTTATTTTCAGTTATCATTACTATGTGTTAATTGCTATGTTGACTTTCATGGTACATATGTTATCAAAGCACATGAAAGGGAAGAACTGATACTTGAAACAGTCTATTCCAGAGCAATTTGGTGGGAAAAGAAATCTTATTAAACAAGATCAAATTTCATTTTTCATTGTTTGTCTCAGGTCAGAAAATGTAGTGAATATCAAGAATCACTATATTTGTTTGTTGTATTTCAATTGGTAATCAGTTGGCTTTCTCTAATTGAAATTTAATGGTGAGATACTAGTTTTTGTTATTCTATTTCTATGCATTCCCTCAAAAATGTATGATAATTTTACAGTTAAATATAATAGGGTTAGGAAATATGTAAAGTCAAAGTCTTGTTAAACCACCATTTACTAAATTATTTAATAATAGTCTTTAAATTTAAAGGTTTATTTTAGTGTTATTTTTGAGTTAATACTTACTGGAAACTTTTTAATTTAGGGAATTTTCATTTATTGTCTAAACGTTTATTAACTCATAACTAGGAAGAATTTTTTGTTTTTTATAACTGGTAGAGAAGGCAAAGTTTGATGGGCCTTCTATTCAGTGTTTTATATGTGCAAATTTAAAAACTGTTCAGATTAATGGACTACTGACTCAGCCAATATGATAATTATTGATCATTATCTGAGTTTTATTCTAGGCCATGCCATCTGATCTTGGGCAGGTCACTTAGATTGTTGGTGAGGGTGTTTAGAAAGGGACATCTTCTATATTGGTAAATCAATACCCTTTAAAAGGAAATTTGGCAGTATCTATAAAAATAAAAATATTTGTACTCTTTTTGGCCTAGAAATTCTGTATCTTGAAATTTATCCTGTATAACTACTAGCATAATGTGCACACAGGTATTTACAAAGGTATTTATGCCAGCTTGTTATTAAACACACATACATTTTATTATGAAATTTCAACATGTCTGAAACCAGAGAACAGTATAATGAACCCCTAGCTAGTTGTTCATCATCCAGCTTCAACAGTTAACAGTTTATGGTCAATCTTATTTCCTTTAAATCTCCTACCATTGCCACATCCTGCCTGTTGGATTATTTTGAAGCAAATCTCAGACCATTTTATTTGAAATGTTTTATAATGTATCTCTTAAAAGATAAGGGCTTCCCCCTTTTAAACATAAGATAATACCATCATCCCAGCCCTCCAGAAACAAAATCATGAAATATCTAGTCAGTATTTCCCCTGGTTATCATATATATATTTTTAAACTTTCTGTGTTTGAATTAAGAATCAGACAAGGTCCATAAATTGAATTTGGTTAATAAATTTCTGAATAACTCTCTTATTCTGGAGATTTCTTTCTTTTCTTGTGCAAATTTGTTTTAATTGGATCATTTGTCCCATAGAGTTTCCCACAATCTGGATTTTGTTGATTGAATCTTTTTAGGGTCATTTAACACAATCTTCTGACCCCTGTATTTCCCTGTAAATTAGTAGTTATATATTGAGGCTTGATTAGACTCTGGTTTTTTTATTCGGAAGGGAGGGGAATGAAGACTTCTTCATAAGCCAATATTATGCCCTTCTATCAAAAGGTACATAACTTCTGATTCTCCCTTTTTGTGAGGTTAGCAGGCAGTGATAATCATTGGCCTACTCAGTTAATTCGTCTGAGTTTGCAAAATGGTAATATTATAATTCTGTCATTTGAATTTTAACATTTGATATGTTTGATCCGTTGCAGTGATTATCCTTAGTGATGCTCAAATTATCCCATTTCTAGCCAGTGGGACTCTCTTGAAATTAATTCTTATGACCTTTCGATATGACCCTACCACTAATCATTGATAGCTTCCTTGCTTTCTGCTCTGAAAAAATGTTCCACAATCATTTTATACATTTCCTACTCTAAACCAGGAATTGGCTTTTTGCCAAGGAGTTCTGATTCCTTTTAGTGGAAAAAAATGGTATTTAGTGACCACAATCTGGTTGCTAGGAGTGCCCTTTGATTTAGGTATGGTCCTTGTTTCTAGAACCTTTCAATGATAAAGCTAGGATAAAGGTTTTATTTGGCTTTGTTTTTAAAATTTTAAACATATAAACTATGTCATTAGTTTATGCTGATAATTTCAATTCAAATTCAGGTCTACAGTGATTTTTTTTTCATCGGTGTTACTATATCTCCATTCCCCTAAATTGAAAATCCTAGTTCTTAAAAATATTAACATAACTGTTCATTTGCTTATCTTACACTACATGTGTGACTCTTGGACTCTCATTACCGATATTACTGCCTACTGATGATATGATTACTGTAAAGAGATTAAGATTTTTTTGAAAGGTTCTTTTTGTCCTTAATGTACCCATTTAGGATGTACAGTTACAAATACTGTATTTTTTTAAAGTCACTTGGAATAATTCCTGGTTGTTATGGCAACAATTGGATACATAGTTAGCTTTGTTTCAATTTTAGGATTACTTTTTTTAAAAGCCAATTTTGTTCTATAATTATGTAAAATTACTTGGTTCCAAAGTCCCATCTATAAAGCAAGGCATATTCAAAGAATATGTTCTACCTCTAAGTTCCCTTCTCCTTAGTTCCTTCTTCTCTCTAATAACTTAATGGTTCTCCTTTAATTAAAATTTAAATAAAAATATATTTAGATAAAGGGTAGCATACTCTTTGCCCACCTTGTTCTTTTTTCTCACAATAGATCCTGAAGATCACTCTATTGTATGTGTGTGTATATATATATTCTTTAATTCTTTCTATAGCTGCACAATTCTCCATTATGTGGATACACCATTATGTATACAACCACTCTCCTTTTAATGGATATTCAGATTGTATCCAGTCTTTCGTTACCATAAATAGTTCTGTAATGAATAGCTTTGTGCATTCATCTTTCCATGTATATATGTGTGTGTATATATATATGTTTTTTTCTTTTCTTTTTTAACCAAGGTGTCTTTGGATTAGATTTCTAGAAGTGGGATTTATGGATCAAAGGGTAACTTTGTAGTTTTATTAGATATTACCAAACTCTCTTATATAGACTTTATACTATTTTGTACTCCTACTGGCAGTGTATGAGAAGGTATGTGCCCCTATAGCCTTGCCAAAGGAATACTCTTCTCAGACTTTTGGAATCTAATAAGTGGAAAATATCTCAGGGTAGTTTTAATTTGCTGTGAACTCTTTGTTCATATCTTTAGCCCATTTTTCTTCTCTATTTATAGAAGCTCTTTACATATTAGAGATATTAAATTTTTATTAATGTAAGTTGCAGATACTTTCCCTGTTATGTCGTAAAATTTTGCTTACTGTGGTTTTTTTCCCTGTAAAATACTTTTAATTTTAGATTATTACATTTATCACTCTTTTCTCTTTTTACTTCTGGATCTTGAAACATGGTGCATTAGATTTTCTATTGCTGCCATAAGTAATTACTACAAATTTAGCAGCTTAAATCAACACCCATCTACTATCTCACTGTTCTGTGGTTCAGAAGTCCAGGTACAGTGCAGCTTGGTTGGGCCTTACAGGGTTGAAATCAAGTTGTCAGCCTGGCTGGGCCGTTGTGTGGAGGTTCTGTGAGGAAGACTCTGTTCCCAGGTCATTCAGGTTGTTGGCTGAATTCACTTCCTTTAGGTTATAGCACTGAGATCTCCCTTTCCTTACTGGCTGTCAGCCAGGGCCATTCTTGGCTCTGTGTTCCTTCTCATGCTTTCCACGTGGACTCCTCCAGCAACGGAAGGACACGTCTGTCTCAACATTTCAAGTCTTTCTGACCTCCCGTACTGTCACATCTTCCTGACTCTAGCCAGAGAAAGTTCTCTGGTTCATTTGATGGATTGGGCCCACATGGACAGTACAGGATAATCTCCTTGCAACTGTAATTATATTTGCAAAGTCCCTTTTGCCATGTAACATAGCATATTCATAGGTTCCAGAGATTTGGATATGGACATCTTTAGGGGACCCATTTTGCCTACCACTCATTTTCATGTAAGTTTCCCCCGTTCCCAGCTTATACTGGACTTCACTCATGCTTTCTTCTAGTACTTACATGTCTTACATTTAAATCCCTCATCCTTCTAGAATTTAATATGGAATGAGGAGTGAATCCAATTTTATCATTTAAAAAATCTAACAGTCATTCAGTTAAAGAGATTCCACTTATTAACAGGTTGAAGTTCATCTTTTCCTCACTGATTTGAACTGCCTTTATCATATACTAAATTTCCATATGGATTGTCTGCTATGTTCCATTGGGATATTAATAAAATACTTTATTAATTATAGAGCCTTTATAGTATGTTTAAATGGCGCCAGCTCCCTCTCATTGTTCTTTTGCAGGATTTTCCTGCCTTATTCATCTTTCCAAAAGAATTTTAAAATTAACTTGTTGACCTCGGGGGGAAAAAGTCTGATGGTATATGCACAGTGTTAAATTTATAAGTTAACTTCAGGAGAACTGATTTTGTCAAATACCTTTTCTGTGTCAATGGAGGTGATAATATGGTCTTACTCCTTAGCTCTATGAATATGATGAATTAATGGATTTCCTAATATAAAACCATTCTTGCAAATGGAAATAAACCACATTTGGTCATGATTTTTAAAATGTGCTATTGGATTCCATTCACTAATGTTTCATTTAAGAATTGTTACTATGATATTCATAAGTCAGAATGGTCTGAAGTACAGTCTTTGATAGGTTTCAGATCAATGGTTTACTTTCCCTATAACATGCATTTTGAAGTTTTCCTCCTTTTTAATGGTCTGGAAAAGTTTTTTTTTCCTTAAAGATTGGCACCTGAGCTAACAACTGTTGCCAATCTTCTTTTTTTGTTTGTTTTGCTTTTTCTCCTCAAATCCCCCCCGTACATAGTTGTATATTTTAGTTGTTGATTCTTCTAGTTGTGGCTTGTGGGACGCCACCCCAACATGGCCTGATGAACAGTGCCATGTCCGCACCCAGGATCCAAACTGGTGAAGTCCTGTGCCACCAAAGCGGAAAGCTCGAACTTACCCACTTGGCCATGGGGCGGCCCCAATGGTCTCGAAACGTTTAAGAGCCATTGGAATAATCTGATTTTTACAAATTTGGTAGAATTTCCCTATTAAACTACTTGAGCCAGGAGTTTTATTGTGGAGGGGAGCACTTTAATTTTTCTATTTTCTTTTAAGGTAACTTGTCATTTAAGACTTGATGCTACTCTAGTAAATTGTAGTTTTCTTAGAAGTTATCCATTCCTTATAATTAGTCTTTGGGTGGTGAACATGATTTAATCTACACAGAACTTGAAATGTATTATGATGTACATCTGAAAGTTATATTATGTTATAATCCAGTGTTACTGCTATAAAAACAAAAATTAATAAAAAAAGAGAAGTTTTCCATTCCAATTAAGTCTTCGAATGTATTTGCATAGTTATGTAAAATAGTCTTTTATGATACTTTAAATTTCCCCTGTTTTGATCATTATCCCCCATTTGTCATATCTAATTTTGGCTCTTTGTGCTTTCTTCCTTTTTCCTTTCATTTGGTTAGCTAGTGATTTGTTTATGTCGATCATGTTTTTCAATGAACAAATTTTGGATTTATGAGTTCTATTGATTTTCTGCTTTCTAGGTTCAATTTCTGGAAAATAAATGTTAGAAGTTCTAGCATTACTTTCTGCTTTCACTTTTATTCAGTCTTTCCTTCTGCTTTTTTTTTTGAGGGGGAGATTTGCTTTGTTGTTGTTTCCTAGCTTTTAAAGTTGTGACTGACTTTTTGAATTTCATTTTTTATATAAGTATTAAATGCTATAAGTTTTCCTCTGATAACTCAGTTTTAATTTTGATGTATTAGATTATTATTTTTATTCTCAAGACATTCTGAAATTTAACTTGATCTAAGAATTATTCCAGACTATGTTTTTAAGTTTCTAAGTGACAAGCTTTTAAATTTTTATTTTATTAATCATTTCTCATTTTATTGCTTTCAGAAAGGTCAGAATATACTTTCTGTATTATTTCTATTTTTTCAAATTTACAGGTTTATGGAAGTTTTCCTTGTAGCCTAAGATATGGCTAGTTTTCCTTTGAAACCTTTGAGCGCTTGCTAAAAGGTATATCCTCCATTATCAGAGTTTATTATAGATCTAAAAGATCTAACTCACTGATAATGTTGTTTAGGTTTTCTTTTCTTTTTTTTTTTTTTTTGAGGAAGATTAGCCCTGAGTTAACTACTGCCAATCCTCCTCTTTTTTGCTGAGGGAGACTGGTCCTGAGCTAACATCCATGCCCATCTTCCTCTACTTTATATGTGGGACGCCTACCACAGTATGGCGTGCCAAGTGGTGCCATGTCCGCACCCGGGATCCGAACCGGCGAACCCTGGGCTGCCGAAGGGGAACGTGCACACTTAACCACTGCGCCACCAGGCCAGCCCCATGTTTAGGCTTTTTCTACCCTCTCTAATTTTTTTTCTACTTGATTTTTCTAAAATTGAAAGAGGTATATTAGTTTCCTTCGATAGTAAGTTCTCTTTATCTTTCCTTGCATCTGTTATAATTTCTACTTAATGAAAGCTGTTGGTGTGTTTGGAATTTCCCTGTTACATCTTCATTGTGAATTGCATCTTTTAGCATTATGAAGTATCCTTCTTTGTCTCTCTTTTTGGTCTGAATTCTACCTTATCAGATATTAAGAGTGTGACCTCTTGTTTCTTTTAATTTGCATTTGTCCACATCTTTGTTTATTCTTTTATTTTTAACCTTTTTTTGGGGGGGGGGCGAGGAGATTGGCCCTGAGCTAACATTTGTTGCCAATCTTCTCTCTCTCTTTTTTTCCCTCCCCAAGGCCCCAGTACATAGTTGTATATCCTAGCTGTAGGTCATTCTAGTTCCTTGGTGTGGGATGCCGTCACACCATGGCTTGATGAGCAGTGTGTAGGTTTGTGCCCAGGATCTGAACTGGTGAACCCCAGGCCGCTGAAGTGGAGTGCACGAACTTAACTACTGGGCCACAGGGCCCACCCCAATTTTTAACCTTTCTGAATTAATCTCTCCTTCTCCCTCTTCCTCCATCCCTGAGAGAGTGAGAGTTTGTCTGTGGATCTATCTTGCTTGCAGAAGTGTTGGATTTTGCTCTGTTAGCTAATCTGAACTTTTTCTTTTTATAAATGAGTTAAATTCACTTACATTTATTGATATGATCTTTATGTTTGGCTTCAGAGTTCTCATGTTGTTTCACTGTACACACACACAGAATCTATATATGTTGTCTGCCTTATTTAATGTGTATATATAAACTTTTAACACTCAGGAAGGTTTGTATTTATTCCATAGTTACATTTATATCTATACCTTTATATAATACTCTTCCTTGACACCTATCTTTTTTTAGGAAAGCATTGCTTATTGGTGCCCTGATGTGAGCAAAGCAGAATTAGCTACTAGCCCATTTCCCCCTTTATCCTTCTCCTCCAATGTCGGATTTGAAGTAATATCCCTTGTACTTCCAGCCAGTATCTATCAGGCAATCATTGTACCTATTCTACTTTTATTCTGCTCCTCTTCTTCCCAGATTTTTTGATAGTTGTACTGTGTTATGTCATTGTCTCCCTTATAACTATCATAGTTTTTTTTAAATGTGGTAAAAAAATACATAACTTAAAATTTACCATCTTAACCATTTTTTAAGTATAGAGTTCAGTAGTATTAAGTATATTTACATTGTTCTGAAATGGATTGCTAGACCTTTTTCACCTAGCAAAACTGAAACTCTGTACTTATTTAAACAGTAATTCTTCCCCCACTCCAGCGATCACCTTTCTACTTTGACTACTTTGAATACTTCATATGAGTAGAATCATATAGAATTTGTCGTTTTGTGACTAGTTTCCATCCTTTTGTTTTATAAATTGATTTATTATAATGCTCACCATTGGTCCTTATGTAGATGTTTTCAGTCATTTTGGTTGTCTGAATCTCTTTCTATAGATTTCCTAGGAATGGCTCATGGGAATAATAGGTTGTTTTGGCTGAATACAAAATCTTTGGCTCACATTTTCTTTTCTTGAGTATCTTAAATATATTACTATATCGTGTTCTGGAATAACATTTTGCTCTCAAAAAGTGATCATAATTTGATTTTATTTCCTTTATAAGGACTTAGTCTTTTTGCCTGAATGCCCAAAGGACTTTGCTTGTTTGTTTTCTTTAAACTCCAAGAATTTCATTAGACTATGTCTTGATATTGGCCAACTTGGGCTGATTTTCTCAGATATGTGATATGCCCTTTCATTTTGTAGTATAAAATCTTTTTTATTTCAGGAACATCTTCTTTAGAGTTTTATAGTATTTATTCTGTTGTATTGCTTTGGTTTTTCTTCTTTAGGAACTCTTATTATGCATATATTGGATCTTCTTTGTCTATCATCTGTATGTAGCACTTTTTCTTGAGTCCTTTTTATCTCTCCCTTCACTTATTTTTTTTTTCAGATTCAATAAATTTTATTCATCATACAAAGCTTTTTATTGAGGTATAATTGACATACATTGAATTAGTTTCAGGTGTACAAGCTAATGATTCAATATTGTGGTGATCATTTTGCAATATATACAAATAAGTCCAATTAATATGTCATCATGCATAGTTACAGATGTTTTTCTTGTGATGACAACTTTCAAGATCCACTCTCCTAGCTAATGTCAACTATGTAATACAGTATTATTAACTATAGACAACATGCTGTGTATTATATCTCCATGACTTATTCATTTTATAACTAGAAATTTGTACCTTTTGACCCCTTCACCCATTTCTTATACCCACACCCCCCACCTCAGGCAACTGCCAATCTGTTCTCTGTATGCATGAGCTTGTGTATTTGTTTTGTTTTTGTTTTTAGATTCCACAAAAAGTAAGATCATACGGTATTTCTGTCTGACATTTCACTTAGCGTAATGCCCTCAGGGTCCATTCATGTTGTTGCAAATGGCAAGATTTCATTCTTTTGTATGGCTGAATAATATTCCATTGTATATATCTACTACATCTGCATTATCTGTTCATCTGTTTATGGACATTTATGTTGCTTCCATGGCTTGGCTATTATAAATAATGCTGCAGTGAACATGGGAGTACAGATATCTCTTCAAGTGAGTGTTTCCATTTCTTTCATATAAACACCCAGAAGTGGAATTGCTGGATCCTTTGGTGGTTCTATTTTTAATATTTTGAGGAGCCTCCATATTGTTTTCCACAGTGGCTGTACCAATTTACATTCCCAACAACTGTGCACAAGGGGGCCCTTTTCACCACATCCTCTCCAACATTTGTTATTTCTTGTCTTTGTGACAATAACCATTCTCACAGGTGTGAGGTGATATCTCACTGTGGTTTTGATTTGCATTTCCCTGATAATCAGTGATGTTGAGCACCTTTTCATGTACCTGTTAGCCATCTGTATGTCTTCTTTAGAAAAATGTCTATTCAGATCCTCTGCCCATTTTTTAAATGGATTGTTTGTTTTTTTCCTACTGAGTTGTGAGTTCTTTATATATTTTGGATATTAACCCCTTATCAGATATATGATTTTCAAATATTTTCTCCCATTCAGTAGGTTGCCTTTTCATTTTGTTGATGGTTTCCTTCACTTATTTTTGATTTTCAAGTGTTTCCTCCTTTAAATTCTCTAGTTATCATAAGGCATTGTGTTTATTTGGTCTTTTGATCATTCTAGTTTAACTTTCATTTCTGAAATGATTTTTTTCCTTTCATTTCTAATTATTTTCTTGGTTCTTTCATCTTTAAAAAATCTTGCTTCTTGAATCACCTCACTTCTGAGTTTCCTTAATACTGATTTATATTGTTCTTTCCTATCTTCTATCGTTGTATTAATTTATTTAAATTTATTTTAGAATATTAGGGTCATTTTTCATCTGTTTGTGGGCATATCTTTCTAGAGTGCATTCATTTTTCATAGGGAAATTATTCAGCTCCTTATTCTATTTTTTAAAAGTAACTTTGTATGAGATTTGACTGCAATATTTTATTGTTACTTATTTTTATGAAAAATTGGCTTTTCTATAGTTTTAAGAGGACAAAGTGGCCAAGATAACTGTTTTATCTTCACAGGTCTGGAGTACCTGAGTCTGTTGTGTTCATCAAGTAGTAAAAAATATGGTTTCCTATTGTCTTAGTCCATTCAGGCTCCTATAACAAAATACCAGACTGAGTTATAAAGAGACACAGGAATTTATTTCTTACAGTTCTGGAGGCTGGAAGTCCAACATCAGGGTGCCAGTAATGGTCACATTCTGGTGAAGGCTCTCTTCCAGGTTGTAGACTGGCGACTTCTCGCTGGGTTCTCATGTGGTAGAAGCGCATGAGGGATCTCTCTAGAGCCTCTTTTATAAGAGCACTAATCCCACTCATGACCTAATCACCTTCCAAAGGCCCTCCTAATACTATCACCTTAGGAATTAGGATTTCAATGTATTACTTTTGGGGGGATACATTCAGCTTGTGGAACCTATATTTCTCCCTTTAATTTCTTTTTCCTGTGGCCCTATTGTGCCTGTTATGCTCAATTTGGGCTCTACTCTCAACTGTTTCTCCTCAATTTAGGGATTTACCTAGAAAGAGTATTTTGATTTGTTAGTTTTAAGCATTTATAGGACCCAGAATCAAGACCATTTCAGCACCTCCATACCTTCCCACAGTTCCCTTGTATCCATAAGTTATAGTCTACAGTGTCCCCTCCAGTTTCTGCTGCTTTTCTGAGAATAACCCGGCAAAATTTTCCAATTAGTACTTGAGTTCTCCATCTTTCAGGGCCATGATAAGAACCTTACCTTCCCTCTGCTTCTCCTATGATTTTATTATTATTTGAGTGTGTGTGAGGCCTCACTTTCACATTCTGTGAATGTGAAAATCAGGATCAGGTGAGCCTTTGTTCTTTAGCCCCAAAGGAGGTCTGTCCTCTCTGAGTTTGACTTAGGACACCTGCCTTACTGTTTCACTGGTGTACAATACCAGTTCAACTCTCTGCCTGGCATTGTCCCTGGAGTGGGTTGTGCCTGGCTAGTGTGACCAGGTGCTTGGAGATGGAAGCAAGAGCCCCTTGGGACTCACTCCCCTTACTGAGTCAGTAAAACAACAGTAAGAGTACTGGTATTTACAGGTGGCCCACAAGGCTGCCCCATTCCACCCCTTCAAGGTTGGTATGCAGGGTAAGGGGGTGCTGGGAGCCTCTCATTTATTATACACTTCTCAAGGCTCTTCACTGTGCCAGACTAGAGTCAAGCTCTACAAGGTCTTATTTCCCCACTGATTCCACCAAGCCTGTTCCCTTGACTGTAGTTTTGCTGGGTAGTAGGTAGGAATTGTGGGAATCTTGTTTATTCATTCACATGTATCACTAATTAGATGATGAGGCATTTGGCTACCTTAAGGTGGTCATAGTTACTCCCACCATTTACCTGTGCTTCATTGAATTTCTTCATTTTGACTTTCAGAGCACTAGGCAGAAATCATATTGCATCAACACCCACCACAGGCCTTCACGATCCCATGAAGTTCTTAGGGCATCTTGTAGCTTTTGGTGATTTGTCACTACCCACTTATATGTTGGGATTTGTAAGAATGTGTTGTCACTAGATTTTGTTGTAGATGTTGTCTGTGGATTCTGGAGTTCATTATCCTACTTGCTCTTTCGGTTCTTATGAGGGGTTTTAAGGAGGTTCAAATAGTACACTTATGCCATCTTTTCAGAATTGTCTGGCAGCACTGATTTTCCTAAAAACAAGAATAACCCAAACATTCAGCAGTAGGATATTGGTTAAACAAATTATAACATATCCATAAAATTGAATAAGATAGCTGTTAAAAAAGAGAACAAGGGGCCAATCTACATATACTGACATAGGGCTTTCTGAAATATTTTGGTCAATTTGTTTTAAAAGGTAATTTGTAAAACAGGTAGTAGTGAATGACCATATTTTGTTAAAAAAATGAAATTTAGAGGAAAAGCTAGGAAAATATCTAATATGTTAAGATTTCTTTTCTGGTGGGAGTGATTATACAGAGCTTTTATTTTCCAAATCAAACATTTCATCAATGTTTGAATTTTATACAATGCATATGTATTCTTAGCTTTTGACATCAGAAAGAATTATATATTTTAAAAACGTAGTGGTTATACGATAAAAATTGTATAACTTGTAAAATTAATATACACATATATAATTGTAAATGTAATATATATACCTATAACTGTTAACATTACTTGTGTTTGAAGAGGAAACTGGGTGACTACAGAGCAGGCTTGAGATTAGAACCTTTCACTAGAAGTTATGCCTTTTGAATTCTGAACCATGAGTGTATTCATTATTCAAAAAACAAATGTAGTTTAAAACTTAAGGAGCTGGCCCCATGGCCAAGTGGTGAAGTTCGCACGCTCCACTTCAGCGGCCCAGGGTTTCACCATTTGGATCCTGGGTGTGGACAGGGCATCACTCATCAGGCCATGCTGAGGCGGCGTCCCACATAGCACAACCAGAGGCACTCACAACTAGAATCTACAACTATGTACTGGGGGGCTTTGGGGAGAAGAAGGGAAAAAAGAGATTGGCAACAGATGTTAGCTCAGGTGCCAATCTTTAAAAAAGAAAAAAAAATTACACATATACACATTTAAAACTCATCTAAAATAGGTAACTTAGGAAATGGCCAAACTTAGTTTCTTTTTTCCTAAAAATTTATTAGCATAGGAAATTTTTTAACATAATAAATGGAACCGAAGATTTTATACTGAAAACTGATGTTTTCTAATAAGGACTCCTACAACAGTAATGTGATCTAAATAGGGTTCATCTAGAAGAAGTATTTTAAATGGCATTACTTCCACTTATTTATTCTGGCAAATCACTGATAGGCTTTTTTTAATCTATCAAATACTTTAAACAAGATTTTTCAAAAATCTCAGTGACATGCTTTTCCTTTGAAACACAGAAATGAGTCAATAAAATAAGAATGTAAATAATCTGTTAGAACACGGGTCGCCAGCTATGGCCAAGCCAAATCCACCCTACTGCCTGTATTTCTGCAACCTGTAGGCTAAGAATGATTTTTACATTTTTAATGGTTGGAAAAAAGTCAAAAGAAGAATAATTTTGTGACGTGAACATTATGTGAAATTTATATTTCCGTGTCATAAATAAAGTTTTATTGGAACTCAGCCTTGATCATTTATTTACATATTGTCTATGACTGGTTTTGAACAATGGCAGAGTTGAGTAATTGTGACAGAAACTGTATGGCTCACAAAGTCTAAAATATTTACCATCTGGCCCTTTACAGAAAATAATTTGCCAACCTCTTCTTTAGAATACTTCATTAACCTAGAAAAGCTAGGTCTATTAGAATCTTAGGTTTTAAATTATTTCTCCAAATTTATTTTGGTTCTAACAGAGTGATCAACAAAACAATTCGTTTGATCCTCAAGTAGTAGTTTTTAATTTCAGTCATGACTTAAGTAAATTCTTGAGACCAACAGATAAAGTACTGGAAATAGGCTTCTTTCTCCTGAACTAAAATTCTACCTTACAGCTGTCATCCTAGAGTAAAAGGGAAGACTAACATATCATTTTGTGCTGGGCCACATAATTAATGGACCAGTGCACACATTGATGGGTTTAGATAAAAAGTGACTGAAATTTGAACTGTTAGCTTTCCCTTTCTTGTTACTTCAAAACTAGTTCAGGCTTTAAACATCAACTTACAGATGTTTATCTTTTCTTGCTTGTCAGATAAATAGGCTTCCTGAGACATAGTTTTGTGGTTTGGTCTACCTCAAAAGGAAAAAAACCAGGAATCCTACAATTGAATCCACAAATAAAGACAAGACTACCTAATGTCCTTTAAGGTTGCTTCCATCCACTGACGTATCCTTCATATCCGTTCAGATATGAAAAATTAGAATTGTCACTATTGAATACTAAGTTACTGAGCATTTACCAACAAAGGTCTTTACCCCAAAGTTTGAGGCTCACCAGAATCCAATTCATGGTAAAAGGATTAAAACCTTTAATACTTATCTAAAAGCGAGACATCTGAATTATTACCATATTGAAATTTAGACCACAAAAGTTATTTTGTTGAAAGTAAGGTTTTTGGTCAAGGCAGAAAGGGATTATGAGGGATTTTCATTGACTATATGGTACTTTTCTGTACAATTTGAATTTTTTGATAAGTTCGTATTACTTTATTATTAAGACTAGTTAAGACTAAATTATCCAATATTCAGGAAAGAATATTGAGAATATTATTAGTAAGAAGTCAGTAAAGTCTAATATTTGTTTTCATCCCTTAAGTTCAAAATTGTGCATTTGTTGAAGAGTATGATGTGAATATGTATTTGTTTCTACATTTACTTTAATATTTTAACATAAAATTAGGCATTTCTCATAAAATAAAGCATGCTTTAAAACAGATTTTTCTATAGTTTTTTAATAAAGACAGTGAAGGTCTCCAATGAAGCTTTTGGTATTAATGGCAATTTTAATCCATTATATATTGTTAATAGTATGTTTTAAAATACTGGTTCAAAACCAGCCAACAAGTAATAAAATTATTTTCTTTGTCCTCAATCTGAAATCGTTGCTGAACCATAATGAAGGCTGAATTAGCTAATTGTGATGTTTAAATATACACCATATATATGCATAGTGTCATAAATCTTCTTTGCATTGCTCTGTACTATTTGGGTTTATTATTTAGCTTTTTTCCAGATGGATGCTTTTATAAGCCAAAACATAGGAGCATTTTTTGAATTTACCTTTAGGTATTAAGACAAAAGAAGTAGGGGTATTATAACCTGACTTGTTTAACACATCACTATTGCCACTTTGAATGACAGCTTACAATTTACAAGTAGGGTGTGGCTAATAAAGTCACTGAAGCAGACATAAGCATAGGTTTTTCCTTATTCACAACCCTGGCCTGTTAGTCACACCTCCCTAATGCTTTGTTGCAAAGGCATGCCAATAACTAAAACCACATTTTATCATTCTTGTACCCAAAGGCTTTTAAAAGGCCATGCAACCAGTTAATGTTTGAAAACTCCAGATTAAAGTTGAATTCCTCAAGCAGAGACTTCTAATCTATCTAAAGGAGTAAAATTCCTTGCAACTGATATACTATAAGAAAGATGAAAATTCTAACTTAACAAAATTGTTAAAACTTTATTTTTAAAGTACTTGTGCTGCCTTGTTTCCAGCATTTTCTGTATAGTAACTTTTACACATCTAGAAAATGTCAATATGAACAATTTATATATGTATATTATCTTCAGTGGTTTAATGCATATTTTATGCATATTAAGGTATGCAAAACAACAGCAACAAAAAGCCTACGGCTATGGCTATGCTGACTACATCCCATCCCCTGCTGCCCCAAAAAGAGCATCCTTAGTAATTTTTTCTTATTTATTTATGTATTATCTGTCTATATTCTATCTTTTGTGTGGTAATCTGGTACAGGGTTTTAACTTAAAGGCATAGATTTGGGTAGTAGAAGCAGAATTTAAGCTAATAACAGTTCTACATGTGTTTTAGCACTTTCCAGTTTTAGAAAATTAGTTCCCATTATAGCAGATTTCAAAGCAGGACATGAGATTGTTGGGAGTTCATTAGTTCTTGCACACCTTCTGTGACTGCAGCATTGAGTGAGAAAGGAACTTGAGAGACGTAGGGAGCAGTAGAAGAGTGGGTAAATCTCACTGAACATGTACAACTCTAAGCTCTATGTGAGGTAGTTTGTTACAACTATGACTCTGAAAGGCTCTAGGAAATTTTTAGTTAAAATGGATAGTAAAGATATGTCCTGGAGGAAAATGGTATCTCCAACTCTGATTCTGTCTCCTGATGACTGTTGTCTATTGCTTGGCACACTAGAAGGTTTTCTCTAAATCTTTTTAGGTTTCTTAGTCTGAAGTCTTTCCTAACTAGTGATTGGTGAGAGTTTGTGAAGTTATCTAGTGGTGCAGAGAAAAAGCAGGTGTGGAAGTCAAAATTACTTTGTAGCGATATTCTGTAAATGAATGTAGTAAATTATTATTTACTGGCCATAGTAACCCTCCAGTGCAGGACTTAAGGTTTGAGTTTTTCTTTTTGATACATAGAACTGAGTGTATTGGCAGATGACCTCCCCATCTCCTAGCCTATATCCCTTGTCTTTAGGGGCTTGTCTCTAAAAGGTTTTTGATTAGGTTAGGTGTTGCTATATGTAGGTGTCCATTTGTTTGCTCTTAATTGTCTTAGTTAATTAAAACTATGTGGAGAATTTAATTTCTTTAGTCTGTTCATATAGTGGATTACATTGATTGTTTCAAATAGTGAACCAGCCTTTCCTGCCTGGAGTACCCTACTTGATCATTGTGTGTAAGTTTTTAATATATATTGTTGAATTCCATTTACCAATATGTTCTTAAGGATTTTTTCATTTCTATTCATGAGGAATATTGATATGTAGGTTTTTTTTCTGTACTCTGTTTGCCTGGCTTTGGTATCAAGGTAATACTGGCTTCATAAAATCAGCTGGAAAGTGTTCCCTTCTCCACTGTTGTCTGAGAGAGATTGTGTAGAATTGGTGTTAATTCTTCTGTAAAAGTTTGATAGATTTCTCCAGTATAGCCATGTGGGCCTGGAGTTTTCAAATTATGAATTTGATTTTTTTTTTTTTTTTTTTTTTTTACTGAGGAAGATTTGCCCTGAGCTAACATCTGTTTCTAATCTTCCACTTTTTGCTTGAGGAAGATTTGCCCTGAGCTAACATCTGTGCCAGTCTTCCTCTATTTTGTATGTGGGTCGCCACCACAGCATGGCCACTGACGAGTGGTGTAGGTCCGCACCTGGAAACTGAACCCAGGCTGCCGAAGCGAGCATGCCGAACTTAAGCACTAGACCACAGGGCTGGCCCCTGATTTCTTTAGTATTATAAGACTATTCAAATTATCCTTTACATTGGGTGAGTTTTGGTAGTTTGTACTTTTTGACAAGTTGGTCCATTTGATCTAAGTTGTCAAATTTAGGTGTAGAGAGCAATTTGTAGTATTCCTTTATTATTATTTTTTGATGTCTGCAGGGTATGTAGCAGTATTCCCTTTTTCATTCCTGATAAAGTATGGTGAGTTTTCTATTTTGTTTTTTTCAGTCAGTCTTGCTAGAAGTTTTCATTTTATTGATCTTTTCAAAGAACCAGCCTTGTGTTTCTCTACTGTTTTTCTGTTTTCAATTTTATTGATTTTTGCTCTTGTCTTTATTGTTTCCTTTCTTCAGCTTATTTTGGGTATATTTTGCTCTTCTTTTTATAGTTTCTTGAGGTGCAAACTTAGGTTATTGATTTGAGACTTTTCATCTTTTCTAGTACAAGCATTTAATGCTATAAATTTGCCTCTTGGCATTTCTTTAGCTGGGTTCCACAAATTTTAATATGTCATATTGTCATTTTTATTCAGTTTAATGTATTTTAAAAATTTCCATTGAGACTTCCTCTTTTTTGACCCATGGATTATTTAAAAGCATACTGTTTAGTTTCCAAGTATTTGAAGATTTCCTGTTATATTTAGATTACTTTTCTCTATTATTGATGTCTACTTTGATTCTACTAAATCTAGAGAACATACTCTCTATGATTTCAGTTTTTTAAATTTGTTGAAGTTTGTTTTTTGGCTCAGGGTATGGTCTGTTTTGCTGTATGTTTCACGAACAATTGAGAGGAAAAGGTATTCTGATGTTGTTGGGTAGTTGACGGTGAGTTCTTCTATGTCCTTGCTGATTTTCTGTCTTGTTGTTCTATCAGTTGTTGAGAGAAGACATGTTGATGTCTCTAACAACAATAGTGGGCTTGCCTAATTCTTTTAATTCTATATCACTTTCACTTCACTTATTTGGCAGCTCTGTTGTTTAGTGCATACACATTGAGGCTTAGTATGTCTTCGTGGTTGGTAACTCTTTTATGATTATGTAATGTTCCTCTATGTCCCTGGTAACTTTCTTTGCTTTGAAGTCTACTTATTCTGACATTAATGGAGCTGCTCCTGATTTCTTTTGACTAATGTTTGGATGGTATATCTTTTTCCATCCTTTCACACTCAGCCTACATGTATCATTATATTTGAAATGAGTTTCTGGTAAACAGCATATATTTAGGTCATGGTTTTTTAACACACTGCAAATCCATTTTTTAACTGATGCATTTAGACCACTGATATTTCATTATTGCTGTCTTAGGGCTTAAGTATGTTAGTTTTTGTTTTCTCTTTGCTCTCTCTCTTATTAAATGAGACATAATTGACATATAACATTGTATTAGTTTAGCTATACAACATAATGATTTGATATATGTACATATTGTAAAATAATTACCAGAATAAGATTAGTCAACATCCATCTCCACACATAGTTACAGTGTTTTTTCTTTTGATGACAACTTTTGAGATTGACTCTCTTAGCAACTTTCAAATATACAATACTTTACAGTAAAGTATACTCACCATGCTGTACATTACATCTTCAGGACTTATAACTGGAAGTATGTACCTTTTGACCACCTTCACCAATTTTGTCCAGTTCCCACCTTTGGTAAGCACCAATCTGTTCTCTGTATCTATGAATTTGATTTTTCTTAGATTCCACATATACATGAGATCACATGGTATTTGTCTTTCTCTGTCTGGCCTATTTCACTTAGCATAATGGCCCTCAAGGTCCATCCATAGTGTTACAGATGGAAAGATTTCATTCTTTTTTATGGCTGAGTAATATTCCATTGTGTGTGTGTGTGTGTGTGTGTGTGTGTGTGTATACACACACCACATTTTCTTATCCCTTTATCCTTCAGTGGACACTTAGGTTGCTTCCATGTTTTGGTTATTGTAAATAATGCTGCATTGAACATGGAGGTGCGTATATCTTTTCAAGTTCGTGTCTTCATTTCCTTCAGATAAATACCCAGAAGTGGATTTGCTGGGATCATTTGGTAGTTCTATTTTTCATTTTTTGAGGAACCTCCATACTGTTTTCCATAGTAGCTGCACCAGTCTACATCCCCACAACCAGTGCACCAGGGGTCCCTTTTCTTCACATCCTTGCCAACACTTGTTATTTCCTGTCTTTTTGATAATAGCCATTCTCAGAGATGTGAGGTGATATCTCCTTGTGGTTTTGATTTACATTTCCCTGATGATTAGTGATACTGAGCCCCTTTTCATGTACTCATTGTCCATCTGTATGTTTTCTGTGGGAAAACGTCTATTCAGTTCCTCTGCTCATTTTTTTTCAAGTAATTTTATTGCGATGATAATGGTTTATAACATTGTATAATTTTAAGTGTAGATATTATTTATCAGTTTCTGAATACACTTCATTGTGCTCACCCCAGTAGTCCTATTTTTATCCATCATCATACATATGTGCCCCTTTACCCTTTTCACCCAACCCTAACCCCCTTTCCCTCTGGTAACCACTAATCTGTTCTATTTATCCATGTATTTGTTATCCTCCATATGTGAGTGAAATCATGCAGTATTAGTCTTTCTCTGTCTGGCCTATTTCGCTTAACATGAGACTCTCAAGCTCCATCCATGTTGTTGCAGATGGGACAATTTTGTCTTTTTTTTTATGGCTGAGTGGTATTCCATTTTATATATATACCACATCTTTATCCATTTATTTGTATAAGGGCACATGGGTTGCTTCCACATCTTGGCTTTTGTGAATAATGCTGCAGTGAACATAGGGGTGCATAAATCTCTTTGGATCATTGATTTCAAGTTCTTTGGATAAATACCCAGTAGTGGGATAGCTGGATCATATGGTATTACTATTTTTAATTTTTTGAGAAATCTCCCTACTGTTTTCCATAGTAGCTACACCAGTTTGCATTCCTATCAGCAGTGTGTATGAGGGTTCCATTTTCTCTACATCCTCTCCAACATTTGTTGTTTATTGTCTTGGTAATTATAGCCACTCTGACTGGTGTAAGTATCTCATTGTAGTTTTGACTTGGATTTCCCTGATAATTAGCAATGTTGAACATTGTTTCATGTTTCTTTCAGCCATCTGTGTATCTTCTTTGGAAAAATGTTCATATCCTCTGTCCATTTTTTGATCAGTTGTTTGTTTGGTTTTTTTTGTTGAGTTGTATGAGTTCTTTGTATATTTTGGAGATCAACCCCTTGTCAGATAAATGATTTGCAAATATTTTTTCCAAGTTGGTGGGTTGTCTTTTTTTTTGTTCATGGTTTCCTTTGCTTTGCAGAAGCTTTTTAGTCTGATGTAATCCCATTTGTTAACTTTTTCTTTTGTTTCCCTTGCCTGAGTAGACATAGTATTCGAAAAGATGTCTAAGACCAATGTCAAAGATTGTACTGCCTATATTTTCTTCTAGGAGGTTTATGGTTTCAGGTCTTACATTCAAATCTTTAATCCATTTTGAGTTAATTTTTGTGTATGGTGCAAGATAATGGTCTACTTTCATTCTTTTGTAGGTGGCTGTCCAGTTTTCCCAACGCCATTTATTTATTGAAGAGACTTTCCTTTCTGCATTGTATGTTCTTGGCTCCTTTGTCGAAAAATAACCATCCATAGATGTGTGGTTTTATTTCTGGGCTTTCAATTCTGTTCATTGATCTGTTTGTCTGTTTTTGTGCCAGTAACATGCTGTTTTGATTACTGTAGCTTTGTAGTATGTTTTAAAGTCAGGGATTGTGATGACTCTGGCTGTGTTCTTTTTTTCTCAGGATTGCTTTTGCTATTTGGGGTCTTTTGTTGTTACATATAAATTTTTGGATTCTTTGTTATATTTCTGTGAATGTCATTGGGATTCTGATTGGGATTGCATTGAATCTGTAGATTGCTTTAGGTAGTACAGAATTTTAACTATGTTTATTCTTCCAACCCACAAACATGGAATATCTTTCCATTTCTTTATGTCTTCTTCAATTTCTTTCAATAACGTCTTATAGTTTTCACTGTACTGGTCTTTCACTTCTTTGGTTAAGTTTATTCCTAGATATTTTATTCTTTTTGTTGTGATTGTAAATGGGATTGTAGTCTTGATTTCTCTTTCTGCTAGTTAGTTGTTAGTGTATAGAAATGCAACTGATTTTTTAAAATTGATTTTGTACCCTACAACTTTGCTGTAGTTGTTGATTATTTCCAATAGTTTTATGGTGGGTTCTTTAGGGTTTTCTATATATAGAAGCATGTGATCTTCAAATATTGAAGGTTTCACTTCTTTCTTTCCAATTTAGATTCCTTCTTTTCTTTTTCTTGCCTAATTACTCTGGCCAAAACCTCCAGTACTATATTGAATAGGAGAGGTGAGAGTGGGCACCCTTGTTGTGTTCCCGTTATCAGAGGGCTGGCTTTCAGTTTTTTGCCATTAAGTATGATGTTGGCTGTGGGTTTGTCATATATGGCCTTTATTTTGTTGAGGTACTTTCCTTCTATACTCATTTTATTCAGAGTTTTTATCATAAATGGATGTTGGATCTTGTCAAATGCTTGCTCTGCATCTATTGAGATGATCTTGTGATTCTTATTCATCATTTTGTTAATGTGGTATATCACACTGATTGATTTGCAGATGTCAAACTGTCCCTGCATCACTGGAATAAATCCCACTTGATGGTGGTGTACGATCCTTTTACTGTGTTGCTGTATTCAGTTTGCCAATATTTTGTTGAGGATTTTTACATCAAAGTTCATCAGCAATATTGGCCTGTAATTTTCCTTCTTTGTGTTGTCCCTGTCTGATTTTGGTATCAGGGTAATGTTGGCCTCATAGAATGAGTTAGGAAGTGTTCTGTCTTCTTCAATTTTTTTGGAATAGTCTGAGAAGGATAGGTATTAAATCTTTGAATGTTTGGTAGAATGCTCCAGAGAATTTGATTACTGTTTCCATCTCTTTACTTGTGATTGGTCTATTTAGATTCTCTATTTCTTCCTGATTGTTTTCAGAGGTTGTATAAGTCTAAGAATTTATCCATTTCTTCTGGGTTATCCACTTTGTGGGCATATAGTTTTTCATGGTATTCTCTTATAGTCTTTTGTGTTTCTGCAGTATGTGTTGTAATTTCTCCTCTTTCATTTCTAATTTTATTTATTTGAGCCTTCTCTCTTTTTTCTTGGTGAGTCTGGCTAAGGGTTTGTCAATTTTGTTTATCTTCTCAAAGACCAGCTCTTAGTTTCACTAACCCTTTATACTGTTTTTTAAGTCTCTATTTCATTTATTTCTGCTCTAATTTTTATAATCTCCCTCCTTCTGCTGACTTTGGGCTTTGTTTGTTCTTCTTTTTCTAATTCTCTTAGGTGTAGTTTAAGACCACTTATTTGAGATTTTTCGTGTTTGTTAAGGTGGACATGGATTGTTATGTATTTCCGTCTCAGGACCACTATGCTGCATCCTATATGAGTTAAATTTGGTAAAGATGGTATTAGAGAACAAGCTGTTATATCTAAATTAGCTAAAGAGGCAATAATTAATGCTATCCAAGACTTTAGTGAATGACTGGTTGCCTCTTTTGTATTTGCCATAGCTTGGAAAACTTTTGGTTTGGATGGTGGGAGGGATGACTGTGTTCACTGAAGGATTTGCAAACTGATATGTTCTCATTTTCTAGTTTAGAACGCAATATGGCTTTACACTCTCTTATTTCACACTTCTGGTAAGTTTTATCACTATATTTTCTACTTGAAACCAATTGTCAAACCAAACTATCAATCAGTTATTTTATGTTTTATGGCAAAATTGCCTTATGGCCAATAGTTATGCAGTGAAAATGTCTGTGGCAAAAATGCTGCAAAGATGTCTATGGCACAGATACTTACAGCTAAAGTACCTAGAACCACTTTTTATGCATGTATTGAGATTATCATATGATTTTTATCCTTCCTTTTGTTAATGTGGTGTATCACATTGACTGATTTGTGCATGTTGAACTATCCTTGCATCCCTGGAGTAAATCTCATTTGATCATAGTGTATGATCCTTTTAATGTATTGTTGAATTCGATTTGCTAATATTTCATTGAGGATTTTGCATCTATGTTCATCAGGGATATTGGCCTCTAATTATTCTTTTCTTCTATTGTCCTTGTCTGGTTTTGATATCAGGGTACTGCTGGCCTCATAAAATGAGTTTGGAAGTAAAATGAGTTTGGAAATGTTCCCTGCTCTTCTGTTTTTTGGAAGAGTTTGTGAAGGGTTGGTATTAATTGTTCTTTAAATGTTTGGTAGAATTCACCAGTGAAGTCATCTGGTCCTGGACTTTTGTATGTTGGAAAGTTTTTGATTGCTTATTTAATCTTCTTAACTTCTTAACTTCATAATTGTTCTGTTCAGATTTTCTGTTTCTTCATGGTTCTATCTTGGTAGGTATATGTTTCTAGGAATTTTTCATTTCTTCTAGGTTGTCCAGTTTGTTGGCACATTTGATTGGATTAAGGTGATCAGCCCACACTCTTTCTGCTTAGTGGAGGGAAAGGAGAATTCTCTCTGGAGCAATATAACATCATTGGAGCCTCTCTGAGTTTTTGGATTCAAGGTGTAGAATTCAATGAAAAAAATTAGCAGCAAAGCTAAGAAATAAGATTATACCACTGAAAAACAAGGGAACAGACAGACAATACAAACAAATTCACAGGTGGTCCAGGTATGGAGCATTGGTAGACAAAATACCACTATGATTTGGTTAGCATTTTTTTTGTTTCAAGAACACAGTCTCTTTTAAGTAACCTCAGGAATTAAAGGGGTTGTTGTTAGCTCTCATAGAACTGAGATTCAGTTGTATTCTCCCAGCCTCTTTCTCACAAACCACCTTATTTCTGCTTGTCGATGGTGCTTCTGCTCCAGTCTCCTTTTTTTAAATCAGTGCATATAAGACTATATACAAAAATTTACTTTATTTTTATATACAAAAATCAAGCATATAGTAAACGAAACTCAAAAATATACCATTTACAATAGCATAAATATGCTAAATACATATAAATTAAGGGAAGATATGCAAGACTTTTACATGGAAAATTGTGAAATATTAAGGAAAATTGAAGACTTAATGGAAGGATATATAGCAATATGGAAGATTCAGTGTTCTAAATATCCCAACTCTCCATAAACTGATTCTATAGATTCAATGCAAACCCAATTAAAGTTTTAACAATAATTTTTATGTAAAGTGACAATGGAAATGAAAACGCAAATAACCAAGAATACTCAAGGCAATTCTGAACAACAAAGCTAAAAGACTTACATTACTAGAAACGCAGACTCTGCAAATCTGTAGTAATTGAAACAGTGATAATGGTGCAAAGATAGATATAGTTTAGTCACCTGATTTATGACAAAGATGACACTGCAGTGCAGTAGATAAAGGATAACCTTTTAAACAAATGGTGCTGGGTCATTTGGATTTCACATATTTAAAACATAAACTTTTAAAACCCTGCTCCACAGTGTATACAAAAGTCAATTCTAGATGGAGTATAGATCTAAATGTGAAAGGTAAAACAAAGATCTTAAAGAAAACATAAGAAATCTCTTTGTGATCTTGGAGTATTACAAGCTTTCTTAAACAGGGCACAAAATGTCGTAAACATAATGGAAAAAAATGAGTAAATTGGAGTACATTAATACTAAAAACTTCTGTCCATCAAAAGACAATATTAAAAAAGTGAAAAAGGCAACACAGGAGTGGGAGAAAACATCTATAGTGCATAGGGCCAACAATGGATTTGTATCAGGAACATATAAAGAACTCCTGAAAATCATATGAAGAATGATGATCAAAAGTCTTGAAAGGCACTTCACAAAACTTACATTCAAATTTTTAATAAAAATATAAAAAGATGCTCAACTTCATGAGTCATCAGGGAAATATAAATTAAAACTACAATGTAATATACTATACACCCTCCAGAATAAGTAAAATGGTGGCAGGGGATAATAAATGTTGGCAAAGATGGGGATGAACTGGAGTTCTCATGTATGGATAATAAAAATGTAAATTGCTTCACCTACTCTGGAGAAATCTTTGGAGGTGCCCACTACAGTTGACTCTGTATAGAAATGTATAGGTATATTCACAAAGGACATGTAGAAAAGAGCCCTAAGTTGGAAACAACTCAAGTGTCCATCAGTAACGAAATGAATAAACAAATTGTGGTATATATTTGTGGCATACAATGGAATAACATACATAATAATATGGGTGCATTTCACAAATATAATGTTAAGTGAAATAAGTCAGGCCCCAACCCTCCCCCCAAAAACAACCTTAATAGTCATCTCTATACATTACTACAGTACATTTATTTATGAGGGCACCTACTTTAGATAAGAATGCATGATTCTCTTCCAAGATCAGGTAAAACTTGTCTGTAGTATTAGAAGTCAGGAGTGTTTATGCTTTGGAGGTATGAGGAGCGGGGACAAGGGAACCTTTTGGGGATTCTGATAAAGTTCAGTAATATTATCTGGATGCTGGTTTATATGGGTATGTTCACTGAGTTCAACACTCAGAGTGTGTACAGTCCTCCAAATGTATGTTATACTTTAACATTTACTTAAAAAGTACACACTCATTTTCCAATGATAGAAATAAAATTCAGCCCTTTAGAAGCAAATTTTGTGATTTAACCATATTCTTTGTTGGAACCCCATGCTTTAGGACAGAAGTTTGTAATGACAGCTAAGTTATTGTACAGGCTTTAGAAAAAAAGGAAAAGTAGGTAATAGAAATATAAATTTATCTCTTGAATTGTTTGGTCAACAAATAGATATGTAAATTCTAAATAAATTAATATATCTACTGGTTGGCATTCTGACTGTAAAGGAACCTAGAGATTTCTCCCCTACCACCATTGCTAGTTATTTCCTTTTATCTGAGTAAAAGACTTTCCTAAGCATTTAAGCACTTGAACTCAATTCTTAGAGAACAGGAAAAAAAAAAAGGACTATATACTCTTCGGATCTTTAAAATACTATTTATTTAAATCCTTTTAAA
This sequence comes from Equus caballus, assembly GCF_041296265.1. NCBI lineage: Eukaryota > Metazoa > Chordata > Mammalia > Perissodactyla > Equidae > Equus > Equus caballus. The sequence goes on along the minus strand of NC_091698.1, from coordinate 53,965,662 downwards.
AGGTATTGTTTTCAAGATTTCTTGAAATTCCTGACCTGAGTCATCTTTGTGATATGTCACACCCTGTCACATCAAGTTACCTTACATTGAATAAACAGAAGGTTATAAACTTAGCTTGCATACCACCTGACATGAAAATATTTGCCAGCTGTTTCTTCTGCTTAAATGAATGCATTCCAAATATCTAGATTATTAGCTTGGAAAAACTATAAATTTTATTAAAAAATAAAGAAATAGTCATCTCTGTAAATGACTACAATGCATACGTTTATGACTATACCTAATTCTAGATAAGGAAAGAGTTTTCCTAAAAACATATTTCTCTTTCACATTTTATCTTCTCTTTTGCCTTGCATATGAATGTATGTGCACAAACTTGTTTTACTTCCTTCTTAGAGGCAGTCTTAAGAGGAACATGGTAAATAATCTAGCACAAAAGGAATTTAGCCAGAATATAAAGAAAAAAGAATTAATTGAATTTTAACAGAAAATTAACCCCAGAAGTACTTATGGTACTTAGATTAACATACCATTTGTTATGAAAAAGCATTATGAAGATCTAAACACTTTTATTTCTGATTACTAAGGCAACATGAAGTGAGAAGTTTATAAGGATATTCAGATAATGTGGGAAAAAAGAATTTTTCTGACTGAGGAAAAGTAATCAGTCTTCACACACTCAACACTCTCTCCATTAATGTAATTTAGCTACATTAAGCAAATTTACTAAACAATGCTTAGTCCTCTGTCTCATATTTTGTTATTATAAACAGCTTTAAATCAAAATACCCACTGAATGAACAAGTCAGCTCTCTTTAGTTCTGGAGGGATTGCAGAAGTTTACCATTTAGTAAGTTAAGGGACTGTTTAGCTCAAAGTCTAAGGTAAAGAAATTCAGTTCTACATTAATATCATAACCTGCCAGCTTAATGATCAAAGGTGTCATAGATTGTACGAGACAGTGCTCAAAGCTGCTTTCTTATACTATGCTATGAAAATGGTTTAAGTACTGGCTTTTGGCATTGTTAGTATAATGTGGTAAACAAAGATGACAAAGAAAACCTTTATCACTATCTTTTTTATGCCAAAAAACCCCACAACCGATGAAAAGCATAACAACTCTGGGGCCAGTCCAGTGGCATAGTGGTTAAGTTTGCGCTCTCTGCTTCAGCAGCCCAAGGTTCAAGGGTTTGGATCCCATGTGCGGACCTACACACCACTCATCAAGCCATGCTGTGGCAGCATCCTACATACAAAATAGAGGAAGACTGCCACAGAGGTTAGCTCAGCAAGAATCTTCCTCAAGCAAAAAGAGGAAGGTTGGCAACAGATGTTAGCTCAGGGCCAATCTTCCTCACCCAAAAAATAAACCAAAAAACTCAAAAATAGGTAACTGGCAATGTTAGGCAGCAAGGGATATGGAAAATAGCAGTGGACTTGAAATAAAAAAGAATGGCAAAGTAGTTCAAAGTATGAGATTTGGAGTCAAACAAACAGGAATAGTTTTAAATTCTAACTCTGACACTTTGAGTCTCTGTGTCCTTATTTATAAATGGGAAAACTAAGACTTAACTCTTGATTGTTGTAAATATGAAACATAACAGTAATTGCAGAGCTTAGCACTATCCCTGGCAAATAACGTGCTAGTAAATAGTAGTTATTTTTATTTTTTATGAAGATTTGTTCCTTTATTTTCTTATTCTGATAATATTCTATTTTTAGATTCAGCATAGTAGGGTAGTTGAGAACATATGCTTTGAGGAAAAAAGGACCTATGTGTAACAGTTTTTCTCCATCATACTTTCTTCATCTGTAAAATAGATATGTTGTGAGATTGTTGTGACCATTAAATGAGGTAATGCACAAACGGTGTCTGACATATTCTCCAACATGTAGTAAGCACTTGATAAATAGTGGCTAAAATGACCTGGATTCTGGCTTTAGCCCAGCACTGATCACTATGTAACTTTGAACAAGTCACTCAGCCTTTTGGAATTTCATCCAAAGAACAGGCATAACAATACCTGTCCTGTTTGTCTTTTAGGGTTGTGGTGATGATAAAATGATGCAGGTGAGCACTTTGAAAAGTGTAAAGCCCATAAAAATGGATGGTATTATTATGGTTCTGATGGCAGTTTAGACATAAAGTACCATAATAATGGGATTTAAAAATCAGTTTTACACAATCAAGAACCTGTGGGGGCCAGCCCCCGGCTGAGTGGTTAAGTTCACGCGCTCTGCTACTGTGGCCCAGGGTTTGCCAGGTAGGATCCTGGGCACAGGCCTACGCACTTCTCATCAAGCCACAGTGTGGTGGCATGCCACATAGAAGAACTAGAATGACCTACAACTAGGATATACAACTATGTACTGGGGCTTTGGAGAGAAAAAAAAAAAAAGAGAGGAAGATTGGCAACAGATGTTAGCTCAGGGCCAATCTTCCTTACAAAAACAAACAAACTGTCTTCCAAAGTGGCTTTATCATTTTAAAAAAAAGCTGTGCTTGACTTCTGCTAGTTTTGCAGACAATACATAAGTGATGAACATTGTAGAAGCACCATTTTTCTCTGTTGAGTTTAGTTTATTATGGTCCTCAGCATCAGAAAAGCTAACTCAATATGAATATTTTGTCTTGTTCATCACTCAGGAATAAGATATTAATACTTGAATTTATGTACATTGTAGTATAGAGTGAATGGAAGGTTTTTACTGAGCAAAAAGAATTGAGGAAAAAAATTCTTTGGCCTCAGGAATTCACTTCTAACAGGAATGATATATTATTATGTTATCACATTAATTATAATTTATAAAGCCCTTTAAGTATGAAAAACACTCTATAAATGCTTAACATTTATTGCTAGTAACACCTAACAAGGTTAAGCTCTTCTTCAAGATGCAGCTACTGCTTGATGAGTTAGTTGTTAAATAACATGACATGCCAAAAAGGGAGCTGCTATATCATGTGAGTGATTTCATGATTATAGCAATCATTAGAACTTCTATTATGAAATAGTTACAACTATTAAAACATGATTCTTCTAAGGTTATTATTGTCTTAGAAAATCGAGGCACTGAAAAGTGAAATAATTAATTTGACTCCACACTTCAAGCTGGCACAGAATAAGATGTAAACTTCCGGGAAACTCCTGAAGTTTTGGTGCTGTAGAGCTAGACTGTCCAATATGGAAACCACTACAATGTGTGGCTGTTGAAGTCTTGAAACATGGCTAGTATGACTGAGGAACTAATTTTTATATTTTATTTTAAATAATTTAAATTTAAAAATTGTAAAAATTGTAAGAATGTATGGACCAACTTGGGTACCTGAAACTACTTCTTTAACTCTAAGATTCATGAAATCTAAATACAGATGAAGTATTTATGATGAAAATTTAACATTTGATTTGAAATATATTTTAAGATATAGTAGAAAATTTAAAGTTCTGTATGTGGCTTGCATTGTATTCTATTGGACAACACTGCTATACAGGTTCAAAGACATGCATGAATTATATATGATATGGACCCTACTCCCTCGTTTACTTTTCCACTTAAATTATAGGAAGTTAGAGAAGAATATGTGAATGTTAAAAATTCAATTCTGGTAGTTGTAGAATCAAGAACAGTTATAGGTCTTTTGATATGTGGTGACTTGGCCTTTAGGAACCATAACATGGGATTAACCATGACCGCATAACCTCGATGTGCTCTTAAATGACTAACAAAAACCAAAGCAAAGCAACCAACAAATTTGCTGATTTCTGTGATGTAAATACTTCTACTGTGGCCATTTTCGAGCTACCAACAGGATTTCACTGAACTTGGAATCGGGTAGAGATACACTCAGTTGGCACTTGCAAAGCCACAGGAGCCAGCCTTAGTGCATTAGTGGAATATTTTATGAGTTCCTGACATCCACATTTCTTGAAAGATATGTATGTATGTATGTGGTGGAGGCTGAAATAGATCAGCTTTAAACTAAATTCTACCCTATAGCAAATTATAGGATGATTAAATGTGGGAATCTAGGGCATTTTATTTTCTTTAAACCTTTGGAACCTAAGTGACTATAAAAATCCTGGTTCTTCCCTGATTCCCCTTGAGAATATAGATTTGTGGTTTTATGAAGCTGTATTTTAATTGTAAAATGGTTAAAAAGAGGTAAAGATACTGCTTACTTTTGATAAAGCAGATGCATAATTTTAACACATAAACTTTATAGACCAACTATGTGACAGAGTTTTTTTTGTGAATAGAGATTTCCCTGGGGACATGGTAGGGGTATAGGAAGATTACCTTCAGAATTGATATAAATTCTGACACATTATACAGAGAATTTTATACATGCAAAATGTCTCTGAGAGGTCCAAATTTAGCTCTAAAGTTCAATAATTTTATGATTTTGGTCAGCTAATATATGTGAAATCATTCTGTTTATTTGGAAATTATTCAGGTTTTATATTAGCTCCTCTGCTTGGGCATCTTGATGTTACTCTATACCGAAATTTATTGTAGCAAAAGTTGTAAGTCTTTTAGAGGCAGTAGTTAAGAGGATTTAATTCAAAAGTATTCTTTGAATAAAGCAATTCCCTTGCTAAGAGAATACTCAAACTTATTTTTTTCAGTATGAGTTTGTACTCTTAGGTGGATAAGAATAAATGATTTCTTTCTTTCTTTTTTGCAAGAGAAGATTCACTCTAAGCTAACATGTGTTGCCAGTCTTCCTCCGTTTTTTTTCTCCCCACTCCTGCAGGCCCCAGTGCATAGTTGTGTATACTTTTAAGTTCTTCTGGTTCTTCTATGTGAGCTGCTGCCATAGCATGGCTACTGACAGGCCAGTGGTGTGGTTCCACACCCAGGAACCAAACCCAGACCGCTGAAGCAGAGTGCACTGAACGTTAACCACTAGGCAATCAGGGCTGGCTCTAAATGATTTTTTTTCACAGAGCTATCTGTTGTCTAGAATTTTATAGTGTCTTAGTTTGGGTTCTATCCAGTCATATCTAATCATATGCATAGAAATTTTAGTGTTGAAAAAGACTTAGATTCTTCTAGTTGTATCTGCTTATTTTATACATGCGCAAACTGAGACCCAAAAAAGTGACTATTTAAAAGTTACATGGTTAGTCTTGAAAGTTTAGCTAAAACTATAATTCAGTTTTCCTTACTACTGCCTTAGTATTCTTAAAGTTTATAGCACATTAGTGCATGAATTGATTTGTCCATTCACATTTTTGGATTATTGATAGAAGATACTTTTGTTGTAATTCATACTAGCCAAGTTAGCACATGTTCTATTTATTCTTAACTTCATGGTTTCATTAGTTACTCTTAATATTACATACCAATCCTCAAGCAAAATTCTTCATTATTTACTTGCAGAAAATTTAATTGGCAGTAATTCTGTCCTGGATCAGCACAGTTTACTAGTCTGACTAATAAGTAAATCTTGAGAAGAAAGCTTGAGACATTGACTCCTTTCTGAAAAGGAGAAAAAGTAGGGTTAAAGCCCAAATAGTTTGATGTTTGCACTTTTCTCACAGAAAAAGACTATTATCTTTTGCTAAGTTAATGTCAATTTATGACTAGGTGAGTTCTGAAAACATGACACCTTATTTCATAATATAGTGAACTAGTATAGCAGAGCTCAAAAATGTTACATATTTAAACAATGGAAAGGTTTGACCTGAAAATAAATACTTAATTTAGAGAAAATTTCTACTTAAGGTAATTAAGAATTGGTATTATTTAATATGTAACATTCTGTGATTGACAATATTATGTCATCACAAAGAAAGGAACAAAGGTTGGATAATTATGTATTCTTAGGAACTTTACTGAAAACTATAAATCCCTTTTAAGTTATACATGTAATATAGTCTTGTATAGACCTCTGCAGCTAAGCAAAGCAGTTAGTCTTTGATGTGCTTATAATTATGAAGGGTTTAGGATTATGTCTCTAGGCAAAAATGCCTAGAGGTAGAAAGGTAACTGACATCATGACATAATAAAGAGAAGATAGGTGAATTGGAGCTAAAAGCAGGTTGGCATGAATATAGGTCCTCAGTTGAACAAGTAATTTAATATAGCCTCTCAAGCACAGTGTAGGTAAAACAGTTAACCACAATTTTAAATTGTTTGTAGAATTAAAAACTGCTTTTGTAGCTTAATTTTAGAAGAATTCTATATTAATAATGAGATATTTTAAGTATAAGAGCAAATCTTTACCTTCATCTATGTATTGTCTACTAGATATAATTTTATACATTTTTACAGTGGTACCATGATTTTATAGTAAAAACAAAAAGGCATTTAGGAAGAAGATAACTTACTAAAAATTGGGGTTTTGAATGATTTTTAATGACATGGGAACATAGTCACAGCATACCAATGGGTAACAAAAATAAATGATTCAAATTTTGCTAAATATCTACACAGCAAAAAGAGGAAATAAATAGACTAACATTATCAGTTATCTTTGGGTAATAATGACTAATCTTTATCATCATTATACTATATTTTAAAAATACTGCATTCTCTAAAGTTCTCGATCAAGCACAAATAAGCTTTTATATCAGAATTTTAAGATACACACACATATATATATATTTGTGTGTGTGTGAGGAAGATTGGCCCTGAGCTAACATCTGTGTCAATCTTCCTCTTATTTTTTATATGTGGGATGCCACCACAGCATAGCTTGATAGGCAGTGTGTATGTCCACGCCTGTGACCTGAACCTGTGAACCCCAGGCTGCTGAAGTGAGTGTGTGAACTTAACCACTATGCCACTGGGCCTCCCCGGGAATTTTAAAATGTATCTTAAAAGGAGATGGCAGCTTATAAAGCTACAGCCTTTTTATAACATAGTATTTGAAAGATCACATACGATAAGAGTATTTGGAAATATAATGCATTTGGAAGAATTTCTTAATGTAGCTGTCAATGTATTTGTATTTTTCTTTCTTTTTGAGGAAGATTAGCCCTGAGCTGACATCTGTCACCAAGCCTCCTCTTTTTGCTGAGGAAGACTGGCCCTGAGCTAACATCCATGCCCATCTTCCTCTACTTTTCATATGTGGGATGCCCACCACAGCATGACTTGGCTTCACAAGTAGTGTATAGGTCCGCACCCGGGATCTGAACCGGTGAACCCCAGGCTGCCAAAGTGGAACGTGTGAACTTAACCGCTCTGCTGGTCTGGCCCCCCCCCGTGTTTGCATGTTAAGTGCAGCTGGGAATTTGTTTGAATAGGGTTTTAAAAATACTTTATGTGCATATGAGGATTATATAGAGGATGTTGTTTCCCCATTTTGCTTGTTTTCTTCTTCTAAACACTATTCTTCAAATCTCATTGTAACAGATGAAGTGTTAGCTGTCCCCCCAGTGGCTGTTGCTTTTATAGTTATAGATGTTTTGCCGAGTCATGGTCACCCCACTAAAGATATTTCCCAGACTTTCTTACAGTTAGGTGTAGCCTTATGACCAGATTCTGTCCAATGGGATATGAGCAGAAGTGATGTGTGACAAATCCTGGGTTACTCCCTAAACAAGAAGAGAATATGCTTTCCTTCTTCTTTTTGCTCCTTCTTGAAGGCAGGGATACAAATCTTCAACGATGCAGATGAAGGCTATACCCTAGAGATAACAAAGCAACACCATAGGAGTCTGGTAGTCTGATACCAGCATACTTTACCAGTCCTGGAACACCTCCCAGGATTGTTAAAAGAAATAACATTCTTTGTTACTTCATTGTGGTCTCTTGTTACAGCAGCCTAGACTATTCCATACCTAATACTCTTATTGGGATTATACCACCACTAGTCCACCACCGGTGAAGCTCATTTAATCTTGCCACTTTGATTTGATATAGTATTGGAGATCCTACCCAGAGAAGTTAGGTAAGAAAAAGAAATAAAAGGCATCTGAATCAGAAAGGAAGAAGTACAAGTGTCTCTTTTTGCAGCTGATGTGATACTATACACAGAAAACCCTAAAGACTCCACCACAAAAATTTTAGAATAAAAGAATTCAGTAAAGTTGGAGGATATGAAATCAATATACAAAAATCTATTGCATTTCTATATACTTGTAACAAATTATCAGAAAGAGAAATTAAGAAAACAATCTCATTTACAACTGCATCAAAAAGAATGAAATAAAACAAATTTAACTGTACACTGAAAACTACAAGTCTCGGATGAAAGAAATTTAAGAAGATGCAGATAAATGGAAAGATATACTCTGCTCATGGATTGGAAGAATTAATATTGTTAAAATGTCCATACCACCCAAGCTATCTATAGATTTAGTGCCATTGCTTTCAAAATTCCAATGGCATTTTTCACAGAAAAAGACAAAACAATCCTAAAATTCATATGGAAGCACAAAAGAACAAAGCTGGAGGCATCACACTTCCTGATTTCATACTATACTACAAAGCTACTGTAATTAAAACAGTATGGTATTGGCATAAAAATAGACAAACCAATGGAACAGAATGGAGAGACCAGAAATAAACTCATGCATATACATCAGATATATTTGACAAGGGAGTCAATACGGAAAGGACAGTCTCTTCAATAAATGGTGATGGGAAAACTAGATGCATGCAGAAAAGTGAAATTGCACCCCTATCTTACACCACTCACAAAAATTAACTCAAGGTGGATTAAAGACTAAACATAAGAACTGAAACTATAAAACTCTTAGAAGAAAACATAGAGAAAAAGCTCCTTGACATTGGTCTTGGCAGTGATTTTTTCAAAATGACACCAAAAGCACAAACAACAAAGGCAAAAATAAGTGGGACTACATCAAACTAAAAAAGCTTCTGCACAGCAAAAGAAACAGTGAAAAAAAAAAAAAAAGAAAAGCACACACACACACACAAAAACACTGAAAAGGCAACCTATGAAATGGGAGAAATTATTTGCAAACCACATGGTTTGTGCTGCCGGGTGCTGCCACTATGGAAAACAGTATTGAGGTAACTGATAAGGGGTTAATATCCAAAATATACAAGGACTCACATATTTCAATAACAAAACAAACAAACAACCTGAATAAAATATTGGCTGAAGATCTGAATAGACATTTTTCCAAAGAAGACATACAGATGCCAATAGGTAGGTACATGAAAAGGTGCTCAACGTCACATCAGGGAAATGCAAATCAAAACCACAATGAGATCACCTCACACCTGTGAGAATGGCTATTATCAAAAAGACAAGAAATAAGTGTTGGTGGGGATGTGGAAAAAGGGAAACCCTTGTGCTCTGCTGGTGGGATGTAGACGGGTGCTGCCACTATGGAAAACAGTATTGAGGTTCCTCAGAAATGAAAAATAGAACCATCAAACTTTGAAGGAAATGAAGACAAGAACTTGAAAAAATATATGCATCCCAATGTTCACTGCAGCAGCATTTACAATAACCAAGACATGGAAGCAACCTAAGTGTCCATTGATGGATGAATGGATAAAGAAAATGTGGAATATACATACAATGGAATATTAGTCAGTCATAAAACTTAAGGAAATCTCGCAATTTTCTACAACATAGATAGACCTTGAGGACGTTGTGCTCAGTGAGGTAGGTCAGGCACAAAAAGACAAATACTGTATGATCTCACTTATATGTGGAATCTTAAGGAAAAAAAATGAACTCAGATACAGAGAACAGATTGGTGGTTGGGGTGTGTGTGTGTGAAATGAGTGAATGAGGTCAGGGGTACAAACATCCAGTTATAAAATGAATAAGTTCTGGGGATGTAATGTACATCATAGTGACTAGTTAAGGTAACTGTATTGTATATTTGAAGGTTGTTCAGAGAGTGAATTGTAAGAGTTCTTATCACAAGAAGAAGAATTTGTAACTATGTGTGGTGATGCATGTTAAGCAAACTGATTGTGATCATTTTGTAATATATATAGATATCAAATAATTATGTTGTACCTGACACTAATATAATATTATATGTCAATTACCTCAATAAAAAACCCCAGTACCCATATGATATATGCCCATTATATGATATATATATATCAGTGAAGAGTATAAAAAGTAGGAAATGAAAATTTCCTCAGAAATTCCCACCTTTCAGAGATAACCATTGATAATAGTAAGGTGTATATCCTTCCAGATTTTCAGGATATGTATGTGTGAGTATATATTTTTCTATACAAATATCAATACATGCCGTTCTTTCATATCTTTTAAAGCTTCAGGATAGAGATATATTGAATGGATGTACCATAATTAAATTAAAATTCTCTTTAAGTGGAGGAAAAAAATACATCTAAGGAAAGATGTGCAAGACCAGTACAGTGAAAATTATAAAAGATTTCTGAGAAAAAATACAGAAGATCTATATAAATTGAGGGATATATCATATTTACGTATTGGAAAACTCAACTCAATATTATAAAGAAATCAATTCTGCCCACGTTTTTGTCTATGGATTTAATGCGATTTCAACCAGAATTTCAGCCCTCCCCCATTTTTTTCTTGGGGGAGGGTGCAAGCTGATTTTGAAATTTATATGGAAATATAAAGGAATAGCTATGGCCATCTTAAAGAAGAACAAAGCTGGACAACTTGCATTACCAGATATTAAGACTTAAAGCCAGAGTTCCTCAAAACAGTGAGATATTTGTGTAAGTACAAACACATCAATAAAATAGAGTCCAGAAACAGTTTATATATATATATATATATATACTGTCACATATACAAAATTACAATGTCTCCCCCATCAGAATGGCTAAAATGAGAAAGACAGACAATACCATGTATCAGTGAGGATGGAGCAAACTGGGACTCTTATGCACTGTTGGTAAAAAGGTAAGCTGTTACAATTACTTTGGAAAACTGAAGTAGCTACTAAAGTTGAACATATGCATATATCCTGTGTCCCAGAAATTCCACTTCTAAGCACATACCCAACAGATCTGTACATATGTCCATTCAGACATACATAAGAATGTTCATAGCAACATTATTCACAATAGCCCCAAATTTGAAACAAACCAAATATCCATCAAAAGGATAATGGATAAAGTTGTACTATATTCACATATTGGAATACTATTATATAGCAATAAGAATGAAAGAATTACAATTATATGCAACATTATGGAAGAATCTCATGCTCATAATGTTGACTAAAAGGAGCCAAATATAAAAGAATATGTGTGTGATTCTATTTCTTAAAAGTTTGAAAAAAGGCAAAACTAACATGTGGTGTTATAGTGAGGATAGTTGGGCTGGGGTGTTGTATCTTGAAGAGGATATCAGAGGGCTTCTGGGGTCCTGGTAATGTATATTACTTGGTCTGGATACTGGTTTCAAGGATGTGTTCATTTTGGGAAAATTCACTGAGTCATACATTTATGATTTGTGCAGTTTTCTGTATGTATGTTACACTTCAATAAAAAATTACCAAATTATTCAGATTATCACAATTCAACTTCTCTGGCAACTCTTGCTTTTTAACTATGTTGACGGCTACTATGTGTGATACTTTTTTACAGAGTGTCCCATGTAACAGAACTACTTCTACTTAAATACTCCTTTGATACCTTACATAATTTGCCCTCTTGCTTGCATCAAAGAGCTCCTTTGAAACCCAAAAACTTAATTACTTTCTGCTTTGGGAAAAGTTTGAGAGAACAGTTGAATTAAATTGAGGGAATTTGAGAAAAATTAGCTTTCCCCAGCATGATGTGGGCTCTAAGGAAGACCTAGGCAGAGTCTATGATGAGGAAACAAGACACTCTTTCCTAATTCCGTTTGGAATTGTGAGTGGAAGTTACCCCAGTTTTCTGGAACAAAAGTGGAGTAGAACATTCATTTAAGATGTTCACCTCTTGATTGTTACTGTTATTACTGAATGATGTCTTTGTCAAGGGATAGTAACTGAAGTCAAAGTGTAAGGCTTGAAAAAGGCTGAAAAATGGGGAGTAACAGGGTTTCAGTGAAGAAAAGATATTTGCTAGAAATGAGGCAGGGCTCAAAGTGGGGAAACACCAAGCTCTCTGGCTAGGAATTATCAGCTGGCCACAGTAACCTGATCAAAGAATACACAGGGCACAGGACACATTTTGGTGAATTGTGGAGTTTCTTCATTTTTCTGAAATTTCATGATAATCTCTTCACATTCCTTTTCACTCTTAGTAAATTTGAATAGCTTTAAAATGCAAAAATGGCCTTTATTATATCTGATACCCTGATGGAAAAGGCAGAGTACATGACAACTAAGGAAAATTCCCATAAAATTTGCTACGAATTAACCTCTTCCTGTGTTTTCCTAAATGGCTGGAGGGGTAGGGATGGAGAATATTTGTATCCCCATTATATAACATCATAATTCCTACTAAGATGGCATGGTTTCATCATTTAGTTAAAGGTAACTTCACATAATAAATAGAAATTACACCTACCTCACAGAGTTGTGGCGAGTATTAAATTAGTTAATATCTGTAACTTAGAATAATACCTGGCCCACCGTAAGCATTCAATAATTACTAGCTATTGTTGCTGTTTAGAGGCTCGTCAATATCCTTAGCAAGTAACAAGATACAGTGATAAGTCAACTGCAGTTCTTATTCTAATATTGTATTAAGAGGGAGTATTCCTTATCCATTAGGAATGGAGATTTGAAAGTGGTCTTTGCATCTTTTTGGTTTGATCAATTTGGACTTCTTTCAGGGTTGGGAAAGGAGAACAGAATTATCTTTCTGGTAAGTAATTGTCAGCTTTGGTATTTCGGTTCAGAGCTATCCTGGCCGCATGGCTTTGAGTTCTTCAGTACCACCTTGAAGATTGGGCTCTGGTGGTGATGTTAGAGAAGCTGATAGCTGCTCCCTTTGGCTATAAACAGCATTACAAAAACAAAGCACAAGATGATCTATCAGTGGAGAGGCTTATTATAATATTTTCAAGCAACTTACAAAGTAGAAATCTTATTGAAACTTCTTTGTTTCATAGGAGTTCCCCAAAGAAATGAATTCTATTACAGTTCTGAGGATCCTCTGCCTAATCTAGGAATAGGAAATATCAAGAGGAATAGGAATTGGGATGTCCAGAGATCAATTCTTCCAGGTTTAGTTACATTAGAAAGACTGAGTTTAGGGGAAAAAAGCTCATGTTGATAATACAATTGTTTTTAAAAACTATCATTTTTCTATATTATAAAGTTTTGAATGGACCTTTAGATTCATTTTAGGCTTCTGATTTGTCTTCTTTGGAAGACTACACTGTAAAATGACTCTAATGGCTTCTAAATGAAAACAAATCACCCATCAAACCTAAAAATCCCATTTGAAGTACTTTGATATAGGAGAGAATTCTTTTGAGATATGACATGTCTATGTGTATAAACAAAGAATTATATAAGTTCCTGTGTTGGTTAATTTTAGTAACAGCACTGACGATGATAAATTTTTTTCCTCAAAATCTTATGAAAGGAACAATGTCCTTTTTGGTAAATGGTGATTAATCAGTAATTATCAATTTTCATATTAATATGATTCCAACTTATATATCCATATTGTACTATTTATCCAGTCTTAGTTTTTAAAAGACACTGTCTTTACAAAGAAAGTAATTTAAATTAGCCAACTGTGCCCTACAAACATAAATAGAAATGATACTGAATAAGTATTGATTAAAACAAAAAGCACGTAAAAAAAACAGCATTAATTCTTACCAACTCCAGAGGTTATTGATTCTGCATCAATGTCACTAGCTTTTTTTCTTGCCACTTCAGCTAGTGCCAATTCACCCTTATCTAGTGCAAGGTAATGGATGTCCTTTGGAAATAAAGGGAAAAAAAGAGATTAATCCCAAATGAATCTTGGTCAAGTTACAAAGGAGATTTTAAAAGAAAGAACTTATTGTTCAGATTACAAAACAGACATGGCTGATGAATATTCTTTTTTGTACTTTAATTTTCTCAGTTTTCTTTTCTACTACAAGCAAATTTTCTTGAATTGCAGACCATAGCTGTAACTAATGGCAATTATTTAAATAAATTATTTTAAGTCTTTAGGGGAAAAAGACAAGTTTTTAAATGAAATGTTTGACATAGTTTTGTCAGGGAATAAAAGCTTTAATTGATATTTTCATTGGTGAGATTTTAATATCTGAGAAAGCTTCTTCAAAATTCAACTGTATATTATGCTAAGCATTTTACAAGGAATACTACTGCACAAATTTGTTTATTTATGGGTCTGGCACATATTACTTTATTAATATTACTACTAGTATTATTTTGAACTCACTCAGTTAACAAGTAATCAGTGTCTACTAATTGCCAAGCACTGTTCTGGAGTATAAAGATCAATTACAATACCATGTCTCAAGAAGCTTTGAGCCAAATGGGCAGACAGACCGTTGTAAACAACAGTTAAGAGCATTAACAATGTGATAGGTTTTATGGCAGATATTTACAGAGTGCTGTGGAGCCTAAGAGGAGGAACTGATCCTGATCTGAGTCTTGAAAGGTAAATAAGACTAATACTAGGAAGGAAAAATGGAGAAAAGGTGACAGAGAATGAATGATATCTGGTGCATATATGTAGAGAAGCTTGAAAAAACACAATTCTGTCACACAATGGCAGGTCTTTCAATATAGAAGGAATGTAGGACGTGTGGCAGAAAGCAGTGGAAAATAATACTAAACAGGTAGAGCCATTAAAAAGGACTTAGAACTCTTTTTGGTACATAGAATGATTGTTAGAATAGAAATTTTATTGCAATAAAAATGGACAAAGGGATATAAACAGCCAGTTTACAATTAAGAAATACAAGTGGCTTATAATCATGAAAACATATTTTACTTTATTAATATTCAAATAAGTGCAAGTTGAAAAAATGTAATTTCAGATTGGATAAGTTTTTTAAAGTTAACAATACTTACTGGTTGCAAAGTTTGGGGGGAAACAGGCACTTAAACTTACTGGGAGCATGAGACTTTATGAAGCAGGGTTCAGTAAACTATGGAGTATGTGTCAAAGTAGCCTGCCTTTTGTATAGTCCTTGAGTTGAGAATGGTGTTTACATTTTTAAATGGTTAGAAGAACTGTGCTCTTATTTAACTCTGAATGGCTTTGGAATTCATTTATGATGAAGACTTGAAAATGTTTCAACACAAAACTACAAGGCAGAACAGTACCTATATGTGAAACTTAATACTGTGATAAAGTCATTTCAATGAAAACTAACACTGACTTACAAGTAATGTCAGGCCGTGTCATACACTTCCTGCACTGTCAAAATTTTTTTTTAAAAGGTGAGATCTCCTACACAAATTGCCAGCAATGTATTTTCCAATTTCAATCAACAGCAGTATTTTTCAAACTTGATCCAAGTGCAAAGGAAATTTTCACATTCCAAAGTCTATTTAACTGTGCAATTGAGGAACTCTAATTGGAAGTGATTAATTTGCAATGTAATGACATGCTAAAAGGCATTCTAGTCTTTTAGCTAATAGAATTCTAAAAATGCCTTCTAATCGGTGAGTATGCTCAATTAAAACCATATGCTCATGGATTTATATCAACATTTGGCAGTACCTATCTATGAGGAAAGATATTTGCAAAGGTGAAATATGTAAAATTTCATCTTGATCAGCATGAACAGATGAACATTTGTAATAGGTTTTGATAAGAACACCAACTCCAACCCAATTAAGTGAAATGTTACCCCCCAAAATAATTCTATTATTCACATTTGTAGATCTGTATTATGAAAATTGGACTCAATTATTATATTTTTAATTTCATCAATAAAGATTTCTGAAATTTGTTTTCTCTCTTGTTATATACAAGTACCTATATAATAACCTCAATTTTGCCTCTTGGCCCACAAGCCTGTAATATTTGCTATCTGGCAGAAAAAGTTTGCTGATTCCATATTTTAACAATATATCAGGATTTAAAATTTGCATGTATATAGTTTAAGGAAATAATATGACAATGTATGTCCAAGATTGGTGATGACAGCATTACTTATAATTGCTAACAAGTCCTTGACTGCTATTAAAGTTATACTAGCCTTATAAAATAAGTTAGGTGGCAGGTGGCTGTGTCACGCAATGGATAGTGCGCCTAAAATAAGTGAGGTGGCTTTTTTTTCTATTTTCTCTTCTCTGGCACAATTTGCATATGATTCTTCACTGAAAATAAGCAAAAGATGTGTAATACATTTGAGAAGAAATTACCAACCATTTCTGAGTGACATAAGTGAACACCTGATTAAGATACAGACATATACCTGCTTACGGCTAGAAAGACTATGCATCATAAAGCTATCAATTCTGACCCCAGTAATCTGTAAAACTCAGTGGAATTCCAAACAAAATCCCTTTCAGGCTTTTCATGGAACTTGACAAGTTGATCTTAAAATTCATATGTCAAAGCAAATAGTTAAGAATCTCCAAGCTTTACTCTAGTTAACATTAAGACCATTTAACACTGGTACACAGGCATATAAACCAAAGAAAAAAAGAAACACACCCATACAAATATGGTTTTCTTTGTGAGATACTAATGTTAGTACGTTATGTTTAACAGTGATATAAGTATTGGCTATAAAATCTATGCTCCACAAGTTATTTCTGGAACATTTTCTCTCTCTTATTCTTCCTTAATTCTGTGATTTTTCCTCTGTACTTTTTGATATAGGGAACTGTCATTAATTTGAAAACATTAAGCCTTAACAGTTCTTAAGTTGATATTATATCTATACCATGAATGTTTGCATTCTTAAACTTTCTGTGTGGAAACACTATACAGTCTATTTACTTGCTGATAGACTTGTGGGCCTCCTAACTGAATGTGGTCTTTAGCAAAATGCAGTAGAGAGTATATCTCTGTAACTGCATGTCCCTCAGTTTGCAGAGTCCATCAATCTTTAGCGTCTGATGCAAGACATATCTAGTATCTATATCACGTCCCAATTGGCTGTTGTCTGCCTTCATCTACTTTTAACTTTTAGATAGTGTTAGTGTTGAAATTTAGTTTAAATGTTGGATGTATACAATTAAAGATGTTCATATGCTTCTGGGAAATGGTCATATTCTAAATGAGTCAAGAAAATAAAAGCCACTTGGCTTTATATTTCATTTTCATGTCTTCTACCTGACTAGGGCAACACATACAAAAATAAAGGACATGTAGTAAAGCTGTTTGAGACTGACTAAGGCAAAGGTACTGTTAAATCATACTACAATAAAGACATTCCAAGAGGCCCCTACCAGGGTAGTCATGCCCTTTCACTCATCCTGATTTCAAATTTAATCAATAGCTATTAATCAAAAATTATTCCATAAATATGGAATGTTTATTATGTGCCAGATGCAGAGGTGAATTTACCAAAGCTAATAAACTTAAACTTCATTGCCTTAGTTATACATGTTCTTTCCAGTACCTAATTTTGTATTTGAAATTTTAAATTCTTGTTCTTAAATTGTATAAGCTTCAAGCCTTATAAAACATGGATCTACCCTTGGTACCCAGCCATCAAGGTTCTCACATACTAGTGGACTGCATTGCCACATGCTTAGTTGTTTAGAATCATGTCTGAGGGGCCAGCCTGGTGGTGTAGTGATTAAGTTCAAGCACTCCTCTTCTGTGGCCTGGGGCTCGTGGGTTTGGATCCCAACCATGGACCTATACACTGCTTATAAAGCCATGCTGTGGCAGCATCCCACCCACAAAAAGTAGAGGAAGATGGCACAGATGTTAGCTCAGGGACAATCTTCCTCACCAAAAGAAAAGAAAAGAAAAGGAAGCATGTCTGGGAGGCACAAGGAGACATTGTAAGTTGTACAGTCCTTTTTTGTTTTGTTGGTCTCTTTGTGGAGACTTTCTGTATAAGATTAAAATGGCATATAGCAAATCTAAATGGGCAACATAGATGGCAATAATTTTTAAAAGTATCATATTGATAAATCCTAACTTTTATTGCCACCCAACCAGGGTTACCTAATTGGTGGATGGTTTTCTTATAAACGTCTTACTAATCTGGAAGCAAGTTTTCAGAAAAATAGAAGAATGAACCACTTACTTTCTGTCATTCTCAATGACAATATTATCATTTACCATTTGCCAAATTGACTTATATTAGTATCATCTTTTAGCACTATTAAGTGAAGTTGACCTCCACTGAACAAAAGATGACACTGATAGCCTTTGGCCATGAACCAGGTTTAAAAATTTAAACATATTCTGTCTGTTATCATCTGAGACCTAAAATAAAAAAACTTGCTGTTCTTGAGTTCTCATTACCTTTCACAAATGACTTTTGAATGTACGACTGGAATGAATATGCAAATTTACAACAAAAATTATTTGAAGATAAAAAATCTTGAATATATTTTCATCTATAAATCATATTTTGGATCAGTCATTGAAAGATAACTATTATACCATATTAATATTTTAACTTTTTCTAATTTTTGTAATGTTTCTGGGGATTGATAGGTTTGATATAGATATAGAAACACTTACAAAGGCATGCAATAGCTTATACATATTTAAGATTACCATGTTCTAGCCCTCCTTGCTGTAATATTTTACTTAATTCAAAGCAATTGATAATAGAAAATTAAATTAATAATCTACAGCTTTACAAGTTTCTAAGACTTGTCCAAATTGCTTTGAAAACATTCAAGTTCATGCTGCTTGGGGCCAGCCTGGTGGCACAGCAGTTAAGTGCGCACATTCCGCTTCAGTGGCCCACGGTTCGCTGGTTCGGATCCTGGGTGCAGACACGGCACCACTTGGCAAGCCATGCTGTGGTAGGTGTCCCACATGTAAAGTGGAGGAAGATGGGCACAGATGTTAGTTCAGGGACAGTCTTCCTCAGCAAAAAGAGGAGGATTGGCAGCAGATGTTAGCTCAGGCCTGATCTTCCTCAAAAAAAAAAAAAAAAAATTCAAGTTCATGTTGTTCTATTTCAACTAAAGATAAAATGTTGATATAATTCTTTTTCTACTTATTTAAAAATAACATTTCATAGGACAAATCTGACCAATAAGAAGTTTTAAGGAGTAGGAATAAAATACTGTTTCTGATAATGTGTTAATATTTAAGAAGTTTCATATTTTGTAGATTTGAGGAAAAAGTAACTTTCAAGATAAGGAAGTATATTAAATAATTTATCTCATAGTTATATTGATATAAATATAAATTTTACTAGTCAGTTCTTGCTTTCATAATCTTCCTCCTTCTTTTGTTTTTGCTGAGGAAGATTGGCCCTAAGCTAACATCTCTTGCAAATCTTCCTCTTTGTGGTTGAGGAAGACTGTCACTGAGCTAAGCTCTGTGCTAATCTTCCTCTATTTTGTATGTGGGATGCCACCACAGCATGGCTTGATGAACAGTCCATAGGTCCACGCCCAGGGTCTGAACCTGCAAAACCCAGGCTGCTGAAGCAGAGCACGTGAACTTAACCACAGTGCCACCAGGCTGCCCCTTCATAATCTTTCTTAAATAGTCAGAGCAAAGAATAATTATTTTAAATGTTAAAATAGAGATCTCATCAAGATGGCAGTGTAAACAGACTCTGAACTCATCTCCTCCCACAAACACAATCAGGTTACAACTATTTTTGGAAAAATTACCTGGGATAGAAAACTGAAAACTGGATAAAAAGAACCTCCCACAACAAGGGACAGTCCTGACTAAGGCAGAAGAGGCAGAAACTCCTGCTGGAGAGAAAAAAAGCCACCTTCAGGAGCAGCAGAGTTTCTCAGCTGGCCAGGTGGGAGCCACCCTAAGGTACGCAGCCCTCCCTGAGGAGTGAGGTCTGGAGTGGGGCTGATACTGCTCTAAGCATCCTGCAGACTCAGCACAATTGAGATGGGGTCTTACTGTCTGGCTTTGCTGGCTATTAACTGCAGTGGGGATACTCCCAGAAAAGCTACCAGACAAAAGCCGAAAAGACCCAGGTCTTAAAGGGCCCACGCACAAACTCACCCATCCCAGCGACCTAAAATCACCAGAGAGAAGGCTGACAGTCCTTTGGTGAAAAGAGACGCACCTGGTGGGCTCTGGGTGCATCTCAGTGAGAGGAGGGACCTCTCTGGAGACTGAGACATTGATGGGGGCCATTGTTCTGACGTGGTCCCAGCATGCTGACACAGACCCCGTGGATGCCATTGAGGTTCTTCCTCTGGCATGTTAGCGCAGGGGTCTGCCACACCCACTGGAGCACAGATTTCATTCAGTTCAGCCAGGGCAGGCAGCCCCCACTAGGGACCGGCCCTGCCCAACAGCAAGCCCTTAGGCTACTTGTTGGCCTGCATTGACTGCGTGGCTTGATCCTCTACAGGTAGGTGAGTGTGTCTGCCTCTTGGGGCATGGCCTGTGTGAGGACCAGGTGAATTGTGGGGGCCTCTGCAATGGGGCATTGGGGTATGCTCCAGGGGGTTGGGAAGTGTGCATGGACCAGGACTGTGTTGACGGTGTGTGTGGTCCTGTGGCGGGGTGAGGCTTAGCAGCAGCAGAAGACCTGTGCTTCATAAATAGCCATAAGAAGGATCAACCCCACTTTCCAAAGCCTGAAACAATTGAGTGCTCCTATGCCTAGGGCCAGCCCCACTCAGCTATACTCCTAAGAGAACTGACAACAACCTTGTAGGCCTGAGGCTTATCTCAACTGTAAACCCCTGACCCTAGCAACCACCTACACTGGGTACCTACCCAATTAACAGGAAAACTGCAACAGGAGTATGCTGTTAGACATTGTAGCCAACGGTGCTGAGGCTCCCCAAACTGGATTTACAAATAGCTGGCCAGGGAGGGAAAGACAGGATTCCCTGGGTACCTGCATTAAGAGCAACCCTGCCACAGCACAAGGACACAAGTAGCCCACAAAGGGGTCACTCCTGGATCATTTGGACCGGTGATGAGGGGAAAGCACACTGCTGGGCCTCAAAAGGCATCTCTTACATAAGGCCACTTCTCCAAGATCAGGAGATATAGCCGACTCACCTAATACATAGAAATAAGCACAGAGAAAGAGGCATAATGAGGAGACAAAGGAATATATTCCAAGCAGGCGAACAGGACAAAACCCCAGAAAAAGGACTAAATGAAACAGAAATAAATGAGCTACCCGACAAAGAGTTCAAACAAAAACTCATAAGGATGCTCACAGATATTGGGAGAAGACTGGATGAACACAGTGAGCTCATCAACAAAGAACTGAAAAATACAAAACAGAACCAATCAAAAATGAAGAGTGTAATACTGGAAATGAAAAATTCATTAGAGGGACTCAATAGCAGAGTAGAGGATACAGAAGAATGGATCAGTGAACTAGATGAAAGACTAGAGGAAATCACCCAAGCTGAACAGAAAAAAAAAAAAATAATTAGACAAATGAGAACAGTCTAAGGAAACTCTGGGACAATATCAAGCACACTAACATTCATATTATAGGTGTCCCAGAAGGAGAAAAGAGAGACAAAGGGGCAGAAAATTTATTTGAAGAAATAATGGCTGAAAATTTTCCTCACTTAAGGAAGGAAACAGACAACCAAGTACAGGAAGCACAGAGAGCTCTAAACAAGGTAAGCCCAAAGAGGGCCACACCAAGACACATTATAATTAAAATGTCCAAAATTAAAGATAAAGAGAGAATCCTAAAAGTAGCAAGAGAAAGGCAACAAGTGACTTACAAAGGAAAGCCCATAAGGCTATCAGCGGCCTTCTCAGCCAAAACCCTACAGGTGAGAAGAGAATGGCATGACGTATGTAAAGTGCTAAAAGGAAAACATCTACAGCCAGGAATACTCTATCCATCAAGATTGTCATTCAGAATGGGAGGAGAGATAAAGAGCTTCCCAGACAAGCAAAAATTAAGAGTTTATCACCAAGAAACCAGTTCTACAAGAAATGCTGAAGGGACTTATTTAAGTGGGAAAGCGATGACCACAAATAAGGATTAAAAAATTATCAAAAAAAAAAAAAGCACCCCCAAAAAACAGGCAATAAAATCACTGGTAAAGGTAGCAGGTCAACCACCTATGAAGGTAATATGAAGGTTAAAAGATAAAAGTACTAAAATTACTTATTTCGATGATAAGAGGGTAATGGATAGACACATAAGAGATTAGATATGATTGCAAAACATAAAATGTGGGAGGAGGGGAGTGAAAAAGTAGAGCTTTGAGAACGAGGTCAAGCTAAAGTCTACCAACTCAATATAGACCGTTATATACATAGAATATTATTTAGGATCCTCATGGTAATCACAAATCAGAAACCTATAATAAGTAAGCAAATAAGACAAAAGAAATGAAACATATTACTAAAGAAAGCCATCAAACTATAAGGGAAGAGAGCAAGAGAAAAAGAAAGGAACAAAGAACTACTAAAACACCCAGAAAAGCAAAAGTAACAAAATGGCAATAAATACATATTTATCAATAGCGACTTTAAATGTCAATGGACTAAATGCTCCAATGAAAAGGCATAGAGTGGCCAATTGGATAAAAAAAACAAGACATATATATGCTGCATACAAGAGACACACTTCAGACCTAAGGACATTCACAAACTGAAAGTAAAAGGATGGAAAAAGATATTCCATGCAAATGGCAAAGAAAAGAAAGCAGGGGTAGCAATACTTATATCAGACAAAATAGACTTTAAAACAAAAACTGTAAGAAGAGACAAAGAAGGGCACTACATAATGATAAAGGCAAGAATCCAACAAGAAGATATAATACTTGTAAATATCTATGCACCCAACATAGGAGCACCTAAATATATAAAGCAATCATTAACAGATATAATAGGAGAAATAGACAGTAACAAAATAATAGTAGGGGGCTTTAACACTTCACTTAAACCAATGGATAGATCATCCAAACACAAGATCAATAAGGAAACACTGGCCTTAAAGGACACATTTGGCCAGATGGACTTACTGGATATATATAGAACATTCCATACAAAAGCCACAGAATACACATTCTTTTAAAATGCACATGGAACATTCTCCAGGATTGATTACATATTAGGCCACAAAACAAGTTTTGATAAATTTAAGAAGATGGAAATAATACCATGCATCTTTTCTGACCACAAAGGTATGAAACTAGAAATCAACTACAGGATGAAAACCAGAAAAGCCACAATTATGTGGAGATTAAACAAAATGCTACTGAACAACGATTGGGTCAATGAATAAATCAAAGGAGAAATTAAAAAATTCCTGGAGACAAATGAAAATGAAAACGCAACATGCCAAAATCTGTGGGACACAGCAAAAGTGGTTCTAAGAGGGAAGTTTATAGCAATTCAGAACTACTTCAGCAAAGAAGAAAAATCCCAAATAAACAATCTAACAATGTATCTAAAGGTACTGGAAAAAGAACAAACAAAGCCCAAAATTACCAGAAGGAAGGAAATAATAAAAAAAATCAGAGCAGAAATAAATGAAATAGAGACTAAAAAAAAAAAAAAGAAAAAAGTTAATGAAACCAAGAGCTGGTTCTTTGAAAACATAAACAAAATTGACAAACCCTTAGCTAGACTCACCAAGAAAAAAAGAAGGCTTAAATAAATAAAACCAGAAATCAAAGAGGAGGAATTACAACGGACACCTTAGAAATACATAAGATAATAAGAGAATACTATGAAAAGCTATATGCCAACAAATTGGATAAACTAGAAGAAATGGATAAATTATTAGAAACACACAACTTTCCAAAACTGGACCAAGAAGTAGAGAATTTGAATAGACCAATCACCAGTAAGGTGATCAAACAGCAATCAAAAACCAAAAATAAAAATAAAAGCCCAGGACCAGATGGCTTCCCTAGTGAATTCTACCAAACATTCAAAGAAGACTTAATATCTGTCCTTCTCAAACTCTTCCAAAAAATTGAAGAGGAAGGGAGGCTTCCTAACTCATTCTATGAAGCAAACATTATCCTGATACCAAAACCAGACAAGGACAACACAAAAAAAGAAAATTACAGGCTAATATCACTGACGAACATCAATGCAAAAATCCTCACCAAAATACTAGCAAATCGAATACAACAATACATTAAAAAGATCATATATCATAATCAAGTGAGTTTCACTCCAGGGATGCAGGGATGGTTCAACATCTGCAAATCTATCAACGTTATACACCACATTAACAAAAAGAATAAAAATTAAATGATCATCTCAATAGAGGCAGAGGAAGCATTTGACAAGATACAGCATCTATTTATGATAAAAACTCTAAATAAAATGGGTATAGAAGGAAAATACCTCAACATGACAAAGGCCATATATGACAAACCCACAGCAAATATCATTTTCAACAGAGAAAACAGAAAGCTATCCCTCTAAGAACAGGAACCAGACAAGGATGCCCACCGCTCTTATTTCACATAATATTGGAAGTCCTAGCCAGAGCAGTCAGGCAGGAAAAAGAAATAAAAGGACCCACATTGGAAAAGAAGAGGTGAAACTGTCACTCTTTGCAGATGACATGATATTATATAGAGAAAACCCTAAAGAATCCACTAAAAGACTTTCTATTTTTTTTAGGAAGATTAGCCCTGACCTAAGAAGTGCCAATTCCCCTTTTTGCTCAGGAAGACTGGCTCTGAGCTAACATCCATGCCCATCTTTCTCTACTTTATACGTG
The DNA here is from genome assembly GCF_041296265.1 of Equus caballus. Taxonomy (NCBI): domain Eukaryota; kingdom Metazoa; phylum Chordata; class Mammalia; order Perissodactyla; family Equidae; genus Equus; species Equus caballus. The sequence continues at coordinate 53,940,998 of NC_091698.1, read as the reverse complement.
GGACGCCTACCACAGCATGGCTTTTGCCAAGCAGTGCCATGTCTGCACCCGGGATCCGAACTGGCGAACCCTGCGCCGCCGAGAAGTGGAACATGCACACTTAACTGCTACGCCACGGGGTAGGCTGCTACAAGAAAAAACTTTTAGAAATAATCAATGAATACAATCAAGTCACAGGATACAAAATCAACATGCAAAAATCAGTTGTGTTTCTATATACTAACAATGAAGTAGCAGAAACAGGAATTTAGAATACAGTCCCATTTACACTTGCAACAAAAAGAATATAATACGTAGGAATAAACTTAACCAAAGAGGTGAAAGATCTGTACACAGAAAACTAGAAAACATTGTTGAGAGAAATCGAAGAAGACAAAGATATTCCATGCTCTTGGATTGGAAGAATTAACATAGTTAAAACATCCATACTTCCTAAAACAATCTACAGATTCAATGCAATCCCTATCAACGTTCCGACAACATTTTTCACATAAATAGAACAAAGAATCCTAAAATTTATATGGAACAACAAAAGACCCTGAATAGCCAAAGGATTCCTGAGAAACAAGAACAAAACTGGAGGTATCACACTCCCTGATTTCAAAATATACGACAAAGCGATAGTAACCAAAACAGCAAGGTACTGGCACAAAAACAGACACACAGATCAATGGAACAGAATCGAGAGCCAAGAAATAAACCCACACATTTATGGACAGCTAATATTCGACAAGGGACCCAAGAGCATGGAGAAAGGAGAGTCTCTTCAATAAATGGTGTTGGGAAAACTGGACAGCCACATGCAGAAGAATGAAAGTAGACCATTATCTTACACCATGCAGAAAAATCAACTCAAAATGGATTAAAGACTTGAATGTAAGACCTGAAACCATGAAACTGCTAAAAGAAAACAGAGGCAGTATGCTCTTTGAGATTGGTCTTAGCAGCATATTTTCAAGTACCATGTCTGACCGGGCAAGGGGAACAAAAGAAAAAATGAACACATGGGACTACGTCAAACTAAAAAGCTTCTGCACAGCAAAGGAAACCATCAACAAAACAGAAAGACAACAATTGGGAGAAGATATTTGCAAACCATATATCAGATAAGGGGTTAATATCCAAATTATACAAAGAACTCATACATCTCAACAACAAAAAAACCCAACATCCCAATTAAAAAATGGGCAAAAGATCTGAACAGAGATTTCTCCAAAGAAGATATACGGATGGCAAACAGGCATGTGAAAAGATGTTCAACATCATTAGCTATCAGGGAAATGCAAATCAAACTACAATGAGGTATCACCTCACTCTGGTCAGAATGGCCATAATTAACAAGAAAGGAAACAACAAGTGTTGGAGAGGATGTGGAGAGAAGGGAACCCTCGTACACTGCTGGTGGGAGTGCATACTGGTGCAGCCACTAGGGAAAGCAGTATGGAGAATCCTCAGAAAATTAACAATACATCTACCGTATGATCCAGCTATCCCATTACTGGGTATTTATCCAAAGAACTTGGAAATGCAAAGGCATAAAGATACATGCACCCCTGTGTTCACTGCAGCATTATTCACCATAGCCAAGACTTGGAAGCAACCTAGGTGCCCATCAAGGGATGAATGGATAAAGAAGACGTGGTATATACACAATGGAATACTACTCAGCCATAAGAAATGATGAAATCCAGCCATTTGTGACAACATGGATGGACCTTGAGGGTATTATGTGAAATGAAATAAGTCAGAAGGAGGAAGTCAAATACTGTATGATCTCACTCATAAGTAGAAGATAAAAACAACGACAAACAAACACATAGCAATGGAGATTGGATTGGTGGTTTACCATAGGGGAAGGGGGAGGGAGGGCAAAAGAGATGATTAGGGTCACATGTGAGGTTATGGAGTATAATTAGTTCTTGGGTGGTGAACATGATGTAATCTACAAAGAATTCGAAATATATTATGATGTACATCTGAAAGCTATAATGTTATAATCCAATGTTACTGCAATAGAAAAATTTTTTAATAAAAAATAAAAGATGGCATAAAGATAAAAAATAATGTTAAAATATGTGAAAGAATTTAAATTTTATTATCAAATGAATTTACTTGGAATGGCACATATTTTCATGTTAGAATAAGTTTTTGGAAATTATATGTTTTTGAAGTTTTCATAGAACTCAAAACCTACTGCTTCCTTTCAGGAGTTTTATTTTTGACTTATTTGAATCTTCTCTTTAGGGCTACTGGACCTTTTAAATTCATTTACCTAGTTTGTAATTTTTAGCCATTTGTATTTTTTCTAGATGGTTATTCATGTCCACTAAGTATTCATATCTATTCCACTGTTGTATATATTATCATAATTTTAAAAAGCCTTCTGATCTTTCTATATACTGCTATAGAGTGATCTCCAGGATACGTTGCATTAAAAAAAATCAAGTTACCAAACAATGTGTTTAGTATACTACTAAAACAGGGGTTTTATTTAAAAAACAGGGGCATAGATGAATATATATGCATATTTAGTTATATATGTTTTCTATAAATGAAGGATAAACCAACAGTGACAACCTCAAGGGGAAGGAAAGGAGAACAATATGAAGAAAACAGAGATTGAAGCTAGACCTCACTGAATAATGAATTTAGTATATCAAATTGGTGGCATAACTACGTGAAAATAGTTTTTTCAAGTCACTTTAAAATATAGACGTGTTTATCCCTCACAGGATATCCTGAAGAACAAAGGAATTGCAAAGAAATTTCAGAATGTTTTCATAATTATAACTAGTAGGAATAATATTTGTGAAAATATTCTGAAGCCATTTTCTATAAATGTTGTATAACACAGGTCAACAAGATACAGTCTGTGAACCAAATTCAACCTAAGACTAGTTTTTGTAAATAAAGTTTTATTAAAACAGCCACATTCATTTGTTTACATTCTGCCTATATCTGCTTTCAAGCTACAATGGGAGAGCTGAATAGTTGTGACAGAGACTTTGTGGCCTGCAAAGTCTAAAATATTTACTATCTGGCCATTTACAAAAAAAAATTTGCCTACCTTTGTTTAGCTCTTTGCCCTAAAAAACAATGACAAACTTAGTAGAAATAAGCCCTCTGTCTCCAGTCTGTGAACTATAGTGACAATATGCCATTAAAAGAAATCAGAATTACTTGGAGAAATGGTTGATTCCAGGTTGGGGGTGTACCTTGTCATACAAGGCAAGGAAGCTATCAGTACTGCTGGGGTCATCCCAAAAGGACTCATAAGCTGACTTGGAGGAGTTTCCATGGCTAAAGATGAGTGCAAAAATATTACCACCTGTATGCTCTTTTAAGGAATAGAACAAAATCTAGCACTCAACAACATGAAATTCATGAAATCCAGCTTCCAATAAAGATATATGAGATATGAAAAAATATTAAGGAAACATGACCCTAACCAGGAGAAAAACTGGTCACTTGAAACAGACCCAAGAAATGACAGAGATAATGGAATCGGCAGAAAAGAATTTTAAAACAAATATACACGCACACACATATATACACACGTACCTACACATATATACAAACTTACACACAAAGACAAAGAAAAACATGAACATAATGACAACAGAATTGGAAGATATAAAAAAAGAACCAAATGGAACTAGAAATTTAAAATACACTATCTGGGGGCCAGCCCTGTGGCCAAGTGGTTAAGTTCACATGCTCTGCTTCAGCGGCCCAGGGTTTCGCCAGTTCGAATCCTGGGTGCTGACATGGCACTGCTCGTCAAGCCATGCTGAGGCAGCATCCCACATGCCACAACTAGAAGGACCCACAACTAAAAAGACACAACTATGTACCAGGTGGCTTTGGGAGAAAAAGGAAAAATAAAATCTTTAAAAAAAAATGAATACACTATCTGAAATGAAAAATTCACTGGAAAGGACTACAAGCAAATTGACACTGAAGAATAAAAGATGAGTGAAGTTAAAAGAATAGAAATAATCTAAAATTAAGCACATAGAGAAAAAAGAACTGAAAAGGAGCAGAGCCTCAATGGCCAGTGGACATAATCAAGCAGTGTAACATAAATACACAGAGGGAATAAATACTGAAAAAAATAAACAGAACTAATATTGTAATTGAAGACCTAGAAGGAAGAGAGAAGAGGGATGGGGGATGTTTGAACAGATAAGGCTTGGAAAATTTCCAAATATGATAAAACCTATTAACCTATAAATGAAAGATCCACAAATATGATAAACACACATGCATGCACACACACACCACAAAGGTACAACATAATCAAATTGCTGAAAACTAATGACAGAGAAAATCTTGAAAGCACCCAGAGGAAGTCTAGGAGGAGAAGGGAGAGGGGAGAGGAGAGGAGAAGAGGAACATTTTGCAATTCATTTTGTAACATCAGTACTACACCAATGCCAAAACTAGAAAGACATTAAAACACTAGAGACTGATATATATATTGTAACGTATATACTACAGTGTATAGTATACTGCGTGTGTATATATATACACGCACACACATGCACACACATACTTTGTAGTATATATATCAACACTGCTGAGAGAAATTAAAAACAACATAATGGAAAATGTGCCACATCCATGGACTCAATATTTATTTTTTTAAAAGATTTTATTATTTCCTTTTTCTCCCCAAAGCCCCCCGGTACATAGTTGTATATTCTTCGTTGTGGGTTCTTCTAGTTGTGGCATGTGGGACGCTGCCTCAGCGTGGTCTGATGAGCAGTGCCATGTTCGCGCCCAGGATTCGAACCAACGAAACACTGGGCCGCCTGCAGCGGAGCGCGCGAACTTAACCACTCGGCCACGGGGCCAGCCCCATGGACTCAATATTTTTAAGATGTCAATTGTGCCCAAGTTGATTTACAGATTTAATGCAATTCCAATCACATCCCAGCAGACATTTTTTAGAAATTGATAAGCTGATTCTAAAATTAATATGGAAATGCAAAGGACTCAGAGTAGCTAAAATAATTTTTAAAAAGAGAAAGTTGGAGAATTACATAGCCTGATTTCAAGACTTAAACAACAATCAAAACAGTGTGATACTGGCAAAAGTATTGACCAGCATATCTAAACCTTGGGACTATCAACATTTTGGGTCAGAGAATTCTTTGTTGTAAGGAGCTGTCCTGTGTATTGTAGGATGTTTAGCAGCATCCCTGGCCTCTACCCACTACATACGAATAGCACCACAGCTGTGGCAATAAAAAACGCCTCAAGATATTGCCAAATGTCCCTGGGGGCGGGGGGGGGGGGGGAGTTGTAAAATCACCCCTGTTGGAAACTACTGCTATAGACATATAAATCAATGGAACAGAATAGAGAATTCAGAAATAGACCTACAGATGTGTGCCCAATTGACTGATTTTCAAAGAGGTGCAAAAGCAATTGAGTGGAGAAGGAATAGTTCTGAAACAATTGGACAACCATATGCAACCAAACCAAACCTGAATTCATGCCACATTCCAAAACTAACTGAACATAGATCATAGACCTAAATACAGAAACTAAAATTATAAAATTTTTTAAAGAACATATACAAGAAATTAATTGCAGCCTTGGGTAGTTGGGTAAAGACTTCTTAAATCTGATTCAAAAAGCACAACTTACGCAATAAATTATAGTTACAGGGGTGGGACCCCTGGCTGAGTGGTTAAGTTTGTGCACTCTGCTTTGGCAGGCCAGGATTTTGTGGGTTTGGATCCTGGGCGCGGACCTAGCACCGTTCATCAAGCCATGCTGAGGCAGTGTCCCACATAGCAGAACCAGAAGGACCTGCAACTAGAATACACAACAATGTACTAGGGGACTTTGGGGGGGGGGAGGGGGAGGAGGAGGGGGAGGAGGAGGGGGAGGAGAAGAAAGACTGGCAACAGATGTTAGTTCAGGTGCCAATCTTTAGGGAAAAAACAAAAATTACAGTCACAAAAGAGTATATACTATGTAATTACATTTAAATTAAATTCTTGACAATCTTATCTATAGTAGTGAACAGCAGATTGGTGGATTCCTGGGGCTGGGCAGGAGGGTAACTACAAAGAACTTTTTGGGGTGATGGAAATGTCCTAAAACTTAATCGTGGTGGTGATTATGTGACTATATATGTTTGTCAAAACTCATTGAATTACACATTTAAAATTTGTGAATCTGATTGTATTTAAATTACCCCCCAAATTGTAGATTAAAAAATAACATTTTCAATGGATTGAAACATGAAATATTTAAAAATTTAAATATTAATGATAATACTAAAAAATAGAATTGGTAACCTTTAGAGAAGGCTAGGGAAACAACTTATTATTTTGAAATGTGGTAAATACAGATAGAGAATCAAGCATTTACCCTTTCTTACCAAAGGAATTGTACCTCAGAATAACCCAATAGCAAGGACGAAAAGATATTTTAAGAAGAATTCCAGCTAACAAATGAACAAGAAATGATAGAATATCACCACACTTTGCAGCCTTAATGAAATAATGGATGTAAGCACTAATTAAAACTGCATGCAGAAAGCTTTAGGAGAACTTTATAATGATTGGATTATTGAACCCACTGATCAAACTTAACATCACAAAAAAGAAAACCTAACGTTGTCAGTTGATACACAATATCTATGAAGCATCTTTGTCAAAAAAAAAAACCCCAACAAATAGACAATAAAAATGTTTGTTTACACAGAGACACAAATGAACTACTGGTTTACAGGAAATACAGGAGACAGAGGAACATGTTAAGCACTCCAAAGATATGCAATTGGCACAATTCAGAATATGAGAAACTTCAGGGCAAAAAGCTCAATTTATTCAACAGAGAAATTACAAAAGAAGTGAAGAGAGGCAGCTAGAACTAGGATTAAAATACTGTAGACATCTGAGACTCATCAACCAAATGTAATGTTGGACCTTGTTTATATCCTGAGATCCAACTACCTTTTAGATTTTTAAAATAAATATTTCAGGAGATAATCAGGAAATTTGAATATCAATTTGATTTTTGATGATATTAAGAAACTAAGGTGAATTTTTTTGGATGTGATCATACTATTGCGGTGCATTTCTTTAAAGAAAAAAATTCTTCTTTTAGAGACACATACTGAAGGATTTAAAGTAAAATAATATGATGCTTCAAAATAATCCAAAACTGAATGTAAAGTGGTTGGAGATATAAATGAAAAGTGTTAGGTCATGTATAGATAATTGTTAAAGCTAGGTGATTGGAATATGGTGATTCATTATTTTATTCTCTCTGCTTTTTATCTGTGATAAAAAAATTCAGAATAAAATTAAATAATAGTATTTTCTTTCTTATTTAAAAACAAATTTCCTTGGTCTATACTTATATACTTTTCAATCCTAATGTTATTTTCTTCTTTTTTTTTCTGTGTCTTGATCATATTTTCCAAACTGTTGTCTTACAGGTCTTTTCAGAAAACAGCTTTAATTTTTTCTTTCTTTTTTTTTTTGAGGAAGATTAGCCCTGAGCTAACTGCTGCCAATCTTCCTCTTTTTTTTTCCTGAGGAAGACTGTCCCTGAGCTAACATCTGTGCTCATCTTACTCCACTTTATATGTGGGACGCCTACCACAGCATGGCGTGCCAAGCGGTGCCATGTCCGCACCCGGGATCTGAACCGGCGAACCCCGGGCCGTGGAAGCGGAACGCACACACTTAACTGCTGTGCCACCGGGCGGGCCCCAAAACAGCTTTAATTTTATTGAAAAATTCTACTTTTTAAAATTTAATTTCCTCTTTTATGTTCACTAATTTTGTTTCTCTACATTCTTTGGATTTGTCTTTACCCTCTTGAAAGGAAAGTGCAGGTCACTTATTTTCAATGTTTTTTTAATTAATGAATTTAAGGCTACAAAATTTCTTCTGAGTATTACTGCTTTGGCTGCAAGCTACAGATCTTCATATGTAATATTTTCATTGCCATTAAGCTAAAAAGTTTATAATTTTCACTTTGTCATCACCTTTAGCCCAACAGTTATTAAGAAGTATGCTGTTAAATGTTGAGGCACATGATATTATTTTTTAGCAGGGCAATCTTTTTGTAGTTTATTTTTACTTTTATTACATGGAAGTCACTGAATATGGTCTCTATGATAGCAAGCTTTTGACTTTGTTCAGATTTCCTTGGTGGCTTAGATATGATCATTATTTGTGCTTGACTTTGGCATTTTGTTAATACAGACATACCTCATTTTTTTGGGCTTTGCTTTATTGTGCTTCGCAGATACTGCATTTTTTACAAGACCCTCCACCAGCAAAAAGATGACTTGCTGAAGGCTCAGATGATGGTTAGCATTTTTAAGCAATAAAGTATTTTTTTTAATATTTTATTTTTTCCTTTTTCTCCCCAAAGCCCCCCAGTACATAGTTGTGTATATTCTTCATTGTGGGTCCTTCTAGTTGTGGCATGTGGGACGCTGCCTCAGCGTGGTTTGACGAGCAGTGCCATGTCCGCACCCAGGATTCAAACCAACGAAACACTGGGCCGCCTGCAGCAGAGCGCGCGAACTCAACCACTTGGCCACGGGGCCAGCCCCAATAAAGTATTTTTTAATTAAGGTATATATATTGGGTCTTTTAGACATAATGCTACTGCGCATTTAATAGACCACAGTATAATGTAAACAACTTTTTAATACACTGGGAAACCAAAAAATTTGTGTGACTCACTTTATTGCGCTATTTGCTTTATTGTAGTGGTCTGGAACTAGACCCACAGTATCTTCAAGGTATCCCTGTAATGTGCATTCTGTTTATTAAATATGAATATAGCTTCCTTAGTTCAAGTTTTCTAATTGGTATTCAAATCCTCAGTATCCTTGCTGATTTTTTTCCTTTTCAGTGTATTGTTTTCTGAGAAGAGAGTGTTAAAAATCCTGCACGTTGTGGATTTTGCCATCTTTCCTTGAAGGTTTTTCTTTATAAAACAATTAATTTTGGAACCCTGTAGTTAAATGAATAGTGCTATGTCTACTTGATGGATCACTTCTATCATCAACTATATTATTATGAAGGCTCTCTCTGTACTAGTTATCTATTGCTGCATACCAAATTATCTCCAAAGTTAGCAGCTCAAAACAATAAACACTGATTATCTTACAATTTCGGAAGGTCGGGAATCTAGGAAGACTTAATTGGGTGATTCTGACTCAAGGTCTTTCATGAGGTTGCAGTCAAGAAGTTGGCCAGAGCTGCAACCACCTGAAAATTTGGGGATGAAGGACCTCTTCTAGATGGTTCATTCACATGGCTTTTGTCTGGAGGCCTCGGTTCCTTACTGGCTGTTCCTAAGATGCTGGTATCTCACTGTGTACACCTCTCCACTGGGTTGCTTGAATGTCCTCATGACATGGCAGCTAGCTTCCCCCAGATCAGAGTGAAAGGGGGTAAAAAGAAAGCCACAAAACATTTTATTACCTAGTTCAGAAGTCACACATCATAAATGAAGTGAGTTACTAGGTCCAGCTGATATTCAAGGGGATAAGAGGATAAGGCACCACCTTTTGAAAAGAGGAGTATTCAAAGAATTTGTGGACATACTTAAAAAGTACTTCACCCTTCTTTTCCTTTTTAATACTCTTGTCTTCAGATGTTTTGTCTGATACTTGGTTTTGGCAGCACTTATTTGTATATCTTTTTCCATTTGAACCTTCCTATGTTATTTTAGGTTTGGAATGTTTTTTTAATCTGCAACATATATCTGGATATTTAAAAAATCCAATCTTATGGTCTCTCATTTTCAATAGGTGAATTTAATTCATTCACATTATAATTACTGATGTTTAGATATTCTTGAAAACTTATTTTGTGTTTTCTATTTACCATATCTTTAGTTAATTGCTTTTGATTATTTCCTTTTGATTTTTAATAATTTATCAAGTTTTCTTTCTTGCATTTTTCTTGTTTATTGGTTCTAAACTTAGGAATTTGTGTTAGTCTGCTAGGGCTGCCATAACAAAACACCACAGGCTGGGTGCATTAAACAACAGAAATGTATTTTCTCACAGTTGGGCTGGACGTCCAAGATCGTTGTTGACAGGTTTGGTTTCTCCTGAGGCCTCTCTCCTTGGCTTGCAGATTGTGACCTTGCTGTGTCCTTACATGGCCTTTCCTCTGTGCACATGCATGCCTGGTGTCTACTCTTCTTATAAGGTCACCAGTCATATTGGATTAGGGCTCCACCTTAACAGCCTCATTTAATTTTAATTACATCTTTAAAGGCCTTTCTCCAAATACAGTCATATTGCAGGGTTACAGCTTCACTACATGGATTTGGGAGAGGAGGGGAATACAATTCAGTCCATGACACCATCCATTCCTATTTTTCTGGTGAATATCCTTGAATTCTTAACATAGTCATATCAACTTACTTTTCTGACATTACCTGGGGTTTATCAGTATTTACTTATTTTGACTTGTCTCCATTTACCCACCTTACTCGACCCTGATTATTCATCCTTGCTTGCCCAGGAACATTTTTCTGATTCCTAGTATCCCCTTCCTTAGGGAAAGGAGAACTTTTGATGCTTCTCTCAACTTTAGGAGCAGTCTTCTCCTCTGGACCTTTAAGTTTCTGCTTTCATTTTTCAATTTGATTTTGTCTCTTTTACAGTTTTCAGTGGATTCCTTACAGCTTCTGGTCCATCATGTATTCTTGTTTTCAATTCCATTAGAAATTTTAAATACACACACACACACATTCCATGATTTCTAGAGATTTGGCAGAGGAGGGAGAGGTTGATGTATATACTCAATCCAATATCTTAGAAGAGGTATATTTCATTTACAAGTTAATTCTTCAGAGTGGAGACACCTGATTGGGAAAATTTGAACTTGAAAGTCCAAGATAGGTTTGAGCCAAAAGAGGCCAGAGAAGTCTATACTCATAATTTTTAAAATTACACTTATAATGTATGTAACAAATGGTAATTCTTGCTTCAGAAGTTAGCAGGTATAAAACTCCTCTATATAAAAACAGTGCCAAAGAAACAATTTTATGTCAACTTGATCACCAAGCAAGTGCCTCGGAGTGGCAGATGTAAAGCCACACTACAGAAATCATGCCAATGAAAGACAAACTACTGAACAGTAACATGCCAAGGGAAGGCACAGATGGCTGGAGAGCAGTAACTATAGGTCTTTTTATAGCATTATCAAATGCACACACTTGACATTCCAAATGGTCCTGTGCCAATGGCCAAGGTAATTAGGGATGTCAACACGAGAATGTTCAGAAGGCATACTCATCCTCATGCCATCCAACATGAGGCCAGAGAAGCAATCTTGGGTGGCAAATGAGTAGCTTTTATGACACAGTAATAATTAGTTTGGAGAGGTTACCTGAATTTTCAAAAGCAGAATAAGGTCCCAAAGACACAGAACTAAAAGCAGCATTTCTGTAACCAACAGAAATAGACTTCCAAACCACACAGCTTCTACCTAGAGAAATCATGGGCAATAAAGAGTCTAGAGCTGTGATATTAGTGAAAATTTTTATTTTTTTCGTTAAAAACCTTTTAAACAATCTCAGAGTTACAGAAGATTTTCAAGTACAATACAAAACTCTTTTATTCTAACTCATTTGAGAGGAAGTTGCCAACACGCTCTTGAATACTTTAGTGTTTATTTCCTACAAATTAGGACACTCTCCTATATAACCACAATCAAATCATCAAAATCATGAAATTAACATTGATAACATTACTCCCACTTAATCACTGAAATTTTACCAACTGTTCCAATAATTTTCTTCATATCACAAAGATCCATTTCTTGATGCATTTAGTTATGTCTCTGTAGTCTTCTTTAGTAGAGTTCTTGAGTCTTCCTTTCACTTACAAGAGCTTGACCTTTTTGAAGAGTATAGGCTAGTTATTAGAATGTCCCTCAATTTGGAATCAACTGATGTTTCCTCAGGATTAAATTCAGGTTATGCACTTTTTTTAGGAATGCCACAGAAGGGTTGTTGTGTTCTCACTGCAATATACAAGGTGGCAAATTATTTTGATTTGTTCCATTATTGATGATGGCATTTTGATCACTTGATTAACATGGTGTCTATGAGCCTTCTGCATTGTAAAGTTACTCTCATAAGTATCCTCTATCTCATGGAACTTTCTCTTACAGTTATAGCAGCCATTAATGATTCTTGCCTTATTGAATTACTATGAGGTTTGCCAAATTGAGATTTTTCTCATTCTGTCATTCCCCTTACATTTATTAGTTGGCATTATTTATTTACCTATGTACTTATCTGTATCAGTATGGACTCACGGCATCTTATTTTATACAATGTATTATAATCAACCCACACATTTTGATATATTCATTAAAATTCAATTCAAAATATTTCCTAATTTCTCTTGTGATTTCTTCTGTGACCCATGAGATTTTTAGAGAAGTACTGTTTAATATGCAAAGAGTTGGGCACTTTGTAGATATCTGAACATTAGTGACTTGTGATTTAATTCCTTTGGTGTCATATTTCAATCTTCTAAAGTGTATTGTGCTTTATTTTATGGACCAGCATATAGTCTATGTTTAGTGAATATTCTATGTGCATCTGAAAAAAAACTGCATTCTAAAGTTGTCAGATATAGGTTCAAAAAATGTCAGTTCGGTCAAGCTGGTTGATAGGTTCACATAGTCTACATCCTTAGGAAATTTTTTTTATTACTTATTCTGTGAATTACTATATCTCTCTATTTCTCTTTCTTGGTTGTCAGCTTTTGCTTCATATATTTGAAACTCAGTTATTTTCTACACAGATATTTAGAATTATGTCTTTCTGCTGAACTTTTATCATCATGAATGTGCCTCTTTATCTCTGTTAATGCTTCCTTTGTCCTAAAGTCTGTCTGGTACTTATAATTTGTGTGGTATGTCTTTTTAATTTCAATTTATTTGTGTCATAATAACTAAAATGTTTCTCTTATAGACAGAATTAGGTCTTACTTTTTATCCAGTCCAATAATCTCAGATTTGAAAAAATTCAATCTCTGCTTTTTATTTGGAGCATCCAGTTAATTTGAATTTAATGTAATTATAAATGTTTGGGTTTAAGTATACAATCTTGCTATTTGTTTGTTTGATTTGCTACAAACTTTTAATCCAAATCTTTCTTTTCCTGTTTTCTGTTTATTGCAGTAATATTGGATTAACACATTATATAGCTTTCAGATGTACATTGTAATAGATTTCAAATTCTGTGTAGATTACATTATGTTCACCACCCAAAAACTAACTATAGTCAATCACCACACATGTGAGCCTAATCACCCCTTTTGCCCTCCCCCTCACTTCCCCATGGTAACCACCAATCCAATCTCCATTGCTATGTGTTTGTTTGTCGTTGTTTTTATCTTCTACTTATGAGTGAGAACATACGGTATTTGACATTCTCCCTCTGACTTATTTCACTTAGCATAATACCCTCAAGGTCCATCAATGTTGTCACAAATGGCTGGATTTCATCATTTCTTATGGCTGAGTAGTATTCCATTATGTGTATATACCACATCTTCTTTATCCATTCATCCCTTGATGGGCACCTAGGTTGCTTCCAAGTCTTGGCTACGGTGAATAATGCTGCACTGAACATAGGGGTGCATGTATCGTTATGCCTTTGCGTTTCCAAGTTCTTTGGATAAATACCCAGTAGTGATTTAGCTGGATCATATGGTAGATGTATTGTTAATTTTCTGAGGATTCTCCATACTGCTTTCCCTGGTGGCTGCACCAGTATGCACTCCCACCAGCAGTGTACGAGGGTTCCCTTCTCTGCACATCCTCTCCAACACTTGTTTCCTGTCTTGTTAATTATAGCCATTCTGACTGGAGTGAGGTAATACCTCATTGTAGTTTTTTGATTTGCATTTCCCTGATAGCTAATGATGTTGAACATCTTTTCACGTGCCTGTTTGCCATCCGTATATCTTCTTTGGAGAAATCTCTGTTCAGATCTTTTGCCCATTTTTTAATTGGGTTGTTGGGTTTTTTTGTTGTTGAGATGTATGAGTTCTTTGTATAATTTGGATATTAACCCCTTATCTGATATATGGTTTGCAAATATCTTCTCCCAATTGTTGTCTTTCTGTTTTGTTGATGGTTTCCTTTGCTGTGCAGAAGCTTTTTAGTTTGACGTAGTCCCATGTGTTCATTTTTTCTTTTGTTCCCCTTGCCCGGTCAGACATGGTACTTGAAAATATGCTGCTAAGACCAATCTCAAAGAGCATACTGCCTCTGTTTTCTTTTAGCAGTTTCATGGTTTCAGGTCTTACATTCAAGTCTTTAATCCATTTTGAGTTGATTTTTCTGCATGGTGTAAGATAATGGTCTACTTTCATTCTTCTGCATGTGGCTGTCCAGTTTTCCCAACACCATTTATTGAAGAGACTCTCCTTTCTCCATTGTATGCTCTTGGGTCCCTTGTCGGATATTAGCTGTCCATAAATGTGTGGGTTTATTTCTTGGCTCTCGATTCTGTTCCATTGATCTGTGTGTCTGTTTTTGTGCCAGTATCACGCTGTTTTGCTTACTATGGCTTTGTAATATATTTTGAAATCAGGGAGTGTGATACCTCCAGTTTTGTTCTTGTTTCTCAGGAATCCTTTGGCTATTCGGGGTCTTTTGTTGTTCCATATAAATTTTAGGATTCTTTGTTCTATTTCTGTGAAAAATGTTGTCGGAACGTTGATAGGGATTGCATTGAATCTATAGATTGCTTTAGGAAGTATGGACATTTTAACAATGTTAATTCTTCCAATCCAAGTGCACGGAATATCTTTCCATTTCTTTGTGTCTTCTTCGATTTCTTTCAACAATGTTTTCTAGTTTTCTGTGTACAGATCTTTCACCTCTTTGGTTAAGTTTATTCCTAGGTATTTTATTCTTTTTGTTGCAAGGATAAATGGGATTGTATTCTTAATTTCCCTTTCTGCTACTTCGTTGTTAGTATATAGAAAAGCAATTGATTTTTGTATGTTGATTTTGTATCCTGTGACTTGACTGTATTCACTTATTATTTCTAAAAGGTTTTTAGTGGATTCTTTAGGCTTTTCTATATATAAAATCATGTCGTCTGTTCTTCTTTTCCAATTTGGATCCCTTTTATTTCTTTTGTTGCCTGATTGCTCTGGCTAGGACTTCCAATACTATGTTAAATAAGAGTAGTGAAAGTGGGCTACAGTCTTGCTATTTGTTTTCTATTCATTCTCCTGTGCTGCCCTCTTTGGGGTTGAATATTTTCAAAGTATTTTTTATTTCCTCTATTGACTTCTTTTTAGCTGTACATTTAAATATTTAAGAAAATCCTCTAGGCACTACAATATGCAATCTTAACTTATCATAGTCTACTTAGAATTAATATTGTACCACTTCAGGTAAAAGGTACAAACCTTACAATAGTATAATTCCATTTACAGCCCTCCCCTGACCCCGTTGTGATGTTACTGTCATTCATTTTACATCTACATGCTATATATGCTACATGCCATTTTTTTTTTTTTTTTTTTAAAGATTTTATTATTTTCCTTTTTCTCCCCAAAGCCCCCCGGTACATAGTTGTATATTCTTCGTTGTGTGTTCTTCTAGTTGTGGCATGTGGGACGCTGCCTCAGCGTGGTCTGATGAGCAGTGCCATGTCCGCGCCCAGGATTCGAACCAACGAAACACTGGGCCGCCTGCAGCGGAGCGCGCAAACTTAACCACTCGGCCACGGGGCCAGCCCCATACAAGCCATTTTTATTACTTTTGCTTTAAACAGCTATGTTTTAAAGAAATTTTTACATGAGGAAAAATACTTATACTATTTTATTATTTTATTCATTTATTTGTTTTTAGTGAGGAAGATTGGGCCTGAGCTAACATCTGTTGCCAATCTTCCTCTTTTTGCTTGAGGAAGATTGTCCCTGAGCTAATATCTGTGACAGTTTTCCTCTATTTTGTATGTGGGATGCTGCCACAGTATGCCTTGATGAACAGTGTGTAGGTCCATGCCCAGGATCCAAACCTGTGAACTCTGGGCTGCCAAAGCGAAGCACACAAACTTAACCACTATGCCACTGAGCTGGCCCCAATTAATCCATGTGTTTACCATTTCCAGAGCTCTGCATTCTTTTATGTATATCCAAGTTTTCACCTGGTATCCTATTTGTTCTTCCTGAGGAACTTCCTTTAACTTTTATTGTAGCGCAGGTGTGCTGGTGCTGGGTTGTCTCAGCTTTTGTTTATTCAAAAGTGTCTTTATTTCACCCTCATTTTAAGATACTTTTTACTGGATATAAAATTTTGTCTTAAGAGTTTTTGCTTTTTTCAGTACGGTAAAGATGTTGTTCCATTATCTTTTGCCATCACTTTTTCTGATGAGAAGTCACCCATGATTCAAATTAGTTGTTGGTCTTCTATGTAATTTTTTTGGTTTTCTTTCTGGCTATTTTTAAGATTTTTCTCATCATCATTGGTTTTCAGTAGTTTGGATATGCCCTACCAAGGTATGGTGTGCACAGGTATTGCTTTCTTCTATTTGTAGTTCACTGGGCTTCTTGGATCTGTAGACTAATGTTTTTCAACAATTACATCTATTTTAGGTCACTTGATTTTGTCTCACTAATAACTGAGGCTGTGTTCACTTTTTACAATATTTTACCTTGCTTATTCAGATTGGATGATTTCTATTGATCTGTCTTCAAGTTCACTTGTCCTTTATTATATAGCATCCAATCTTCTGCTAAGCCTATACAGTGAATTTGTCATTTCATATTTTATATTTTTCAGTTCTATAATTTTTTTTGTTGACCAAAAGGTAGTTGTGGGTCCTTCCAGTTGTGGCATGTGGGACGCCTCTTCAGCATGGCCCGATGAGTGGCACCATGTCCATGCCCAGGATCTGAACCGGCGAAACCCTGGGCTGCTGAAGTAGAGCACGCGAACTTAACCACTCGGCCACAGGGCTGGCCCCAGTTCTATAATTTCTTTTCCCCCTTCTTTTTTTAATAGTTTCTGTGTCTCTACTGAGAATCCTTATATATTCAGTCTTTATGTTCATCTTTTCTTTTAAAATCGTTGAACACATTTATAACAGCTATCCAAAGTTCTTGTCTGCTCATTTCAAATCTGAGTCATCTCAGGATCTGTTACTATTAGCTCCTTTTTCTCTTCATTATACATCACATTTTCCTGCTTTCTCACCTGCCTAGTAATGTGTTATTGTGTCCTGGACATTGTGGACGTCACATTATAGGGAGTTTGGATTATATTGTCTTTCTTTAAAGGATGCTGAATTTTATACTAGCAGAGCATTAAATTAGTAGTGGATTCTTTTAATCCTGTCAAGTTTAGTTTTACGATTTTTAAAGTCACATCTATTTCAGTTTCGTACATAGTCTTAGGATGTGGTCCTTATTCATAAAGCATGGCATTTATGGGGTTTCATGTAAATGCCCAGTGAGGATGCTTCACTTTGGCTGAACCAGAATTCCAGCATCTCTCAGCACTGTGCAACATCTTCATTCAGCTTTCAGTCTCACTGCAGTGACTCTTTGTAGGCTTTATCTATTTGCAGCCAAGCCTTCCATCAACAACCCAAAGGGAAACACCATGAAGACTTCTGAGTCCTTACTCTTCACACAGATTCTCCCTTTGGGGTATCCTGCCCCACAAACTCTAGATCTCTCATTATCTCTGAATTCTTAACTCTTATCTCTGGCTCTTTAGCTGAGTGACATCACTGGTCTCTGCTCTGGAAACTGTTTACAGGGCTCATCTATGTCCTCCCCATTTTTTTGAGGAAAACAGTCTTGCAGTGCTCATTGTCTCAGGCCTAAATACAGTTGTCTCATATTTTGTCCAGTTTTATAGTAGTTTACTGTGGGAGCAAGTCTGAAAACCAGTTTGTCCATTAGCTGGAAGTGGAAGCTCCCCCTTCCCTTATGAGTAATATTTTAAAACAGTTGAGCCAATATTAATTATATCATTATTCCTCTTTGCTTGAGTTTTAGTAGGAAACACCCTTGAACTACAGGGACCAATGAGAGGCTGATGCTTTTCTAAAGGACAGGAAATTGGGGATGGACACTTTAACATGTGAACATGTGAACACTAGAACATGTCTAGTTCACATGACACCTTAAGATACAACTCTTCTTCTTTGTATCTCTCCAAGGTGCAGATGGGTTCTCAGAGAGCAGACTCATGGACCTAGAAGATCTATCAATATGATGTCTGCCTAAATGTGTAAAAGTATTCTTCTCTGGAGCCATGAATGAGAAAGTAGGGAAATGGGCAATTGGTGCTACTTTCTATGATCCTTTTTATAGTCACTGCACACAATAGACTTTTTTTCCTTTTGTTACAGACTAATATTAAGAGTGCTTAATTTGGATGAATCATCTTCCCAATACACTAGGATTCTGTAAATCATTCAAGCTAGATAAGACATCATTCTAGAATAAGCAGTCCTACTGAAGTCTTTGTGAATTTTGGTAAAGCATGAAAAAAAAAGAATAGCTTTCTTCAATGTAGTTATGGGTAGTCATCAAGTCATAAATCTCTCAGCTTTAGGGAACTTCCAAATCTTTATATAATACAGTTTGGTATAACTGAAAATGGCATGGATTTTAGAGTCAAACACACTTGAGTTTGAATCACAGTTCTGCTCAGTTTTCCTTATAATTAGTTTTATCAACTATAAAATAGGTATAATAATTCTAAAAGGATTATTATGAGAATTAAATTAGATAACTTATATAAAGCCTCTGGTATGATGCCTGGCATTTTGCAAGTGATCAAGAAAAGTTAACTCCTTTAATTTTGTGATGTAATGATTTTGTTGCTGATAATCATAAAGCACTTGGCATGCCCATGAGCAAGACAGACTATACATTTAAGCAGGTATAAACACAAATATCTTCTATTATCAAAGGAAAGACTTGCATTATTAATCTTATAAGACTAAAACAATTCAACTTGAAGAGCTGAAAATTTATTTTTTCTACTTTCTTGAAAATGAGTTAAAATTTGAAAAAAATCAAGTTTTTCTCTTTAGTGCTTTCACCATAATTAAGTGTAGACTCTAGTTATACACAAAATTTGTGATATTTAAGACTCTTAGTAATTAATAGTTCAAACATAATAGCACACTGCAGGGAGTCATCCAAAATTGGAAAGCAGCTAGTGCTAAGTTTAACACTTTCCTTGCCTTCCAAAAATATACTATAGAACTTCTGATTCCAATTATCCAGATAAGGATATAACAGACCAGTACTTTTGCTGAGAGAAACTATAAAATTATTTTATCTAACTCTTCAAAAATCTGTTTGAAGACATTGGAGAACCACCAAGACAGTGAATATCTGAAGAACCAAGATTCTAGACAGAAGCAAAGCCCAGAGAGGTAAACCTGACATTTGGTGCTGCTTTTGCTTTTCAAAGCTTTTGCTGATTTGTAACTGCCAAGAGGCTGAGAAAGTTAGCAGAAAGTAGTGTTTGAGAAGTTGAGAAACTGTACAGAGCTTTAGGTAGAGTCATTGGGCAAAGGGTACAAAATTACATTTCAGGGCCTGTTGAGGAGGCAGAGCTTTCAACTGGGACTCCTGAGGGGCTACACTCTTGATACAGGTGTGAAGTGGAAATAAACCAGCTCTCAGACTGAAACTCAGCTTCAAATAAACTCAATCCCAGAATGGATTAAGGTTTTGTTTAACCCTTACCCTGACTACCTGTCAGAAGCAAAAGTAAATTCTTTTTTCTTTTTTTTTGGTCACGAAGATTCACTCTGAGCTAATAACATCCATTGACAGTCTTCCTCTTTTTTTCTTTTTATGTGGGCCGCTGCCACAGCATGGCCACTAACCAATGAGTGGTGTAGGTCCACACCCAGGAACGAAACCCAGGCTGCTGAAGCACAGTGTGCTGAACTTAACCACTAGGCCACTAGGGCTGGCCCAAAAGTAAATTTTTTCAGGAGGGAAAATAACATCACGCACAGTCTCAAATTATCACATTTTTAAAATGCTATGTCCAACATTTAATAAAAAAAAAAAACAGCAAAGAGATAAGACCAAATGACCCCCAAACAATAACAGCAACAAAAAGACACACCAAAAGGACATTAGTCAAGAGAAAAAATTAGAGAAAAAATGTAACTAATAAGCTAATAGAAGGGAAAAATTAAAAAAGAGCAAGGTTGGTTAGACAAAAGGACAGCGAATAGTTGGGACATACAGAAAAGAAAGAAGGTAGGATGAACACAATTGTACTATTACTTATGTTATACTTCAATTAAATAATCCATTTAAAAGGCAAAGATTATGAGAGTTCATTAAAAATATCCAACTAAATGTTACTTATAAGAGAGACAACTTAAGGAAACATGGACATATGATATATGAAGGATATATGAAGCAAATATTTATATTTATATACCAAATATTTATATTTATATACCAATTTATAATCCCACCAACAATGTACAAGGGCTCCCTTTTCTCCACATCCTTGCCAACATTTGTAATCTCTTGTCTTTTTTTGATAAAAGCCACCCTAATAGGTGTGAAGTGATATCTTGCTGTGGTTTTGATTTGCATTTCCCTGATTATTTGTGATGTCGAACACCTTTTCATGTACCTGTTGGTCATTTGTATGTCTTTTTTGGAAGAAAGTCTCTTCAGGTCCTTTGCTCATTTTTAAGTTGGATTATGTGATTTTTTGCTGTTGAAGCATATGAATTCCTTATATATTTTGGATATTAACCCCTTATCAGGTATGTGGTTTGCAAATATTGTCTCCCATTCTATAGATTGTATTTTCAATTTATTGTTTCCTTTGCTGTGCATAAACTTTTTAGTTTGATGTAGTCCCACTTACTTATTATAGCCTTTGTTGTCTAAGCTTGTTATCTTACCCAAAAAATCATTGCCACAACAATGTCAAGGAGCTTTTTCTCGGTGTTTTCTTCTAGGAGTTTTATGGTTTCAGGTCTTCTATTTAAGTTTTTAATCCACTTTGAATTAATTTTTGTAAGTGGTGTAAGACACGGATCCAGTTTCATTCTTCTGCATGTGGATAGCCAATTTCCCCACCACCATTTATTGAAGAGACTATCCTCTCCCCATTGTGTGTTCTTGGCACCCTTGTCAAAGACTAGCTGACCATATATGTATGGGTTTATTTCTGCGCTCTCTATTCTGTTCCATTGGTCTATGAGCTTGTTTTTCTGCCAGTACCACCCATAAAATGGAATACAATGTAAACATTAAAGTGATGACATAGATCTATATTTATTGATATGGAAAACTGTCTATGTCACATTATTGAATGGAAAAGATCAAATTACAAACGAAAAGTATAGTAAGTATACGTGTATATAGTTAGGCACTGCATAACAATGTTTCCGTCGATGACAGGCCAAATATATGGTGGTGGTCCCATAAGATTAGCACGATATAGCCTGGGTGTGAGGTAGGCTATAGCATCTAGATTTGTGTAAGTACTGTAGGGGGGGGAAGAAATTTTCCTCTGTCCTTCTAGGTTCTTCTGACTGATGTAAGAATTAAATTGACATGAGACACATTAACAGGAGAAAAACAAACAAAAGTTTAATAGCATATACACATGGGAGAAATCCAGGAAAACCAAGTAACTCACCCAAATGGCAGAAGCCCTCAACTTAAATACCATCCTCAGCTACAGATAAAAGAAGGTGTTGGGGATGGGGAGAGTCAGAGATTACAAAGAGAAGGCAGGCAGTTCACAGGTAGGTGAAAAGGAGCAAACATTTGGAAAACAAATGTTCGGCCACATAGAAACAGAAGAACACAGAGGAGAACCCAACAAACAGGCTTTTCTAGGTTCCTCCCTTTCTACCACCTAGTTCATGTCATGCTAAGGTGATAGCTCGCTCCCTGAGGCAGGTTTTTTAATCTGAATTCTTTGAGGCAATTAAGGGGGAGGTAACAAGAAAAACTTTGCGATAACCCTCATGTTAAAGAGACACATTTTGGGGTGGCAAATTTTGTTCCACATTAGTACACTCTATGATGTTTGCACAATGAAAAAACCACCTAACAATGCATTTCTCAGAATGTATCCCTGTTGTTAAGCAGCGCATATTCACATAGAGAGGTATTTTAAAGGATGTTCATTTCTGGACAGGAGGATTTCAAGTGATTTTTATTTCATTCTTTATACTTTATGGCATTGTTTTCTTTTTATTATAGTACTATTTATTCTTACAACCAAAATATTTTATTTTCATCTAAGGACTTGCTGAATCATATTGATTTTGCTTACAAAATATCCTCTCCTTTATATTCATATAATTCAGGCCCTGTTTCAGGTCTTCGTTATTTCTTGCAATAGCCTCAAAGTAACAATAATTGCCCTGTCTTAATAGTAATAACACATGATATCTGTATAGTACTTCCCAGTTTACAAAATACTTTTAATACATTATCTCCACTGAGACTCAAAAACAACTTTATGAGTAGGTACTCTATTATTATTGTCATTTACATTAAAAAAAACCCTCCAAGGTTACTGACCTTGGAGGAAACTTCTGACCCACATTTCATGTATTTCCCATCACACCTTGTTGGACTTATTTGGGGTAAGGATAAACCCAAACTCCTTAACATGGTCTGGATGTAAAAAGTAGTACAGTATATTTTCCAGTACTGAGAGAAAGGTGATGTAGCTGGAAAGCAGAAAAGTGAGACTGAAGGGGCCTTAGATGCCACATTAAGGAGTTAGAATTTATCCCAAAGACAATGGGAAGCTGCTAAAGTGTTTTAAATAGAGGAGTGAAATTATAAATCATCATTGTTTTGACCAGGAGTCTGCAAACTTTTTCTGTAAAGATCCAGATAGTAAATATTCTAGACTTTACAAGCTATATGGTCTCTTGCAACTACAGTTGGCTCTCTGTGGGTTCTGCACCTGCAGATTCGACCAATCGTGTATTAAAAGGCCTATGATGGCTGCATCCATACTGAAGACCTACAGACTTTTTTTCTTGTCATTATTCCCTAAACAATATACTATAGCAACTATTTATATAGCATTTACACTGTATTAGGTATAGTAAGTAATCTAGAGATGATTTAAAGTATACAGGAGGATGTGTGTAGGTTATCTGGAAATATTATGCCATTTTATGTAAAGGACATGAGCATCCACGAATTTTGGTATCCGTGGGGGTCCTGGAACCAATCCCCCGCAGATATCGAGGGACTACTGTACTCAGCTCTGCCACTGAGAGCAAAAGCAGTCATAGACAGTACATAACCAAATGAGTTTGGCTGTGTTCTCATAAAACTTCATTTATGGACACTGAAATTTGAATTTCAATATCATATTTTTTTAAGTGTCATAATACTATGGTTCACTTTTATTTTTATTTATTTATTTTTTTTAAAGATTTTACTTTTTCCTTTTTCTCCCCAAAGCCCCTCCGGTACATAGTTGTATATTCTTCGTTGTGGATCCTTCTAGTTGTGGCATGTGGGACGCTGCCTCAGTGTGGTTTGATGAGCAGTGTCATGTCTGTGCCCAGTATTCGAACCAACGAAACACTGGGCTGTCTGCAGCGGAGCACGTGAACTTAACCACTCGGCCATGGGGCCAGCCCCTATGGTTCATTTTTAAATGATTTAAAACTGTAAAAAAACATTCTTTGGCTGGTTTTGGGTGGTAGGCCATAGTTTGCTAACCCTTAGTTTAGATGATGATCACTTAGGCTACAGTGTAAACTAGACAGAGAGGTGGGTCCTTGCAGGCCTGTTTCCCCAGGTCCAGCATCCTTATATTGACTTTTTAGTATTCCAGGCCTGTTGATATCATTCTATATGTCTTTTTATCTCTCTACCACTGATAGATGCTAATGCAAAAACACTATTTCCAGGTTAACTGTAAGACGTTTTTGGTGACTCCTTTGTGTTCCATGTGGTATTATTTTTAGTCTTTTAGGAAGAGATATCTTGGGATAGAAAACCATTTATATGCAGGGATAATCCTGTTTATTTTATAAACTTTTAAACTCAAAGAGGTAATATTTCTTAGTATATAGGCTAGACCTGAGGCCCCTGGCTAGATTATAATTTAAGCAGTAATAATTTATCTGTTAGAGAACATGATAAATTCTTTTAGATAATTTCAATGTGGAGCCTAAAATATATATAGTAGATTCATGAGCTTAAATGGAATTTTGTTTGAGGACTTAATGCTCTCCTATGGCTCTTTAATGCTTCCTTAAGGCAGACCTTGAGCTATAAATAAGCAAGGTTACATATGAAGAGTAGGGGTGCAGCATTCTGAAAAATGATTGTTCACTTTTACAAATAAAAAGGAAAGTGAAACTATTTCCCTCCTTTCTTTATTTTAGGTTTTTATCTTTTACATGTAAAAATCCTTATAGATTAGGGTTAGGGACAGCCTATCAGTAGAAAGGCTATTTGGAGTAAAGAGATTTAAACAAACATGGAGAGTTTCTTTATATTGTTACTGGCTAAACTGAGACTAGATGCTGAAACAGATATGATTTCAGAAAAAGTTTAGAAAGATGGTTTCTATGATTATGTATTCATTAATAATCAAAGCAGTAGAAATTACAGAACAATATAATACATTGAGACAGAAAGTTTGCCAGACGCTAAACATTTAAATACTCATCTCTTCAGTTCTTATCTTGGCTAGAAAAAAGATTGAGACTATAGACATAAAAACGTAAAGAAATGTGAAGAAAATCTACCTTTTACTGGGGTGAATAGTGGCAGAGGTGAGAAGGTGGAGATAAACAGGAAAGTCAGGGGGTCAGAAAATCTAAAAAGTGATGTAATTAAATTTCTGACACTGATGTCTGCATGCATAATTTTGGTGAAAAAAATAAAACCTTCCCTCGATATACTAATATGTCTGCTCAATTTGACATAACAAAATACAGATGACAAATAACAGAAGGTTAATACTTCTGAAGTAATTAGAAAGATTTTTTCATGATCAGTGAAAGCACAATTTATTTAAATGATGCAAAGTTAGAATTTAAATAACAAACTCATTCCAAAGACAAGTGACCTAATGTCATGAACCTATATTAACATCTAAAGCATCAAAGCTTAATTTAAACTACTAAATGTGTTCATTGTGCAGAAGGTACAGGTAAACAAGCCTTCCAGAAGTTTTTGCTGTGTTCAAGAACCTTTTGCTTTATTGTTTCTTTGACAACAATGAAATCTCTGTGGAGCAGAGTATGCTGAGAAACCAGGAAAGGAACTCCACCTTTGTTCATCTGATCTTACTGTGACATCATGGTGAAAGATCTTATAAAAATAAGAACCTGATGCAGAGCACAAGGATCTGTAAGAAACTAGTCGGTTTTTATTGTTCTGTAGATAATAAATGGGAGGACTAAAGTGTATGTGAATTTATAACTTCTTGGATCCACTTTGCACTGTGGTTACTTTAAAAATACAAATGAGAACATTCATAATTTCTTACTTCTCACTAATATCCGAGGGACAAACAGCACATTCAAGATCTATGGGACATGTTTTGCCCTATGTCCTGGCATCTGTAGCTGTGCTTCTTCAGAGAATGGATCAGAAAGACATTTAAGCTTATTAGATAGAAAGATGTCATCCTCTCACAGCAAGGTACACGAGGAAAAAAGTTCAAGAATTATAAATTCTTAGAAAACATAAAAAATCCTTTGGGTCCTGGCAAGGAAAATGTCAGCAAGTGAAAAGAGACTGGATGGCTATTGACCAGTTCCATGAAGGCAAAGCTGCAAGCCAAGATGGAATAATGCTTTCCCACCATGTGTCTAAGGCACAAATGACACTAATCCTTTTTAATGGTCACAAAAGCTGACAACTTACTCAGCCTTAGAACTGAAGGCACAAAATCATCTCTGTGAATGACTCACCATAAACAGGTCACGAGCACCAATGTCAACAGCTAACAGAAATGCCTTTTCAAATCTCTGGTACCTATAAGGAAGAAATGTTATATGTTAGTTATGAACAAAACTATATAAAAGGAGAGCGCTGGGTTTTTTTTAATGTGTTTATGTTATTGTTTTTGTTCTTCTGATGGGAAAAATATTTTCAAACAGTGGGGCCTTCGCCTGTTGAGATCTTCCATTGGTGAATGTTATTGTACCTAGGAGGAGCTGAGGCACAAAGCCTGTGGAGGCCTTCAGTGCAAATTTCAAGGATAAGTAATCCAGAGTGGGTGCTGCTGAATGTAGAGAAATGATAGCTTGGGAAATATGTTTCTCAAAATTTTTTACTTTATTGTGTTTTGTAAGAGAAAAGTATGGGAATAAGGACAAGATGGCAGGGTAAGTAATAAATCATATAATTATACTTTTGTGTTTCTTAGATAAAAGTTGAGAAGTCAAATGTTGCACTATTACAGAAGTCTGATATTTGTGAGTTTGGGAAAAAAATACCTTCTAGGCTGTTGTAAAATGATAATATAAATAGTTTCTAAATATTTTTAAAAATATTACTTTTCTGCTCTTTTTTCACAATCATACTCTCTTTCCTTAAAGTATAATTTTGAGAATTTTCTTTGTGAAAGTTTAATTTTAGGCTAAGATACATGTGAACAGAGTGGAATTTAAATTAATTACCTTTATAGAAAGTTTAAGATCTTTAGAGAAAAGCATGTCACGAACATATACTTTGCCCAGGATTTTGAAAGGAAAGGTCATCTTTATTTTGTCTGAATGCTAAGATTTAATAGATTTAACTCTCAGTTTTTCTGAACAAACAAGTAAACAATCAAGTTGTGCTCTGTTCTCTACTTTATATTGTGAAATATGGTGGTACAACATATAATGAGATTGCAAATAAAACATCAGAAACATGGAATATTATTAATAGTAGATTACATACATTTTATTACTGAAATAGCTGAAATAATTAAAATTCAAACAAACAAGTCTTATTATTATAACGTGAGCTGGTAGGTCCAGAACTGGAAACACTTCACAGTTTCCATGTTATGTTTGATGACTGTTATCCCCATCTCCTGCTTGATCCTTTTTACTAGTGCCTCCAATATTTGCCTGAGTCCCTTTCAACTATGGAAGATCAGAAGGCAATTGTGTTTATTTTTGTTCCAGGAAGCTTACTAATTTATTACATATTCAGTGGAGGTGGGAGGTAATGAGGAAGAGGACTAGCAAGTTGTACTACTGGTACATACATTCACTACCATTTTGCATTTGTCCCCATTCGACTAAAACTTTTCTGCTAATAGTAATCATTCATCTGCTAAAGATTAAATTTAAAGTTCTCATCTTGTATGCCCTTTTCACCACATTTGACTCTATAAACCTTCCCTCCTTGAAACCCTTTTTCCTTGCATTTTGAGATCCCATTGTTTGATTTCCTATTTCTTGGATTTCATCTTATTTCCTTTCCTAGTTCATTTTTCTCTGCCTACTCCGTGAGGTTGACTTGACATTCTATGTTCCTCTTTTATTTATATTCACTCACTCCAGTCTCCCCAATAACCTTACCCACTCCCATGGCATTCATAATTATTTATCAATGACTTACAAATCTCTAGGATCCATCTCTCTCCTGAGCTCCAAACACTCATTTCTAGGTACTTCAAATTTAACATGTCTAACGTGTCTGTTGATACATCAATTTGGCAACCATACATATGATGCGCTGAAATTGGAGAAGGTGAAATTAAGAGAGACAAGTTAGGATGTACTCTTTTTTCTAGGTGAGAGGGAATGATGGACATTATACTAAATGAAAGAACTGGCATCTGGCAGCATGGTCAACCAGAAATACCAAAGGGAGCTCCCAACTAGGTTGTTATAAAATATATGTTAAAGTACATCATAGGACTCTAAAAAAATAAGGAAATCTCCAAGGGTACCACACTCTCTATCAAAAAAATAACCAAACAAACAAAATCCCTTGATTGAAATTATGAGTAAGGATCCCTGAGCAGAGAGCTAATATATGGGGGAGGAGCAGGAGACACAACTACTCTGAGCACCATCACCCTCGGGAGACTAAGCTCTGAACAAGTCTCAAGGTAAAAGTGCTAAGCCCAAGACTTCTGATTACACCAGGGGCTAAAATGTTCCCAGGTTATTAGTACCTCTAACTTTGGCAGAAACAATTTTTAAAACTTCATGTGTGGATTAAAGCATTTTTGATAGTCGCCCCCAGGATTACCATAAATTAAAACAAATATGAGTTCACAATCAAAGATCACCAAATACACTAGAAAACAAGCTACTGTGATGGAAAATTAGAAAATAAACAACAGATATACATCTCCATGGATTTCAGATAACTGAATTACTAAAGATAATTTAAAATAATTCAATATACGATATTTAAATAAAGATAGAAGTATGAAAATAAGCATGTAACAATATACAATTAAAAATTACCTGAGATTTTTTAAAGAATAAAATAGAACTTTTAGAAATGAAAAATTTAATTATTGAAGTTAAATAACGGCACAATTAAAGAGAGAATTAGTGAACTAAAAGATTCTTAAATAAGGAATTACACAAAGTGTTGCACAGAGAGACAAGAGATTAAAAAATATAAAGAAAGGTTAAGCAATATAGAGAACATGAAAAAGTCTAACATGTCTAATCAAAGAATTAAGTTAATGGCTGAGAATTTCCAGAGCTGATAAATTATATGAATCAATAAACACAAGGGGAACAATATATATCAAACAGGATAAACTGAAAGGAATCTATAATTGTGCACATTTGTAATGGAAATGCAGAACTTCAAAAATAAAAAGATCTTAAAAACTGCCAGACAAAAGACAGGTCACCTACAAAGGAACTGCAAATAGACTGTCATCAGACCTTCAGATGGCAACAATGAGAAGTAGAGGCAATAGGAAAATATCCTAAAAATTATGAAGAGAAAATAAGCATCAATCTTGTGTAACAGTGGAACTCTCAACAATGAAAGCAAAATAAAGACACTCTCATATATACAAAACCTGAGAGCATTCAACAGATTTTCAATAAAGGGACATCCAGGGGATGTATCTCAGGAAAAAGGAAAACAACCTCAGAAAGGTCTGAGAAGAAGGAATGGCTTTAAAAAAAAGGATTCAGTTAATATACACATAGATAAATACACAGACACAAATGTTTTGATATTTTTAAGATCAGAAAATGCTAATTAGCAATATCATGTAAATTGGAAGGGAGTTAAAGTACTAAGGTCCTTCTTTTTGCACCAAGGAAGATATTGAACTAATATTTGAATTTGGTAACTATGCATAGTCAAATGTCAATGGTAAATCGTTTTCAGAAAAAGTTATTAGAGACAGAAAGGGTAAGAACAGAATAATAAAAGTTTCAAGTCTCCAGGAAGATACAAAAATTCTAGACCTCGATGCACTTAATAAAATAGGTTCAAAAATATATAAAGCAAAACTGATAGAATTAAAATAAGTGATGAGGCCACCAACATAATGGGAAATTACAAAAGTTATCTGTGGATTTTTGCTAGGCCAAGCAATTAAAAAATTAGCAAAGAAAAAGAGGTCATAACATAATTACAAAGCTAGATTTATTGGATACATAGAACTTGTCACATCCTTCTCAAACACACATGGAATCTTCACAAAATTATATTATGTAGAAAGTAAAAGTGCATGTCTCAATAAATTTCTTTTTTAAAAGATTGGCACCTGAGCTAACATCTGTTGCCAATCTTGGTTTTGTTTTGTTTTTTTCCTTTCTTCTTCCCAAAGCCCCCCAGTACATAGTTGTATATCCTAGTTGTGAGTGCCTCTGGTTGTGCTATGTGGGATGCCGCCTCAGCATGGCCTGGCGAGTGGTGCCATGTCCGTGCCCAGGATCTGAACTGGTGAAACCCTGGGCTGCCAAAGTGGAGCATGCGAACTTAACCACTTGGTCAGGGGGCAGGCTCCTCAATAAATTTTAAATAAATATTATAATGAATCTGTCAGCAGTGCAGTTTTTGACAAAAAGATAAGCAATAAATCCACATGCATTTAGAAATTAAAAAGTCATGCGTCAAAGAAGACATAATAATAGAAATTTTAAAATACTTAGAAATAAATGATAATAAAATATGCAGAAAAACTTGACCAAATGAGACATTTTGAAGACAAATTCATAGCCTTAAGCACTTACGTTAGAAAAGAAGAAACCTTAAAAATTAATGAGCTAAATATCCCATTTAATAATTTAGAAAAAGATGGGGCTGGCCCTATGGCAAGTAGTTGGGTTCATGAGCTCTGCTTTGGCGGCCCAGGGTTTTGCTAGTTTGGATCCCGGGCATGGACCTGGCACCGCTCATCAGGCCACATTGAGGCAGCGTCCCACATGCCACAACTAGAAGTACCCACAATTAAAATGTACAACTATGTACTGGGGGACTTTGGGGAGAAGAAGGAAAAATTTTAAAAATAAAATCTTAAAAAAATACTAGTAATTTAGAAGAAGAACAGAATAATCTCAAGAAGACAGTGGAATAATACGTTTGAAGTATTGAAAGGAAAAAAATTGTCACACAGAATTCTATATGCAGCAAAAAGTATCTTTCAAGAATAAGGTGAAATAAAGATATTTTCAGAAGGAAAAAAAAAAAACTAAGAATGTGTTTTCACAAGTAGAGCTGCACTATAAGAAAGGCTAATAAAGGGGGCCTGGCCCAGTGGTGTATTGGTTAAGTTCACGCACTCTGTCCTGGGAGACCCGGGTTTGCCGGTTTGGATACTGGGTGCAGACTTATGCATGGCTTATGCTGTGGCAGGCATCCCACATATAAAGTGGAGAAGGATGGGCAGGGATGTTAGCTCAGGGCCAGTCTTCCTCAGCAAAAAGAAAAAAGAAAAGAAAGGCTAAAGGAACTTCTTTAGGCTAAATAATACCACATATTAGGCAGTGCCCCATATAGCACAACCAGAGGCACTCACAACTAGGATATACAACTATGTACTGGGGAGCTTTGGGAAGAAAAAAATAAAAAAGAAGATTGGTAACAGTTGTTAGCTCAGATGCCAATCTTTAAAAAACAAAAAGAGTGCTGGAGTGTCTATAATTACCAGATGAAACAGACTTCAAAACAAAGAGTAGTATCAAAGATAAGGACGTATATCAGGAAGACATAACAATCATGAGTGTAAATGTCTTAAATATATGAACCAAAAATTAACAGAATTAAAGAAGAAAGAATAATAGAGATTTTAGCACTTCTCTCTCAGCAACTGATGGAAATTAAAATATCAGTAAAGTCATAGATGTACTGGCTTTTCCTATTTCTGTAAAAAAAGGAGCCATTGGAATTTTGGTAGGGGTTCCATTGAATCGTAGACTGCTTTAGGTAGTACTGCCATCTTAACAATAGTAAAGTTTCCAATCCATGAACATGTGATGTCCTCACATTTATTTAAGTCTAATTTCTTTCAACAATATTTTTTAGCTTTCAGTGTATTAAGTCTTTCACCTCCTTGGTTAAATTTATTTGTAGGTATTTCAGTTTTATGGATGCTATTGTAAATAGAATCGTTTTCCTAGTTTCCTTTTTTAATTGTTAATTGCTGGTGTATAGAAATGCAACTCTCTTTTATATGTTGATCTTGTATCCTCCAACCTTGTTGAATTAATTTATTAGATAAGTAGTTTTCATGTGGATTCTTTTGAATTTTTTATATAGAATCATTTGCAAACAGATAATTTTACTTCTTTTATAGCTTTTATTTCTTTTTCTTGTGTAAATGCTCTGGCTAGAACTTCTAGTACAATATTGAAGAGCAGTGGTGAAAGTGGACATCCTTGTCTTGTTTTTGATCTTAGGGAGAAAGCTATCAGTCTTTAACCACTGAATAAATTCAATTACACATCCAAGACTTCCCTTTTTGCTTGTGCAGAGCCCAAAGGTTCTCCAGAGGTTTAAGTATAGGGTTCTTTCAAGTCTTTTCTGAGCCTGTGTCCAGCTCTGTTACTTGTGGGCTTTTCATAAATGGCCTTTACCATGTTGAGGAAGTTACCCTCTATTCCTAGTTTGCTGAGTGTAATTAAAAGGAAGGGATGTTGAATGTAGTTGAATATTTCTCTGCATCAACAGAGATGATCATTTTTTTCCCCTTCCTTTTTTTAATGTGGTATATTACATGGATAGATTTTCTTATGTTGAACTGTGCTTGCTTTTATGGGATAAATACCACTTGGTTATGGCGTGTAATCCTTTTACTATGTTGTTGGATTTGGTTTGTTAGTATTTGGTTGTTGAGGATTTTTGCAACTGTATTCATCAGGGATATTGGTCTGTAGTTTTTTCTTGAGGTGTCTTTGGCTTGGTATCAGAGTAATGCTGGCCTCATGGAATGAGTTAGGGAGTTCTCCCTCCTTTTCTATTTTTTTTGGAAGAGTCTGAAAAAGATTGATGTTAATTTTTCTTTAGGTTTTATAGAATTCATCAGTGAAGTCATCTGGTTCTGGATATTTCTTTGTTTAGAGATTTTTCAATATTGATTCAATCTCTTTACTTGTTACAGCTTTGTTCAAATTTTCTATTTCTTCTTGAATCAGTTTTGGTTGCTTCCATGTTTGAAGGAATTTGTCCACACCATCTGTTATCTAATCTTCTGGTGTACAACTGTTCATAGTCTTGTCTTATAATCCTTTTTATTTCTGCAAGGTTGGTATAATGCACCAACTTTCATTTTTTACTTTAGTTATGTCTTTTTTGTTGTTGTTTTTAGTCTAGTTAAAGGTTTGTCAATTTTGTTGATCTTTTTAAAGAACCTACTCTTGGTTTCATTACCTCTGTTTTTCTATTCTCTTTTGTGTTCATCTCTGCTGTAATCTTTATTTCCTTCCATCTGCTAGCTTTGGGTTTAGCTTACCCTTTGTTTTCTAGTTCCTTAAGTTGTAAAGTTAGGTTACTGATTTGACATCTTTCCTCTTTTTTGATGCAGGCATTTACAGCCATACATTTCTCTCTGAATTCTAGTTTTGCTGTATCTCATAAATTTTAGTATGCTGTGTTTTTGTTTTCATTTGTCTCAAATGTGACAATGTGATTTCTTCCTTGACTCTTTGTGATTTAAGACTGTGTTAATTTTCATATATTTATGGATTTTCCAGTTTTCCTTCTTTTATTGATTTCTAGCTTTATTTTATTGTAGTAGGAGAATATACTTTGTGTGATTTCTATCTTTTTAAATCTATTAAGACTTGTTTCATATACTAACAGTAGTTTATCCTGGTGAATCTTCCATGTCCACTTTAGAAGAATGTGTATTCTGCTGTCATGGGTAGAGTACTCTATGTATGTCTGTTAGCTCTAGTTGGTTTACACTGCTGTTCAAGTCCTCTATTTCCCTATTGATCTATGTGGATGTGCTATACAGTATTGAAAGTGGGGTACTGGAGTCTCCAACTATTATTGTACAACTTTCTGCTCCCTTCAATTCCGTCAATGTTTCCTTCACTTATTTTGGAGTTCTGTTGTTTGGTGCACATATGTCTAAGTTTGTTATATCTTCTTGATGCATTGGCCATTTTATCAATAGATAATGTTCTTCTTTACCTCTTATAAGTTTTTTACTTAATGTCTATTTTGTCTGATATTAGTATAGTTACCCCATCTCTCTTTTGCTTATTATTTGCATGGAATATATTTTTCCCTCTTTTGATTTTCAACCTATTTGTGTCTTTGAATCTAAAGTGAGCCTCTTCTAGACAGCATCTAGTTGGATCATATGTTTTTCCCATTATTTCAATCTCTGTCTTTTAATCAGTATATTTAATCCACTTTCATTTAACGAAATTACTAATAAGGAAGCACTTACTTCTGCCATTCTGCTATTTATTTTCTCTCTCTCTTCTTTTTTGTTCCACAATTCCTGAAATACTGCCTTCTTTTCCATATGACTGATTTTTTCCAGTGTACCATTTTGATCATCTTCTTTTCCTTTTCTGTATATAGTTTAGTGACTACCCTAAGAATTACAATTAATATCTTAAATTTATAACAATGTAGTGTGAATTATACCAACTTAGCTTCAATAGCATACAAAAACTTTGCTTCTGTACAACTCCATCCCCTCCTTTATGTTATTATTGTCACAAAGTATATCTTTATATATTGTGTGCCTATTAACATAGACTTATAATTACTTTATGCAATTGTTTAAATCATATGAGGAACAAAAAGAGGAGTTGAAACCCAAAAATACAATAGTATTGGCTTTTACATTTACCTATCTAGTTACCTTTAATGGTATTCTTTATTTCTTTGTATGGTTCTGAGTTACTGTCTAGTATCCTTTCATTTCAGCCTGAAGGACTCCCTTTAGCATTTCTTATAAGGCAGATCAACTAACAGTGAACTTCCTCAGCTTTTATCTGGGAACATCTAAATTCTCCTTCATTTTTAAGGATAGTTTTGCTAGGTGTAGAATTCTTAGTTCTTGGTTTTTTACTTTCTACACTTGAAATGCCATCCCACCACCTTCTAACTTCCATGGTTTCTAATGGGAAATCAGCTGTTAATCTTATTGAGGCTCCCTTCTACAAGACAAGCTGCTTTTTGCTTGCCAATATCAAGATTCTCTGTCTTTGGTTTTCAACATTTTGATTGTGATGTGTTTTGATGTGGATCTCTTTGAGTTGTTTCTACTTGAATTTCATCGTGTTTCTTGGATGTGTAGATTCTTGCCTTTAGTCAAAATTTTCTTCTTTTTCTAAGACTCCCATAGGACATATGCTTGAGTGGCATCCAACAGGTCCCTCAGGTTTTGTCCACTTTTCTTCATTCCTTTTTTCTTTCTGCTTCTCCAACTTGATCACTTAAATTGTCCTAGTTTAACATTCACCTATTCTTTCTGCTGCCTACTACTGTTGAGCCTATCTAGTGAATTTTTCATTTCAGCTCTTTTACTTTCCAGCTCCAAATTTTCTATTTGGTTCCTTTTTAAATTTCTATCTCTTTATTGATATTCTCTATTTGGTAAGATATTGTTCTTCTGGTTTCCTTTAATTCATTGTCTATGGTTTCCTTTAGTTCTTTGAGCTTATTTAAGACAGTTGATTTAAAAGTCTTTGTCTAGTATGTCCAATGTCTGGGCCTCTCCAGGGATGCTGTCAATTTATTTATTTTTTTTCTGTGAATGGGCTATACTTTTCCATTTCTTTGTATGTTTTTGGATTTTTATTGGAAACTAGGCATTTTGAATATCACAATGTGATAACTCTGGAAATCAGAGTCTTTCCCTCCTCCTCAGGTTTTGCTCTTGTTGCTGTTGAGGATAGTCATTCATTTGTCTGGTGACATTACCAAACTATTTTTGCAAAGCCCATATTCCTTGACATGTGTGATCCCTGATGTCTCTCTTGCCTTAACTCAGCAATCAGCCAGATATTTTTAAAAATCCTGACAGATTTGTCTTTTAAAGCTTGAAGCAATAAACAACTCTCTCAGTCTTTGTAGACTGGCTCTGAGCTACAGTACTCCTTCATTGTTCAGCCAGACTACCTACATACAATCCTATCTTAGACTTCCCTTTTTGCTTGTGCAGAGCCCAAAGGTTCTCCAGAGGTTTAAGTATAGGGTTCTCTCAAGTCTTTTCTGAGCCTGTGTCCAGCTCTGAACATGTGTCTTACATCCCTGATTCCCTGGTATATGAGGTAGCCATTCAAGAACCTTATTCCCCCAAATATCTTCTCCTCAACCTTCTCAACCAGGTCTTCTGCTCACCTGCTGCTTTCCCTATTCTCCATCCTTAACTGAGACAGCTATGCATATTATATGTCTTTAAATGCTTTTGACATACAAAAATGCCTTTTCCAGAGATGCTGTTCTAGGCTGAAGGAGATAAAACAAAGCCAAGCTTCTGCACTGCTCCCTCTGGAAACCACAAGACTGCTCAAAATGCACAACTACAGTTTCTGAGAACAAGGTTCATCACGGCCATCTGGCACCAGCTAGCTAACACCAGGAATGCTGACCACTGTCCCCATGGCCCCTGTCATACTAGGGAATGAGGGATGGTAGACAAGTAAACAAAAATCCAACAATACAGTCTTATCAAAATTTAACAGCCAGTCTTTATTAAGCACTCTTCTGATTGTTGGATGTTTTTAAAATTAATCTAGAGTTTAAAAAAAGTTAATTCTGTCAGTTTTTGTTTGCTTAGTGTATGCTTCAGTGGAGGGACTGATTCTTGGAACTCCCTACTCTGCTGTTTTTGTGACATCTCTCCCACTTCTATTTATAGACCCTAATGTGGCATTCATGAGA
The DNA here is from genome assembly GCF_041296265.1 of Equus caballus. Classification (NCBI taxonomy): domain Eukaryota; kingdom Metazoa; phylum Chordata; class Mammalia; order Perissodactyla; family Equidae; genus Equus; species Equus caballus. Next base: position 53,904,664 of record NC_091698.1, on the reverse strand, counting down.
CTATATCTCTCAGATCTCCTACTGCAGAGAGTGTACTGACTGACAGCCCCAGCTGCTGTGTCTTGAAATGTATCATTGTGTTTTCATCTTCAGGCTACACTTTCCACAAGGTGCTCCTAGGCAATGACTCAGGGCAGTAAGGATGCTGAGGCAGTTCTATTCCTGGGTGCCGTGGGATTCTCTGGATGGGCAACATTGGCTTGAGGACTCCTGATAGCCTAACTAGACTTTCCTTAGAGCTGCTCTGTGGACTGCTGGGGCCTGTGGATGGGTAATGCTTACTAAATAGACAGTGAAATAGGGTGATTACTGCTAAAAGTTGAAATTATACCCTGAGGAAGCATAATGAGAGACTGAGTGCTCTTTACAAAGAGTTAATGGCTAAGTTTGACAGCCAGAGCCACTCTGGTAGCTTACAGAGGTCCTTATCTTCTGCATTTGAAGGGCAGACAATTAACAGGTGAGAGACCTAATTGTTGGAGTCAGAGAGCTCTAGAGATGTTTTGATGCACCACCAAAGCAGGTCTGCTTTGCTAAAGTCAAGGCCTTACTTAAGCACATGTGGAGGGGCTGGCCCAGTGGCACAGTAGTTAAGTTTGGGTGCTGCACTTTGGCAGCCTGGGGTTCGCCAGTTCGGATCCTGGGCGCAGACCTATACAGTGCTTGTCAAGCCACACTGTGGTGGCATCCCACATAGAAGAACTACAAGGACTTACAACTAGGATATACAACTATGTACTGGGGCTTTGGGGAAAAAAAAAGAAGAAAGGAGGAGGATTGGCAACAGATGTTAGCTCAGGGCCAATCTTCCTCACCAAAAAAAAAAAAAAAGAGAGAGAGAGAGAATAGCTGGGATCCCAATATCTAGGATAGGTACGTCTGGATGGATGCCCTTGAGGATGCTGACAGTGCAGACGCCATGAATCTTAGCTAACACTTCCACTGTGCTAGAAGTTTCTGTAGAGACCTCTCCACACAATGCAACATACACACCCTCCCCTCAGGAAATGCTTCTACCCCTCTCCTGGCTGCCAGGCTGATAGGGCTAAATCTCAGCAAACCCAGCTGGGATCATGCTGGACTTGATAATCTGGAGACCATACACATAAAGAGTTGCCAGAATTAGCCAGCACGTACCAGCAGGAACATACGAGTTTGAATGGAAGACAGAACAAATGAGAATTCATTAATGTCAGGGGTACTTTTTCAGGACACAGAACTTAAGATCCTACCAAGGACCCCAAGGGCTGGGTAAAATCACTGCTGGAATGGCTCTTAGAAGCCTGGAAAAAACAGTGGCCAATACTCATTGAAGAGGAAATGACTGAGTGCCATGGCAAACAGTGCAAGAAGAAATAAAGTGGATGAGGGAGCGGATGAGTACCACTTGCAACCATGAGAATGGACTGCAGTGACAGTGGATGCAATTTATCTCACTAACCTCCCTTTTGGTCCCCAGCAGTTTTCCATGGAGTACCTGCTGTCTGACCCCACGTGGAAAAATAGATCTATAAAGTCAAGGGATGGATAGTGGTAATCACAAGAATGCACTCTCAGATCTCTGACTTCAGGGAACAAAATAGACCAACAGCCCCAGCTGCTACAGTCTAAAATTCATCACTGCATCTACACTGGGGCTACATGTCTCACAGGCTGCTTCTAGGCAATAAATGATGCAGCAGGGATTCTGAGGCAGGTCCATTCCTGGGAGACATGGACCTGTTCTGTCATTGTCCTTTGCCCAGGCTCGTGGAGTCTCACTCTATGCGTGCACAGCTTAGCGTTCAGCCAAAGACTCCAGGTGACCCTTATGCAGATTTCTGGAGCTCTTTCTCTGCACAGCACCTGCCTCTCCACTACACAAACCCACAAATTCCACTGTCAGCTTCCCTGAACTCTAACCAACTCAACAAACTGCCACGTTCTGCTTGGGTTCCCCCTCCTTGCTCTCTGGTATAGAAAGAGTGTCCCGTGAGAAAACTGTGAGATTCTAAGATTGACCTCATTTGTTTTTCACTCTCAGGGGTCATAATCCTGCACTGTCAATCATTTAATCTCTAAAACCAAATTTTGTCCAGTTTAATAGTTGTCTGTAGTGATAGGTCAGTCTGTTACCAGTTATATCATAACTGACAGCAGAAGGTCTCAGAAATAATATCTTCGATAAATATTATAACCCCATCAACAACACCCAAAGTAACAACAATAATGGCAAGTATCATTTGTTGAGATCTTCTCTGTACTAGTTACTATTCTAAGTACTTTACTCATGTATTACTCATGTAATCCTCACAACAACCCTATCAGGTTGGTACTATTATTGTTCCCATTTACCAAATGAGAAAACAAAGAGGCTAAGTAAAGGATGCTAGATAAAATACAGAACACCCAGTTAAATTTGAATTTCAGATAAATAACAAATAGTTCTTCAGTATAAGTAAATCCCATGGAATATCTGTGACATACTTATACTAGATAATTCTTTACTATCTGAAATTCTTATTTAAATGGGAATCCTTTATTTTTATTTGCTAAATAAATCTGGCAACCCTAAACTTGCCCAAGGTCCCATAGCTACTCACTTGTATAGCAGGACTTGGAACCTGGGCAGTCTGGCTCCAAAACTTACACCCTCTATCATAGTGCTGTTCTAATGCTACTAGAAAAGAATTAAGTGTGTGCTGTAGGCATATTATTGGTCCTTCTTCAGATCAGGTCTCTTGTTCTTGGGTTTTCTGAATTTAAGATTAGAAATGCCATATTGCATTCATTAGAAAGGAATGGTCAAATGGCTTCCATGTTTGGCTCTCTATCAGAGAAGAGATGAGCCAACTCCCTCTTTGGCTTCTACAGTATGTTAGGGACCCAAAATTCCATCATTTTGAACTCCACAAGTTTAAAAGTTAATATCATTCAAAAGTTAGCATCAGCTACACTGATTAACTATAAGTAGATTTAGTTTTACAGGGTGCTTACAAAAAATACCTCTAATGCTCGAGGTCCTGTGTTAGGACTCAAAGAGTTAAAAAAAACTAGTGACATTAGTCCTTGACCTTAAGCAACTCTCAGTCTAGTAGGAGAAAGAGCCATAAACACAATGATAATAGCTATCACTTATTAAGTACTTAATACATGCTAGTCACTTCATATTTATTATTTATAATCTTGACAGTAATGTTTAAAGTTGGTAAACTCTTCATCTGTAAAGTGGAAATAATAAAAAGAACTTAACTAATTTGCCCAAAGTTACGCATCCAATAAATTATGAAGACAGGATTCAAACTTAGTTTTGTTTGACTCTAAAGCTTGGGCTTTTCAAAAAGTATTATATGCTACCCCACAACCGACTAAACCTCAATCTATAAGTTCTATGACAGAGCTGTAAATTTAGACTTAAGGGATCATTCATAACTAGTACGCCCTCCTCAACCCTTAATACAGGGGCTATTCATAATTGCTGTTGATTATTGAGATGGCATATAGTAATTAATTATATTGTTGGTATTATAATATTTATGAAAGATATTATTTCTGAGACCTTCTTCTGTCAGCTGTGATGAGTAAATTGGTAATAGACTCACTCTATCACCATAAACATAACAGTAGGAGTCATTCATTGCTCTCATATGGATATTGATGATAACAGTATGTTGTAATATGACTACTGGCAATATATTAAAAAATACTATTTTGAATTGAAGAATAATTCTATGCTAGTAAATCCAAAATAAGTTAAAATACAAGCCTCCAAATTAATGGCAGCAAGTATATTTTAAAAACAAGAATATAAGTGGAGGATAGAGCCTGACAAAAGAGAGTTTCAACAGTACTGCTTAACCAAGGATACTCCCCTGTTCAGTCAGGATATCTGAGAACAAGTGTGTCAACATATTCTGGCTCTAAAGATATCAAGACTTTCCATTACAGCTCAATTGATGAAATACCAGTATAAATAGTGGCCCTGTAAGACATGCTGAGAGAGGGAGACATATATAAAAAGTATTGAGAAATGTTTCTCAGAGTCACTTCATGGAAACTTCAACTGAGTTTCCCTCCAGTTTCTCCTGCTGAATAGTCAGGAGAGGTCTGTATGCCTGTATGTTGAGTGTAGGAATGAAAACTTGTGATTAATAAATCTGTTAAAAATTTACATGCATTGGTTGTTCATATTAAATTTTGTCTGCGAAGTATGGATGGAACTAATGCTCTAGCTCAAAGTTCCTGACTTATTCTAGAAGCATGATTTTGTTAGAAGTCCCTTTACTTCTATTTACTAAAATTATAACTGGTGGTTTTTATATAGGGTATAAATTTCAAAAGTAAAATAAGTTAGATCTTAAATGTATATATTATTTTTAAGTAATAAAGTACTAAAATTTTGTTTTTCTTTAATAATTTTATAATTTTAGTTAATTTGAAACCAAGCTTAAAACTTCCCTCTTTTCTGTATTGTCAGATTAACCACTGGATATGAGTATTCTCTATTCCTCTCTGTCTCTCTCTCAATTATTTTAAAAGATAAACTATTTCTGATTAATTCATTATTACAGTGCAAAATAATATATGCAAAAAGTGAAAGTTTTATTAGCATTTTTCATTAATCAATAAATACCAAATGGTAGTTAGAAGCCTCTGGAAAGAAAACTCTAAATCGGTTTCTTTCCTTTTATCCCCTATTATAAAAGGTATATAAACCTACATTAAAATGACACATTTGAAGTCATTTGGCTTAGGAATAGACAGTCTTATTTTCATTCCTTGAAGGGAAAAAGTACAGTTTGGAAGAAAGAGGGAGGCTCATAAAAACTGACTGACTAGCCCACCCATGTGCCCGGTGGTTGCTCACTCACAGCAGTTCCTCTCCGCTTAACAATAGCAGGGTCATTCCATTTGAGTTGTAAGCTCTCCCAGATCACGTTCAGGGAATAGGCTAGATCTCAGCTATTCTTTCCAAAAGGCAGAAGTGGGGGAATTTATGGGGTAGACGATTCCCTTTCCTTTATCACTGCGTGCTTCCCCTCATGCACACGCTCCTTCTCTAACAGCTATATCTGAGCCACCCCCTTGTCAGTCCCTGCTAGGTGTGGGTTTAAGGCTTAACTGTGAGTAGCTGAGTGCTAGTGTCCATCTGCTCTGAGGAATAAGCCTCTTTTTCTGCAAATCACAGTACAGGGTATGTTGAAGAGGAGGGATGTGGTGGAATGGGTATAGCTCTGCCTGCCTGCCCCACTTTGGCCCTAAATTAGACTCTTGCTTTATGTAGGGATTTATGTAAAGCTTTGGAATTCTCCTGGCAATTTGCAGGCATTTTTGAGGCATAATAAGGCAAGTTATAAGCTTCTATGATGTTCTGTTTACCTACAAAAGTGGAAATAACCAATTTGTATACCTTTTTAGATTTCCTTCCTCCCCTGCCTTCTAGCCTGAAATTTGGCTAAATAATAAAATACTGTTTTGAAACAATCAAAACTGCTAAATATCTTTAGTTTTTAAAAGATGTTGAAACAGTGTTAAATATTTAACACTTTCTTGTGCTTCTTATTTATTAAACATGAAAACAATATAATCTCTTCTTTTAACCAATTTTATGGAATTACATGATAAATAAGTTAATATATTGCAATAAATATGAAATTAATATGAAGCCATTTTCAATGTTAAATGCTGATACCTTTTAAAAATATTATAACGATAATACAGCAATATACAAACTGAGTACAACAATCTACAAACTGAGTAGATGTTTAATTATGTCATGGGATAGATAAATTTGGGGAATCCTAGAAAGTCGTACTCCAAAATACAGCAGCTGAAAGCGTGAACACCATTCAATGTTCTGATTTAATCTGAGTTCAAAAGCAAAAGGAGAGGAGTCTCGAACCAGTGTCTCCTACAGTGGAAAGAAGACTGTCGAGCACATGACTTCTGCTATGATCTAAATGCTTGCGTCCCTCCAAAATTCCTATGTTGAAAATCTAATTCTCAACAAGATGATATCAGGACCATTAGGTGGAGCCTTTGAAGGTGATTAGGTCATGTGAGCAGAGCCCTCATGAATGGGATTAATGCCCTTATAAAAGAGAGAGATCTCTCATCCTTTCCATCATGTGAGGACCACAGTGAGAAGGTGCTGGCTATGAACCAAGAAGAGGGCCCTCACCAGAATGTGACCATGCTGGCGCCTTGATCTTGGACTTCCCCACCTCCAGAACTGTGAGAAATAAGTTTCTGTTGTTTATAAGCCACCCAGTCTGTGGTATTTTGTTATAGCAGCCCAAAAGGACTAAGACAACCTCTGCGTGCCAGACCCTTTCCCTGCCCTCCAGTAAGACCAGGGAGACACATACAGGGATGACACATTCTCCAGCTTGAGGGTGCTAGCTCTGTGCCTTGGGAGCTTGTGTTCATTCCTTACAAATAAGGTGACTCTGACATGAATTTACTGACTCCTGCTATGTCTTAGTATCTAATGATGGTTACACTAATGAAAAACTAGTATTGTACTAGCTCTTTTTGATGAAAATTAGTATTCTTTTTAAAAATCATGGTTGTATTTGCATTCATTTAATATTTCACTCCTCCTATTTTTCCATGGTTTTGTAAAATTAGCAATCATAATTTTTATTTGTAGAAGAGCTTACAGCTTATAGCTATAAAAGTGTTTTCCAGTAATTGTTTTATTGGATACAATACTCTGGAGATAGGAGAGGCAGCTGATTTGACTTCCCATTTTACAGAAAAAGAGCTCATCAAAGATCTCTTAGTCTTTGGTAAAAGTGGGATAAAAAGTGATATCCTTTGACTCCAATTCTCTTTCAACTCCACCACAAACAGCTTAGATGCAATTCAAAGAAAGTCAAATTCTTCTCCACTTTGCAGGTTACCACTCATTTAAAAAATGGTCTACCTCGGTCTCCACTTCCCATTATTCCTGGAGATACATCCAGCCCCTGAGAAAAGCCCTTGTTCCTAAGGTGTACTTAGATTTGACATATTTCATCTGCCTCTTTGGAGCCACTATAACTCTTAACTTATCTCTTTCTTTATTCTTCCTAGTATCTTTATCTATCCCTATCTCTTCCTTCCTGCCCCTATATTCTCTATTCCATCTCTCCCTACCTTCCTTTTTCTACTTCCCACCTCTCCTCTCTCTCCCTTTTATGTTCATATCTCAATACCATCTCCCCAATGTTTGAATTCTAGCATATCTGACCACATCATTCTGGCTCCTGCATCTATATTTAAACATCCACAATGCCATTAAATGGTCTTGCAATATTTCTCTCATGCTTACAAAATACAAACTTGCATTTCCAAAGCACATCCGTAAACTTTTTAAAAGCATATTTTCAAACAATCCAATCAAAAAATAGACAAAGGACATGAAGAGATATTTCACCAGAGGATATATAGACGGAAAATAAACACGTGCAAAGATACTCAACATCATTAGCCACCAGGAAAATGCAAATGAAAACCACAATGAAATACCACTACACATCTATTATAACAGCTGAAGTAAATAATGACAATGCCGGGACGGATGAGGACAAACTAGATCTTTCATACATTGCTGACAGGAATGCAAATAATACAGCCACTCTGAAAATAGTACGGCAGCTTCCCATAGAACTAAACGCACATGACCTGACATATGACTTAGCAAGCACACTCCTTGGTATTTATCACAGAGAAGTAAAATTCACATCTACATGAAAACTTGTATATGAATGTTCACAGAAGCTTTATTTGTAATAGCCCTAACCTGGAAACAACCAAAATGCCCATTGATTGGTAAATTCCATGATTTTTTAAATTGTACTTTATAGAATAACATATCTTGGGAGAGTCAGATTGGCAGTTTTATATAAATGTAAACAAGTAGTATCCATTAAAACATTTCTAAGAAACTTTCACCCCTCAAACAATGCAAAAATGCAAAACAAACTAAACGCTAGCTTTGCATTAGACTAAAGGCTGTGTCTTGGCTTAACTTTAGAGTTACGTACCGGTTATTTGGAGAGCTTGATAACTTGATAAATTTGATAGCTTATAGTTAGAGTCTCAACTGTTAAATGACATTAGTGAACATTTTTCTATCCAACAAAAGCTAATCAAGAAAACTATTTCTACTTCCTTGCCCAAACCCTTATTGACTTTCATTTTCTAAATTGTTTAGAATTTTTTTCCAACATAAAAAATTCTTAAATTGCCACAATACCTTATGCCAAACATACAGATTTTTGTTTTGGTTTGATTTTTATTCTTTTATTTTAATTATGAACTTAATATATGAATATCTTCTCCTTTTCAAAATTCAAACAATGCAGATAAAGCAAAAGTCCTCTCAGAACCACCTCAAAGTCCCAAGCCCAGAGATATGCAGAGATGGACACTTTTGTTATTATGGATTGTCTTTTCATACCTTTTACTTAGATATTAAGTATCAAAATAAATGGTTTAAAAACATACAGTTTATCAGGGGTTTCCCTGAGACGTCTATATTCAGTGAGAGAAACCTATATTATTCTTTCCTCCCAAGGCAAACCTTTATGTTTTGCTAACCTCTTACTACTTAGCTGCTTCTCAATAGTCTGTGTTTATCTCTGAATACAGGCACGGTGGAGCACTCTCAGCAAAGTGCTTCAGACTAAAAACAGATGTTAATTAAAAATGCAGATAACGACCCATGGCACCTGTTGTTTCACACTTCTTTTGCTCAAGCCCTCCTCTGCCAAATCTCATCTTTTATTTCAATAATAATCCACAGCTTTTCTTTCATTCCAGCTATAAGTCTTTCACTGTAGTGATCATTTAAATTTAACCAGAAGGCCATGTTTTACTGAGCAAACCTATCAGGATGACTACACACACGGTTAAGGGAATCTAATGTCACAGCTCTGATTAAGAATGAACTACATTCTAATGATAAATGTCAATTGTCTGTATGTGATGTCTCAACAATTTTAACTATTGGAACAAGAACTTAGTAAATCAGTTAAACGTATGTCCTTCTTCCATCTCTCTTGCAGATCTCAGTAGAGTGTTTTCATGGCAGGACAAGATAGAGGAAAGGAAGGGATTACATCTAGCACTCTCTGAGAAAGACCAGGTCAGAATTCATAGTCACCTTAATCACCTAGACATGTAGTCAGAAAAGATTAAGGTTCTTGAACAGTAACTATAGGAAAGCCACTGAAAAGCAAATAAACTATATAAAAGTGGCTAGATGGGCAAGACCTAAATAAGAATATGTCAGAAAGATTTACACAGTGCATTGTATAAAGTAATCAAGACTAAACAATGTAATACTGTGCCCAGAATAGCTAGTGAGATAATAAATGTATAAATTAGAATATCCTGTAACTGATCTCTGGCCACCAACCCTAAATTATACTAAGCATGGGGTTACCGCCTCGGCAGATACAAGACAGATCTTTGAGCTCTATTCTGTACTCTTGGTATAGTGGGTGGCACATGATAGATAAATACTTATTGAGTGAATGAATGGTTTTTTCAAAAACTAAACAAAAAACTGGAGAAGATACTGCAGAGAGCAAAATTAAAGAAGTGGTTTGAAAATAAAGCCGCCTGAGTCTAGATCACACTACCCCATGCACATGTGTCACCATGTAGCGTAGAAAACTCTTCCTGCTCAGTTTTATGTTGGTAGCACATGACCTGCCAAAGCACCAGCCTAATCTTTCATACTTTTGCAGACAGTTGAAGTGAGGGGAGTGAAAAGAGAGAGTGGCAGGGAGGACAAGACTGACAAAGGTTAAAGCTGTACTTCTCAGAGAGGGGATGAAGCAGCAAAGCTCCAAGATTCGTAGCATCTCAAGGGATGGCAATTTCATCTGAAAATTTGGGATGGAAGAGGAAGGTTTTAATTTTTTCCTTTTTACTGAGGTATTGTCACATGCTTATCCTGGTAAAATCAGTAGAATTCCATCCTTCTGTGTCAGTGGGGTGTGTATGTGTGTGTGTATAAGGGGAGGAGAGAGAGAGAGGGGAGAGAGGATGCCTAGAAATAGAAAGTAAAACAATATTCTACTCAAAGAGTGACCAGGAAGTTTGTTATTCTTATCTGGGTCATCAGTGCTGTTTTTATTAATATTGCAGTCCCAAGACTATGAATAAGACTCAGTATTGCCAGGAGAACAAACTACGCTAATGACCCTGGTCTGCTTAGTTCTGCTTGTCCACTGAAGTCTAGGAGAGAGCCTGAATGTGTGAAATCTCAGAGATGTTCCTCTGGATTTGAAAAATGATCTAGCTCCTTTAGAAATTTGTGTTTAAAATTTATTTGCTTTAGATTAACTCAAAAAAATTGCTTTCACAAATTAAATCAATTTTCTTAACCATGTGCTTGAGGGAATGTTTTATTTACAAACTAGGCTACTCTTAGGCATAATTTCTGTTTCAGCTTTCCTGTAACATAAAAGTCCCTAAGAGGGCCAGCCCTGGTCGCCTGGTGGTTAAGTTCAGTGTGCTCCACTTCAGCGGCTGGGGTTGGTTCCCAGGCGTGGACCTACACAACTCTGTTAGTGGCCATGCTGTGCTGGTGGCCCACATACTAAAAAATAGAGGAAGATTGGCACGGATGTTAGCTCTGGGCGAATCTTCCTCAGCAGAAACAAAAAAAGTCCCTAAGATTATGACTTTTAGTACTATACTTCATTTATAATCCAAAACTTTAAAAATTAGAAATTGAAAAATACATATAGATTAAGTACAAAGAAAAACAATTACCCTTGTGAACATCTAGATATATATCCTTGCATTTATTTAGTTAGATATTTAAAAAATATGGACAAAATAATCACTGTTGTTTTTATAAAATTGATATGTATTCATAAAAAAGAATTAAAACAGTACAAAAAGCATAAAGATGGAAGTATAAGTCACTCCCACATTGTAATACCCACAAATTGCAATCGTTCACATTAGGCATACATCATCCCAGACATCTTTGTATGAGTACATAACAAATAGATGGAGGGATATCCAGGAATTATTTTATGTAAATGAGACTATGTTGTACATCCTATTTATTAATAAAGAACACTAAATTTGATTTTACTTAAAAAAAAATAAAACCCAAGTTTTGTAGGAATCATTAACCTTAAAATATTTGTTTCTTAACCATATATTATTTCCTAAAAGATCCATCCAAGGTTAAGAGATTATGAAAAATATTCAGGTTTTTAAAAACTACTTATATTACTTTTAAACAGGATTCACCGACTCCCTGTTTTGAAAAATGATGACTCTGATGTTTTCTCTATCTCCCCTTCCTCCAACTTCCAATTTTTATGAAATAGTTTTGTTATTTTTACCTTATCCAAGATAATACTCAATTACCTTTTTTTTTTATTGTGGTCATAATAGCTTATAATATTGTGAAATTTCAGTTGTACATTAATATTTGTCATATGCCATATAAGTATGCCCCTTCACCCCTTGTGCACACCCTCCACCTCTCTTCCCGCTGGTAACCACTAATTTGTTCTCTTTGTCCATAAGTTTGTTTATATTCCACATATGAATGAAATCATAGATGGTTTTGTCTTTCTCTAGCTTATTTCTCTTAACATAATGCCCTCAAGGTCCATCCATGTGGTTGCGAATGGGATGATTTTGTCTTTTGTTTTATGGCTGAGTAGTATTCCATCTTTATCCAATCATCAGTGGATGGGCACTTGGGTTGCTTCCATGTCTTGGCTGTTGTGAATAATGCTGCAATGAACACAGGGGTGCATAAGTCTCTTTGAACTGTTGATTTCAAGTTCTTTGGATGAATACCCAGTAGTGGGATACCCAGGTCATATGGTATTTCTATTTTTAAGTTTTTGAGGAGTATGGAGACTTCTCCATACTGTTTTCCACAGTGGCTGCACCAGTTTGCATTCCACCAGCAGTGGACGAGGGGTCTCTTTTCTCCACAACCTCTCCAACATTTGTTGTTTTTTGTCTTGGTGATTATATCCATTCTAACAGGTGTAAGATGATATCTAAGTGTAGTTTTGATTTGCATTTCCCTGATGATTAGTGATGCTGAGCATCTTTTCATGTGCCTAATGGCCATGTGTGTACCTTCTTTGGGAAAATGTCTGTTCTTATCTTCTGCCCACTTTTCGATTGGGTTGTTTGTTATTTGTAGGTGATTTGTGTGAGTTCTTTATATATTATGGAGTTTAACCCCTTATTGCATATATGATTTGCAAATATTTTCTCCCAGTTGCTGGACTGGTTTTTCATTTTGATCTTAGTTTCCTTTACCTTCCAGAAGCTCTTTAGTCTGATGAAGTCCAACTTGTTTATTTTTCTTTTTTGTTTCCCTTGTCTGAGTAGACATGGTATTCTAAAAGATCCTTTTAAGTCTGATGTCAAAGAGTGTACTGCCTATATTTTCCTCCAGAAGTTTTACGGCTTCAGGTCTTACCTTCAAGTCTTTGGTCTACTTTTAGTCTATTTTTGTGTGTGGCAAAAGATAATGGTCTAGCTTCTTTCTTTTGCATGTGGATGTCCAGTTTTCCCAACATCATTTATTGAAGAGGCTTTCCTTTCTTCATTGTATGTTCTTGGTTCCTTTGTCAAAGATGAGCTGTCTATAGGTGTGTGGTTTTATTTCTGGTCTTTCAAATCTGTTCCATTGATCTGTGTGCCTGTTCTTGTACCAGTACAATGCTGTTTTGATTACCATAGCTTTATAATATATTTTGAAATCAGGGATTGTGATGTCACCAGCTTTGTTCTTGTTTCTCAGGATTGCTTTAGCTATTTGGGGTCTTTTGTTGCCCCATATGAATTTTAAGATTCTTTGTTCTCTTTCTGTGAAGAATGTCATTGGGATTTTGATTGGGATTGTGCTGAATCTGTAGATTGCTTTAGGTAATAAGGACATTTTAACTATGTTGATTCTTCCAATGCATGTGCATGGAATATCCTTCCATTTCTTTATGTCATTATCGACTTCTTTCAGCAATGTCTTTAGTTTTCTTTGTATAGGACTTTCACCTCCATGGTTAAACTTATTCCTAGATACTTTATTCTTTTTGTTGCAATTGTAAATGGGATTGTATTCTTGAGTTCTGGTTCTGTTAGTTCATTATTAGAGTATAGAAATGCTACTGATTTTTGTAAGTTGACTTTGTACTTGCAACACTGCTGTGGTTGTTGATTATTTCTAATAGTTTTCTGATGGATTCCTTAGAGTTTTCTATATGTAAAATCATGTTGTCTGCAAATAGCAAGAGTTTTACTTCTTCAGTGCCTATTTGGGTTCTTTTTATTTCTTTTTCTTGCCTAATTGCTCTGGCCAAAACCTCCAATACTCTGTTGAATAAAAATGGTGAGGGTTGGCATCCTTGTCTTGTTCCTGTTCAGAGGGGTGGCTTTCAGTTTTTCCCCATCGAGTATGATGTTGGCTGTGGGTTTGTCTTATATTGCCTTTATCATGTTGAGGTGCTTTCCTTCTATATCCATTTTATTGAGAGTTTTTATCATGAATGGATGTTGGATCTTGTCAAATGCTTTCTCTGTGTCTACAAAGATGATCATGTGGTTTTCTTTTCTCTCTCTCTCTCTGTTTTTTTGAAGATTAGCCCTGAACTAACATCTGCCACCAATCCTGCTCTTTTTGCTGAGGAAGATGGTCCTGACCTAACATCTGTGCCCATCTTCCTTTACTTGATATGTGGGACACCTGCCACAGCCTGGCTTTGACAGGCTGTGTGTAGGTTTGCACCCAGGATCTGAACCAGTGAACCCCAGGCTGCCGAAGCAGAACGTGCAAACTTAACTGCTGTGCCACCAGGCCAGTCTCAATGATCATGTGGTTTTTGTTCCTCATTTTGTTAACGTGATGTACCACATTGATTGATTTGTGGCTGTTGAATTATCCCTGTGTCCCTGGTATGAATTGAACTTGATCACAGTGTATGGTCTTTTTAGTGTATTGCTGTACTCAGTTTGCCAATATTTTGTTCAGGATTTTTGCATCTATGTTCATCAGTGATACTGGCCTGTAATTTTCCTGCTTTGTGTTGTCCTCATCTGGCTTTGGTATCAGGCTGATGTTTGCCTCATAGAATGTGTTAGGAACATTTCCATCTTCTTCAATTTTTAGGAATAATTTCAGAAGAATAGGTAATAAATCTTTGAATGTTTGGTAGAATTTTCCAGAGAAGCCATTCCCTCCTGAACTTTTATTTTTGGGGAGGTTTTTGATTACTGTTTCAATCTCTTTACTTGTGGTTGGTCTATTAAGATTCTCTATTTTTTCTTGATTCAGTTTAGGAGGTTGTAAGAGTCTAAGAATTTATCCACGTCTTGTAGATTGTCCAGTTTATTGGCATATACTTTTCATAATATTCTCTTATAATCTTTTGTATTTCTTTGGTATCAGCTGTAATTTCTCCTGTTTCATTTCTAATTTTATTTATTTGAGGCTTCTCTCTTTCTTTCTTAGTCACTGGCTAAGGGTTTGTCCACTTTATCTTCTCAAAGAAAGAGCTCCTTGTTTCACTGATCCTTTCTATGTCTTTTTTGTTTCAATTTCATTTATTTCTGCTCTAATTTTTATTATTGCCCTCCTTCTGCTGAGTTTGGGCTTTGTTCTTCTTTTCCTAATTCTGTTAGATAAACTTTAAGATTATTTATTTGAGCCTTTTCTTGTTTGTTAACATGGGCCTGTATTGCTATAAATTGCTCTCTTAGAACCGCTTCTGCTGCATCCTGTATGACTTGGTATGGTGTGTTTTCGTTCTCATTTGTTTTCAAGTATTTTGTGATTTCTCCCTTATTTCTTCAATGACACATTGGTTGTTCAGTAGTGTGTTGTTTAGTCTCCACGTGTTTGTTCCTTTCCCAGCTTTTTTCTTGCAGTTGATTTCAAGTTTCATAGCAGTATGTTTGGAAAAGATAGTAGATATGATTTCAATCTTTTTACATTTATTGAGGTTTGCCTTGTTTCCCAATATATGGTCTGTCCTTGAGAATGTTCCATGTGTGCTTGAGAAGAATGTATATTCTGCTGTTTTCAGATGGAGTGCTCTCTGTATCTCTTAAGTTCATCTAGTCTAGTTTTTCATTTAATTCCACTATCTCCTTGTTGACTGTTTGTCTGGATGATCTATCCATTGATGTAAGTGGGATGTTGAGGTCCCCTAGTATTATTGTGTTATGGGTAATATCTCCTTTTAGGTTTGTTAATAGTTGCTTTATGTACTTTGATGCTCCTGTGTTGAATGCATATGTGTTTATAAGTGTTATGTCTTCCTGGTGGAGAGTCCCTTGTATCATATACTGCCCCTCTATGTCTCTCTTTACCTGTTTTATCTTGAAGTCTACTTTGTCTGATATAAGTATGGCAACACCTGCCTTCTTTTGTTTGCAATTAGCTTGGTGTATCATCATCCATCCCTTCACTCTGAGCCTATGTTTGTGTTTAGAGCTGAGATGTGTTTCCTGGAGGCAGCATATTGTTGGGTCTTGTTCTTGAATCCATCCTGCCACTCTGTGTCTTGATTGGAAAATTCAGTCCATTTGCATTTAGAGTGATTATTGATATATGAGGGCTTAATATTGCCATCTTATCACACATTTTCTGGTTCTTCTGCATTTCCTTTGTTTCTCGTCCTGTGCATTTCGTACTACCGATTTGATTAGATAGTTTGCTATGTTGGTTTTCTTATTTTCTCCATGTTTATTGTATGTGGCTCTGTTCTAATTATTTGTTTAGTGGTTACCATTAGGTTTGTATAAAAAGTCTCATAGATGAGATAGCCCATTTTCTGATTCCCTCTTATTTCCTTAGACTATACTGATTCTGTCCCTTTGCTCTTCCCCTTCTAAGTTATTTTTGTCATATCTTATTCCATCTTGTGTTGTGAGTTTGCGGTTAAAGTGAGATAATTTTTACTTTGGTGTTTTACTTTTATTTATCCTTGATGTAAACGTTAAGTGTTTACCATCCTGACCTGATAGAGAGCTGCCATTTTCTGATTATTGCCTACCTATACATCTCCTTGCTCAGGGCTTTGCAGCCCCTTTCCTGGTGTTTTTTTTTTTTTTTCTTTCAGGTATGAGGGCCTTCTTGAGTATTTCTTGTAGGGGGGTTCTTGTGGCAATGAACTCCCTTAGCTTTTGTTTATCTGGGAATATTTTTATTTCTCCATCATATCTGAAGGAGATTTTTGCTGAATAGAGTATTCTTGGCTGAAAGTTTTTGTCTTTCAGGATTTTGAATATATCATTCCACTCTCTCCTAGCCTGTAAGGTTTCTGCTGAGAAGTCTGCTGAAAGCCTGATAGGGGTTCCTTGGTAAGTTATTTTCTTCTGCTTTACTGCCCTTAATATTTTTTCTTTGTCATTGACTTTTTCCTGCTTTACTACTATATGCCTTGCAGTAGGTCTTTTTACATTAACATACTTGGGAGTTCTGCTAACTTCTTTCACGTGGATTTCCATTGCCTTCCCCAGGTTTGGGAAATTCTCTGCTCTTATTTCTTTGAACAAGTTTTCTGCTCCATTCTCCTTCTCTTCCCCCTCTGGAATACCTATAATCTTTATGTTGCATTTCCTTAAGGGAGTCAGATATCTCTCTGAGAGCTTCTTCATTTCTTTTTAGTCTTAGTTGTCTCGCTCCTCCCTCTGAAGCATTTCTATAGTATTGTCTTCTAAATTGCTAATTCAGTCTTCCATATTGTCAGTTTTGTTGTTTAGGGAGTCCAGATTTTTCTTTATCTCATTCATTGTGTTTTTTATCTCCAACAATTCTGATTGGTTTTTCTTTGCAGTTTCAATCTCTTTTGTGAAGAAGCTCCTGGGGCTGGCCTGGTGGTGCAGCAGTTACATTTACACGTTTCTGCTTCAGCAGCCCAGAGTTCGCTGGTTTGGATCCTGGGTGCAGACCTACACATTGCTTGTCAAGCCATGCTATGGCAAGCATCCCACATATAAAGTAGAGGAAGATGGGCATGGATGTAAGCTCAAGGCCAGTCTTCCACAGCAAAAAATAAATAAATAAATAAATAAAAGGAGGATTGGTGGCAGATGTTAGCTCAGGACTAACTTTCCTCAAAAAAAAAATAAAAATAAAAAAGAAGCAGCTCCTGAATTTGTTCATTTGTCTTTCTGTGTTTTCTTGTAACTTGTTGAGTTTTTTTATGATAGCTATTTTGAATTCTTTGTCATTTAGGTTATGAATTTCTGTGTCTTTAGGGTTGGTTTCTTGGTGCTTGTCATTCTCCTTCTGGTCTGGAGATTTAATATACTTTCTCATACTGCTTGATGGTGTGGATTTTTGCCTCTGCATGATGTTACTATCTGGTTGCTGCTGCCACATGCTTCCACGGGGTGGGGATCAGCTGCTGTGTATTCTGGGCCCAGCACAATCAGGGGCTCCCCAGCTCCAGCCACTGACTGCTTTCCTCACTGTACAATGCATTGGCAGATGGCAGATCTGGAGCACTGGGCAGGAGGAGGGGTACTCTCCTTCACCTGTGCTTCCCCCAGTCTCCACTTCTCCCTCTGTGATGAGCTCTGGGTGATTGCAGGACTGAAGTGCCAGGTGGGGAAGGGGCACTTTCTTACACCTGTGTGCCTCACCCAACTGCTGCCTCTCTCTCTGTGTGGTACTCTGGTGCTCATGGGGCTCCACCAGCCACCGCCTCTCTCTCCACACCATGCTCCAGGCAATTGTGGGGATGGAGCACCAGGCGGGGATGGGGCACCTCTCCTCAGTCATGCATCTCCCCCAGCCAGCCCTTCTCTCTCTGCACCTCACTCCGGGTGATCATGGGGCTGGAGTATGGGATGGGGATGGGGCACCTCTCCTCAGCTGCACACCTCCCCTAGCTGGCCCCTCTCTCACTGCACTTCGCTCCGGGTGATTGTGGGGCTGGAGTGCCAGGCGGGGACGGGGTGCCTCTCCTCAGCTGCTCACCTCCCCCAGCTGTGGCCCCTCTCTCTCTGTGGAGCTCATACTGATCAACTTCCTCTTCCTCTGGAAGATCCAGCCCCACCACCACCTTCAGGTGTATGGCTGCATGGGTCTCTCAGACGTCTTTTGTGTTGTGTGTATGTCCTCTGTTGGCATATGAATGTTCTTTTGGTTGTATTTTAGAGGAGAGAGTCCAAGGGAAGAGCTCACTCTGCCATGAGTCCCTCAATACTCAATTTCTTTTCTAATCATAATTTGTATAGTTGTTTAGCTTCACTAACTCATAAATAGATTGCTCACCACTATGCTTCTTTGTTTTTCCATTAACATTCTCCATTTTTGAGAAGACTTTTATTTAAATTTACTGTTAAGCACTTTTTTCACAAAGGGCTCACAGATGCTATATTTTCTGAGGACTTTCATGTTTGAGAATACTTGTCTATTGTATCTAAACTTGACAGAAATCTCAACTGGGTATAATATTCTTGGATTGCACTGCTAGATTCTTTTCTTTTGTCATTTCAGGAACTTTTTCCTTGCATTGTATGTTTGAGTACCTCTTTTCTTCCCATGATCCTAATGTCGAATCATCTGTCTTCTATATCTAATACATATTTCTAATAGCTCTAATCTCTGTCTTTTCATCTACATTCACTGTGATTATCTCAGGTCTGTCCTGATTTTCAGGGATGTTGTTCTATCTGGCACTGTTTCTATTTTATTAAATTGGAGGGTATAGACTATTTACATACAATGTGGTTAGTCATGTTTTGGTTTTAAAATCTACCACACTACTATTTGTTTTCCATTTGTCCCATTTATTCTTTGTTTCTTTTTTCTGCTTTTCTGGCATTCTTTTGGATCAAGTATATTTTACAATTTTATTCTATCTCCTTGATTATTATGAAGATTTTTCTCTTCTTATATTGTAGGAATGAGCCTAAGGTTTTAACTGTCACTGCAAGAATTATTCCTCAGGACATAAGAGATATCAAGGTTGAGGCTCATTTGCATCTGTAAAATAGTAATGCCCTTACTTTGAAATAAGCATCTTACGGTAATATGCAATTTTTGGGTCCAGTGTTATTGTTTATAACTGCTTCAATAGTTGTGGTTAGGGTAGTACATTCCAGGTATGTAAGGATAGTTTATTATTTAGGAAATCTGTCAATAAAATTGACTATCCTTATAGTAAAGGGAGAAAAATTATATATAATCCTATCTAAAGATCCCCAAAAGGCATTCCATAAGATACAAAATATATTTCAGATTCTTAGTTGGTTAGGAAGAGACAAATGTCTGGTTAACATGACTTAAAGAAAATAACAACAGGGAGGATCTGGGAAGATGGCAAAGTGGGAATCACCAGGAATCTGTCTCCCCATCTAGACAACAATTGCACTGGCAGAGTCTGCCTGATGTAACTATTTTGGAAGTCTGGAGTCTGTTGAAGGCTTGCAACTTCTAGGGGAAGTCTTAGATGGTAAATTGTGACTAATTTTGGTCAATTTCAGCTTTTACCACAGTAGTAGCTACCCATCTCCCTCCCCTAGCCACGTGACGGGTAGCTGTGCATGACATGTTCCTCTACAGAGCAGCCCGTACAACTATGGGGGATGGGTGGGGGGAAAAGGACTGCCCTCCAAATATTGTGGAACTGCTCTGATCATTGATTGCTGCTTCTGATCACTGAGGTGCAGACAAGGAAGCAGGCAGCCAGTGTTGTTGCACCTCCCCCCACTGTTACAGGTCCTTCCTAATCTGGCTGAAGTGACTTCCAGGGGATTTAAAGGGCTGGTATCCATTTCTCCCCCTCTTCATTTTTTGCTTTTTACTCTTTTGAGAGCCAGACATTAAAGACTAGGACACTAAGAAATCACTGCATAGACAGGAAAATTAGAAAGTGACTGCACATGCCCAGGGAAAGACTCAGAAAAGACCTGAGAAGACATTATAAACAAAAGCTGAGGGAGTTCATGACCACTAGACCTGTCCTGCAAGAAATGGTGAAGTGGCTCCTGCAGGGTGAAATGAAAAGATATTACATAGTAACCTAAAGCCATATGGAGAAATAAAGATGTCAATAAAGGTAAATATGCGGGCCATTATAAAAGCTAGTATTATTGTAACAATGACTTGAACTGTATTTTGTATTTGTTTTCTGTATGATTTAAGAAACTAACACATTTAAAGGGGAAAAAAACACAATTATTAGTGTGACAGCTAGTATTACTGTACCTTTGGTTTGTAACTCCAAATCTTGTTTTCTATATAGTTTAAGAATCTAATGAACTAAAAAAAATTGTTAGTGTGTGTTTTGGGGCATGCAATGTATAAAGATCTAATTCTGTGATAACAGAAACTGAAAGGGTGAGGACAGACCTAGAAAGGAGCAGAATTTTTCTATGTTACTGAAGTTAAGTTGGTATAAATTCAAATTAGAGTGTTACAACTTTAGGATGTTAAATATAATCTCCATGGTAACCACAAAGAAAATAGGTATAGAATATATACAAAGTAAATGAGAAAGGAATTTAAACATTTCATTACAAAAAATCAACTAAACACAAAAGAAGACAGTGTAACCAGGGAGCCAGGAAAAGAAAGGGGTACTGAGGATCTGATAAAAATTAACATTATCTGTTGAGTGTTTTGAAGACAGAAGTTCCAGGAAGAGCCTAAACAGAAAAAGTTCCCACAGGCAAGCTAGCTGAAGCCAGATTTAGCCGCCTCAGACTGCTCTAAAATAAAGTGAACTGTTCCCACTATAATCTCATTAACATCTTAAATTCTCCTCTGGGAAGGGGCAAAGCAGCCATTTTTAGATCATGTGATATATGTAGTAGTATGTGCACATGCCACACATGTGCCTTAAAAGAACATGGCTGTTGGAGCCAGCTCTGTGGCCAAGTGGTTAAGTTTGCGTGCTTCACTTCGGTGGCCCAGGGTTTCACTGGTTTGGATCCTGGGCACAGACATAGCACTGCTTGTCAGGCCATGCTGAGGCGGCGTCCCACATGCCACAAATAGAAGGACCCACAAGTAAAAATACACAACTGTGTACTGGGGGCCTTTGGGAGAAAAAGGAAAAATAAAATCTTTAAAAAAAAAAAAGAACATGGCTGGCTGTTAGGTGATAAACCACAGTCTCCCACCTTTTCCTTAACTGAATATTCATGAACTATACACTAACCATAAAAGGCCCCCTCAAACCCTCATTAGGAGAGGCACTGCTTTGGGAAAATATCCCTAGTGTTATCCATTACTTGTGCAAGTAATAAATCTTTCTTCACTTACTTCTGCCTTCGTTGTACTTTTTGGCTCTGCACTCACCAAGAGATGAACCCACTGTGCTTGGTTATAATAGTAATGCAGGAAATGAGGGACCAAAAAGAACTACAGCACATATACAAAACAAATAGCACAATGACAGAAGTATGTACTTCCTCATCAGTAATTACTCTTAGCGTAAACAGAATAAATTCTCCAATCAAAAAACAGAGATTGGCAGAATGGATAAAAACATATGACCCAACTATATGCTGCCTACAAGAGACTCATTTGAGACCCAAAGATACAAACAGACTGGAAGTCAAAGGATAGAAAAGGATATTCCCTGCAAATAACTAAAAGAGAGCTGGGATAGCTATACTAATATCAGAGAAAATAGACTTTAAAACAAAAAAGGCTACTAGAGACAAAGGACATGATATTAATAAAAGGTTCACTACAGGAAGAAGATATAACTATTATAAACATTTATGCACCTAATGACAGATTATCAAAATATATGAAGCAAGAAGTGATAGAACTGGAGGGAGAAATAGACAGTTCTACAATAACAGTTGGAGACTACAATGCCTCACCCACAGTCATGGCTAAAATAACCAGACAGGAGACATGAAAGAAAATAGAGGATTTAACACAATAGACAAACTAGATCTAACAAATATACACAGAACATGCTACCCAAAAACAGCATATAATTTTTTCCTCAAGTGCATAGGGAACATTTTCCAGGACAAACCATATGTCAGGTCATAAATTAAGTCTCAATAGATATCAAAGATAAAAATCATACAAGGTATCTTATCTCACCACAACACGATCAAGTTAGAAAGCAAGAACAAAAATAAAACTGGATAATTCATGAAGTTGTGGAAATTAAACAATACATTTTTAAACCAATTTTGCAACGAATGGTTCAAAGAACAAATGAAAAGGGAAATTAGAAAATACTAAGAGATGAATGAAAATGAAAACACAACATACCAAAACTTATGGGATTAAGTGAAAGCAGTGCTAAGGGGGAAATTTGTAACTATAAATGCTTACATTGAAAAACAAGGAAGATCTCAAATCAACAACCTAACTTTACAACTTAAGGAACTAGAGAAACCACATGCTAAGCCCAAAGCTAGCAAAAGGAAAGCAATAATAAAGATTAGAGAGATATGAACAGAAAGTATAAAAATAATAGAGAAAATAAATGAAACAAAAAGTTGGTTCTCTGAAAATATTGACAAAATTGACAAACCTTTAGCTAGATAGACTAAGAAAAGAGGAGAGAAGACTCAAATTATTAAAATCAGAAATGAATTTGAGAATATTACTACTGATTCTACAGAAATAAAAAGGATTATAAGTGTTGCCATGTAAAGGAATGACATCAGCATCATGCAGAGTGAGCACTTCCCTTAGACTCTCCCATGACGATCCAATGAAAAGGACATTCATAAACCAACAGAGAACATTCACTCAACACAAAAGACATCTGAGAGGCCCATGCAGCCATATATCTGAAGGTGGAGATGCTGGCCACCCAGAGGAAGTGGAAGGTGGTAAGGGGATCTCCTCTCTCAAATGACAGTGACCCAGGGTATGAGACCATGCATAGCTCTGAGAAAAGAGGGGGCAGGGATGGCTTTCCATGGGAACACCTTTGCTCTCCAAAGTACCTTTAAAGTACCTTCAAAGCCCATGAGAAAGCCCAACACAGAGGTGGCTAAGCTATTGTGAGGGAATCTTCATCAAGCCAGCACCCCAGGAGAACAGATAGCGAGCACAGTGCAAGAACACCCCCAGGATCATGCAGGCGAAATATAGCACCCCTCCCCCTGCCCACTGCTCCAGCTTAGCCAGTAGGCCAGAGTGCCTGAACATAGGTTAGAAAAGCAGCAGCTGTGAGCGAGTTAACAATCACAGACGGGACCTATCAGTATAGATTCCAAAGGACAGGGATAGACACCAGGGGTTGTGGCAGGCTCAGAATACACAGCTCTTGACCCCCCCATGAGTGGCAGCAGATGGAAGCTGTGACCAGATACTATACTATGTGAAGGCACAAATCTACACCAACAAATAATATGAAGAAATATATTAATACTCCAGACCAGGAGGAAATTGACAAGTACCCAGAAATCAATCCTGAAGATACAGAAATTTATGATCTAAATGACAGAGAATTCAAAATAGCTATCGTAAAAAAACCTCAACAAGTTACAAGAAAATAGAGATAGACAATTCAATGAAATCAGGACCGAAATTAATCAACAGAGGGAATTCTTCACAAAAGAGATGGAAACTATAAAGAAAAACCAATCAGAAATTTTGGAGTTGAAAAACACAATAGAGGAGACAAAAATCTGGACTCCCTGAATAACAGAGCTGATATTATGGAGGACAGAATTAGCAGTCTGGAGGAAAAAAATATACAAATGCTTCAGATGGAGGAGGAGAGAGAACTAAGACTAAAAATAAATGAAGAAGCTCTCAGAGAAATATCCAACTCAATGAGGAAATGCAACATAAGGATTATAGGAATTCCAGAGAAGAGGAAGGAGGGAGGGAGGGAGAAGAGGAGGGAGCAGAGGAAAATGGAGCAGAAAGCTCGTTCAAAAGAATAATAGCTGAGAACTTCCCAAACCTGGGGAAGGAGCTGGAAATACAAGTAAAAGAAGTTAATATAACTCCTATTTATATCAATGTAAAAAGAACTGCTCCAAGGGATATAGTAGTAAAACTAGCAAAAGTCAATGACAAAGAAAAAATATCAAGGGCAGTAAGGCAGAAGAAAATAACTTACAAAGCAACCTCTATCAGGCTTTCAGCAGATTTCTCAGCAGAAACCTTACAGGCTAGGAGAGAGTGGAATGATATATTCAAAATCCTGAAAGACAAAAACTTTCAGCCAAGAATACTCTATCCAGTGAAAATCTCCTTCAGATACGATGTAGAAATAAAAATTTTCCCAGATAAACAAAAGGTAATGGAGTTTATCACCATAAGATCCACTCCCCACCCCCCACCCCCCCGACAAGAAATACTCAAGAAGGCACTCATACCTGAAAAGAAAAAGAAAGGGTTTACAAAGTCACGAGCAAGGAGATACATAGGCAAACAAAATCAGAAAATGGCAGCTCTCTATCAGAACAGGTTAGGAAACACTTAATTATAACATTAAAGATAAAGGGATGGAAAATATAATCGCATAATTTTAACCACAAACTTACAACACAAAATCAAATAAGTTGTGACAATGATAACTTAGAAGGGGAAGAGGAAAGGGATGGAGCAGCTTAGACTAAGCAAATAAGAGGCTATCAGAAAATGGACTATCTCATCTATGAGATTTTTAATAAAAACCTCATGGTAACCACTAAAAAAATAAACAGAACAGAGACTCAAATGACAAAGAGAAAACTGAGAAAACCATTATAAATAACTACCAAACTGAATTGGCAGTCTGGAATACAGGGGACAAGAAACAAGGGAAACACAGACTCACCAGAAAATTAGTGATAAAATGGCAGCATTGGGGCCAGCCTGGTGGCCAAGTGGTTAAGTTCATGCATTCTGCTTTGGAGGCCAGGGTTTCACCAGTTCAAATCTTGGGCGCGGACATGGCACCACTCATCAGGCCATGTTGAGGCGGCATCCCACAGGCCACAACTAGAAGGACCCACAACTAAAAATATACAACTATGTACTGGGGAGCGTTGGGGAGAAAGATGAAAAACTAAAAAAAAAATGGCAGCATTAAGCCCTCATATATCAATAATCACTCTAGATGCAAATGGACTGAATTCTCCAATTAAAAGACATAGAGTGGCAGGATGGATTCAAGAACAAGACCCAATAATATGCTCAATATGCTGCCTCTGGGAAACACATCTCAGCTCTAAAGACAAACATAGGCTCAGAGTGAAGGGATGGAAGACACTACTCCAAGCTAATGGCAAACAAAAGAAAGCAGGTGTTGCAATACTGATATCATACAAAGCAGACTTCAAGTTAAAAAAGACAATGAGAGACAAAGAGGGGCAGTATATAATGATCAAAGGGACATTCCACCAGGAGGACATAACACTTATTAATATATATGATCTAACACAGGGGCACCAAAGTACATAAAGCAACTATTAACAGACCTACAGGGAGAAATTAACAGCAACACAATAATAGTTGGGGACCACAAGACCCCACTCACACCAATAGACAGATTATCCA
The DNA here is from genome assembly GCF_041296265.1 of Equus caballus. NCBI lineage: Eukaryota > Metazoa > Chordata > Mammalia > Perissodactyla > Equidae > Equus > Equus caballus. The sequence continues at coordinate 53,879,208 of NC_091698.1, read as the reverse complement.
GGCAAAAAGTCAACAAGGAAATATTAGATTTAAACGAAACACTTGATCAGATGGACTTAATAGATACATACAGAGCATTCCATCCAAAAACAGCAGAATACACATCCTTCTCAAGTGCACATGGATCATCCTCAAACATAGGCCATATTCTTAGGAAACAAGGCAAGCCTCAATAAATTTAAGAAGATTGAAATCATCCCAAGCATCTCTTCTGACAACAATGCTATGAAACTAGAAATCAACTACAAGAAAAAAACTGGGAAAGTCAGAATTATGTAGAAACTAAACAACATGCTAGTAAACAACCAGTGGGTCAATGAATAAGTCAAAGGAGAAATAAAAAATACCTGGAGACAAATTAAAATGAAAATACAACATACCAACTCTTATGGGATACAACAAAAGCGGTCCTGAGAGGGAGATTCTTAGCAATATAGGTCCACCTTAACAAACAAGAAAAATCTCAAATAAGCAATCTTAAACTACACCTAATAGAATTAGAAAAAGAAGAAAAAACAAAGCCAAAGTGAGCAGAAGCATGGAAATAATAAAACTTAGAGCAGAAATAAATGAAATTGAAACCAAAAAAAATAATAGAAGGAATCAATGAAACAAAGAGCTGGTTCTTTGAGAAGATAAACAAAAGTGACAAACCCTTAGCAAAACTCACAAAGAAAAAAAGAGAGAAGTCTCAAATAAATAAAATTAGAAATGAAAGAGGAGAAACTACAATGGATACAACAGAAATACAAAAGATTATAAGAGAATACTATGAAAAACTATATGCCAACAAATGGGAAAATCTAGAAGAAATGGATAAATTTTTAGACTTTTACAACCTCCCAAAACTGAATCAAGAAGAAACAGAGAATCTGAACAGACCAATCACAAGTGAAGAGAGAGAAAAAGTAATCAAAAACCTCCCCATAAATAGAAGTCCAGAACCAAATGGCTTCTCTGGAGAATTCTAGCAAACATTCAAAGAAGACTGAATACCTATCCTTCTAAAACTATTTCAAACAGTTAAAAAGACAGAACACTTCCTAACGCATTTTACAAGACCAACATCACCATGATGCTAAAGCCAGACAAAGACAACAAGAGAAGGAAAATTACGGGCCAGTATTGCTAATGAAGATAATGCAAAAATCCTCAACAACAAATGGGCAAACTGAATACAGCAATACATTAAAAAGATCATACACCATGTTCAAGTGAGATTGATACCAGGGACACAGGGATGGCTCAACATCTGGAAATCAATCCATGTGATACACCACATTAACAAAATGAAGAATAAAAACCACATGATAATCTCCACAGACACAGAGAAAGCATGTGAAAAGATCCAAGATCCACTTATGACAAAAACTCTCAATAAAATGGGTATAAAGGAAAGTACCTAAACATAATAAAGGCCATATATGACAAAGCCAAAGCCAACATCATAATCAACAGGGAAAAACTGAAAGCCATCCTTCTGAGAACAGCAACAAGACAAGGGTACCCGCTCTCACCACTCTTATTCAACACAGTACTGGAGGTTTTGGCTAGAACAATTAGGCAAGAGAAAGGAATAAAAGGAATCCGAATGGAAAGGAAGAAGTGAAACTCTCACTGTTTGCAGACAACATGATTTTATATATAGAAAACCCTAAAGAATCCATTTGGAACCTATTAGAAATAATCAACAACCACAGTAAAGTTGCAGGGTACAAAATCAACTTACAAAAGTCAGTTGCACTTCTATACTCTAATAACAAAGTAACACAAAGAGAACACAAGAATACAATCCCATTTACAATTGTAACAAAAAGAATAAAATATCTAGGAATAAATTTAATCAAGGAAGTTAAAAGACCTATATAAGGAAAACTATAAAACATTATTGAAAGAAACTGATGATGACATAAAGAAATGGAAACGTACATGGATTGGAAGAACATAGTTTAAATGTCCATACTACCTAGAGCAATCTACAGATTCAATGCAATCCCAATCAGAATCCCAATGATATTCTTCATGGAAACAGAACAAAGGATCCTAAAATTCATATGGTGCAAAAAAAGACCCTGAATAGCTAAAGCAATCCTGAGAAAATGTTTGCAAATCATATATCTGATAAGGGGTTAATCTCCAAAATATATAAAGAACTCACACAAATGAACTACAAAACAAACAACCCCATCAAAAAATGGGCAGAGGATATGAACAGACATTTTTCCAAAGAAGAGATACAGATGGCCAATAGGCACATGAAAAGTTGTTCAACATCACTAATCATCAGGGAAATGCAAATCAAAACTACACTGAAATATCACCTTACACCCGTTAGAATGACTATAATCACCAAGACAATGTTGGAGAGGATGTGGAGAAAAGGGAACCCTCATGCGCTGCTGGTGGGAATGCAAACTGGTGCAGCCATTATGGAAAACAGTACAGAGATTTCTCAAAATACTAAAAATAGCAATACCATATGACTCAGCTATCCCACTACTGGGTATTTATCCAAAGAACTTGAAATCAATAATTCAGAGAGACTTATGCACCCCTATGTTCATTGTAGCATTATTCACAATAGCCAAGAAGTGGAAGCAACCCAAGTGCCCATTGACTGATGACTGGATAAAGAAGATATGGTGTGTGTGTATATATATATACACACACAATAGAATACTACTCTCAGCCATTAAAAAAGACAAAATCGTCCCATTTGCAACAACATGGACGGACCTTGAGGGTATTATGTTAAGTGAGATAAGCCAGACAAAGAAAGACAATCATATTAAATCACATGATTTCAGTCATGTGTGGAAGATAAACTAACACATGGACAAAGAGAACAGTTTAGTGGCTACCAGAGGAGAAGGGGATTGGGGGGTTGGCATAAGGGGTGAAAGGGCAAATTTACATGGTGACTGACAAATAATAAGGTATTGAAATTTCAGAATGTCATAAACGTTTATGACCTCAATAAAATAATAAAATGAAAGGATTATAAAAGAGTACTATGAACAACTGTACACCAAAAAATTGAATAACCTAGATGAAATGTACAATTCTTAGACCCCAAACCTACCAAAACTAAGTCATGAAGAAATAGAAAATCTTACTATAATTAGTAAGGAGATTGAATCAGTAATCAAAAGTTTCCCAACAAAGAAAAGCCCTGGACCTGACAGCTTCACAGGTGAATTCTACCAAACATTTCAAAAAGAACTAACACCAGTCTTTCTCACACTTTTCCAAAAAATTAAAGAGGAGGGAACACTTCTTAGCTTATTCTATGAGGCCAGCATAACCTCAGTACCAAAGCCAGACAAAGATACTACAAGAGAAAACTACAGACCAATATCCCTTATGAACAGTGATGCAAAAATCCTCAACAAAGTACTGACAAACAGAATTTAGCAGCATATTAAAAGGATTATACAACAGGACAAAGCGTGATTTATTCTTGGAATGTAAGGATGGTTCAATATACAGAAACTGGTCAATGTAATATGCACATCACCAAAATGAAGGGAAAAAGCATATGATCATCTCAATTAATGCAAAAAAAGCATTTGACAAAATTCAACACTATTTGATAATAAAAACACTCAACAAAATAGAAATAGAAGGAACCTGCCTCAACCTAATAAGAGCCATATATGAAAAACCCACAATAAACCTCATACTCACGGGTGAAAGACTGAAAATTTTTCCTCTAAGATCAGGAGCAAGGCAAGGATGCCAACTCTTGCCACTTCAATAATGAAATTAATTCCTCTTATAGTAGCATCAAAAAGAATAAAATAGTTAGGATTAACTTAACTAGAGAGGTGAAAGACTTGTTCATTGAAAACTACAAAACATTGCTGAAAGAAATTTAAAAAGATATAAATAAATGGAAATACATCCCATGTTCAGAGATTGGAAGACCTAATATTGCTAAAATGTTGATATTACTCAAAGCAATCTACAGATCCAATGCAACCCCTACCAAAATCCCAATGATGTTATTTGCCGAAAAACCCATCTTAAAATTCATATGGAATCTCAAGGGACCTTGAATAGCTAAAACAATCTTGAAAAAGAGGAACAAAACTGGAGGACTCACACTTCCTGATTTCCAAACTTATTACAAAGTCACAGTGGTCAAAACAGTATGGTACTGGTGTGGTATTGGCATAAAGACAGATATATAGACCAATGGAATAGAATAGAGAGCCCCGAAATAAACCCTCACATATAGTGAAATAATTTGTGAGTAGGGTGCCAAGAACATTCAACAGGGAAAGGATAGTCTTTTCAACAAATGGTCCTTGGCAGACACTGGATATCCACATGCAAAAGAATGAAGATGGACCCTTACCTAATACCGTATATAAAAGTTAACTCCAAATGGATCAAGGACCTAAATGTGAAAGCTAAATCAATAAAACTCTTAAAAGAAAACATAGGAAAAAACTTAACAACACTGGATTTACCAGTGATTTCTTGGACATGACACCAAAGGCACAGGTAACAAAAGAAAAAATAGACAAATTAGCCTTCATGAAAACTAAAAATATTTGTGTATCAAAAGACACTACTGACAGAGTAAAAAGACAACCTGCAGAATGGGAGAAAACATTTGCAAATTATATATCTGATAAGAGATTAATATCCAGAACATATAAAGAACTCCTAAAACTCAAAAACAAAAATACAAATAACCCAATTCAAAAGAGGGCAAAGGACTTGAATAGACACTTCCCCAGATATACAAATGGCCAATAAGCACCTGAAAAGATACTCAATATCACTAGTTATTAGGGAAATGAAAATTGAAACTACAATGAGATACTGCCTCACACCCATTAGGATGGCTGCTGTCAAAAAACAGAAAAACAGCTGTTGATAGGGAATAGGAGAAATTGGAACCCTTGTGCACCATTGGTGGGAATATAAGATGGTACAGCTGCTCTGAAAAATGTATGGCATTTCCGCAAAAAATTAAAAATAGAATTGTCATAAGATTCAGCAATTCCACTCAGTACATATATCCAAAAGAATTGAAGGTAGAGTCTCAAAGAGATATCTGTACATTCATGTTCTTAGCAGCATTATTCAGAATAGCTAAAACATGGAAGCAACCCAAGTGTCCAACAACCAATGAATGGATAAGCAAAATGTGATTGGACATACAATGGAATATTATTCAGCCTTAAAAAGGAAGGAAATTCTGTAAAATGCTACAACATGGATGAACCTTGGGGACATTATAAGTGAAATTTACCAGTCACAAAAAGACAAATACCATGTTATTCCACTTATATGAGGTACTTAGAGTAGTCAGAATCATAGAGACAGAAAGTATAATGGTGGTTGCCAGGGGCTGTGGGGAGGGGAGAATGGGGAGTTATCATTTAATAGGTACAGAGCTTCAGTTTTATAAGATGAAAAGAGTTATAGGGATAATGGTGGTGGTGGTTACACAACAATGTAACAGTATTCAACACCAGTGAACTGTACAGTTAAAAATGATTAAGATAGTAAATTTTATGTTATGTGTGTTTTACCACAATAAAAGTAAGAGAAGGCCGGCCCTAGTGGCCTAGTGGTTAAGTTTAGTGTGCTTGCACGGACCTACGCCACTCGTCTGTCAGTGGCCATGCTGTGGTGGCAGCTCACATACCCAAAAAAGCAAAAAAAGGAGGAAGATTGGCAAAGGATGTTAGCTCAGGTGAATCTTCCTCAGAAAAAAAAGTAAGAGAAAAGAAAAAAAATATATATATATATATGTAAGTCTTCCTCGACTTAAAGTGGGGTTACATACTGATAAAAGCATCGTAATTTGAAAATATTGTAAATCGAAAATGCATTTAATACACTTAACCTAACGAACATTATAGCTTAGTCTAGCCTACCTTAAACATGCTCAGAACACTTCCTTAGCCTACAGTTGGGCAAAATCATCTAACACAAACCCTATTTTATAATAAGTATTGATTATCTCATTTAATTTATTGAATACTGTAATTAAAGTGAAAAGCTTTCATATGGGTACCAAATGGTCATAAGGGTACAGAATGGTTGTAAGAGTATCGGTTGTTTACCCTCATGATCACGTGGCTGACTGGGAGCTGCAGCTCGCTGCTACTGCTCAGCATCACAAGACAGTATTGTACTGCATATTGTTAGCCCAGGAAAAAATCAAAATTCAAAATTTGAAGTACAGTTTCTACTGGACATGTATCCCTTTAGCACCATTGTAAAGTTGAGAAATTGTAAGAGGAATCATCATTAGTCAGGGACCATCTGTATATATAACTAATCCTTTCCAAAAAAAAGTTAGCTGGGTTTTTGCTGTTGTTCTTGTCTCCCCTGCTCGGTTGGTGCTCTAAGCATATATTAAGCATGCTAGCTGCTTGACCCAGCTCTGCCCCCACCCTCTTTCTCAGCCACAGATGGGAAGAGAAACATCCCATCCTCATCAGCTACACAAAAGGTCTCCAAGGTGGAATGTGGAGTAGAAAAACCAGATGGCTGGGGTGTGTGCCTGTGTGTATGTGTGTGTATTTGTGTTATGATATAATTAATGTGAAAAAGCATATGTGTGTGTACATGTATGTATGTGTGTGGTATGATATTAATGTGAAAAAAGTGTATTTGTGTGTGCAAGTGGGTGGGGGGTAAGTCAGGAAGGCTAAATGGATGTGGTATCCTGGATTAGATCCTGGAAGAGAAAAACGGACAATAGTGGAAAAACCAGTGAAATCTGGATAAAGTCTGGAATTTAGTCAATAGTAATGTGCCAATGTCCATTTCTTAGTTTTGACCAATACCCCATGGTAATGCAAGATGTTAACACTAGGGGAAACTGGCTAAGGGGTATATGGGAACTCTGCAAGTTTTCTGTAAATTCTAAAAGTTTTATTTTAAAAAAAGAAAAACCACTGTGTATTTAAAAACAACTGACAGTATCATGCTAAATTATGAAAGAGTAGCAACATTTTCTTTGAAGCTGCAAATAAGACAAAAGTGTTTCATCACCACTGTTATTTACTAGATAAAAATGAGAGGTATAAATATGGGAAGTAAGATGGGAAATGATTATTTGTAGACAACATGATTGTCCACCTTAGAAAGCCAAAATAATCAACTGAAAACTTTTAGAAATAATTTTAAAATGTTCAAAACGGTAATAATCCACTATAAAATTAATGTAGAAACATCAGGGCTGGCCCGAGTGGCATAGTGGTTAAGTTCTGGTGCTCCACTTTGGTGGCCGGGGTTCGCATCCCAGGCACGGACCTACACACCACTCATCAAGCCATGCTGTGGTGTGTCCCACATACAAAATAGAGGAAAATTGGCACAGATATTAGCTCAGTGGCAATCTTTCTCACCAAAAAAACCCAAAAAAAACCAAAAGCCACAAATATATAAACATCAATATTTCTTATATACCAGCAATCAGAAGTTAGGAAGTTTAATTTTAAAAATATTTTAGTCATAATAGCAAAAAACCCAATATACACAGGAGTAAATATAACATAAAGCATATATCGATATAAAAATATATTTAGGGATGTAAAGGAAAACTTGAATAAATGGAGAGAAAGCTATTATCGCACAGAAGAATTCAATATTATAAATATGTTGATTCTTCCAAAATTAATTCATATATTCATGCTCTTCTCATCAAAATCCTTACGGGATTTCTTTTGTTTGTTTAGAACTTAACAAAAGGACCCTAGAGTTCATCTGAAAATTTGAAAACTTATTATAAAGCAGGGACAATTTGAAGAACCCTTCATACTATACACAAATTTATAGTAAGGGACACGGTGTGGAGAGGGCACAGCAATAGATTACTGGAAATATATAGAACCCATAAATTAAATGCCTAAAGGACCAAGCAGGCAATGGAAATATATTTAATAGGCCAGATGTAAGAAGCAACAAGAACTAGTGGGGACTGTGGCAAAAGGGAGAACATAAGCCCATTATAGAGAGGACATGTGCTACTCAGCTATGGCCAATTTTTGTCTGAAAAACCAAGGTTCAGTATTAACAAATGATCTGGTGAGGTTTTTTTACGAGAAACTGTAAATTAGGTTTTTATGCGATACCTCAGTTTTCAAATTTGACTCAAATTCGTAAAAGGTATGTGTGTGTAGACTCAAATAGATAAGCATGGCTTTGTGACTGCTGCCAAAAGTTGTTCCGTAATTGTTAGCATGCAATAAAAGTAGGTTCATAAGTCATGAGAAAATTGTGAAAACGATGTTAGGACAACTGCCTGGAGAGATGGGAGAAAATAAAGCTGGATTTATGTATTATTTCTTATGCCAAAATTATTTTCAGAGTTAGAAGACCAAAAGGTAAAACAAAGTCATAAAGGTGATTGAAAGAAATAGGGGTAAGTATCTTTTATAATCCTGGGGGAAGATCTAAGAATCAAGAAATGATAATGGAGAACACTGATACATTAATTAACCTTGTAAAACTTCTCTTGGAACAACAACAAAACACATGTGCTAGATTGAAAAACAAATGGGAAACAGGGAAAAAACGTTTGCAACACATGAAAGGTATCAATAATATCCAAAACTTGCTTTAAATATCATAAAAAAGATAAATATTTCAATGAAATGAATAGACAATTCATAGAAGAATCACAAATACTCAATAAATTTAGAAAGGTCCACATATATCCACCACAGACATGTACAAGAACATTCATAGCAACATTTTTTGTAATAGCCCAAAACTAGACACGACAGAAATGTTCCTCAACAGCAGAATGGATAAATAAAATGTAGATTTCTACAGTATTTATCATGAAAAGATAATACCCAGCAATAAAAATGAACCTGCTACTGCCACATACTACAACATATACTACTTTCATAAACATGATGTTGAGCAATAAAAGGCTAACACAAAAGAAAATACATCATAAGTTTCATTCATATAGAGTTCAAAAACAGGTAATACTAACCTATGGTGTCAGAATTCAGGATAGTGATTACTTTTGGAAAGAAGAGAGGGTGAGTGGGAGGTGGCAAAGGAGAGGTTTCTGAAGTGCTGGTAATGTTCTATTTCTTTGCTGGTTACCTAGCTTATGATAAATGTGATAATTCAGTGAGCTATACACTTATGATTTGTTCATTTTTCTGAATAAATGAAATAAAATGAAATAAAAATAAATAATTCAGTAAAAGTTTTAAAAAACAATTTAAGAAAAACAGCAAACAAAACAAAAAATAACAGCAAAAATATCAGTAGTATATGCAGTTTTACTATGCTACTAAATCTATGTCTCATATTGTATATAAAAACATTCTGCCAAACAACCTAAGTATCCGTCTATGGATGAATGGATCAAGAAGATGTGATACACGCACATACACAATGGAGTATTACTCAGCCATGAGAAAGAAGGAAATCCTGCCATTTGCCACTACATGGATAGAACGTGTAGGCATTATGCCAGGTGAAATAAAAAGTAATACTCACAGAAACAGAGAGTAGAAAAGCGGTTACAAAAGCTGCGGAATGGGGAAAACGGAAAGATTAAAATGGTACAAACTTTCAGCTATAAGATGAATAAGTTTTGAGGATCTAATGTATAACATGGTGACTATGGTTCATAATATTGTATTGTATGACTGAAATATGCTAAGAAAGTAGATGGTAAATGTTCTCACCAAAAAAAAATAAATAAATAAATATATGAGGTGAGGTGATGGATATGTTAATTAACTAGAAGGGAGGAATCTTTTCACAATGTATACATCTATCAAAGCATCAAGATGTACCCTATAAATATCTTACAATTTTATTTGTCAATTATACCTCAATAAAGCTCAAAAAAAATTTAGTTTCCATTTATCAAAATTAGAGATGCCTGAATTTCTGATAACTGATTTGCTTTATGAAAGCCTATTTTAGAGTTATCAGACTGTGTGAGATCTTTAGTGAGCCAACCAACCAACAAACACCTGCTTAACTCGCACAAAATCACAGAAGGCTGAGAACTATGAGGGACATGGCAGAGATGATCAGTGGTTCTTAGACTGGTCTCTAAACCATTAGTATCAGCATCACCCTGGAACTGATCAGAAATGCAAAGTCTTGGGGCCTACTTCAGAACTACTGGATCAGAAACTCTAGGGGTAGAGCTTGGCCATTTGTGTTTTAATAAGCCCTCTAATGCATGCTGAAGTTTATTTAAGAACTAGTGCTGATCTAGGGTGATGCATTCATTCTGCAGGTGAGAAAACTGACGCCCAGAGAGGTTAGGTATCATTCTCTAAATTACATGAGAAGTTAATAGCACAGCAAGACCAGACTCCCTAGTCTCTAGACAATTTCCATAGTCTTTTTACAATAAGAAGTAGCTTCTCTGAGATATCCAGTGAGGATGAAAGTGTGGTTAGCGGGGGCCAGCCCGGTGGTGTAGCGGTTAAGCGCACACTTTCTGCTTCTCAGTGGCCCAGGGTTCGCCAGTTTGGATCCCGGGTGCCGACCTGGCACTGCTTGGCAAAAGCCATGCTGTGGTAGGCATCCCATGTATAAAGTAGAGGAAGATGGGCATGGATGTTAGCTCAGGGCCAGGCTTCCACAGCAAAAAGAGGAGGATTGGCAGTAGTTAGCTCAGGGCTAATCTTCCTCAAAAAAGAAAAAAAAGTGTGGTTAGCATGCTCTGCCAATGCAGCCATGTGAGCTATGGAGTAATGTATTTTAGAAAGAAAAACTTGGTACTACAAGAAGCAACCCATACAAATCTTAGCCGCTAAGAATATACACTTCTGTGGAATAGCTGACCAACACTTCAATGACCCAGATGAATGACCTATTACTATACCTCTTGATTAGATATTTTAATCATAAGCATTAGGGAAAGTTCTACACTGAGATCACAAAAGTTCTTACAGAGGTCTGCATAAAATCTGCCCAGTTATCTGTCATATAAAACATAAAAAACTGTACCCCTTTGAGAGAACTACCTTATTCAAATAACCTTATTCACTGAGGGCAGGGAAAAAGTGGGGAAGTTTCACTGAATTGCATCTGCACAATTTATCTCTATGATTCTAACCCAAGGGAACTTTTTTATTTCTAAAGGGAAACTTTTGCCATACTAGCAACTGGAAGAGAACTTGATGTAACTTATTTTTGTTGTATGTTAAGACTCTCATAGATGATAAAAGAAAAAACCATTTCTAACTGATATTGTGACCTTATTAAATAATTAAATTTCTCTTCATCTAACCAAGTTATATTTCATCAGATAGAAGAAGACATTTATTTGATTGAACTTAAAAGAAAATGTTTTTCTCGGTAATCACCTTCCAGTACTTTCTCTATGTAGAACTATTGAACTGACTGTGCTGCTTCACTTGTTCACATGGCAAAGTTCTCAAATCATACAAAACACTTTTTCTCTAACTACAGTCTGATGAATGTCCTATTTGCAAAAAATGAATATCCCATCTACATTATGTTGCATGACATTCTTCTCAATGCTCCATTTAATAAATAACAGTGTAATAGGATGTCTTCATAGTTTTAGCAAAGTTAGATTTTACACGTTGATCAAAGTTTGGCAGAACAACTGTGAAAGTTGCAGGCTACAGTTAAGAACCACTGACCTATACTGATAACACACCTGAGAATGAGAAAAGAGTTGCTATTTTCTATCAAGCTACATGATCTAAAAATCCACGGACTCTACCATGTACATCACAGAATATGGCATGTCACAATGAAAGAGGGAGGGAAAAGTTTGAAGATACCATTCCTTGGGTGATATTGAGGATGACAATAACAATAAAAAAAGTAGTAACAATATATGAAAGGAATGTGTAGCTTCTGATAAGTCTTCTTGAAAGAATACACACAGTAGAGAATTCATAATTAGGCTTTGGACTCCTTAAAGCCAGACTGCCTTGAAAACAGCTGTGACCTATTAGAGAATGCCCTGCCCCGTACCCCCTGCCCACCACCACCCGGCTCCCCAAACCCACCCTGGCCTCCAGGAGGTTATAGAAGGATTATGTTAAGGTGAAGTTCTATACAATTTCCTTTTTTATTTTGAAGGTATGGCACAGTATATAGAGTTTTTAGGGTATTAAAAATGTGTTAAGAGGCTTCCAATTCTGGGAAGATGTGGTAGAAATACTTTTTCCTATATCTCCCTCTAAGTACAATTAAGAAACCTGGACATTATACATGAAAACAAGCATAAGAAGACAATGAAAGGTGGAGAGAAGAAAGTAGACCAGCTTAGGAACCCTGGGACCCAAGGAACAACACAGTGGTGAGTTTCTGGGTTTTCTTTTTGCCTCATATAGCCCAGACTTGAAGCTGAAAAAGTAACCAGCCCAAAAATGACAATGGGTACAAAGAAGAAAACAGCCCCGACAAAATCCTGATTTCTCTAGCCAAAGAACCAGGAAAGGGACAGCCTACCAAGACAGAAAACTTTTTAGAAATAAATGCTTTACTCCAGCCAAACACCAAGAAAAACTGTGGTCCCATCCATGCCAGCAAAGGCCTAGTGATTTCCAACCTTGTCAGACTGAAACAGGAGCCCCATCCCTATCCCTCCCCTCAGTGGGATGATGTCAGAGAAGGCTGAGTAGGCAAATAGAACTTTCATCCCTGCTAAGCAATAATGTACTGAGAAAACTAGATATCCACATGTAAAAGAATGAATTTGGATCAATACTTCACACCATGTATAAAAATTAACTCAAAATGAATCAAAGACCTAAACAAGAGCTAAAACTAAAAAAATTCTTAGAAGGATACATAGGTATAAATCTTCATGACATTAGCCTAGGCAATGATTTCTTAAATATGACACTAAAAGCACAAGTAACAAAAGAAAAAGTCAATAAACTGGACTTCATCAAAATTAAAAACTTTTGTGCATCAAAAACTATCAAAAAAGTGAAAAAATAACCTACAGAATGAGAGAAAATACTTGCAAATCATGTGTCTTATAAGGGTCTAGTATCCAGAATGTATAAAGAATTCTCAGCAACAAAAAGACAAACAGCCCAATTAAAAATGGGCAAAGGACTTGAACAGATATTTCTCCAAAGAAGATATACAGATGACCAAAAAGCACATAAAAAGATGTCCAACATCATTAATCATTATAGAAATGCAAATCAAGCCAACAATGAGATACCACTTCATACCCACTAGGATGGCTATAATCAAGATGTCAGAAAACAAATGTTGATAAGGATGTGGAGATATTGGAACCCTCATGTATTTTCAGTGGGAATGTAAAATGATGCAGCCACACTGCAAAACAATCTGGCAGATCCTCAAATGGTCAAAGACAGAGTTACCATATGACCTAGCAATTCCATTCCTAGGTATACCCAAGAGAATTGAAAACAGATGCTCATACAAAAGCTTGTACACAAATATTCATAGCAGCATTATTCATAATAGCCAAAAAGTGGAAACAATTCAAATGTCTATCAACTGATAAACAGATAAACAAAAGGAAGTATATCCACTTACAAAATATTATAAAAAGGAATGAAGTACTGATATATACTACAACATGGATGAACATTGAAAATATTATGCTAACTGAAAGAAGAATATATGAAATAAAAGGTCACACTGTATGATTCCATTGATACAAAATGTCCAGAAGAGGCACATTATAGGGGCAGAAAGTAAATTAGTGATTTCCAGGGGCTAGGGAGAGGGAGGACTGGGGAGTGACCACTTAATTTACGTGGAGTTTCTCTTTGGGATAACGAAAATGTTCTGAATTAGATAGTGTTGGTGGTAATATACTAAAAAGAACTGAATTGTTCACGTTAAAATGGTTAAAATGGTGAATTTCTGTTATGTTAATTTCATCTCAATAAGAAAATAACCAAAAAAACCCCAAATCTAGATAAATAAAAATGAGATTCTACAGAGTGTTCAAGTAACACACATGAAGGCAGGAAAAAGAAAACAATAAAATAAATAAAGGAGAAAGCGAACAGAAAACAAAGAAACAAAAATGACAGACTTAAACCCTAACATATCAATAATTACATTAAGTGAAAATGGTATAAATATGTCAACTAAAAGACAGTAGTATACTAGATTAAAAAGATGACGCATGTATATGTTGTATACAAGAAACTCACTTCAAATATGACAATATAGGCAGGCTAAAACTTAAGGATGGAAAAGATATATAAACATAAACAAAAAGAAAGCAGAGTGGCTAAACTAATATCAGATAAAGAAGACTTAAGAGCAAAGAAAATGACCAGAGACAGAGAGGGACATTATATAATGATAAAGGAGTCAATCCACCATGAAGACATAGCAAACCAAATGTGTATGCATCAAACATCAGAGCTGAAAATATGTGAAGAAAAACTGATAAAACTGAAAATAAAAAGACAAATCCACAATTATAGTTGGAGACTTTAACATCCCTCTCAAATGTTGTCTAGAACAACTAGACAGAAAATTAGCAAAGACATAGAAGAACTCAATAACACCATGAACCAACTGGATCTCTTTATAGAAATGTAACTCCACCAACATCAGAGCACACATTCTCATTCTTTCCTAGATATCCTTGTCATAAGACAACCTTAACAAATATAAAAGAACTGAAATCATAGACCACAATGGAATCAAACTAGAAATCAGTAACAGAAAGGTAATAGGAAAATCTCCACTTAATAACAATACACTTATAAATAATTGATGGGTCAAAGAAGAAGTCTCAGGGGAAAAACAATACATTTAACTGAATGAAAATGAAAATACAACATATCAAAATGTGTGAGACACAGTTAAAGCAGTAATTAGAGGGAGATTTATAGCATTCAAATGCTCATATTGGAAAAGAGGAAGTCTCAAGTCAATAATCTAAGCTCTCGCCTCAAGAAAGCAGAAAAAGAGGAGCAAAATAAACCCAAAGTAAGAAGGATGAAAATAAAACTAATAGTGAAAATCAATGAAATTGAAAAAAAATAGAGAAAAAAATCAATGAAACAAAGGTCTACTTCTTCAAAAAGATCAACCTCTAGCAAGACTGAAAGAGAAAAAAAGAAAGACACAAATTTCCAATATCAAGAATGAAATAGGGATATCACTACAGATCCTGCAGACATCAGAAAGATAATCAAGGAATATTACAAACAACATACACACATAAATTTGCCATCTTAGATTAAATGGACCTATTCTTCAAAAAGTACAAACTATCAAAACCTATCCAATATGAAATAGATAATCTGAATGGCTCTATAAGTTTAAGAAAATTGGGTTCATAATTTGAGAACTACTAAAAAAGAAATCTCTAGGCCCAGATTGTTTCACTTGAGAGTTCTTTCAAGTTTTTAAAGAATTAACAGAAATGCTACATAATCTTTTCCAGATAGCTTAAGTAGAGGGAAGACTCCCAGTTCATGTAATGAAGCTAGCATGTCACTAATATTAAAAATCAAAGACAACACACAAAAAAGGAAACTACAGATCAATATCCCTCATGAAAACAAATGCAAAAATTCTTAGCAACATATTAGCAAGTAGATTTCAGCACTATATGAAAAGAATTATGTACCATGACCAAGTGGGGTTTATACTAGGGATGCAAGGCTAGTTTAATCAATGTAACTCCCCATATTAACAGGCTAAAGAAGAAAAGTCACATAATCATGTCAATCGATACAGAGAAAGCATTTAACAAAATTTAACAACCATTCATGATAAAAACCATCAGAAAAACAGGAAAAGAGAGAGACTTCCTCAACTTGATAAAAAATATCTACAAAAAACCTACAGCTTACATTGTTCTTAATGCTGAAAGACTGAATGTTCTCCCCTAACACTGGGAACAAAGCAAAGATGCCCACTCTCACCACTCTTTTTCAACATAGTGCTGGAAGTTCTAGCCAGTGCAATAAGAGAAGAAAAGGAACTAAAAGGTATATATTCAAAAAGGATAAAAGAAAACTGTCCATATTTGCAGATGACATGATGGTCTATGTAAAAAATTCCAAGAAATCTGCAAAAGAATCTCTTAAAATTAATCATTGAATTCAGCAAGACTACAGGATAAATCAATATACAAATATCAATTGTATTTGTATATAATAACAATGAATATGTGAACACTGAAATTAAAAATACAATACCACTTACAATCAGTCAAAAAGAGGAGATACTTAGATGTAAATCTAACAAAACTTGTATAGGATTTGTATGCTGTAAGCTACAAAATGCTGGTAAAAAAAAAATGAACATGGATCGGAAAATCAACATAATAAAGATGTCAATTCTGCCCAAATTGATATAAACAAATTGAGTACAATTCCTAACAAAATAGTCTTGTAGATATAGACAAGATTGTTCTAAAATTTATATGGAAAGACAAAGGAATTAGAATAGCAAAACTATTTTGAAGAAGAAAATGAGAGGAATCAGTCTACCTGATTTTAAGACTCATATAGTTACAGTAATCAAGACTGTGTGGTATTGACAGATGGATAGATACATAGATCAATGGAAGAACATGGAGAAACCAGAAATAGACCCACATAATTTATGCCCAATTTACTTTTAACAAAGGTGCAAAGGAATGCAATGGATGAAAGATAACTTTTTTTTTTCTGAGGAAGATTAGCCCTGAGCTAACATCCATGCCCATCTTCCTCCACTTTTTATATGTGGGACATCTACCACAGCATGGCTTGCCAAGCAGTGTCGTGTCCGCACCCAGGATCCGGGCCAGTGAAGCCCGGGCCACTGAAGCAGAACATGTGAACTTAACCACTGCACCACCGGGCTGGCGCCAAAAGATAACTTTTTCAACAAATGGTACTGGAACAACTGGATATTGGCTGGGGGAGGGGGGGACAGGGGGAGAGGCAGGATACCTCAACTCAAATCTCACAGTTATGCAAAAACTGACTCAAAATGGATGACGGTCTTATATGTAAAATATAAAACTATACAACTTTTAGAAGAAAAACATAAGAGTAAGTCTTTGGTATATAGGGATAGGCAAAGATGGACTTGACACCATAAAAGGAAAAATTGATCTACTGAATTTCACCACAATTAAAATTTTTTATTCTGCCAAACACTTTGTTAAGAGGATGGAAAGACAAGATACAGACTGGGAGAAAATATTTGCAAACCACGCTTTGGACAAAGGGCAAGAATCAAAATATGTAAAGAACTTTCAAAACTTTTTAAAAAATTAGAAAATGGGCAAAACATATTAGACATTTCATCAGAGAGTATCTACTAGTGACAAATAATTGTATGGAAAGATATTCAATATCATTAATCCATTAGGGCAATAAAATTAAAACCACAATGAGATATCACTATCTACCTCTCAGAATGGCTAAAATACAAAACAGTAACAACACCAAATGCTGGCAAAATGTGGAGAAACTGGATCATTCATATATTGCTAGTGGAAACATAAAATATAGCCATTCTGGAAAATAGTTTGGAATTTTCTAAAAAGACTAAACCTACAACTACCACACAACCAAGCAATTGCACTCCTGGGCCTTTATCTCAGAGAAATGAAAACTTATGTTCACATAAAAACCTGTAGATGAATGTTTATAGCAGCATTATTTCTACTATCCGAAAACTGGAAACAACTGAGATGTCCTTCAATAGATGAATGGTAAAACAAACTGTGGTAGATCTATACTATGGAATACTACTCAGTAATAAAAAGAAATGGATACATGCAACAATCTGGCTACATAATTATGAATACAGTCATGTGTCACTTAATGACAGGGATATGTTTTGAGAAATGCATTGTAAGGCAATTTCATAGCTGTGTGAACATCATAGAGTAAACTAACACAAACCTGGATGTTATAACCTACTACACACCTTGGCTATATGGTACTAATCTTATGGGACCACTGTTGTACATGCAGTCTGTCATTGACCAAAATGTCATTATGTGGCACATGACTGTATTAAATGTGTCAGATAAACATTGTTGTAAATGTTATTTGAATCCACACTATATGTGCCATTCTTTACAACTTATAATTGTTCACTTAGAACTTGGAAAATATAGAACCCATTAAGTAAGAAAAGGTTACCTTAGGAAACAGATTTTTTCTACTCAAAGGAGCCAAGAAACATAGGATTATAAAATCTCAGGGTTGAAAAGAACCTTAAAAGTATGAGGAAATCTAACTTAGGCCTATTTCCTCCCTCAAACCTAGGATGACTCTCCTACTGGTTTGATGGTTTTGAGTTTTGTTTAATTTTAAAAGTTAATTCTTTATTTTTTAAAGATTGGCACCTGCGCTAACATCTTTTGCCAATCTTCTTTTCTTCTTCTTCTTCTTCTTCTTCTTCTCCCGAAAGCCCCCCAGGTACATAATTGTGTATTCTAGTTGTGAACGCCTCTGGTTGTGCCATGTGGGACGCCACCTCAGCATGGCCTGATGAGCAGTGCCATGTCCGTGCCCAGGATCCGAACTGGTGAAACCCTGGGCTACCAAGTTTTGTTTAATTTTAAAAGGAGGCATTTCCTTCTAAACGTGCATTCTCAGTGGGGCCAATATCACCTTCAAGGGGGAAAAAATTTAGTTGTTAGGGACTGAAAAAAATCTTAGATATTGTAACAGCTTGTGGGCCTCCAAAGCTCAACCTTACCTGACCAATCTTATTCTTTAGTATTTACCTTGTTAGGATGAAATTAAACTCATTTCATTTTAATTTTTTTTCCTGGGGTAGCAATAATGAAAAAAGGGTTGAGAAATACTGTTCTAAAAGATCATTTAGTCTACCTTCATAAGATTATTAAATCTCTACAACATAATCAATAATAGCATTTATTGTGCCCTTATTACATGCCAGATC
This sequence comes from Equus caballus, assembly GCF_041296265.1. Lineage (NCBI taxonomy): Eukaryota > Metazoa > Chordata > Mammalia > Perissodactyla > Equidae > Equus > Equus caballus. Next base: position 53,860,329 of record NC_091698.1, on the reverse strand, counting down.
ATACCATAAGCTCTTGTTACAGGGATTATTATATTAATTCTCACAACATCCCAGTGTGATAGGTACCATGATTATCCTTATTTACAAATCAAGAAACTGAAGCTAAGGAATATTAAGAATGTGCCCATATTCAAAATTCCCAGATGTTACCCTCTATACTGCACTGCTCCCCCGACAAACACCAGTGTATGTCTCCTCTTTTATCAAATACCTCTAGAAAAGAGGAATGCCTTAGCTCCTGAGGCATGGTAGTTCAGTTCCTAATATGATGGTGAAGATCAAGGACTTTGAGGGCAGAAGGACTCAAGTTAGAATTCTGGTCTGCCATGTATTGTATATAATTGTTCAGCAAGTTACTTAGTCTAAGTATCCTTGGCAATAAAATGGGGATAAGACATGCTTACATATTAGGATGTGAGGATTAAATGTGATCATGTTTATAAAGCCCTTTGCTTTAACCAGCACACATTAAATATAGTCATTCATATAATAATACAAACAGCATATATATATAGGAAGATGTTTGCAATCACCATTAATAAAAAAATTAATATTTAATCAGGTGGGGACAGAGGGTATATGAGAAATCTCTATACCTTCCTCTCAATTTTGCTGTGAACCTAACTGCTCTAAACTGCTCTAAAAAATAAAGTTTATTAATTGTAAAAAATTTTTAAAATAAGAGAGAATTTAATAGATAAAATTAAAGCAGCAAGGTGCCACCTATTTAATTGTCAATGCTTTAAGATATTGATTATTTCAACTCTGGGTATGATGAAATGAGTAATTTCACAAAATGGTCACAGGGACATTTAACACTATATAGCAAGAATCTTATAAATGTGAATAACTTCTGACTCAATAATTCTAATTATAGGAATTTATTCTGAGGAAATAATCAGATAAATGCACAAAGGTATGTGTGTGTATATGTGATATATATATCATCATATATCTCATCATAAATATGAATATAATGTTTATTACAGCATTGTTTATAGAACAAAAACTTACATAGGAGGATGGTTAATAAATTATGGTGGTACATCCTTATAATACATACTGTGGACCTATGTTTACTGACATGAAAAGAGGGCAGTGGTATTTAGTATATTGTGAAAAAAATCATGTATTACTTCTACAATCAGAAAGCTATTTTTATTTTGGAAAAAATGTAGCTTAGTGTTCTAAAAACTATAACGACAATGTACAGTCCTGTGGATCAGGAAAAGGTGAATTAATGGGAGGGCTTTAGGTTTAAACAACATTTATTTATAAAACTTATGAACTAAAAGACGAATACGTATCCTCGCACAGGAATAACCACATGTGATCAGAATGCTCATTAAAGATCCCACCAAACTAATGTCAGCACTGCTGAGGCCTACATGTTAACTTTATGAGGAAAGCTATTATTTGTTACCTCCCTAAAATTTAGAAACTTGCTCTTTAGTTCTCCATGTACTGACAAAACTCAAGTATTTCTCTTTCTATGAAATGTAATGAGATAAGTAATAAGGATCATAATCTACAGCAAACTGAATATTTTATTATTTGAACATGGTTCTCAGTGAGGAAAAACTGGGAAAAGGAGAGAATTAAAAAAATAGGAACTGAACAGTACTTATCTTGTATCCTCTTCAAGGAGAGAGATGGATGAGAGTACTTATTATAGTTACAAATGAGGTTACATCATCTGTTCCTAGTTTTCTGAGTTAAGTTTAAACATATAATGAAAGGGTGAAGAATTGTTAAGTAAGGTTATGTCCACACTTTATTAAACAAAGGAAACAAATATATTTCACATAAAGGTAGACATTCTGACACTTATTAATGTTCATATATTATATGACAAGGTCTTTCTTTGAGCTATGAGATCTGCAGATGTAATAAAATCTGCCTTATAAATTGTTGATCGTGTTTTCTCTTCATGTTTCTTTTCAGACCTCAACAGGGCAGAATATCTAACAGAGCAGAATTTCTCCTAGACTTGATAAAAGTGTTAACAAATGTCAGCAGCCAAGAATCTTGTCAATCGCAACTCTATTTTTCCAGTTGCTCAGGTCCAAACACTTGAAGCCATCCTTGACTTCTCTTTCTAACGTATTCTTCATCCAGTCTGTCAGGAAATTCTGTCAGCAAAACTTTTAATATGTCCAAAATCCAACCACTCTATCCTTATCCCTTTTGCTACCAATCTGCTCTAAATGGCCACCATTTCTCACTCAGTTATTGCAAGAGGCTCCAAACTGGTCTCCTTGGCCTTAACCTTCAAACATCTATTCTCAATACAGCATCTCAGTGATCCAGTCACTAGTTGGTTCCAAATCATATATTGACTTCTCCTATTATTCAAAAGAAAAATCTCAATTCCTTACAAGAGCCAACAAAGTCCTATAGTACAGAGCCACTTGCTATCCCTCTGACCCGTTCTCTCATTATCCTGCCTTTCATTCACTGCTCCAGCCAAACTGCTAGAATTTAATTCATATTTCACTTTCTTTTTCTTTTTGAGGAAGATTAGCCCTGAACTAACATCTGCTGCCAATCCTCCTCTTTTTGCTGAGGAAGATTGGCCCTGAGCTGACATCCATGCCCATCTTCCTCTATTTCATACGTGGGACGCCTGCCACAGCATGGCTTGATAAGCAGTGTGTAGGTCCACACCTGGGATCTGAACTGGCAAACACCAGGCTGCCAAAGCAGAATGTGCGAACTTAACTTCTGTGACACTGGGCTGGCCCCATATTTCACCTTCTTAGTGAGGCCTTTCCTGACAATCTTATTTAAAACTGCAGTCCACTCACTCTACCTACCACTCAATACTCCCGGGCTCCTGGCCCTGTTTTGTATACCTAACATTACATATATTTTGCCTACTTATTTACATATTGTTTCCTTCACTATAATTTAAACTTATGATGCTTATGATGATTTATGATGATTTAACTTATGAGGATTTGTGTGTGTATGTCTGTTTTGTTCATGCTATATTCCTAGATCTAACAATAGTGCCTGGCATGTGGCACTCAGTAATTAATTGTTGAGGAAATACAAATGACCCTTTGAAATTTTCAGGAACTTTATGTCCTAAAATATGGTCAATTTTTTAAAATGTTTTTGTTTATTCATGAAAAAAGTACAGTCTCCAGTTGTTGTGTACTCTATACATGTTCATTAAACGAGGCTTTTAATTATATTGTTCAAATCTTATATTTCCTTCCTGATATTTTATTGACTTAATCTATTAATTACCACATGAGGGAAATTAAAATCTCCAAGACAGTGAATTTGTCAATTTTATTTTATGTGTACTCAAGCTATGTTATACGCATTTGGAATTGTTATATATTCCTGGTGAATTGCTTTTTCTGTCAATATTGATCTCTAGTAATCTCTACTAATGATTTTGCTTTAAAGACTAAAAGAGCTATAACATTACTAGCTCTCTTTAGGTATTTACCTATCTTTTTTCATTCTCTTTTAAACTCTCTCTGTTTTAGGTGTCTTGTAAAAACTTTGAAAAAAATCTGTTTCAACATTGCAAATAAAAAATTTAGCCCACTTACATTGACAATGACTACTGATTTTTAAAAGTTCATTCTACTATCTCATTGTGCGTTTTCTGTTTTCCATCTTTTTTTCTCTGTTTCTTCCCTCCTGCATGCTGTACCCACCCCCTCATTCTTGCCTTCTTTTGGCAAATTTGGTGAATCTTTTTCCTCATCCAACATTTTCACTCTGTTTGTCTGAAAATTATATACTCTCTATTCTTTTAGTGATTACCCTAGAAATTCTGGTGTGTATATTTTACTTAATAAAATCTAGTATTAATAATTATCTCTATATTCCTCCTGAAAAGTACAAGGACCTTAGAATGCTTTAACTTCTTCACTCTTCTTCTGATTTATATGTTATTACTGTCCAGGGTTTTATCTTAATTTTTAACCCCTTGAATTAGACATTAGTGTTTATAAGATCAATTTTTGTTTAGGGTTCCCACAAGTTTAACATTATTTTATGCTGACCATTCCTTCTTGCATCTTATCCCTTCCTTCTTTCTAGTTCTCTCAGGGAAGACGCTGTCCTTCAAGGGTCCTAGATTCATGTGGGGATCTCTGATCCAATCGCCCACTCTGCTTGAGCCCTAGGCTTTGTTTCCTGATGCTCTGAGTACACAGCCTTTGTAAACTAAGCACTTCATTGCCAGGTGCCAGCAGATGGCCTTAAGGCAAACTTTGAGTTTGCTTACTCTTGTGGAATCAAGTATCCTTGTCATTTCAACCTCTGAGTGTTTCCCTTAGTTTCTTGCCAGCTCGACCATGCTTTAAACAAGTATTTTAAATATATTATCCAGCATTTTCAGATGATCTGACTAGGAAGTTTTTCTCTGCAGATCATTCTGTCTTGTTCCCTAAATATTTTTAGGTAACTATTGTAGTATTACTATTCTTTGAATTTATTTCATATAAATGTTTTATTTACTGTGTATGCTCCATTAGTGAAAAGTATAACTGAAAAAGCCATTTAGAAATTGAATTTGTTAACAATTTTTTGTGACAATTAGTCACAAAATAATTTCTTTTTGCCTATCAAATATATTTTCTATAAGAGCCACTTCCAAAAGACTACCCTTTTTTTCTGAATTCTACATGTAAATATTGACTCCAGCATAATATATATTTTCCCCCAACGTCTTATTATAAAAATTTTCAAACAACCAGGAAAGTTGAAAGATTCCATCATCTTTTTACAATATTGTTTTATCACATATCTATCAATCTCCCTTTCTATACATCAATTTGATGAGGATTATTTTAGGCTGGTTACTTTTAAAACTGTAGATGAGAAGGGGGCTGGTTACCTTTAATAAAAGCAACTCTGAGGAGTGGAGTTTGCTTGCCCTTTGTTGGGAAACATTTACATTTGTAAGGGAAACCTCCATCTGTAAAGATGCCACCCTCTCTGGCCAGGAAGAAGGGGGATGACCTTATCTCTAGAAACTCTTAATCAATGCCAAAGGCAAGAACTTAAGTTGTTTACTGCCTGGCCACCTCATGTAACTGACTCCCCCCCCCCCCCAACATCCTCCTTTGTCTTTGGCTGAAGATAATATTTAAGCGGTAACTTCTGTCATTTACTCAATCCGGTTTGATTCTTATCTAAAAGTTATAGGACCACCCAATAACCAGAACCCTACTGGCACTGATACCATTTTAACAACTCTTTTTACATATTCTTTCCTTTGCCTTGTAAAGAGATAACTCACATACCTATGCCTTAAATTTAGCCTTACTCTCCACCCATGTTTGTAGCAGCAGCTCCCCATGCCAGCAGCAGCTCTGACTGCCCATGGGTCCTGTCCCCATGCTATTCCACACGATTTTCTAAATAAAAGAGCACTACTGCCAGATCTCGAGAGTCCAAGAAATCTTTCTTTCGACTCCTCGGCTCACCGACCCTGCATCAAATTCATCTTACATTTTGTTATACTGAAAGGAAAATCCAGACATCAATGATGTGGATTAAGGCTGCCCCAGCTAGAGAAGCTCAAGGTGACCTGGCCTACATGCCAAACTATATGACCCAGTGGACTTTTTTTATGGTATGAATTAGGACTGCCCCAGGGAGAGAAGCCCGGGGCATCCTCACCTGCATGCCGATCTATATGGCCAGATTCATATCTAAAGTTATATGACCGCACAATAACCAGACCTCATCTGCACTGAAATCATTTAATGACTTTTTACATCATCTTTTTCTTTTTTTCCAGTAAAAATAAGTCACGTATCCATGCCTTATAAAATTAGCCCTAACCCTCAACTCAGGGCAGCAGCAGGAGCTCTGCCTGCCCATGGGACCTGTCCCCATGCCAGCGGGGGCAGCAGCAGGAGCTCTGACTGCCCGTGGGTCCTGTCCCCATGCACCAGCTCTGCCTGCCCATGGGTCCTGTCCCCATGCCAGCGGGGGCAGCAGCAGGAGCTCTGACTGCCCGTGGGTCTTGTCCCCACACACCAGCTCTGCCTGCCCATGGGTCCTGTCCCCATGCCAGTGGGGGCAGCAGCAGGAGCTCTGACTGCCCGTGGGTCTTGTCCCCACGCACCAGCTCTGCCTGCCCATGGGTCCTGTCCCCATGCCAGCGGGGGCAGCAGAAGCGGTGGCAGCAGAAGCTCTGACTGCCCATGGGTCCTGTCCCCATGCTATTCCACACTATTCTCTAAATAAAAGAGCACTACTGCCAGACCTTGAGAGTCTAAGAAATCTTTCTTTCGACTCCTGGGCTCACCGACCCCGCATCAATCAATACACTTTTCCACAAATATTTCATAAATATAATATTTTTATTTCTAGGCAATAAAGCTCCCTTGCTCAACATATTGCTTACTATTTTATAAGCACTTAAAAAGCATGAGTCTCTGTGCCACAATCACATAATACCATTTGAGTCAGAAAACAATAGTCTTACAGTTAAGAGGGGAAATAAACAAGTAAAACAAATTATTAATCCTTTATAAATATATTTCCATGTTAGTAAAATAAGCTTCATCTGTGGCACATTCATTTGAAATATTTGCCCTTTTATTTCATCAATATCTAGGGGTTCCTATTATAGTTTCTATTTGTTTATAATGAAAAGCTCTTGTTAATACTTCCCCATTCGGTAGTTCTGGAGGACTGTTCAATTTCATGGAGGCAGAGAGGTGAACAATCACCTTCTAACCTTAATTTAAGCAAAGTTACATTTGCCTTCTGTGATGTTGTGATTTATCATAAGAAGTATTTCTTTGGTCTTTGCCCCACTTCTGGCACAGAGCTCCTAAAACCCTTGAAATTTCCTAGGTGCTAAAAGCCAAGAAGGCAAAAGGAAAGTCTTTTGTTATTCATAAGAAGCCCCTTTAAACTACACCTGAATTTATATTAATGAGGTAACTTTCCGAAAGCCCTTGAAGATGGGGCTGGTTGTCAGGGAAACCAACCACATGATTAGAGGGTTTTGGCTCACCCTAGACCTCCAGGGAGGGGGAGGGGCATGGGTGCTCGAGGTTGAATTAATCACCAATGGCCAGTAATTTAATCAATTGTGCCTGTGTAATGAAGATTCCATAAATACCCAGAAGGAGAGGGTTCAGAGAGCTTCTGGACTGGTGAACACCTGGAGGTGCTGGGAGGGTGGTATGCCTGGAGAGGACAAGGAGGCTTGGAGTCCTTTCCCACATAACTTGCCCTACGCATCTCTTCGTTGTCTGTTCATTTATATCCTTTAAAAATATTGGAAATAGTAAGTAAACTGTTTTCCTGGGTTCTGTGAGCTGCTCTAGCAAATTATCGAAACTGAGGAGGGAGTAGTGGGAACCTCCAATTTGTAGCCAAGTGAAACAGAAGTTGTGAGTAACCTGGGAACTTATTTCTTGTGAATGGCATCTGAATGAGGGGAGGTCTTGTGGAACTGAGCCCTTAACATGTGGGGTAGGTGCTAACTCTGGGTAGTCTTAGAACTGAATTGAATTGTAGAACACCCAGCTGGTGTCAGAGAATTGGTCAGTGTGGGTAAAAAAAACCCCACACAGCTGGTGTCAGAAGTATTGTGAGTGTGAGAGTAAAGGAAAACACATGAAATTTTTTTCTAGACACCTTCTAGGTGGTGTCTTCCAGCTTAATGATTTTATGAATTAGACTGTATCATCTTTTTAAAAATTTTATTATGATAAATACTATATTTAGCTACCATATCAAGATTATACTTCTACTGCTTTCTATCTTTAATATTAGGAGCAATGATTTACATTTATAGGGAGCATTTCTTTATGAAAATCGATCACTTTGAACACATACAAAAAGGTGACAGGACATGAGAAGTATGTTTTAAGTTTAGATTCATTTGGATTTGGAGGGACACTGTCAGGATAATTTTTCATACTTGCTGAAGATAAAAAAGGCCAAGAAACAAAAAGATGTCTGTGGACTTCCTCTATTGTCAAGATTAAAACAAAATTGTATACAAAAGAATTTATTTTAATAACCCACACAGTATACTTGTCTATTATCACAAATTTATACTATGACCTCACCCTTTATATGCCGTATGAAATTAAAATCAATGTAATATTTTCTTCTTCTCTATCAAAATAATCCAATCTGGACTCAGGCAATCTGAGTCCTTAGCTCTAACAGTGAGTGATCTTAGGTACACCCCTATTCTGATGGCACTCCTTTTCTTTATCTTTAATTTAAAATTTCCTATGATGGTCTTTACTGTTTAGGACTTATTCCATTATCTAATAACATTTTTTTTAGAATGCTAAAATACTGGCTAGCCTGAGTATCTGGGGTAATGCAATTCTAGCACTTCATAAATACAAAAAAGTATTTGGCCTGTTTCTCTTCCCTTAAGCAGGAAAGTTTCTTGGCAGCAGACTAAACAAAACAATGGTTCCAACTTAAACTATCTCATTTAATTTCTTCTAAACTTACTTTTCTCTTTTCATAATGCCATGTATAGCCACTTATCAAAACAACTAATAAACACTAATTATAATTGAAAAAGTAGCAAAGCATGCAAAAAAGGAAACATGGGAAAATCTAGCATACCTCAAAGGAAAATGTTCCAGATGTAACCACACAAAAAAGCACAAGCCTAATAATAATAATAGTAACAATAACAGTCATCTCATCCCAAAGTACATCCAAAAATAATTAGAATACTGCATTTGAGGAAAATCAATGAACAAAAATATTACACATTAGTAGAATGTGTGAATATTAGTGGGATACAAGCATCTTAGGGCCAGCAGCATTATGAAATGTGATGCTTATGCACAGCTAAATCACTGCAGAAAGTCAGAGAGGCCAGAGACACAGTGAGGCCACTAAGACTGTGCCTCCAAAACATCTGTTTCATTCACATTAATCATTTTTGAGCAAGTCAGGCAGGAGGTGAATTCATTAATATTCCCCAGAAAGAGAGAAAACAAAATAATACCGACAGCAAAGAAAAAGGCCTAAGTTCAAATAAATGTGACATCAGCCCCAGTATTTTTTGCAGATGTTCATATGTAGAAGACTGCCTCATTCAGGGTGAAAAGTATCTTGGAATATGCTAAAGTCACTCAGGTAAAAAGGCAGGATTCAATTACAGATCATAACTCCTGCAATATATTAACATTGTTCTCAGGTTCTAAAAAGACTGTTTTCCAAAGGCTTCACTGTTGTGTAGAGAGTGAAGTGCCACTTTATAGTTTACTCATTTGTCAAATGATAATACCCCCTTAACAGGGTTGTTCTGGGAAAAAAGCAGAGACTATACATGAAATTGCTTGAAAGAGTTAAAAAGAACTATAACAGTTGGATTGTAAGTAAAACTCTAAATTCAACTCAATGTAATACTTCCTTTTGGTACATGGAGTTGAAAATTCTATTACTTTCTGTTATAAAATATATCATATAAAAAAAGTATACAAAATGTATACATTCAGCTAAAAGAATAATAAGTTTTAATGGACACCCACTCATCTTAAGAAATGGAACATTCCTAGTACCTTTGAGACTCTCATGTGTCTATTCCTATCATATTTCTCTCACCCCACTCCACACTATCCTACATTTTGTGCTAATCACTACCTTGCTTTTATTTACAGTATTGACACATTTATATGTATCCCTAAACTATCTATCATCTATCTATCCATCTCTGTCCATCCATCGGCTTTTGACCTTTATATATATGGAATATGCTATGTCCTTAACTTCAACAGTATTTTTCTCAGAGTAATTTCTTGACATTATTATCCAATTTTGCATATACTCCCTAAGGTTAAAGGAATGTATTATACCCATTTAAGGCAGAAAAAATGAGGAAGAGTGAAGCTAGCAACTTGCCACATTATATGAGAGGACAATAGACAAATCTTTCTACAGTAATTCTGAAAGTAAAACAAACCAGTGACCATCTCAGAGCTTTATAGCACATTCATATTTTTAGCTTCAATTAAAACTAAAACATTTCTCTAGTACTAGAAGCACAATTAATATTTTTAAATTGACTTTACATAGCTGATATTTTTTGTTTTCATATTAAAGGGGAAGTTATATTAAAGTGTACTGATATTGTAAAAGCCCTAAACAATATTCAAATATAGTCCTTAAAAGGAAAACAAGAACAAAGTAAATCAAGTATATGAAGAGAAGATTTGTTTTCCTCTTAGGGAATAGACTATTAGAAAACAGATAGGCATACTATGAAATACTCTAATTAGAGAAGATGGCTCTTTAAATAGGTAATTAATCTGACACTAATCAATCCAAAGATATCATTCACCTGAGCAAGTGGTGGAAGAATCTTCTTGCATATTTGCTGATTTGGTCTCTATATTCCAATACAGTTGAATCCAGGAGTGGTCTTGTTGGAGCATAGAAGGTTCCAAGGCTTGCCTCAAGCTGTGCTGTGGAATTCAAACACAGCAGCACTAAAACAAGTGAAATTCCTTCAGTTACAACAGAATACTCATGTTTGCAGTCAGGCAGGTTTTGCAAACTTGGATGAAATGTGAGCTTTTTGCAGGAAGGATGAAATTAAAATATGACAGCTGGTACAAAAACAAACCTGTGTACAAACTTTCACTTGAGGCAAAGCTGACAATGACTCTAAGCAACAAAAAGCTGTCAAAGCTGAAAAAATCCATAATGAACCAACCTCTCACCACAAATGGGTAATTAAAACAGTGACTCATCAAAGTAACACAGTTTGAACTAGTATTTCCAGTAAAATCAACTCACAGTGTACTCAACATTTACACTCTTTAGCTGAAAGGAGAAAACTAACCTTTCCGCATTGGGGAATTGAAATCAGTATTAGAAATGTTCAGAAAATAATATAAATTAGAATAGCCTTATTGGAGTAATATCTTGCTCTATTAAAATTTTAAAGAAATGGTGAAAGTTCCTATAACTTCCCTAAATCCTGTCGTAAACAATAAGATTGTTGGTTTTGTCCAAGTGTGAAAGCTGACACCCCTGGGAGGGGTGACATGCTAATCTGCTCTCTGTCAACTGACACCTTCGTAGGAAAGAAGGATCAGAGAGCAGGTTTTGATAAACCAGAGGGACAGAGATTGGGAGAAAAAGGCACATATTGCCTACTTCACAATTTTACCAAGACACGCCTATGGGGTTGTGTTTCCTCCCAGAAATACCTGGAAATTATATAATTACCATAATGGCAAGAGTATGAGTATGTATGAGAACACAACAGTTCACAGTAAGACTCCACTGATTTTTATGCTACTAGCACTGGGTCAAATAAACAATTCCTTATTTAGCAAAACTCTTTCGTTTTAGGCTTATTTGGGTTTGAAAGTATTAAATACCTCATCAGAGTAATTGCTATGGACTTGGCTAAGCTGTTAGCAATTTCTTTTTTTCATCTCAAATCTAGACAGTAAAGTAAGGTGAACTTTAGGGGTATTTCCTTTCAAAGCAGCAGTCAATTTAGATTAAAATTGAATACAGCAATGAATTGTGAAAACAAGCCAGATTCTCTTGCCGTCGCTTGTTTTCTTGACAGCATGTTTCGCACATCTCAAATGTTCAAGAGGCTACATGGAATACTGGTTAACTCCCAGCACAGTTATAGATTCATTAGATAGCCCAGCTTGATGTTTAAGGCAGAAATGAAGATCTCAAAGATAACCACAACACAGCTACAAAGAGCTCACTGGGTTCCACTAATAAAAGGAAAACAAATTACCATGTCAAATTTGTTAGATTCAGAGAGAATAAATCTCAATAGAGGAAAATTCTGAATATTTTAGAAATGCGTTTTGCAGTTACTTGGGGGAAAAATGCATATACCTACTTAAAATTTACATATTCTGATAGCCCAGCATCATGCAAGCATTTTATTCTAATAGCCTAGTATCATATAAGCTTTTGTGTGTGTGTGTGTGTGTGAGTGAAGAAGATTGTCCCTGACCTAACATCTGTTGCCAATCACCCTCTTTGTGCTTAAGGAAGATTGTGCCTGAGCTAACATCTGTGCCAATCTTCCTCTATTTTATATGTGGGATGCCACCACAGCATGGCTTGATGAGTGGCATGCAGGTCCACGCCCAAGATCTGAACTCACCAACCCTGGGCCACTGCTGATGCAGAGCATATGAACTTAACCACTACACCACCAGGCTGGCCCCTAGTACAAGCTCTTTATTGCCCTATCTCGCCCCTACAGTTCCTTGAAATATCCTTTATTAAGGCAAGAATCTGATAATGCCCATTTGTGAATTTCCTAATAATCTGTCTTACAACACAGAAATCTTACAATACAAATTCACTAAGATGCTAGCAATTTCTCAGTGTCCTGAGAGTCAATATCTTCTCTTCTCCATGTTTCTTCAACTCTAAATTTAGGGTCTTTTGTATAGATTGTGTGTACTATAATAGGCTTCCTTTAAGGACTCTACTTCTTTTTTTTTTTTTCTACTATGTACCCAATCTTGAGAATGTACCAATACTAGGAAATAATTACTTGAGATAACTGCAGGCAGAAATATTACAGTAATACCTAGTACCCTAAAATTTTAAAGTTAGACTCTTCTTTTTATTTTTAACTAATATTCATCAAGTACATATTGTGGGCCAAGCATTGTGCTAGGCATTTTCTCATTGTAGAAGTACTGGAATCTCCATAGATAGGTTGAACTAGCTTAAAAAGGACATTCAATTAACATTACATAAACATTACTGTGGGCCTCCTATGAGTTGGGCCAAGTCCCATGATGCAAACTTCCTGAAGGAACATGTTCTTACTGATTATTCTTCTCTAAAATTACTAAAATAAAGGTTATGTACAGAATTCTATCGAAACAATCTGTTTACTTTGGGAAACATAAAGTGGAATAAGAAAATCTAAAATCAAGCAAAGAAAATAGTAGGGAAAAAAAGCTCTCTAGTAAAGATCTTTTGACATATTTCCTGTTTTCCCTACCTTGTAAATTACCTAGGGACAGTTTCTCATTGTCCATGATATCCCACCATTAATGTCAGTGCTTATTGCAAAGATTTGAAATAAAGATGCAAATAGAAGAATGTTTAGGTGCAATTTACATTAAGTGAATAAATAACTCATAATAAAAACAACATATACTGGATAATTGGCAAATATAAAAATTAATTTCATTATTGTATGTGGCACTTTTTTTTCTTTTTTTTTAACAGCATCTTATCTCTCTTTAACAATAAACATCTGAGATCATATGGGCAAAATTACTAACTGAGGGAAGGTAGGAAAATTCAAGCAGGCAGAAGGGAGAGGTATCAGAAGTACAAGTTAGAATGAAAACAAGAAGGAATAGCCTGGGCTGCAATTCTCATACACACAATTGTGGGAAGGACAATTGTCTGGACAAAGGATTGAGGTGTGAGAGAAAAATTTATTGATATCTAAAGTGAAGGAGGAATAAAGATCTTTGGGGCCCTTTGTCTACCAGACCCTAGAGACTACATGAAATTCTTGATCAAAGTTTGAAATCTGAGCATATTCCACACAAGAACTTAGACCAAAAGGTACAATGACTGCATTGTGAGTTCCACCATAGGTATATACAGAAAATTTGTTCTTTATGTTGACAAATACTATACAGTAAGTACCGTATGGGCGTAATTATTTGATATCTGATCTTGTCAGTTTTAAATAGGGCATTAACATTTTTGTCTTTTAATCTCTAATTAAACATAACTCAAAAAATAACTGACTCAATAAAATGTACTTTATATATATACAAAACCCATTTATGAATTATAGTTCAAGTCTGACCTTCTCTCTCTGGAGTGAGCTTTTGTCTAAGAAGATGGTTTACAATGGCACTCATGCTGATAAAGCACTGGTGGCCCAGGGTGTCCCAGTTCATACTGCTCAGGATGTTTATCGCCTCACAGATCTCATCACAGTGAATGTACTGGAAGATGATGTCTACCAGGCCTAGCTGTCCTCGCGTGAAGATACCTGTCACAAAAAATGTAAAACCAAGTGAATCTTTTAAAAATAAAAAGTAGTATAGCACAATTAACTTTTCCATAAAGGAAAAAACCAGTAATCATTTCTTACATTATGCTAGAAATGTGGGATTTTGGGGACCTAGAGTAATATTGCTTTGTGGTTAAATCTTCATTTTAAATACCACCTACCAACTCTGTCTAGCTTATGCTTATCATTCAGTCACATATTAACTAATTTAGACTCCACATAATCAAACTGCTTAGACTAAAAGTGAATAAAAATGAGAAGAATTTTTAGGTAGACCACAATAGCTAACCCTACATCTTTCATCAGTCATGTAGGTCTCTGTTGTATACCTTTAAAGACAGGGTTTTGATGCGAATACAATTCTTATTGACCAGCTTTATTAGCTTTAGGTTGCACTCAGCCCTATGTACTTGGGTGGGGAGTGGGGGGTACAAGTATCCATGACAAAAATGATGTGTCTATATAAATGCTTCTAAGTCTGTTTTTATTAATGAGTACTCTCAATTGATAGTTTCTTCATAGATACCACATATCAATTTATTTCAAATTGGCATTTAGAGATTATTCTCTTCTATTAAAGAAATGATCAGCATTAATCCTGCTATTGATCCCCTTCATAACTAGTATTTGCTATAAAATATCTTGGTACAATCTAAACACATTGTTTACCCTTTTAAATGAAAAAAGAAATCTATTTCTAATCTTAGAGGAGAAAGAGCACAAAACAAGGGGGGGGGCATTCTGTTCTAGTTTTATTTTATCATCTTTTACATATTGCTTATCTCATTTGAAACTAACAATTTCTGTGTAATCAAATGATAAGGTACTAGGGCTTTTAAGCAGGTTATTATTTTTTAATCTTTTAAAAATGGCTGGCTGTAAAGTCTTTTATCTTCAGCCAATGTTTACTGATTTCAGTGAGTTTACAAAAATTTCTCAGTACAAATAATTGCAAAGCTAAATGAGAAAATGTATGTGAAATTATTTGTAAGCTGTATAGTATGTAAAATATTACTGCAATTCTTCTTTTCATTACTATCATCATCATCATCATCATTTAACTGGAATAGTATAGGTTTCTGGATTTTAAAAGATATATTAGTTCATGAGAAAGATGCTGAAATTCTTCATACTAACTTCAAGTCACATCAAAATGAGAACTTGTGCTATATCTAACAGGACTCAACTTGATAGGGAATCTGGGGAATTGCCTTGACTACACTAAGCAATGAGACATCATTATTCTTTTTGTGTTGGGAGAACCAATGAATGCTACTGTTCAAAAGGCTTCATGAGGCTGCAGTCAAGCACTTGGAAGTCCTCATAAATCAGGGTGTTTTCTTGGCAGTAAATCTTAATGTGTGGGAACTTTGCGTGAAAACGAAAATATCTGACATTTGTTGACTCTATCCCCTATGCAATACTTCTAGCAAGAGAAAGAACTGATTTGTTGAGAAGACTAACATATAATCATAATCAAATTGTGCAAAAGGTCATAAAGAGAAAATCTTTAAAGGCAGACAAAGAAAAAGGACATATAACATATAGAGAAACAAAGATATGAATAATTACAAACTTTGCTTCTGAAATTATGCAAGCCAGAAGACAACAGCACAGCATTTTTCAAATGCTGAGAGAGAAAAATGAATTAGCCTAGAATTCTATCCCTTTATAATAAAGAGTTGAAAATTCCTGAAGATAACAATCTTAAACATACCTAATAATAGAGCTCTGAAATAATAAAGCCAAAACTGACAGAACTAAAAGGAAAAAAAGTCAAATCTACAATTTCTGTTGGAGATTTCAGCACTTCTCTCTCGCTGTTGAGAGAACATGTAACTAGAACATCAGTAAAAATAGAAAATACTTGAAAAACACTATCAATGAATTTGACCTAACTGACATTTATAAAACACTGCACTCAACAACAGCAGAATACACATACTTTTTAAGTGCACACAGAACATCAACCAAGAGGGTACATATTCTGGGTGATAAAACAAGTCTCAATAAATTTAAGTATCTTGAAATCATACAGAGTGAGTCCCCTGACTCACCCTTAATTAAATTAGATTAGATATCAATATAGAAAGATATCTGGAAAATCTCCAAATATTTAGAAATTAAGCAACATTCTTCTAAATAACCTATGGATCAAAGAAGAAATCACAATGTAAATCAGATAATATTTGGAATGAATAAAAATTAAAATATAACATCAAAATGTGTGAGATGTAGCTATAGCAGTACTTAGAGGGAAATTTCTAGCTTTAAATGTTTCAATTAGAAAAGAAGAAAGGTCTAAAATCAACAATCCCAGCTTCCACATTAAGAACCTAGGGAAAGAAGAGCAAATTAGAACCAAAGTAAATAGAAGGAAGGAAATAATAAAAATAATAAATAGACCAAAGAACAAAAATAAACACAAAATACAGAAAATTAATGAACTCAAAAGTTGGTTCTTTGAAATGATAAGTAAAATTGACTAATCTTTGCCTAATTTGAGAAAAAAACAGAAGACATAACTTACCAATATGAGGAATAATCACTACAGAACTACAGACATTAAAAATAATATGAATAACTTTATACAGATAACTATAACTTAAATGAAATGGATTCCTTGAAAGACCCAAACTATCAAAGCTCCTTCAAGAAGGAACAGATAACCTGAGTGACCCTATATTATTTAAATTTGACTTCGTAGTTTAAAAACCTTTACATATACACATACATACACACAACCTACATGTCCAGATGCCTTCACTGGTGAAATCTCTCAAACATTAAAAGAAGAAATCATATCAACTCTACACAATGCAAAATATAAGAGGAGGGAATACTTCCCAACTCATTTCATGATGCTGGCATTACACTGATAGCAAAAATGACAGAGACATTACAGGAAAAGAAAAAGAAAAAGAACACTACAGACCAAGATCTCCCATAAACAGAAACAAAAATGCTTAACAAAATATTAGCAAATCCATCAATATATTAAAAAGATAATACATTATGAACAAGAGAAATTTACCCCACAAATGCAAGGTTGCTGAAACATCTGAAAACTAATCAATATAATTCACCATATGACCAGAAAAAACATATAATCGTTTCAATAGATGCAGAAAAGCACTGGAAAAAATGCAACGTCCACTCAAGATAACATATCTCAGCAGACTAGGAATAGAAGGGGACTTCCTCAACTTAATAACATCATACCTATAATGAAAGACTAAATGCTTTCCACCGAAGATCAGAAACAAAGCATGGATGTCCTCTCTTGCCACTTCTATTAAATATTGTACTGAAGGTCCTAGCTAGTATAGTAAGGGAAGAAAAAAAATAAAAGGGATATAAGTTGGATACGAAGATGTAAAACTTTTTAATTGCAGTTGTCATAGTCATCTATGTAGAAAACCTTAAGGAATATACAAAGAAAGTTACTACAACTAAGAAATGAATTTAACAGGGTTGCAGGAGACATGGTCAATATTTTAAAATTTTATTTCTATATAACCCCAATGAACAATTAAGAATTATAATTAAAAATACCATTTACAATAGCATCCAAAAACATGAACAAAATATGTACAAGTTCTTTACACTTAAAACTATAAAATACTACTGAGAGGAAATTAAAGAAAACCTGAATAAATGGGGAGAGATACTGTGTTCATAGATCAGGAGACTCAATATTGTGAAACTGTCTTTCTAACCCAAATTGATCTGTAGATTCAACATAATCCCAATCAAAATCTCATCAGGTGTTTTTGTAGAAACTGACAAATCAGTTTTAAAATTTATATAGAAATTCAAAGGATCTAGAATAGCCAAAACAATTTTGAAAAAGAAAAACAAAGTTGGAAGACTAACAGTATCTGATTTTGACACTTACTATGAAATCACAGTAATTAAGAGTGTGCTACTCACTTAAGTATAGACATATTGATCAGTGGAAGAGAAGAGGTCTACTCATAGACACACACACACAGGGTCAAGGTGACTCAATGGAGAAAGGATATTCTTTCCAACAACTCGTGCTGGAACAATTGAATATTCATGTTAAAATATTAATTTCAACTCATACTTCACACCATATGCAAAAAGAAATAACTTGAAATAGACCATAAACCTAACTTTAAGAGCTAAAAACCATAAAACTGCTAGAAGAAAGGATTAGACAAAGATTTCTTAGATAGGACAGAAAAAGCACAAGTCATAAAGAAATTTAAGAATTGGAGTTCATTAAAATTAAAACTTCTGCTACCCAAAACACACTGTTAAGAAAATGAAAAGGTAAACTAAAGACCAAAAAAAATATTCAAAATACTAGTATCTTACAAAGGATTTGTATTCAGAATATATAAAACCTCTTACAACTCAATAATAAATAAACAATCCAATTAAACTTGGACAAAAGACTTGATATACTTCATCAGAGAAGATATATGACAAATAAACACATTAAAAGATGCTCAACTCCAACAGACATCAGGGAAATGCAAATTAACACACTAGACACCCACTAGAATGGTTAAAATTAAAAAGACCATTAATACCAAGTATTAGTGAGAATGTGGAGCAACTGGAACTCCAAAATAGTCAGTTTCTTCTTAAATTAAACCTACACTTAGCATATGGCTCAGCCATTCTACTCCTAGGTTTTTCCCAATAGAAATTAAAATATATGTCCATACAAAGACTTGTACATGAAAGTACATAGCATTTTTAGTGATTTTACCTTAAATCTAGAAACATCCCAAATGTCCTCAACATGCAAAAAGATATTCAAGTTGTGGTTTATCTATATAATGGAATACTACTCAGTAATATAAAGGAAAATTTACAGATATACACACCAATATGGAAGATTCTCACAGATTAATGCTGAGTGAAAGCAGCAAGACACAAAAAGAGTACCTATTTTATGAGTCCATTTCTATGAAATTCTAGAAAAAGCAAATCCAATCTGTAATGATAGAAAGCAGATCAATGCTCTTTAGCTTTGAGGGAGCAAAAGAGTTGAGAGAATTTTGAAGGGCGATAGAAATGTCTATATCTTGATTGT
The DNA here is from genome assembly GCF_041296265.1 of Equus caballus. Taxonomy (NCBI): domain Eukaryota; kingdom Metazoa; phylum Chordata; class Mammalia; order Perissodactyla; family Equidae; genus Equus; species Equus caballus. The sequence continues at coordinate 53,841,241 of NC_091698.1, read as the reverse complement.
GGTGGCAATCATGAGGATATAAAGGTGTCAAAATTCATTGAACTGTACATTTAAAATGGGTGTATTTTATTTTATATAAATTATACCTCAATAAATTTGATTTAAAAATTTATCATCACTCTAGTTTGAAGAAAGCAGAATGCTGTCAGGAATAGCAATCCATTTCAAATGATATGAGATCCAATTTTAAGATGACTAGGCATCTAATAGAGTATCTGATACTTCTTTCCAGCAATAAATTACCACCAGTTACCACCTGGGTAATGTATAATATTTAAATAACTCGTTCAAAATAAATCTTTTGAAGAAAACATACTCCTTACAGAAGTTCTAGGAAAAAAATCATACTACTTGTTTTTTAGACAGAATGACAGTCACACATGCACACAAACATGTTGCCTGTGATTTTCAAAGTCCTATGAGAGAGAAGAAGATAGCTTTAATCATTTCTAGTATAATATTATCACTTGAACATTGAATCTTTTCCTAACTTTGTAGGCTCTGTGAGAGCATTGTGGGGGCACTCCAGGTAGATGGAATACTATCAACACCACCATGGGAAGGAGGTAGTGTGAAAGCACATGCCACGATTGAGGAGCTACACTAATGCACCACAGCTGGGGAGTTGAAGCCTGAGAAGCAGACAAGGGCTTATTAACCACTGAAGGACTTCCGGCTGGAGAATCCATGACCAATTCTGCATTGTTAGATTACTCTGGTGGCAGTTCAGGGGAATAATTGGGGGGTGGGATGGGAAGATTGGAAGGCAGAAGATTACAGACAGAGGCCCATTACTTGATCATGGTAAAATAGGGAGGGTCTAGATTAAGGTAGTGACAGCAAGGCTGAATAAATTGAGGTGTTTTGACAGTATTTAGAAGGCAGAATTGATGGGATTTGGTCACTGATTGAATATGGCAACAGGGGTCAGGGAGGATTCTAAGATGACTTCTGACTTGGGATTCCATCTGAATAACTGCACCATCCACCAAAATGGAAAACACAAGAGAAGCAGGTTTGGGAAGAAAGACAATGACTTCATGTCTGTACATTATGAGTCTGAGGCATCTGTGAACATCCAAGGGGAGATATCCAGTAAGCCAGGTGGATGTGAGTCACGAGTGGTGGGGTGCTAAGTCAGAGATGGGATAGTGAAATTAAAAATAAACTCAATCTGGCACAGGCCCTGTGGCCGAGTGGTTTAAGTTCGTGTGCTCTGCTTTGCTGGCCCAGGGTGCTCCGGTTCGCATCCTGGGCCTGGACCTACACACCGCTCATCAAGCCATGCTGTGGTGGCATCCCACATGGAAGAGCTAGAATGACATATAATTAGGATATACAACTACGTACTGGGGCTTTGAGGAGAAAAAAATAAAATAAAATAAACTCAATCTGTGTAAAATGGTAGGAGGGGTAAATATGGAGTCTTAGAGAGCCTCAACATTTTCATGAGTAAGCAGAAGAACATTAAAAAAGTGATGAAAAGTTGCATCTGGGGTCATAGAAGGCAAGAGCAATGAGAGATCTATGACGGCAGAAGTGGTCAGCAACTATCAAATGCTGAAAAGTCATCAAGTAACATAAGAGAAATATATATATCAAGTAGGAAGTCACTGGTGACCTTTCCAAGAGCAGTTCCAGGAGAACACTGAAGACATGAGCCAGAACATGGTGCTCTGAGGAGTGAATGGGAAGTGAAGAACAAAGAAAGTCATGCTCACTATTTCAATGAATTTGACTATGAAACGAGGGTGAATATTTGATAAATAACAGAGGGAAAACAATTTTAAGGAGGGCTGTTTGTTTGTTTTATGATGTGGCTTGAGCCTATTATCTGCTGATGTAGCAAGATTCATGGGGGGAGTGACAACAAAGTAAAGGCGTCAAAGGGAATGTTGTGGGGTCCAGAGTGGAACTAGTGGTGGAACTAGTCTTGGACAAGAGGAAGGGCTCCTTTTCCATTGAATTGAGAAGGAAAGATTTATGTCCATGTGGATAAGTGGTTAGTTGGTCAGGTGGGTGGGTGGGAAGATGGGTGGTGAGGAGAAGATAAACTTAATGAAGTGCCAATTTAAAGGTGAGATTCTCTGATGAAGGTGCAGGGAGCTGATAATGTGAGTTTAAAGACAGCAGTGAAGGTTGGAAAAGGTACTGATAAGAATGGAAAAGCTTTAATATCTCAGTAGTATAATTAGGGACTCCTCTTTTTAAAATTAATCTCAGTCCCTATATGTGGAAATATGGGCTAATGACCATCAGGTAAAGAAATTCTGATTATATACTGCCTTATATAAAACAGTACCTCTTGGCTTCCATGTGGGAAGATGACAATGCTAGCTCCCTCCTGAGGAAGACATGTTCTTGCCATTCTTCTAATAACAGCGGTGATGGCCTTTTAATCCCCAATCCATTTGTGCGATGATTATAAGAATTTAGAACAGAAGTTCTAGCCTTGGAGCAGAGTTTTCCTTCAACATTACACTAACTGACCTATTCTAAGAATCAGACTCCAAAACTCTTAGCATATTGGCACCAGCCACTGCCACGTTTACATATGACAGCACTCTATTTTAAACTATGATCTATCTCAGCTTCTTAAATTATAAGCTACACCTTTCATGTCAAATTTTCCAGACTTGCATAACAAGCATATGAAAAAAATCCTCATAAATGCTCCCTAGTGAGGAAACTGCACATGCAACTACCTGTTTATATATGCAGTAACTTGAATTATACATGAAAATTCCACATGGATGCCCAGAATCAGCACTGTGTTAATTCAAGAAGTATATTAAAATTTTTGGATGTATTTAGTAGCAGATCCTAAGAAAAATCTGTTCTTTAAACAGGGTTTTCTTTAAAAAAAAAAAAACAAAAAACAAAGATCTGTTAGTTGGAATCTGCTGTTTCAAGGAATATACTCTTCCTAAGAAAAATAAATAACCTATAATAAACATTAATCTTATAATACATTTAAGAAATTCTGGGAAACTTCCTATTTAGATCTTTTAAAGAGCCTGTAAGACTGTAAAATTTCCCTATCCTATAAAACTTGAGTCATATTAAAAATAAAATTTAAATGATAAATGTCAGTTGCAGAAGTTATCACCTTTTCATTTGAAAGCTTGACTTCTATTGGATAATTCTCTTCCAAGAGACCTTCTTGGGAAAAAGAGGTGACAGCCAACTCATTGCCTAATTGATTTAGGAACAGTGCCCAGGGAGACAGTCCAATTAAGTTTACAAGCTGGCAATTAGCAGGAAGCCCTATAAATCCCTACACTGAGAGCCTGTTTACTTTAGTAAGAAGGCAAATGTGCTAGAGATAGGAAGAGAAAGCTGTGCTTTTTGCAAAGCTGTTGTGAATAGGCCCACAAGGGAAGGCTGAAGAAAAGCTAGGTATACGTGGGCAGACAGCCTTCTGTTTGACAGGTAAGTGGGTAATTTATAGGGAGGATGTGTGTGTGTGCATGTGTGTTTTAACAGATATGCAAAACATCTAACATCCACTTTACTGAGTGTTGCGTATGGAGACATACAACTGTTAAACATGTAGTCCGGCAAAGTAGAACTAGATTATCTCATAACAAATGAGATTCCAAACTTTTTTTCTTGGACAATATTAACATTATGAATAGACTTAGTTGCATTTTTATGATGGAGAAAGAAAATAACCCTTGCATTATATCCATCATATCTTTCAGGTTAATCAAGTCATTTTCACTGGATTTATTTCATGTGTTCCATTTCAGAGGCAAGTAGATCCATAAAAAAATTAAGTAAACCGACAGTTATTTAACAAACACTACGTCTTTAAAAACTTAACTTTATACCACAGAGCCAAAACTTCCTGTAAGAAGTTTTAAAAATGTATTTATTTTTCTATGTTTTCAAGTAGCAGTAATGTGCATTAACTAAAATCTGTTTTTTTAAATGTAAGTGAGGTTTTCTCAAGAATGTTAAATTATACAAAACTACTTAAAGAATACTATATATTTCAGGGCATAGCTAGTAATGAAAAACTACAAAAAAATAAATCATAATAAAATTTTGTTTTAAAGTTTCCTTTTTGAAATGGGCTACGTTAATATATATTTTTCATACTGTTGATAAACGCTTTTGAAAATTTTTATCTAAAAGGGAAACAAAAGAAGTTATACATATATCTTTAGCAAATTCTAACTAAACATTTGCTTTCCCTTCTTTTAAAATACTTGTTTTACACTATTCCAATCTGGGAAGCAATGGACACCTATAATCTAAAATTATTCTATTTTTTTTTTTGAGGAAGATTAGCCCTGAGCTAACATCTGCCACCAATCCTCCTCTTTTTGCTGACAAAGACGGGCCGTGAGCTAACATCTGTGCCCATCTTCCTCTATTGTACGCGAGACGTCTGCCACAGCATGGCTTGACAAGCAGTGTGCATAGGTCCGCACCCAGGATCCAAACCAGCGAACCCTGAGCCACCAAAGCAGAATGCGTGAACTTAACCACTGTGCCACTGGGCTGGCCCCTAAAATAATTTTAATTAAAAAAGTATTACATTCTTACAATACAGAATTTTATTAATGGATATAAAAATACTTTTAAAATTTCTTAAGGAGTTTTTTTAGTAGACGGTTTACTTTGGAAAGTCTCAAATGTGAAAAGTTCAGGCTTTTTATTCATCACAAAGGATAATTAGTGTAATTTCCAAATTCTTCAATATCTAATCTTCCTTGACATTTAAAAAATCATCCACAAAGCTTTCTTAAGGAAACTATATGAAATGTTTGAAAGGCAAGCATATTTAGGGGATGACAAACAGAAAATCTACATTCCGACAATAGTTTTATTATCTTAATTATGATGTCACCATCATAAACACTTTAATTTACTTACTCACCAATTTCCTTGACTTACCAAGTTTAAAGAGAAGTACACCCAAAGGTCCTCTGTCAAACCTGAGGAAGAGGAGATCATAGATGTCCCCACTGTCAGGCTTCTGAGAAACAACCTGAGGAGCTATCCACTGCATTTGAACAAGACCACTGGAAACATCAAAGAATTTATTGAATTGCAGAGTCTCCCTGGGTGAGCGGTCTTCAGCCAAAAGCTGGATGTTAATAGGGGACAGAGCCATATCAAAAATTTGCAGCTCCCCTTGGTTGCTGCCAACTAGCAGAATGGAGCCAGTTGGGTGGCAGCATATTAATGAAGGCAAAAGTTCAGCCTGGGCTAAGAGAGTCACTCTACGGTGAGTTTCATAAAGAATTAGTGAAGAATCTTCACAGCCCAGAATCAGTTTGTCTTCAGTAACATTCCTGCAGCAGCTAATGGCCTTTGATCTTAGTGGTATTCTGGTGACTGATACACAATGGATTTTATTCCGAACATATTCATAGATGCAGCTGTCAGCCATGGGCTCTTTGTCTACACTGATGGAGCGCTCCACTGTCAACACCTGATAAGGCTGTTTGGTGCCAAAGCGAACATCCAGTGGATCCCATTCTGTGCGGACAGAACTCAGAACCTGTAAGAAATGTATCAAGTGTGTTCACATAGACCTTGGTTTTTCTTCAGTTGTCACACATAGGCCTGCATATTAATCCAGCATCCTGTTGTTGTTATCACCTTAAACATCAACAACATATAAGTATGTATGTGTATATGTATGTGTGGTGTATATAAATCTCACATAGAATACATATATAAATATATATAGCACAGCTGCAGAGATTAAACTATAAGATTTTAACTTTAACATTTTGTTTCACAAAGTCTGTAAATAAGACAAATTTGTCTCACAATTTATAAAAACTAATAAGGTGGGCTTTTAGTAAAATAATATGATTAGCAGACTATCTAAAAAGTCAGAAGTTTGATTTTTAACAGGATGAATAAAGTACTTTAAACAATTTAGCTAATCTCCTCCTCAATTCTGAAATTATGGATAAATTACTGACCAGAAATAAATTTCTAATTAGTAGGGCAGGATAGGCAAAGGAACAAACTTTAGAACTCTGTTAACGGTTTTGTAGAAATATTTTACTATCAGAAAGGATATGTAGGGTTGTTAAGTTGACAAATGACCAACAGAAAGAAAGAATAATATAACGCACCGGTTTTAAAATAAAACAATTAAGACCTAGTAAGTATATGACTTGTCAATACTGATGAAGTAAAATTTTAAAAGCATCTTTGGTATAAAAAGGAAAGGCTACAAGAAACATCTAGGCAGAAGAAAAAAGAAATAAAACAATAGGCCCTTCGTTTTATTCATATGTAAATGTCAGAGACCAAGAACCTGGAGAGTGGTATTAAAGAGGGTATTTTCTAACACTTTGTCAAAAACTTCAAAATCAGGTGTAGAACATTAAAAAACACATTTCCACACATATGATAATATTTCATAGAACTACACACACACACAAATTGCATGTAAAATCTGATGAAATCCAACTAAGGCCTATATCTGAGTTAAGAATTTCGTTCTGTGATCATTTTCTAGGATTTGACAATGTACTGTGGTAATGTAAGATGTTATCACTGGGGCAAACTGGGGGGAAAGTACAGGAAAGGAAATCATTTTTAGAAATTTTAGCAATTATTTTAGCAGTTTTTTGAAAGTCGAACTATTTCAAAATTAAAAGTTATTTTTTTTAAAAAAGCACATACAGCTATCAGAAAGGATCTGTAGGGTTGTTAAATTGACAAATGACCAACAGAAAGAAAGAATGATATAACACACACACATATTTACAGCTATGTTACATAGTGCTGGCTTGGAGAGGTGATGGGGGGTGATGTGAATTGTTTTAAAAATCCATCCTATACGTCACGATCAAACTAATCTCCTAAACTAAATGTTTTTCTCATACTCCCATGTTCAAACCCTTCATTGGCTACTTACTGACTAATGAATTAAATTTTTATTCTTCTGCCTGGAATGCAAAACCCTGTAGGACCCATATCCAACTCCTTCCCTCCCTCACACTCTCTTTCCTGCTTTTTTTCCTTTATTGTCTAATAAATATTTGAGTATGAGCTATAATTGCCAGGCATTGGTCTTGGGTCCTAGGGAGACAGCAGTAAGTGCTCACCCTCAGAGAACATACACTCTAATGGCTGAAGGTAAGGCAACAATTCACAAGCAAACATACACATAGGATATTAATGATCCTATTTATGTACTTCCTAAGTACTATGAAGAAAAGTAAAGCAAAGTAAGGGGAATGGGGAGTGGCAGGAGTGTGTAGGGGGCAATAGAGACATGAGGACACGCCTCTCTGATAAAGGTGATGGGAAGAAGTGAAGGGTGAGCCATGCAGCTGTCTGGGAGAAGAGAGCTCCAGGCAGAGGAAACAAACAGCCTGAGGTGGCGCTCTTGGCCTGGTCAAGGAACAGCAGAGACCAACAAGGCTAGAGGAGAGGGAGGAAGAAAGTAGTAGGAATTGGGGGAAGGGAACAGATTATGTAGTAGCTTGTAGTCCACTGTAGGGACTTTGGCTTTTTATCTAAATGAGATGAGAAGCCATAAGCAAAGGAGGAACATGATCTGACTTGCAAAATCTAGTGTTATATCCTGCAGTCTCCCTTCATTACTCTATTCTGAGTTCAAACTAAACCCTGTGGTGCCATTTTCCCAGCTCTATAACTTGTTACATTAATTAAACAAGGAGGCCATTAGACTGATAGAGCTCTAATGCTTTGGGAGCCTACATAAGCAAACCAAAATCTATGCCTGTAAATGCCTCAAATTTACAAAATCAAAACACTAAGGATAACCAATCACAAACAGCCAACCAGGCTTTAAGCTATAGCCAATCAAATAATTTTCTTTCTTTGTTTCTGCACTTTCTCTATATAAGTCTTTCCCCTGGCTCCTGTTGGCCTAGTGCTCCTAACCACTTCCAGTTTGGCACTGCCCAACTGGAATAGATTTTTGCTCAAACTCACTCTTAAAATTTTTAATATGCCTCACTTTATCTTTTAACAACTTCACTGATGTCCTTTGCCTGAAATCCACACTCTTCACCCAAATAGACTCAGTTTTTCCTACCAACCGTACTTACCCTTGAAGAACTAGACCAAATGCTATCCCAGTTTCTGGATTCCTTCCAGCTGAACGGCATCCTTCCTTCGATCTCATCTCCATACCCCCTTCCCAACCCCAACTTGGCCAATGACACTCTTGTGACATTTGACCTTTTATTTACTTTTGATATTTGGTCATATGTACTTATTTTCACTGTACACTTAAAAAAATAAACTGTCTCATCTATTTTACTGTTAGCTATCTAGTAGCTGTCTTCCCAGCTAAATGGCTGAAATTCATTTAAGGGAGGAAAATGTCTTGCATGGCATAATTAAAGATACCATAAGGGGCTGGCCCCATGGCTGAGTGGTTGTGTTGGCGCACTCCGCTTCTGCAGCCCAGGGTTTCGCCAGTTCGGATCCTGGGCACGGACATGGTACCGCTCATCAGGCCTTGCTGAGGCAGCGTCCCACATGTCACAGCGAGAAGGACCCACAACTAAAATATACAACTTTGTACTGGGGGGATTTGGGGGGGGGGGGAAGATACTATAAAAGTTTAAAGATTAAAAAACACTTAAGTGTGCATAAATTTCAGTAAAGAGTAACTCCACCAATAATAAGCAGCAGCAAGAAAATAAGGTCCTGGGCTAATCACTTTTCATACATTGTTTTATTTAACCTTTTCAATACTCTAAAGTTAGGTATTACAATCTACATTCTAGAGGTAAGGAAAATGAGGGTCAGAGAGATGGTATAAATTGCCCTTGGTCCAAAAGTTAATAAGTGATAGAGCTGCAGTTTGAATCCAGGTCTGTTTGACTCTAAAAAAACCAAGATCTCTGCAAGATACACTGCCTCATACACACAAGTAATTAATAAGTTTACACGAATGTACAAGCTCTTCCTCTATGTGATCAGAGGAAGGAATGAGAAGAACCACAGGGCATTAGGAACCTTAAGTGTTGGGGAGTGATCCCACAGAGAGGAGAAGAGTGAAAAAAAGGTAAAGGGACTGAAGAGACAAATGATGCAAATGACAGTGGAGCCTGTTAATCTTGGGGTGAGAAAGAAAGAAGCCTGTGCCACTTTTGTCAAGTGAATAATATAGGCAACCCCGCTTTGAATGACTCAGGACATTTGGAAGGCAAGGTTCTTAACAAGCTGACTTCTTTTAAAGATGCTTCATTCTTGGATTGAATTGTGCTGTATTGAAAATAAATAGTATACTTTGTAAATGTAAATGTAAAAATATCCCTAAAAATGAACCAAATAAAAACTAAACTATTTCCTCACAATATAAATTATACAAACACAAAACATTATTGCTAGTTTTTGCATCTGTTTCTGCAGAAGAAGATAGAAAACAAAACTTTAAGTTTCTTCTATGATGTATGGAATCTTTTGAAAGTAATATTATGTTATGAACAGGGTTAAGTTTATATGACTCTTAAAATATAATGAGATGACATTAGCATCAAAATCCAAAATACTTATGCTTAAAAGTATTTGACATAGTTAGGTTCAGAATTCCAACTTGGACCTGACTATACAACAGCCACAAGCAACACTGCACAGCAGCAGCACATACCAGGGTCTGACTCCTTATTCTGGCGATAGAGAGCTCTGGGATCTTGGGCAAGTTAATCTTTTGGAACTGTACTTTTCTTATCTGTAAAATGAGGATTTATTCACCTGTGTTGCAGGATTGCCATATGAATTACAAATACTGTATCTAATATGCAGGGGACAGAGGAGCCCTCAATAAATAGTGGCTATTATTGTGGTTCCTGAAGAGAAAGTACTGGATTCTTTGGCATGGATAGCAGATTAAAAAGAATGAGAGAGATGATCCTAAATAAAATCAAAACTTGTTTATTTAGAATTCATGGCTAACACTTAAATAGTTGCAAACTATAAATGTGGAAGACAATTTTAAACATAGAAACGATGTGGCTTGGAAGTTAACATTAAACTGATTTCATTTATTTATGATATTTGGCACTGTGCTTGGCATATGGTAATGGTTCAATAAACACTATTGGCTGAATACATTTTAAATATGACATACAAAGTTCATATTCAATTTCATGATTTTAAATTTATTTAAATTCATAATTATGTGATTTTTAAAGATAACCAATATTATTAGAATAAGAAAAACATTTAAGTCTATGCATATTATTTTATCTCAATGTAGACCAACCCTGAACAACACATACCATTGTTTTGAATGTTTTAAAATTTTATATAAATGTTCTTATACTGGATCATACTGTAATTCCTTTTTGTTCAACTTATTCTTTTGGGATTTAATCATATAGCTCTAGCTCCTTCATTTCAACTTCTGTACAGCATTTTACCCTCTGAATACACCACAAAATATGTTTTCATTCTCCTGTTAGTGGACTTTTAAATTGTTCTAATTTTTTTGCTATTACAAACAATGCTGCTACAAACATGACAGTATGTGTCTCCTGGTGCATGAGTGCCAGTTTTTCATAGTGGAGGGGACTCACAACTTCAATCACATTAGCTGTTTCTAATCTGCTCTCCATAGTGATTTACTAATTTTTACTACTGTCCCATAAGCAGTAAATGAGAGTTTCCTCTTGTTTCGCATCTTTACTCATCTAAATATATCAACTAAAAACAAAATAGTAATAATTGCATTCAAATGGATACACCTCTTATTTTTAAAAGCTTTCAATGAAATGACATTTGTATACAAAATAAATATATAAATGTGTTATAAGCTTAGAAAAATGGACGTATCTACTAGAAAGTATAAACACTCCCTTATCCATATTTTTTGGTATGTGAAAGTTACCAACTTATATGTTTATATTAATAAAATCCTCCAAGCCACAGAAATATTCATTATAACAGTCAATACAATATATAAAAAAGTTATTTCATGAAAGAAAAGACAAATAGATCAATGGAACAGAATAGAGAGCCCAGAAATAGACCCAGACCCCAGATCAGCTGACTTTATCTGACAAAGGAGTAAAGGTGATTCAGCAGAGAAAGGATAGTCTTTTCAACAAATAGTGCTGGAACAACTGGACATCCACGTGCAAATACACGAATATAAACGCAGGCCTTAAACCTTTCACAGAAAGTTCATTCAAACTAAAAGTGTTATCATGACCATGAATATGGCATCCCTGATTCTGACATAGTGGCACTGGTAGCACTGTAGTTTTTGAATCTCTCTAAATCCCCACATGAAAGAGACAGTTCAACTAAACAGCAAAATCAAACACTCATGGATTAGATGAGGATTAAAAGAGAGAGAACACTGTATGTAATGAATATATGCTCCAATAACGTGTGTAAACTGCAACTGTTTAAAAATGGAAGGAGGAGAAATGAAAAAAACTTAGGGAAAACGTTTTTGAATGTTCTCAGTAATTTATATTAGTGGTGGTAGTACTGGTATGATTATTCTGAGACTGTTAGGTGTGTACTTTAACATAAAGTAAACAAGTAATTATGGGATATTATAATTCATCCCCTGTGTCCCTGCAAACTAGGATTTTTGGTATGGAAGAGAGGAGATACAGATGTAACAATAATAAAAAAAAAAAAAGAGGTTAAATTAAAAATCCTGTAATACTGAACTGGAGTTAGAAGTATCAATATGAACTCACTCTGAGTACTTATATACATAAAATCACTAGCTCTCTCTACTAAAGAAATCTAGAAACAACAACCAACCCAGTAACAACATCACAATATCCCTAGCTCTCAGACTTGAGCTTAGGGGCTGGCCCAGTGGCGCAGCGGGTAAGTGCACACGTTCTGCTTCTCCATGGCCCAGGGTTCGCTGGTTGGGATCCCGGGTGCGGACATGGCACTGCTTGGCACGCCATGCTGTGGGTAGGCGTCCCACATATAAAGTAGAGGAAGATGGGGACGGATGTTAGCTCAGGGCCAGGCTTCCTCAGCAAAAAGAGGAGGATTGGCAGTATTTAGCTCAGGGCTAATCTTCCTCAAAAAACAAAAAAAACAAAAACAAAAACTTGGGGTTAAAATACCATTTTCCATTAAAAGAAACCAGAGCTTATTGAAAAAACGGCAAATTCCAGGTCTGGGGCAGGAAATGTACAAGAGGAGCATGGAACATACTGTCATACCAGATAGGAGGGAAGTTACCCAAGACTATTGTGGTCATGACAAAAAGAGGAGTGAACTTGGAGACACTCCCACTGGCCAAAGGTAAGACAATCTGAGCTTCCAAAAGAACAACAATTATAATTTATGAAAGCCAAATCAAATATGTTTAAATCCATGAATTAATAATACTATTTTAAAAACAAAAACTAATTAGTTACCTTCAGGGAGTGATAGAGAATCAATTCGCTATCTTGAAAACTGGTACATTTATCCTGATTATACTATATGAATTCACCCACTGTGAAAACAAATAGGAGATGAATGGATACTTTTTATAAAAGTATCTCAATTAATAAATGAAAAAATAATAACATAATTGGAATATCACCATTTTGCAACCCTAATGAATAAGGGATCTAGGCATTGAGCATCAATAGCTGCTAACATCAAAAAAGAGAGACAGCCAAAAGAGAGAGAGAGAGCCTGACATTATGTGCCTTAAAATAAAAGAACACACCATCCCATAGTCTTACCAACACTACTAACTTGCAGAATTTTCAAAAGACAAAGAAACATGTTCAAACACACCATGGTTATACAAACAACAAAATCCAGACAGTGGGGCACTGCAGTTTCAACAGATAAATTTTAAGGAAAAGGAGGAGATGGAGGGGGAACTTGTAGAGTAAAAGACATTTAAGAGACACATTACAGTGTTTTAAATGGATTTAATTTTGGGGGATGCACATTAAGGTGAAAAAAAACTAGATGGGTATACAAGATAGTGATTAAAAGTCATGATAGGAGGTTACTTTTGGGGACCAGGAAGGGGTTGAGATTGTGGTGGTATTTCTGGATACTTGGCAAAGTTCTATTTCTTGACCTCAGTGTGGTTCCAGGGGTGTTTCCTTTGTAATAGCTCATTAAACTGTACATTTATTTTGTGTAGTTTTCTTTATGTGTATTTTATAATGAGGAGATTTTTTTTAAAAACCATCATCCCTAAAATAGAAAATCTTTGTTATTTGGTTGAAAGTTAACACAGCCCATACATTTCTCTGGAAGAGGTATTTCTGACTTATTTTGGCTTTTCAGCTGAATGCATTCATAATGCTCTCTGAATGCTTCTTTTATCAAACTATACTGTATTAAAAGTTGGTCACATTTTAATTTCCTATCAGTTGCTATTCCTCTAAATCATTGCATATACAGTTTTAATTTTTATGGGGAAAACAGTTATCTTTGTGAGGTTATATTTCCCTAGCCCTGACAACAGTGTTTAAGGTTTAATAGCTCTGCTTCTGTGTTTTTGATTAATTTGGTAAACAAATTCAGGTGACCTTCTCTGAGTAATTTTATCTTGAAATTACCACCATATTCAGAAAGCATTATCAAATCCATACACCACATTATATATGACAATCCACACATACACCATTAAAAACTATTTTTAAATGAATATACTGATAAAAATTTTCTTTTTCTGCATACTATCTATTGTATATTTTTCAAAAGAACTGTTTTTCCAAATTACATAACTCTGCACTAAGCTTCTAATTAAGATGTGTACTGTTGTTTAGAGCTCTGCAGTGTGAAATTAGACCAGCAGTTTTCTAATATCCATAAAATAAATAAAAAAAAGTTCCTTCTCTGAAAGACAGATAATTCAGTCACAGAGAGCTTATTTCTATGTTTCCTTTGTTTTCCTTTTTTTTAGCTGCTTGGTAAGCCAATTTTCTACTTAGACTCTACTGTTACAACTCTCATTTGGTTCAGTATGTGGGCTTTATCCTTTCCATGGTCTGTTATGCAAAAAAGATGGCTTTAAAATTTTCTTTTAGTTTGCTGTAAAGCAGTGGTTCTCAACTTGGATGCACATGAGAATCACCTAGGGAACCTGTAAAAGAATACTGATGCCTCCTCCCTCTCTGGAGATCCTGATGTAACTGGTCTGGGTGGGCCCCTTTGTAAAAGCTCTGCAGGTGATTGTAATGTGTTGCCAAGGCTGGGAACCACTACTCCAGGATCTTGCCACTGTCCAAATAAAAGCTTATTATCTTTTCTGATTGAACTTGGATGGGAAATGCTTTTAAAAAATTCTATAGTTTAATAGATGCAAAGATTAAATTTCTTCTCTATGAGGCTGCTACTTTTTTAGTTTGAATTTTAGGGTTTAAGAGTATATTGTATCTTTTATTCTGATGATTAGTTCAAGAAGTCCATTGGTCACTAGTGAAAAAAAACTTAAAGACATAGGTATGAATATCACTTTTATAGACTAGTGGTTTTAGTTCATGATATTGTAAAAAATGTACTATGATTCATAGTTAAAGATTACGTCTTCACACACAAAAAAAGAAGCAATTATTTCCCTAGATATTTCTTCCAAAAGACATTCACCTTTTTTTTGTTGTTGTTGTTGTTTTTTGTTTTTTTTGAGGAAGATTAGCCCTCAGCTAACTACTGCCAGTCCTCCTCTTTTTGCTGAGGAAGCCTGGCTCTGAGCTAACATCCATGCCCATCTTCCTCTAGTTTATACGCGGGAGGCCTACCACAGCATGGCTGCCAAGCAGTGCCATGTCCGCACCCGAGATCTGAACCAGTGAACCCCGGGCTGCCGAGAAGCGGAACGTGCGAACTTAACCGCTGCGCCACCGGGCCGGCCCCAAGACATTCACCTTTTGCATATAGAAGTTCACATAAGGTTCTGAAAAAGAAATCTTTACAAATTTTTCCTACAGTAAAATTTTGATAGAATGACTGAAAGGGCCAAATCCAAGACAAAAACTACTTGCTTAAAAAATGAATTATATATTTTAATATATTAGGATCAAAAAAGGGAACATTAACTATGCAGTCAGTGATGAATAATTAAAAATCATGTGCAAATGTCACATACAACTTTATGAAAATCTATTCAAATACTTACATAAAATGGATAATTTTCTAGAAATACGAATTATGGAAAACGATTCAAGGAAAAAATAGAATTCCTGAAAAACAAACAACCCTTAAAAAATGGAATCAGCTATAAAAAATCTACCTTCCTTGAAAGACATCATACTCAGGTAGCTTTATGGGTAGTTTCACCAAACATTCAAGTATCAGATAATTCCTTTTGGTACTGTTTCAGAGAGGAGAAAAGGAAAAAGCTAACCAAATCACTCCATAAGCCTAGTACAACCTTGATGTGAAAGTGAGAAAAGATAGTAAAAGGAAGTAAAATTGTGTAACAATCTCATATTTGAGCAAATTCTGAAGCCTCATTAATGCTCTCCCCTTACTATCTCTCTAAGTAGAATCAAGCATTCCCCATTGGCTCCTACTATACCTTACACATATCTATCTACCGCACCATTTAACACTTAGTGCACCTACATGTTTTCATATTTGTCTCTCACTAGTAGACACTAAGATCCCTGCAGGCAGGGATATTGCTGTAGTCATATCCCCAGGAATGAAATACAGTACTCACTCCATGGTCATACTCAATAGTTGTTGAATGATGTGGAAAGAGAGAGGGAAGGGCCTTTCAGGTAGAAATACCAGTAATGTGTATAGGCAGGGGGTGAGAAACAATGAGGCAGTGAATAAACCATGTGGCTAGAGCATAGGTTTGTATAAGGAAATAACATTGGGGAGGTAGGCGAGGGCCAGTTAGGGTGGACTTTTCAGTGCCAAGGCTAAGTTTACTTTCAGTATCTACTGAAGGTATTTGAGCAGGCAATGGCTAAATCAGATCTGTGCTTCAGAATCCAGATGAGTACTTTTTTTTTTTTTTTGCAGGGAAGGATTTGCCCTGAGCTAACATCTGTGGCCAATCTTCCTCTTTTTTTTTTTTCTCCTTTTTTCCTCCCCAAAGTCCCAGTGCGTGGTTGTCTATCAAAGTTATAAGTGCTTCTAGTTCTTCTACATGAGCCACAGCCACATCATGGCAACTGACAGATGGGTGGTGTGGTCCTGTGACCAGAAAGTAAACCCAAGCCATCAAAGCAGTGACAGCACCAAACTTTAACCACTACGCCATCAGGGCTGGCTCTAGATGAGCACTTTTAGAGCTGTCAGGGACCTGGAGGTGACCTACATGGTCTAAGTCCACCATTTTAAAAATTAGAAAACTAAAGTCAGAGAGGGTAGGTGATCTACCCAAGGCCAAGAATTAGCTAAAAGCAGGAAGAAGCTTAGATTTTAGTTAGTACATGGTCCAATCAACAGGCAAACCGGGTTTATCCAACTCCAGAGTCCATGATCTAGATGACACCGGGAGATGAGGTATGTAGACCATATGTATATCCTTTTAGAACAGTCATAATTTCATGTAATACACTCATTTCAAATAAAGGTAATTTATGTAATGTATAACTAAAGGTTGATTTAATTATTTTTACTTTTATTATAAAATAGAACATTTAATAGAATTATAATTAGCTTTATTAAATTAAGTCATTTTGAAGAAGTATTTCAATCAATTAGCTTCTGGATCCAAGATCAATAAAATGGTGGGCATGAACAGGAAGTGAATAGGAACAAAGCATTTCCTTAGCTTCACAAAATCCACACCTAAAGCATTACAAGTGGTTTTAGTTACTGCAACAGAATTGGAAAAGTTCCAGAAAAAGGTTAGTTAATTAACTGATTAATTAAAAAGAACTCTTCAGTCTTAAAAAAACAGCCTGAAAGTTTATAAAGCCAGAAGAGGTAGATAGGGATGGAGAAAACTTGGACGACTTATGTCACAGAATACTAATTCTGAGAAATACTTTAAAATCTAAAAGACAATAGATTTAGAGAAAATATAGGAACATACTATTTACCCAGCCAAAAACTAAAAAACTGAGGGGTGGGGGTGCTTTTTCTTTTTAAGTTATAAAGAAGAAAAACAGAATTTCATACTCAAAGTACTGGTACAAGCTGAAAATACCCATAGGTTCACAATAATGAATAGAAACACTGTTAGGAATAGTGTGAGATATTGTCCTCACCTCCTAGATTAACCCTCTTGGTGCTCCTGTCTGAGGTAGGATACAAGACTGAGAAATCCATTGCTCTGTAGCCTTTCTTACAAATTCTTGCCCCAGCCATGATTTAGTACCACAGGGTCTTGAACAAAATAATCACTTGACTAACGTGTTCATTAATTGACTAACTGAAGTTTAAAGAAGGTGATTGATAACACAGCTTTGAAAGGCATGAAATCATGAGCAAATAGTAATGATAGTACTAATAATGATAATAGCAAGAATCACAACAGTGATCAGTGATTGAGAGCTTACTGTATGTAGGTATTGCTCTAAATGCATGTATTAACTCATTTATCTTCATTAACTTTATTTTTCAAATAATGAAACCACAGCACATAGAGGTTAGTAACCTGCTCAAGGACAAAGAGCTAGGCAGTGGCAGAGCTAGAATCTGAACCCAGGAGCCTGTGCTCTTAATCACTGTGCTATTCAGGCCAGCCCTGGAATTGTCTGCATCCTCTAAATGTGATACTTTTAAGGATCCCATTTCATACATAATTTCTTTTTCTGAATATTTGGAAAAATAAATTATAGTTTTCAAAAAGTATTTGCATTTATTTCAGAATAGAAAACTAATAATCCTATTTCATTTGTTCTTCAATAAAATGTATATATTTTCTTTAGATTTACCTCCAGTCTTCCTTGAGCATAACCCAGGAGCAGGAGATTGGCTCTGTTCTTCTCAGAAGAAATGGGGGCCCAAGGCCAAGCATCATCACTGACCAGTGGCCACCAGCAAACAACTATATCCTGAACACAATTGATAGCTAGACGACGCTCTGTTGTCCTGTTTACTGGGCCAGGTATTTCATAATAGGAAATCTAATGGTTAAAAAGAAAAAAGCATACAAGAATCACTTTTTTAAAATGCAAAATCCTCACAGTATTACAAAAATGAAAGCATCTGTAAATGTAGATAAATGCAAGTAAATATGCATGTTAAACATGTGCTTAAGGAGGTGTCAGAATTTACCAAACTCTTTTGACACATACATAAAAAAGACATATGTTCAAAATTCTCCCCATTTTTAGCAGAGGAAAGGAAAAGGAGTAATGTGAGTTAGGGAGGAATTGGTTGCAGCAATCCCAATCAATACCAAAATGTACAGTCATGGTTGCTTGACAGCATCGACCTACACATAGGATTTAAGACCAGCTGTATTAAATGACAAGTTCAGTACTGCTGACCAAGAGTGTCTGACTACTGTTTAAGACATAACATGCTAACAATGACTGACAACAATAAAAGGAAAAACAACTTGAGGCAAATATTGCTTTAAAGAATACATAAGACATACACACATATATTCTGCCTAAAAGGATAAGCCACAGCATCATTCGTAAAAGTTTATGCAGCTTCTGAGAATTATGCTTCTCTTTCTTAGGAAGGATTTATAGAATTTATTATTCAAACTATGTTATTTTGGAACATGGTTATTTGAAAACATAAGCACGGCACCATCTGGGTGATACATGCCAAGGAAATATAGATTGCACCGTATTTCTGCTTAAGGAATTAATGGAAGGTTGATAGCTTGGAAGAAAAAAAAAACTATCTTGCCATTGCTGGTCAGCAATAATCGAACCACTTTCTGGGGATTAAGCGCATGGCTAAGCCTACTGGACCAGACACTAGCAAAGGGCAGGGGGTCTTCTTATCAGAGAAATGCTTCTGGAGCCAGTCTCACTACATGACAGATTGCTTTCATATTCCTGTCTGCAAGGCAACAAAGGATGGCAGTAATGCGATAATGCCAGAGTGCAATGGGTGTTAAGAACCCGTTGCATTTATGTATTGTATTTAGTAAATAATCAGGCTCATCCAAATTGTGATCTCACCACTCAACCAAGGCCATTAAAATCAAGGTTAATGCTTTAATAATCCTTTGCTATTTTTTTTAATATGGTCAAAAGGAACTCTTTTCTATTTGCATGGCCATAATATTATTGACCTCTTCATCCTCTGAATGCACATCAAAAGGAACTGAAATCAAAATAATTACCAGTGTTGTTCTCTCATGGTAAACATTTAACTCCTTGTATTGTCCCTTCACTGTTAAATAAATGGAATTGGATTTTTAAAATGTAGACAGGAAAACTTGTTAAAGGTCAGTAGTTTCAGGATATTTACCCTGCAATTTTCTTTACCAAAATTATTTCAATCTGAAAGAATTAAATTATGGTACAACTATAAAGAAAAGCAGAATTATAATGCTCTATACTGTTTCCTTGTTTTAAAATCTAAATGGGCAATGACAGACAACACAGAGGTACTTTATGCTCTGAAGTGTAAATTCTTATATTTAAGCTCTCAGTATCATTATTTTAACTAGCTATCTTCTTATTTGGGAGAAATACCACAAGGGAATTGCTAAATCCTTAAAAATACACATACAGTATTTTGATGTCCTAGGTGTCATGTAAAGATGTTACTTACAAATTTCTAGATGAGGAAATAGAGTTAAAACAAGAGACTGGTACTTTCAGTCCTCATGTAATGTAAATCCTGTATGTTATCTGAAATTTCAGGTTTCCTACAAGTTTTAATGGCATCAGTATTCTATCATGATGGTCAAGAGGGCAAGTAAAATGAACAAGTTCCTTAAAATATCCTTCCAATGGACAAATGGCACTTTTTACTAAGTATTAAATATCTATATTTTAAATATTGAACCGGAAAATGAAAACCATGGGCTTTCCAAAGGGAAGTAGGTTACTTTTCTTACATATAGAAATGATGTGTAGTGCCCATGTTCTTAATTTCCCAAATCCAAAGGCAGGAAGAATAAACAATTAATCCCCTTACTTAAGGTATAAGGGCCCACATACTAGGTCTATTTTCTAGATCTTTTCATAAGAAAAGATATCCTGACAGTTTTTCTCTCTCTCTCGTTAATGGGTAATACTATCCTTCAACTGAGAAGACTTTACCAAGTTGTCCATCAAACCTAAGATGGAGAAACTAGTTCCACAAAAATTTTAAAATAGCATTAAAGACATTTACTTTAAATAGTTTGAGTTAACGTATATTGGTGCATTTTAAAGACCAGTACTAGTAAATAAACAATATTTCAAGTAAATCTACAGTTAGCCATTCTGGAAAATAACATCCCATTAAGAGTGTTAATATCAATTTTTTAACTAACCAAATAAAATACGAGTACCACTAATTTCCAGTTAAAGAAAATTAATATTATGCAGAGTATTATAGAAGCTCCACAAAGCTGGCAAACAAAACCAAATTGTCATTTATTACCACAATGAAAAACTTATTTATTTTATCTCATATTAAAAATCTTTTTTAAAAGAATAGATGTTTCTACTAGATAAAATTAAATCTCCCCCCATACCACTACCACCTCAATCCCAATAAGAAATAATCCCCAAGGGTAAAAGGTTAGGTTAAATACTACTTTTTCAAAAAAACACCAAGTTTCAAGCCACAAAGCTGCCTTCTAAAAATCATTGCCCTTGTTACAGATACTCTAGGTATGGCATAAATGTGCATCTTTTTTAAGGAAGCTGTATATCAGCTCTGTTCCCAGTGAACAGTGAACTGTCTCAAATCCACGTCGCAGAAGCTGGATCAATCTTGCAAACACAAATCACTGCTGAAAAGAGGCCTTGAACTGAAACAGCCTGGAAAATGTATTAGATACTCATTCTAGCAGAGAGTATGCCTTTCAAGCAGTTAAAATGTAATGTGGCAAAACTTAAATTAAACACATCATTTAAAATAAAAATCTTGCCTTAACAGATGTAAAGTCCCTGATACAAGGAAACAAATTACCTAGAGTTAGTGAAGGGAGAGATACTACTACAAGAAGGAGATTTCTTCTTGCATCTTCTCCAGTTATAGTTGGGAGTAGTGGGGGGTGTCTTCCCACTCCTTGTTTATTACACTTTTCTATTAACCTTTCAAAATGCCTTCTTCTTTCTTTCTTTTCTTGTGAAATGGAAGCCAGAGTAGCTATCCTAGCCTAGAAAGATGATATGGGGTCTTAGGGAAAAATGACAATGGTGTATATACTACCACTAGCAAGAAAACCATTTTCAAACGTGTATTTGCTTCTATTCTCTGTCTTTGACTTCCATAAGTACTATATAAATTGCTCCAAACATGCCATTGTTAGACCTCCTAGTGAAAGTAAAAAAGAAAACTTAGTATGGTCACTGTTTCTAGTGAAGTAAGCTTAATCCTGCAATAACTCTGGTTTTTCTGAAATCCAGAATGTTCAAGAATAATGAGCATAATATCAACTCATGTGATACTCTGGTATATCTTAATAATTAATAATATGACTATATAAATTGAAATCTCTACCTTATAATCCAAGGCTGAGAGTTTTTCCAGTCTTTTATTTACATCAGGAGAACCCATCTTCTTGGTAAACTGAATAAAACATAGTTTGTTTTGTGCAAAAAATGATAAGATGATAAAGCTGTCTGTGAGAAGAGCTAAGAAAAAGAAAAAAATTGATAATACTATCAAATACTAAGTTAGAATAAAATAATAATGAATATATTTTTTCCACTGAAATATTACAAAAAGGTATTTTCAGAAGATGAATATTAACTGAAAAACTAAAGTCTCCTAAATAGCATTATGATGTTTTACAAGGATATTAAAGATATTGAGAATAAACAATAATCATCAATCTAATCATGCATGGTTTTGGTATTTCTCCTTTTTTCCTGAGACCATTTCAATATACACTGATGTTTGGGGACAACCACCAAAAGAGATGTATTTGGAACCAGGGCTAGAAAAGCATAAAATAAAGACTATTTCACACCTGAATGTAAAGATGAAAACAGTTATTTTTATGTGTGCTTAGCCTTTAATCCTGTGTTTATATGATATAAACCATCTGAGAAGAAATTGGATTTTTCCAATGTTCTCCATCAATCTTTTTTTTAATTATTTTTAAATTTTTCATCAATGAACCTTCTTTTTGAGGGTGTACAAGTAGAATGAAATAAAGCATATTATGCCCAAAATGTACATTATACAAATTAATATTTAATAATACAGATTAGCAAAAATATTTCTATACTTTATTTCTAAAGGACACAAGTAGGTAGATAATTCATGGGTTACATCAAGGGCCATTATTAATGTTATACAAATTATTGATAAAAACACATAATAAAAGTTTGAAAAATGTTTTATAGTGTTCCTAGCATAAAGAAATTATTGAATGTTTTCTTTATTTTTCTTTACTTCCACACCCCTGGCTGTGCAAGCAGTGGCCAACAGTAGACCTACACAATTACAGGAGAATCTGGAGAACTGCCAAGACATCACATTGTTATCATGGTCTCATGAGAGTGTATTATTCGGGGTATAAATAAAAGAAACAAGTGAAAAAAGATATCTCAGAGAAATGAATAGTGTTGGAAGTCTCCTTTTAATTCTTATAGAGGAGCATCAATATGACAAAATCATCACAGCCACTATTTTATTTGCAGTGTCAACAAAGGGGTCAATTATTAGACATATTAAAATGGAACCTCTTCCATAAGGAAGCTTCCTGAGCACTATGTTCCTATAAGAAAAAGGAAATAACACACTTTAATCCTACCCCCAGCTTCTTATTATCACTAATGTTATTAATTATAGCCACCCTACAGCGAGCTTTTCTCTAAGATTATGAAATTGTGTCTGATTTATTCAGGGGTAGCTAGTGAGAGCACACAGCAGAAGGAAAGTTTCTATATTCTCACCTCTGTCCCTTCCAGTAGACCACACTTTGCTTTGATTATTCAATTTAAGATACTGACAATTTTGAATCTCTAATGATAATGTAACCTGACTCTTAGACCCTTTTACCTCGAATAAAAGAATATAATCTTCAGGAGTCAGCACAGTATAGTGGAAAGAAAATGGGCTTTGCAGCTACAACCTGGGTTCAAATCTCAGCTCAGTCATTTCCAAGCTGTTCCTTGTTATCTCATTTGTGGGCACATTCCTTAGGATCTCAGCTTCAATTTCCTTATGTATAAAATTGAAATAACTATACCTTATAAAGTTTTTTTTTATTATTGAAGTAGAGTTGACATACAATATTATGTTAGTTTCAGGTGTGTAACATAGTGATTTGACACCTATATACATTACGAATTGATTACCATGATAAGTCTAGTAACCACCTGTCACCATACAAAGTTATTACAATATTATTGACTAAATTCCCTATGAGGTATATTAAATCCCCATGACTTATTCATTTTATAACTGGAAGTTTATACCTCTTAGTCTCCTTCATCTATTTCATTGAATCCCCCCACCCTATAAGGTTTTTTCCTTTGTTTTTTTAAAGATTTTATTTTTCCTTTTTCTCCCAAAGCCCCCGGTACATAGTTGTGTATTTTCAGTTGTGGGTCCTTCTAGTTGTGGCATGTGGGATGCCGCCTTAGCATGGCTTGACGAGCAGTGCCAAGTCTGCACCCAGGATTCAAACCGGTGAAACCCTGGGCTACTGAAGCAGAGCGCATGAACCCAACCACTCGGCTACCGGGCCAGCCCCTAAGGTTATTTTTTGAATTAAATGAAATAGGTAGGTTGGCACAGCATAGAGCCTTTTAGAGCTCATAAATGTCAGTATCCTACCTTTTCAATAATTGGCTTAAAATCTTTTTTATGTGCTTTGTAGCAACTACATACTGATTGTGGTATCACTTAATAGGATCCAGATTTATCTAGTATACTTGGCATTGGTTTTTGATATTTAGAAATATTGCCCAAACTCTCTCAAAAGTTAGTATTCATAGACTTTGGTAACAAAGAATCTTCTTAAGAGCCAAAGCAGATTTTTTTACTGGTGGCTGTGTTGACACTTTTGGGTTATTTATGGAAAATTCATTTGAAAATGAAAAATACGTGAAATAACAGGGGACTAATTTTGAAAGAACACACACAAAAAAAACCCTATTTTGAAAATGTTCATTTTTTTTTTAAGGAAAGAGTCAAAAATACTCAGAATATGAGCTTAACACCTGACAAAAACTTTGATGTTAAATATTAGTTAAAACTTGTATTGGTCCCAAGGGTTGTAACTATGCTATTACAAGCAATTACTTGTGTTTGCAAGTCCCCAGTGGTAATAATTAGTCTACCTGTTGACACACTATTTTTCCTGCCCCACTGTTAATGCAGCCACTTGGTTTGCACATGGGGGTAATTACCATCACTGATGGTGTCTGAGATGAGCTTCCCCACCAGGCTTCTGTCAATCACCACTTTCTCCAGCTGCGGCCCAGAAAGGCTTAGGGACACCAGCACACCTGAACCAAACAGAAGCTAAACAAGGTTAAGGGGAAGAGGGGGAGGAAGATATATTGAGAATTAGAATCTTTTAAAAATCTCTCTCCAAATATATAACTTATAAGATATTTACACATGCATTTATACCATGAAATTACAAAGAATTTTTCTTCCTCAAAAAACAACCACTGACATTCTGAGTAAAAAGATACAACACAATAAGTGCATTGATTAAATCTATGTGCAAAAACCGAATTTAGCCCATGTTTATTAGAAATCTAATCTTCTAATACTTAGAAAGTACCCATGCAGAAACAACTGCTTTTTGCATTGCATTCAGAAATGTAATGTGTTCTATTAAAATATTTTGAAAGATTACTATTTATATCAGAAATTAAAAGGAGATTTGTTGAGGTGTGAATAGTCTTTGCTACACACTAATATAGAAAAGATGCCACCATGACAATACAAACAGTGAATGTTACGATTTATTTGAAATTTAAACTCCACTTCTACAAATAAAGATCTTGTCAGTCTAAAATATTAAAATACATATAAATCAAGGCAATTAAAATGTTAAATTTTTTAAAAAATCATAAATAACACATACTAGAAAAATTCCTCAAGAAGAGATAAAGAAATACAGTAAAGCACCAGAACTTTATCAATATTAGTGTTCACTCAGCTACCCAACAAAAGATGATTGGATGTCACCATTATGATTTTATACTGCTCCTTTCCATTCGTGGCAGCATAATTCATTCATCTCCAAATGTTTAAAACTTCCGAAAGGACTATGCATATGCGTATGCTTGTTATCTATGAGATTATGAAATATCAACATTGGAAGAAATTGTTTCACCTTCAAGGCAACAGACTCAAAGCAGATGAATCATGGAATAGCATATGGTATAACAAGAAAAAAACCAATTGTCAGTAAACTAATCATGAACATGCTAGCCAAACCCAAAGACAACTATGATTTTAAACAAAACAGGGGAATTCCCCACCTACCTAGGCATCATGTCCCAGCTAGAGAAAATGATTCTGTGTCAAGACATATTTGGACGTGTGTGAAAGATTAGCAGCATGAGGGACCAGGATAACATAAAGAAAGGCCACTGCTCCCTCACTGCCTAAAAGATTCCAGGCACATGAATGAGAAAAGAAACTGAAGGGTTCCACGTGACTCAATAGACTGTCCATTTCATGTCAATGGCCCTAAAATGGGTGAAGGGCTGGGGGGGGGGGGGGGGCAGGGGAGGGAGACAATCATCTTTGTTGGTTTTGGAGACTGATAAGAGAAAGCACATTTGTTTCAAGGATTTCAAAATATTTCCCAAATTAATCTCTACTGAATTACATTCAACTTTGCAATATACCTTGATGGCAAACGCTGATATTTCCCTTTTGGGGAGTTCCTCATAACAACATAGCATGTGGTCTTTACTCCCTAAATTCTCTCTTTTCAAGCAGGCAATTTTAGTGTCATCTTTCATATCTAGTTCTCTCCCTTGTAATAGTCTTTTTCTCCTTTTCCCATTTATTCAAAACATCTCTAGAATCTGTCCTTTTCTATTTATTTTTAATCTACTAAAACTTTACACTGATATTCTTTTCTCTCTCTCTTTTTTTTTTGCTGAGGAAGATTAGCCCTGAGCTAACATCTGTGTCAATCTTTCTCCACTTTATATGTGGGTTGCTGCCACAGCATGGCTGAGGACTGGTGTGGGTCCATGCCTGGGATATGAATCCATGAACCCAGGCCGCTGAAGTGGAGCACACCAAACTTAACTGCTAGGCCACCGGGCCAGCCCCTACACCTATATTCTTAAGCACCTCTTGTTATCCACTGAACATTAGCTCCTTATAGATACTGACTAGGCCACTTTTATCTTTGTATCTTCAGTGCCTAGAACAATTCCAGGTAGATAGTCAGTGCTAACTAAATGTTTGGAGAAATAATCATAACTAATTGATCACAGGATCAGATAATTCATGGTTAAAAGGAAACCTGGTCTAATCTTCCACTTCCACATGACATGGAAGTTCCTTCTGCAGCATCCCTTCAAGCATCCCTCAAGCATCCAGCCCATGCTTGAATACTGCCAGTGACCAGAGCTGATTCCCTTACAGAAAAGCTATTCCGCCATTGGACAGTTCTAATCAATTTAAAGATCATTCAGTCCTTTTTTTTTCATTCAATGAAAACTGAATGTTGATTACATGCCAAGCACCAAACTAAATTTAGTGGCTCAAAAGTGAATCAAATATAATCCTTAAAATAGGTTAAACATAGGTTAATAGAGAGAGGTAGACATACAAGCAGATAAGTATAATAAAGTACTGGTCCTATTATGTACTACCCAGTACACTCAGATACTGGATAGACTGGGGGGACTGAGAAGGAGGAGGTGACACTTCAGCTTGAGGTGAAGGCTAACACTTCCTTCTAAGAATTTCTACAGTAGCCCCAGTTTTTCTTCAATAGCACTTTTTTGTTTTAAACAGTCATCACAGAACTTTATTAAAAGCATCAGTTCCCATTTTTTGTTTTTACTGAGGTCATAATAGTTTGTAACACTGTGACATTTCAGTTGTATATTATTATTTGTCAGTCACTATATAAATGTGCCCCCTCCCCCCTTGTGTCCACCCCTAACCCCCTTGCCCCTAGTAACCACTAAACTGTTCTCTTTGTGTGTTTGTCTTCCACATATGAGTGAAATCATACGGTGTTTGTCTTTCTCTGCCTGGCTTATTTTGCTTAACATAATATTCTCAAGGTTTATCCATGTTGTTGCAAATGGGACGATTTTGTCTTTTTTTATGGCTGAGTAGTATTTCATTGTAAATATATACCTCATCTTTATCCAATCTTCAGTTGACAGGCACTTAGGTTGCTTCCACGTTTTGGCTATTGTGAATAATGCTGCAATGAACATCGGGGTGAATGGGTCTCTTTGTATTGTTGATTTCAAGTTCTCTGGATAAAAACCCAGTAGTGGGATAGCTGGATCATAAGATATTTCTAGTTTTTTAATTTTTTGAGAAATCTCCATACTCTTTTCCATAGTGGCTGCACCAGTTTGCATTCCCCAGTGTATGAGGGTTCCCTTTTCTCCTCTCCAACATTTGTTATTTTTTGTCTTGGTGATTATAGCCATTCTAATGGGTATAAGGTGATTAAGAGTAATTTTGATTTGTATTTCCTGATGATTAGTGATGTTGAACATCTTTTCACGTGCCTATTGACCATCTGTATATCTTCCTCGGAAAAATGTCTGTTCATATCCTCTGCCCACCTTTTGGTAAGGTTGTTTGTTTTTTGGAGTTCAGTTGTGTGAGTTCTTTATTTATTATGGAGATTAACCCCTTGTCAGATATATAATTTGCAAATATTTTCTCCCAGTTGGTGGGTTGTCTTTTCATTTTGATCCTGGTTTCCTTTGCCCTGCAGAAGTCTTTAGTCTGATGAAGTCCCAGTTGTTTATTTTTTCTTTTGCTTCCATTGTCCAAGTAGACATGGTATTTGAAAAGATATTTTTAAGACTGATGTCAAAGAGTGTACTGCCTATATTTTCTTCGAGGAGTTTTATGCTTTCAGATCTTACCTTCAAGT
Organism: Equus caballus; assembly: GCF_041296265.1. NCBI lineage: Eukaryota > Metazoa > Chordata > Mammalia > Perissodactyla > Equidae > Equus > Equus caballus. The sequence continues at coordinate 53,813,190 of NC_091698.1, read as the reverse complement.
CTTTGATCCATTTTGAGTTAACTTTTGTGTACGGTGAAAGATAATGGTCTACTTTCATTCTTTTGCATGTGGCTGTCCAGTTTTCCCAACGTCATTTATTGAAGAGACTTTCCTTTCTCCATTCTATGTTCTTAGGTCCTTTGTCGAAGACTAGCCGTCTGTAGATGTGTGGTTTTTTTCTGAGCTTTCAAATCTGTTCCATTGGTCTGTGTGCCTGTTTTTGTACCAGTACCATGCTTTTTTGATTACTGTAGCTTTGTAATATATTTTGAAGTCAGGGATTGTGATACCTCCAGCTTTGTTCTTTTTTTTCAGGACTGCTTTAGCTATTTGGGATCTTTTGTTGCCCCATATGAATTTTAAGATTCTTTGTTCTATTTCTGTGAAGAATGTCATTGGGATTCTGATTGGGGTTGCACTGAATCTGTAGATTGCTTTAGGTAGTATGGACATTAACTATGTTTATTTTTCCAATCCATGTGCATGGAATATCTTTGCATTTCTTTATGTCATTATCAATCTCTTTCAATAACGTCTTATAGGGGCCAACCCGGTGGCGTAGTGATTAAGTTTAGGCTCTCCACTTCAGCAGCCTGGGGTTCACAGCTTCAGATCCTGGGCGTGGACCTAGCACTGCTCATCAAGCCACCCTGTGGTGGTATCCCACATTAAATAGAAGATGGGCACAGATGTTAGCTCAGTGACAATCTTCCTCAAGCAAAAAGAGGAAGATTGGGCAACACATGTTAACTCAGGGCCAATCTTCCTCACAAAAAAGATAAATAATTTCTTACAGTTTTCCTTGTATAGGTCTTTTACCTCCTTGGTTAAACTTATTCCTAGATATTTTATTCTTTTTGTTGCGATTGTAAATGGGATTGTATTCTTGAGTTCTCTTTCTGCTAGTTTTTTTATTGGAGTATAGAAATGCTACTGATTTTTGTAAGTTGATTTTGTACCCTGCAACTTTGCTGTGGTTGATTATTTCTAATAGTTTTCCAATGGATTCTTCAGGGTTTTCTATATATAAAATCATGTCATCTACAAACAGCAAGAGTTTCACTTCTTCAGTGCCTATTTGGCTTCCTTTTCTTTCTTTTTCTTGCCTAATTGCTCTGGCCAGAACCTCCAGCACTATGTTGAATAAGAGTGGTGAGAGTGGGCACCCTTGTCTTGTTCCTGTTCTCAGAGGGATGGCATTCAGTTTTTCTCCATTGAGTATGATGTTGGCTGTGCATTTGTCATATATGGCCCTTATTATGTTGAGGCACTTTTATTCTATACCCATTTTGTTGGGAATTTTTATCAAAAATGGATGTTGGATCTTGTCAAATGCTTTCTCTGAATCTATTAAGATGATCATGTGGTTTTTATTCCTCACTGTATTAATGTGATGTATCACATTGATTGATTTGCAGATGTTGAACCATCCCTGTGTCCCTGGTACAAATCCCACTTGATCATGGTGTATGATCTTTTTAATGTATAATAGCACTCTTTTTAAATATTAAAAGATAATAACATAGTGGTTAAGAGCATGGACTCTGAAATCAGATTGAAATCAGCATTGGCTCTACCTCTTACTAGCTGTGTGAACTTGAGGGAGTTACTTAACTTCTCTGTAATTCCATTTCCTCATCTGAAAACAGATATAATAGTATCTACTTCATAGGATAAGGATTAAATAACTTTTACAAATAATATGTAGAATAATGCCTGGTGCATAGTAAATGTTTGCAATTACTATTATTGTTATTATTATTGAATCAATACTCATATGATGTGTTCTCATTATACTGTTTCTCATCTCTGAAACATTCTTTTGTCTTTTTAAAAATCCTGTGCCCAGATTGGACTCAATATTAAACATGGAACACTAGACTCCAGGTGAAATTATAACCAGAAAAATCTTTTCTGGTCACCTTTCCCATTTGCTGTGATTTCACAAGGATATTGTCTCCCAGATATTTGCAAACCCTTCAGAACTTGAATTTCTTGTTCCTTCTTTTCTTATTTTTTAAAGATTGGCACCTGAGGCTAACAACTGTTGCCAATCTTTTTTTTTTTCTGCTTTTTCTCCTCAAGTCTCCCCAGTACATAGTTGTATATTTTAGCTGTGGGTCCTTCTAGTTGTGGCATGTAGGACGATGCCTCAGCGTGGCCTGATGAGCGGTGCCTTGTCCATGCCCAGGATCCAAACTGGCGAAACCCTTGGCCGCCAAAGCAGAGCGCGTGAAATTAACCACTCAGCCACGGGGTCGGCCCCTCTTGTTCCTTATTTTCTACTCTCACTACCATTGTCATAAAATAACCCTCTTAAACATAAATTGCTTTGTCTATTTATGAGCATTTGTTATGTTATAAAATTAGTTCTAAAAGACCACCTTAGTGGGATGGAGATGGAAAGTGCAACCTATGAGAGTAGGTAAAAGAGGGAACTTAAGCTGGACAGGATTTGAAGGAGAAATGTCAAGGTGCAGTGGGAAAGCATGTATACATCAGTAGATAACTGATCTATGCATGGAGATAGGAGCAATGATTTGGGGACTTGATTTGGGGAATGCCCAGTGAGCTTGGGCATTCCTTCAGAATATTTCTCAAACGCTAAGTGCAGCCACTATTCATAGATTCACGAATTCATTTCATAAATATATATTTATAACTTTGCATGAGCCAGGCCCTGTTCTAGGTGCTGAAGATACAGTAGTGAACAAAACAGACAATGCCCTTGCCCTCCCTCCCCTCAGAGAGCTTGCATTCAAGTATGGACGCAAGCAATAACCAAACAGTTTTAATATAATGTCAGGTAGCAACAAGAACTACTGAGAAAAATTAAGCACAGTAACGATGGGGACTTTAGGAGGATGTGCTTTAAGTAGGATGACTAATAAAGAAATAAAAGCCCTTTCTGAGGAGATGACACTTGAGTACAGACCCAAATGAAGTGAAGGAACAAGCCATATAATCATTTGGAGAAAGGGAGTTGGATGTAGAGAACAGCAAATAAAAAAACTCTAAGGCAAAATGTGCCTGGGATGACTGAAGAAAGCTAGGTCAGTGTAGCTGGAGGGGAGTGAGTGAGAGGGATATTCACAGAGGATGTAATCAGAGAGGTAGTCAGGGGCCAGGTTAATTGGTCCTTTTTGATGAGAAGCCAGTGGGTTTTAAGCAGCAAAGAATTATAATCTAATTTATGTTTTAAATGGGGTCAGGGCAAGAGTAAAAGCAAGGAGACCATTAGGAGGCTATTGCAGTGGTCCAGGTGAGAGAAGACAATGGCCTGGACTAGAATGGTCATGCTAGAGGAAATGATATGTGGAGAGATATATTTTAAAGGAGACCAGCCAGGACTCACTGAAGGATTCAATGTGGCATATAAAAGGAAAACTCAAAGGTTTTTGGGCTGAGCAGCTGGGTTTACTGAGATAGGGAACACCTGAGGAGAAGCAAATTTAGAATGGAGGGAATCAAGAGTTTGGTTTTGGACATGTTAAGTTCAAGCTGTCTGTGGACATATAAGTAGAGATATCTTGTAGACAACTAGAAATGAGTCTTAAGTTCAGAGTGAAGTAGGGGACAGAGATGTATATTTGGGAGTCCTCAACGATATTAAGGTAGTGTTTAAAGTCATGAAACTGGTTAAGTTCTCCTTTAAAAATGTGTGGGACGTCATAAGGGTGGGGCCCTAATCCAATCTGACTGGTCTCCTTATAAGAAGAGGAAAAGACACCAGAGGGTTCTCTTTTTCCATGTGCACACACACAAAAAAGGCCATATGACAACATAGCAAGAAGGCGCTGTCTACAAGCCAGGAAGAGAGGCCTCATAAGAAACCAATGCAGATGGCACCTCATTCTTGAACTTCTAGCCTCTAGAACTGTGAGAAAATAAATTTCTGTTGTTTACACACACAAAAAAAAAGAATGGAAAGAGAGAAAGCGGTCCAAGGGCCAAGCTCTGGGGCATTCCAATCTTTAGAGGTATTAAAAGATCAGGTTAGTCCTCTTACTGAAACCTAGTTTCCCCAAAAGGTTAGTTCTTAAGCCCTCCAAAATGGAAAGGGCCTGTGTAAGACTTGGCAAAACAAGAAGGAAAAGGGGTACTAAGATATTGTCCTATTCCATTGCAAGGAGTTGGAAAATTCTGACAGCTTAGAAAATGAAAAAGAGCAAACAGAGAGGCAAAGGGAGGCACCTCCACAGCAGATCTGAGCTTGAGAAAAGATCCATGGGATGAATCAACGAGAAGGCCCATAGGATTTCCCAACATTGTTACAATTTTAATGTTGTTCTTTGTGCAAAAGCTAAGGCAAACATAGGAACTGAAATTTTTCCTTTTCTCTGACACTTCCCAGACAGGAAGTATCTTCCTTTTTATTTCTGCTCTGACCATGTTTCTTTCTATTGCCTTTATTGTTTTTTTCTCATTTTCTTCAGTGAGCTCATAGAAGAGAGGTGTGCTTTCTCTTTAAGAAACTGGGAAATGATTCCCATGATCTTCAGATGGCTCTTCAAATTGGTTTCTCTTAACCTTAGATTGAGTACTTAATTGGAAGTGAAATGGCACTTGGAGGAGAAAGGGATTATATCAGATAACATAATTGATCAAAAAACCCCATAAATAACCAGAAGAATCTCACTTTCATTCATTCAGTAGGTCAAATATACAAATGCCTCCTATATAGACAGGGATACAACGGTGAACTAGGCAAACGTGTTGGTAGAACATGTGTAGAATACACTGGAAGACTTCATGTCAGAATGACACGGGGGTTTTGGTTAGGACAAATGACTGCTTCCTAGAAGAGGTAGTTTAGTACCCATAAAGAAGAGAAGTACATCACACTTGGTCTCAAGTATTGAAGAAGAACTGGTGCAGTAAGTAATTGTGAATAAGCTATTTTATAATAGTGATTACAGACAATTCCATTGAATTCAATATTCTCATCAGTTAAGAAAACTCCCCCAAAACCCTTGTAATTATTACCACATCTGGGAGAAATGAAAAGTACTAAAGGCATGGAGGATCAGTACTAAAAATCAACAGTGGGTGCTGGGTTCAATCCATGATTTGAGAATTAAGTCATAGACAAGCAGCCCAGACTGAAATCATTAAAAGACAAGTGGGAGGGGCCGGCGCCGTGGCCAAGTGGTTAAGTTCTCGGCTCCACTTGGGCGGCCCAGGGTTTCACCGGTTCGGATCCTGGGTGCCGACATGGCACCGCTCATCAAGGCATGATGAGGCAGCGTCCCACATGCCACAACTAGAAGGACCCACAACTAAAAATATACAACTATGTACCAGGGGCTTTGGGGAGAAAAAGGAAATATAAAATCTTTGGGGGTAAAAAAAAAAAAGACAAGTGGGAGATAGCAGGTGCTAAACTACAATCCAGAGAAGCAACAAAGTATTAGCACCCTTGGAGTGAATTCTAGGGCTAAAGCAAATATTTAAAGTATTATAAAGCCACTCCCCTGGAGGCCCAGAGAATTTGCATCATGATGGTACCCAACACCTCCCTCAACCCTGGCCCTCAACGCAATCCATGGGATAAATTCTGGAGAAACTCTGAGAACTATAGTCAAACAATTTTACATTGGGGAAATTTATAATGAAGAGTAGAGTCACTGATCATTTTAGCAGATAACCTGCTGGAAGAGAGATAACGTGTTTTCTGTAATTTATTCCTTCATTCAGCAAACAGTTTTTGAGTATAAAGGGAAAACATGCCTGACTAATCCATTAAAGTAGGGAGATGAAAGTGAAGACAAAGATTTTAAAAAATTTAATTTACTCAGTATAGAGAACTGCCTTAAGGACAAGAAATAAACAGTCATTTTTCTGGATAGGGAAGTGTTAACAATGAGGTTTCCCAAAGATTTGTGTGATGTTATTCAATAAATGGAATAGACACATGTCTGGAAATTTACCTACTAAGTCTATTTCAATTTAAGAAATCTCATTTTCTCACTTATTAGCATTTTAACATGAATGATGCTACATTTTAATCCCTAATGTAATTTTAAGTCCAGCTCTTATATACATATAATATTTACACAAAATATTATATACAATATTTACATAAAATAAAAGTGATCATTCCTAGAAAATATTTATATTCATGGTCAAATTCACAAAAGAACACGGTACAAAGATAAATCTTGTATTTTCTAGTAGCTTCAAAGATCTAAAGGGATTAAAGCAGAGGTAAGAAGTGAACAGGAAGACATACCAGATAACATATTATTTGTATAAAATTATATAATTTACAGCGGACTTCTATAATGCACGTGAAATGCCAGTTCAACTCTGGTACATAATAAATACACAAGTTAAAAATCTAATAATAACAACGTTAATCCTCATATTAATTCACAGTCGGAAGAGTAAGGCAACTAACCAAAGGTCTCATAATTAGTGGGAAAGTAGAAACCAAGACATAGGACAAATTCTATGTTCTTTCCCCCGCTGCTGAGTAACTAATATCCTTAACTCTCACTTCTCAGTTGACTCCCATGCAATACCCCATGGGGTTTTCCTCTCTCTAGCTTTATTCCCTCTAAACCAGTCTCCCCCAAAATCAGTGGTTCTCAACTGGGGGTGATTTTGGCTACCAGGGGACATTTGGCAATGTCTGGAGACACTGTGTTGTCACTATAATGTTAGCCACTTCCACAGAGGATCACCAGAAGAGAGTGCTTGTAAATAAGTTGCTATGGAGATGAAGGTGTTTCCATACCTCCATCAAGCAGATTTGGGGGTTCCTCAAATTCTCATCAACAGTTTTCTCACGTAAAGAAAGGATAATGAATGAAGACCTGGTCAGATATCTTAAATGGAGTGGTGGGCAGTGCACAGTTCAGATCAAGAGCCTGGAGGAAGCCTGTTCTGTATGTCTCTAACCATGTTCAGGGCTATGACTCTGATGACTAATGCCAGTTGTCAAGACATAAACAGGCCCAGGGCAAGTCAGAGAACTGATAAAAATAACCTAGAAGAATAGCTCCTTGCTTTTGTTCCAATTTTCAGCTCACCCATCAGCCTTCTTATCTATAATTTAGTCACTTGAGTAATTCATCTATCAAGTGGGAATGCCCCAAGCAAATGAGCAAAGTCTATGATGCCAGATATATCTCATATTGTAAATTAATAAACTACCATGCCAGTTAATAAATCAGTCACTTCTGAGTTTGGTTATTGTGAAAGTTGTTAGTACAAGAAAACAAATGGAGATAACATAAAAGATAGATAAGTTTAATTAATCAGAAATTTTCTGCCCAAGTCCATGGTACACCATTGCAATGAGGAGAAAATTTTTAAAAGTTGCAGACCTACATGAACAGCATCATCCCATTTTATTAGGGGAAAAGGCATGGTATGTGTCCATATTAGCATACAGAATTGTCTGTATAAACGCAAGAAAATGTTGGAAAGAATATGCCCAAAACTGATAGTAGGTACTCAATGAGATGGAATTGGGAGCTTCTCACCTTACAGGTTTTTTAAAAAATTGGGATTATGGATGATTTCTTACTTTTTATGTTATTTGGTATTTCAAAAATAAAGAAGCAGCTCTTAAAATATCTGGCTACAAATATATTCTTTAATTTATGGTTTTAAAGAGATGGTTTTATACCACAAAATTTGTTTCTAAGAAGTCAGAATTTGAATCACACTGAAAATGAACTAAAATAGTGGCTCCTTACTAAAAGTAGGAGCCACTTACTTCAGCAGAAAACTGAACTGAGTCCCTCTCCTCTGCAATTTCACTTATTAAAAAAAAATTAAGACACTCTTTTTCTTATCATATTGCCTTAATAGGCAGAAGCCTGCTGTGGCTGAGGCACTGAGATTTAAAGACAGCATAGTAAGAGATGATGCTAAAAAGGTAGGTAGATTGGGACCAGTTCAGTTTAGACTTTATCTTAAAAATAGTATGATGCTACAATTTTTAAAATTCAATTTTTGGAATAGATAATATATTCATGTAGCCCCAAAACAACAACAGATTATACAAAGGTTTGCCAATTAAAAGTCTTGTTCCTATTCCTATATCCTTACCATCTATGCTCTCCTACCCCTGCCCTGTTAATCAGAGTTTCCAGTTTCCTATCTATTCTCCAGAACTGTAGAAGGGTTTTAAGCAGGAAAGTGACAGAGTTGCTTTTAAAAAATCATTTTGGCTACAGTGTGGAGCAGAGACTGGTGGGGAGCAAAAACAGAAGCAGGCAGAATAGTTAGGAAGTGTTGAAGTGGTCTAGAAGAGAGAAGAAGTGAGGTGGCTCTAAGTAAAGGGATGGAGAGCCTCTGGCAGATGTGAGAGAGATTTAGGAGGTAAAATCAACAAGAAGCAGAGATTAGTTGGATATGTGTATGGTGGGGGGTGGGAGGAGCTGGATAAGAGAGAGAATAATTTTAAGGTTTCTGGTTTCTATAAGTGGATGGAAGGCAGGACCATTCACAGAGATTGGAATGGTGGACGAGGAACAGGTAGGGGGCTCTGAGTTCCATTTTAAAGATACTATGTTTAAAATATCTTTGAGGCGCCAAAGGGGAGACATCAAGCAGGCAGCTGGATTTATGAATTTGGAGCGCAGGGGAGAGATGTGAGCTCTAGAGAGAAGTCACTGAAGCAATGAATATAAATCTGACAACCCAGGAGTTCAGAGTGAAGAGGAGAGGGCTTACAGTTAGGCCTTGAGGAATTCCAACATTCAAGGACAGGGGAAAGGGGCATGGGCCTGAAAAAGAGACAGACAAGAATGTCAGAGAGGTAGAAAGAATACTGGAAGAGCAAAGTATCATGGGAAGTAACAGAAAAAAGTATTTGAACCTAAGGGAATGGCCGGCAGTGTTAAATCCTATGTATTTAAAATGATGCTTTAAAAAAAAAAAAAGTTTATTAGATTTAGTAAATGGAGGGTCTTTACAACCTTGGTGGAAAGCTTTCCAGTGCAATAATCAGGAGAAAAGCACGACTGAAGTTGGCTGAATGTTGAACAAGCAATAAGGAAATGGGGACTCCGAATAGAGACAATTCTTTTGAGAAAGTTGATTTTGTTTTGTTTTGTTTTGTTTTTAAAGATTGGCACCTGGGGCTAACAACTGCTGCCAATCTTCCTTTTTTTTTAAGGATTGGCACCTGGGCTAACAACTGTTGCCAATCTTTTTTTTTTTTTTTTGCTTTATCTCCCCAAACCCCCCCTGTATACAATTGTATATCTTAGTTGCATGTCCTTCTAGTTGTGGGATGTGGGACGCCACCTCAACGTGGCCTGACAAGCGGTGCCATGTCCGCGCCCAGGATCTGAACCCTGGGCCGCCGCAGAGGAGCACGCGAACTTAACCGTTCAGCCACGGAGCCGGCCCCGAGAAAGTTGGTTTTGAAGGAAAGGGGTAAGACATGGTGATACCTTGTGGTACCTGAGATGAGAAAGAGTGGTGCTTATTTGTTTAAGTAGAAAGGAGTTGAGGCTATGTGAAAGTTGATTGGGAATCTCAAGGGACCCCAAATAGCCAAAACAATTTTAAAAAAGAACAAAGTTAGAGGACTCACACTTCCTACTTTCAAGACATATTATAAAAGCCACAATAATTGGTGGCTGGCCCAGTGGCACAGTGGTTAAGTTTGCACATTCCTCTTCGGTGGCCCGGGATTTGCCAGTTTGGATCCCGGGCGTAGACCTACACACTGCTTGTCAAGCCACGCTATGGCAGGCATCCCACATATAAAGTAGAGGAAGATGGGCACAGATGTTCACTCAGTGCCAGTCTTCCTCAACAAGAAAGAGGAAGATTAGCAGCAGATGTTAGCTCAGGGCTAATCGTCCTCAAAGAAAAAAAAAAAGGCCACAGTAATCAAAACAGTGCGTCATAAAGACAGACTTATGGACTAATGGAACAGAATAGAGAGTCCAGAAATAAACCCTCACAGAAATGGTCAAATGATCTTCGACAAGAGCGTCAAGACCATTCAATGGGGAAAGGACAGTATCTTCAAGAAATGGTACTGGAAAAACTGAATATCCACATGTGAAAGAATGAAGATGGACTCTTACCTCACACCATACACAAAAATTAACTCACAATGGATTAAAGACCTATGCTTAGACTTAAAACTATAGAACTTCTCAAAGAAACTATAGGGGGAAACCTTCATGATATTGGATTAGACAATAATTTCTTGGGTATGACACAAAAAGCATAGACAACAAAGGCAAAAATAGACATATGGGACTACGTCAAACTTTAAAACTTTTGGGCATCGAGGGACATAATCAACAGAGTGAAAAGGCAACCTACAGAATGGGAGAAAATATTTGCAAATCAAATATATGACAAGTGGTTAATATCCAGAGTATATTTAAAAAAAACTCTTATAACAACAAATATCCTCTTAAATCAAATATCCCTCTTAAAAAATGGACAAGGGGGCCAGCCCGGTGGCATAGTAGTTAAGTTCACATGTTCTGCTTCAGCAGCCCGGGGTTCACTGGTTCGGATCCCGGGTGCAGACCTATGCACTGCTTGGCAAGCCATGCTGTGGCAGGCATCTCACATATAAAGCAGAGGAAGATGGGCATGGATGTTAGCTCAGGGACAGTCTTTCTCAGCAAAAAGAGGGGGATCGGCGGCAGATGTTAGCTCTGGGCTAATCTTCCTCAAAAAAAAAAAAAGTCTTCTCATTAGCTGGCTATGGAAGTAAAACTTTACTCTCCCTTAAAAAAGCAGATCAGGGGCTGGCCCCATGGCCAAGTGGTTAAGTTCGCGCACTCTGCTTCGGCGGCCCAGGGTTTCGCTGATTTGAATCCTGGGCACAGACATGGCACCGCTCATCGGGCCATGCTGGGGTGGCGTCCCACATGCCACAACTAGAGGGACCCACAACTAAAAATACACAACTATGTACTGGGGGGCTTTGAGGAGAAAAAGGAAAAATAAAATCTTTTAAAAAAAGAAAAATAGATAAAAGTTAGGCATGTATTTGTTTCTACTCTGTAAAATACATAGGAAATCAACAAGAAGGAATTAGATTATTCATATTTTGAACTCATTTAGCTTTACACCTATTTACTATTAACTATAACTGAATAAATGAGGGAAATTCATAGTTTGGAACTAGCTTCCTTTGGGGTAAAATACCTGAAGCTTCCAAAACATTATTAGACACAAATGCCAAGAGTGGAGCCAGGGAATTATGAGTTTCTTTAAAGAAGTGTTTTAAAATAAAAACAATAAAAGAGAAGAAAGAACCCTTTATGAAAAGAACAGGAAGGAAATGTTGATTGATAATAGAAAGATACCTTATTATGAAGATAAAAATCTTCTTTGTGTTATAATCACATTCCAAAGCTGAGCTCATATCTTACTATATTTTTAAGATAAATAATTATCAGTGAATTATCATAGGTCATCAAACTTTAGATTGAGGTAGTCAAGATACAATGTAAATTTTCTTTCTGTTTTTCCTGGAAAGGAATGAATTTTTGCCTAAGAAAGAGTAGTTATTAGGACATGTTGTGTAACTGGCTAGCTGAACATTAACATTACTCAGATACAGGGTTGTGTGTGCAAACATAGAGACATACATTCTTATTTTTAATATAAATCTTTGTGGGTGTGATGGCCATAGACATGCACCACCCAGAGCTTCTTCAGGAAGAATGGAGACTGGGAACATAGTTGGCTAACAAAGGTCACACTTTCCCCAGGAGGCTACTAGCCAATAACTGAGCATGGTAGGGTACTAGTCCAACAGGGGACTCCTCTGATGAGCAACTTTGGCTCAGGAACTCCCCATGCAGCCTGGCTGAAACTTTCTCCACACACAGAGTTCAGACCAGCATCACAGTCAAACAGCTCTCCCCACCTACTTCTGCTCCCTTTATCTTTCACATCTCCCCCATAACCCTTGCATTCATACTACCATCTTGACATCTGCTTTTCAGATGCACTCTGGGCATGTTTTAAAAAGATTTCAACTAAAGAAATACACATATAAATTATGAAAATGTCAAATAATACTTGGCTGCTTACTGCCTTATCCCACCACAGCCTCTCCTCCCACTCTCAAATGTAACCATTTTCAACTCTTAGTAATTTCCCCTGTTTCTACCACCACATTTCTAAATATGTTGTGTCACTGCATTCAGGTGCATGTAACAGAAACGTAAAAAAAAAAAAATATATATATATATATATATATATACATATATATATACATCTCTCATGACTTAACCCAATGGGTTTTTTTTTTTTTTTTGGTCACAGAACAAGAAATCTGGAATTAGGTGGTCCACAGCTGATAAGTAAGACAGGTCTATGATATCAGCAGGTACCAAGTGCCCATTTTCCGTTCCTTCCCCTTTCCTGCATCGATTTTTCCCCTCTCTACTGAATCACTCCCATTAGCATACAAACAGAAATGGATGTTATTTCTCTCATATAAAAAAGAAATAAAAACCTTTTCTGACTCCACCTCACCCTCAAGCTCCTGCCCTATTTCTCCGTTTTCCTTTATAACATAACTCTTTCTTATGTTATAAAGCCCTAGATTCTCTCCTTCCATTTTCTCTTAAATACATTCCAGTCAGGCTTCTGCCCATACCATTAACTGAAACTGCTCTTATGCAGGTCTCTGATGACCTCCATGCTACTCCATCCAATGGTCAATCTCAGGCCTGGTGTTATTGGTAAGAAAGATACCAGTAACATCTGACTTTCTTCTTGAAACCTAGTTTCCAGGACACCTTCAGTGTACCCTACCTCTTTGGCTACTGCTTCTTAGCCTCCTTTCTCTCTCTGTTTCTCCAATCCCCAAACACTGGAGGCCCCCAGGGCTCAGCCCTTCAGCCTCCTCTAGTTCTTTATCTACTCCCACTCCATTGGTGATCTTCATCAATTTCTTGGCTTTAATACCATCTGTATGGCTGCCTCCCAAATTTCTCTCTCCAGCCCAGACCTTTCTCTGAACTATAGACTTCTATAAAAACTGTATATTTGACATCCCCACTTGAATATCTAATGGGCATTTCAAACATTAATGTCCAAAACTAAGCTCCTGATATTTCCCTCAAAAATGTCTCTTGTCAATCTTCCCTATCTCATTAAATAGCAACTCCATTCTTCTACAGAAATTTCTTCTATACCCCATGTTTGATCCATCAGCAAATTCTGATGGCTCAAAACTCAAAACATACCCAGAATTTGGCCACTTCTCACCACTTAACCACTACCATCCAGTCAAAGCCACCATAACAGTAGTCTTCCCTTATCTGTGGTTTGGCTTTCCAGTTTCATTTACCCGTGGTCAACCATGGTCCAAAAATATTAAATGGAAAATTCCAGAAATAAGCAACTCATAAATTTTAAATTGCACACCGCTCTGAGTAGTGTGATGAAATCTTGTACAGTCCCACTTCGTCCAGCCCAGGATGTGAATCATCCCTTTGTCCAGCGTATCCACACTGTATTCACTACCTGCCCGTTAGTCACTTAGTAGCCATCTGAGTATCAGATCCTTTGTTGCAGTATGGCAGTGCTTGTGTACAAGTAACCCTTATTTGACTTAATAATGGCCCCTGAGCAAGAGCAGTGATGCTGGCAGTTCAGTGCTAAAGAGAAGCCATAAAGCTTCCTTTACGTGAAAAGATGAAAGCTCTCGACTTAATAAAGAAAAAAAGTCATATGCTGAGGTTGCTAAGATCTACAGTAAGTAGACCTTATATTGTTACGATTGTTCTATTTTATTATTAGTTATTGTTGTTAATCTCTTACTGTGCCTAGTTTATAAATTAAACTTTACCATAGGTATGTATGTATAGGAAAAAACACAGTATATATGGGGTTTGGTACTATCCATGGTTTTGGACATCCACAGGGGGGTTTGTAAGGTATCTCACGTGGATAAAGGGAGACTACTGTACTCTATGTCTCACCTGGACTATGGCAACAGCCTTCTAACTAATCTCCCTGATTTGATCTTCACTCCCTTCAATCTGTTCCTACCACAATAGCCAGAGTGATCCAATTAAAAAGTAAATCAGATCAAATTCCTCCTCTGCTCAAAACTCTTCAAGGGTTTTGCATCTCACTTAGAGTAAAAGCTAAGTCCTTTGAAAGGCCTAGCAGGCCCTATATAACTAGTATCTCATTTCCTCTCTGATCTCAATTCCTACTACTCTTCTCCTTGCTCATTCCACTCCAGTCACACTGAGTCTTTGCTGTTCTACAAACATGCCAGGGATACTCCCATCTCAGAGCCTCTGTACATGCTGTTCCCTCTACCTAGAACTCTCTAGGCTTGCTCCTTCATGTCTTAATCACATGATATTTCAGTAAGGCCTTTCCTGGTCACCAAATATCAGGCCCATCCTGCCCCACCATCCCCCACACATACTTCCTATCTTTCTTGCTTTATTTTTCTTTATCCAATGGTTTTCATTTTCTTACATACTCTAAATGTTACTTACCAATCTTTTCTTGACTGTTTCCCCCATTAGAGTGTAAGCTACAGGAGAACAGGGATATTGGTCATTTTTGTCTGCTTTGTTCACTGGTATCCCCAGCACCAAGAATACTATCTGGCATATAGTAGGCACTAAATATATATATGCCTTGAGTAAAAGAAGTCCCCTGCCCCTTCAGGCATATCTCAGATCCAGACTGGAAGAAGGCAAAGAGCAGAAGCTGAAAAGGCATATCCCAGTTGAGTCTGGCCCCTTTCCTAAATTTTCTTGGAAGTCCTACCAGTGATCTGCTTTCTTTGGCCAGAATTGCTTCATATGGCCTCCTCCAACTTCAAGGGGAACAGGGAAGCTGAGTACTTTAAATTGGTCCTGTTGCCACTCTATCAGGGTCTGTTCATAAAGAAAAATGGATATTGGGCAAGTAACTAGCAATGTCTTCCATATATGTTATTTCTTGATTTAGTCATTACTTATTGATTTCCTATTATCATGAATCAAGGTTTAATTCTTTTATATCTTTTATTATTTCTTACTAATTATTATTATTATTAATTCTCCTATATCAGATCAGATCTATGAGCTCCTTTTCTTCCCTCCCTCCAATATTCTTAATAGAAACTTCTAGGGGCCAGCCCTGTGGCCAAATGGTTAAGTTTGCATGCTCCGCTTCGCAGCAGCCCAGGGTTTTGCTGGTTTGGATCCTGGGCGCCAACATGGCACCGCTCATCAAGCCATGCTGAGGTGGCATCCCACATGCCAAAACCAGAAGGACCCACAACTAAAAATATGCAACTGAGTACTGGGGGGCTTTGGGGAGAAAAAGGAAAAATTTAAAAATCTAAAAAAAAAGAACTTTCTGTCCCTTGCCCCAGTTTGGACTAGCTGTTCTCTAGGCCTATGGCACAGTTATGATAGTGAGATTTCTCTTCACTTCTTTCCTGTATGAAATCCTCTGTTTCCTGAATCCTAAGAATCTTGTTTCTTGGTTTACTCTGTTGCTTTAGGGCAGCACATCTTCCAATAACTTCCTGAGAAAAGTGCATGGCAGATAGATATTTTTGAGAGCTAACAAGTCTGAAAATGACTTACTTGAATGACAATTTAGAATTCTAGATATAGAAAAAATCACTTCCCTTCACAAATTTGAAGGCCTCATTCCACTGTCTTCTAACTCCTTGTGAGGCTGTTGAGAAGTCTGATGTGAGTCTGATTCCCATTTCTTTGTATGTATCTTGTTTTGTTTTTTTTTCACTCTGAAAGCCTTTTGGATCTTCTCTTTATCTTTGGTTTTCTAAAATTCACAAAATATACTTTGGTATTGGTCTTTTTTTCAATCATCAGGTCCTTTCAAACTGGAAACAAGCATCCTCCAGTTCTGGGAAGTTTTCTTCTATTATTTTGTTTGTTTCTTTTCTTCTGTTTTCTATTATTAATTAGATATTGGACCTGAAACTCTTAATTTTCTTAACTTCTATTCCTATTTTTCACTACTATGCCCTTTTGTCATTCAGTTCTGCGTTAAAGGGATATTTTAATTTTATCTTTCAATTCTTTTATTAATTTTTCTATTTATGCTGTCATATTTTTAATTCCCAAGAGTTCCTTTCCTTTTTCCTGATTATTCTTTTTGTAAAAATACCATCCTATTCTTGTTTCAAGGATGTAACAGCTCCTCTTATTTCTCTGTGAAGATCAACTCTTTGGATTTAGTTTTGTTTATTGCATTGTCCCTGATTCTTTTTTTTTTTTCTCTGTTTGTTTTAGCTTCAGACTCATAGATCTCAGATTTAGAGATGGAGAATTTCCTTAAAAGTATCATGATCTCTGGCCCTCTGGTTATATTTTTGTATATATATATATATACATTTTTTTTTTTGAGGAAGATTAGCCCTGAGCTAACATCCGCTGCCAATCCTCCTCTTTTTTCTGAGGAAGACTGGCCCTGAGCTAACATTCATGCTCCTCTTCCTCTGTTTTATGTGTGACGCCTGCCACAGCATGGCTTCACAAGCAGTGTGTAGGTCCACACCTGCGATCTGAACCAGCGGACCCTGGGCTGCCAAAGCGGAAGAACATGTGAACTTAACTGCTGTGCCACCAGACCAGCCCCTCTGGTTATATTTAAATGTGAATCTCTGAAAAATTGATTGGAAGCTCGGTGTGCATCAGCAAGCTTAACTTGGGCTTCACTTCAAGGAGCTTGGTTGGTATATCTATCTTTTCAAAGGGAACTACCAAATATCAGTATCTGTAGGCTTTGCTCTGAGGGAATAATATATTTTTTCAGAGAAGAGTCCTCTAAACAAGTTACATAGAGACATAAGCCTAGCTGCTGGAGGGGTAAAGGAGTTTGGGAATATCTCACCATTCCAGATACAGACCCTCCTTAATCTCCTTATTTTCAGTCTAACCACCTCACTTCTACTGTTATTGTGCTTCTTCAAGTCCAGAAATTCTCTGGTTTGGTGTTTCCAGAAAATAATTATCCTATCTCCTTTGTTCTTTATACAAATGCCTCTGATTTTCATGTTTTATCCTACATCCTACTCCCAGGCTAATCTTTCCATAAGTCTACTTTTAATATGGCATTCCTCTGATATGAAAGTGTTTATAAAAGTTACAAAGTATCACTACCTTAGTGAAACATTCAAAGTCCCTGAGAATGAAGCTCCAAGTTGCCTTTCAAACTTATCACTTTGTTTTTCAACATGAACTATTTGTTCTAAATGGGCCCACCTCCTCATTACCATGTAGACACCCCACTGAATTCTCACTTGAATACCTCAGTTAATCTAATTCCGTTTTTTTGGAATGCCTCTCCTTTCAGCTTAACCAAATTCTACATGTCCTTTTAGGTCTAAGTAAAGTTATAACTTCTCTACAAAATTCTTCTTAACTACTTTAGATTACATTGATCTCCATGCTTTCTCTAAACTCTATCTTTTTACTCAGTGTCATACAATTTAGCATTCATTAGTGTCCTAGTGATTTCATGTGTCTATTTTCCTAGACTAGGTTTTGCTGGGGACTCAGCCCACATATTATACTTCTTCCATGCCTCCCACAATGGTGGCAGTCAATAAATACTGTGTGATAGGTTTTGTATAAATAATATGCTATTACTAATACTTCTAACTTAAAACTATGGTTTGTCGATATTTTATGAGGAAATCAAATTGATTTTCACATAATTTGAAGACAGAAAAGATCAGGTAATTATGCTATCTGTTCTACAATTGAGGAAGTTGTGATAAAATTAGTTCCATAAGATCACAATTTATCCGTGATAGACTTGGAAAATAATTTCTGTTTTTATAGAGCCTGTCAAGTGATTCATCACAAGAACTTAAAAAGGAAACTACTCTCTCTTGGAACAGTAAAATTATACCTGGAAATGTAGAATTGTTATAGAAAGAAACAGAGTACAGCTGACTACTATTTCATATACTTTTATAGTTAAATGTACATATATGATTCAAATAATTTAATCTAAAATCAACATATGTGAAGGTACACCTATCTTAATGATAATATTGCTTTTAACTAATTATGCAATAATCTGAAAATGTGAATGTGACTTAAGGCACAATAATTTAAGGAATTAAAAAATTCCACCACAGAAGTGTACAATTTAGTAGTGTCTTAAGGCTGAAACTATTATCCCCCAAGAACAGTTGGTAAAATGCCTTAAGAAATTCAAAGAAGGAAATTATTAAATATCTTCTCATAATGAAATGATTTTAGGAGACCAAAAAAAAAGAGAAATATATTTGATAGCTAGTAAAACTGAAACTTTAAATTACATTTCACACTTCTAATGCATTTCAAACTAGGAATAGGCATAGTCTGAAAAACCAACTTCAAAAGACAATGTTCATCCAGGAGATATGCGTAGGTAAGTCTTGATTTGTAAACTGTTCTGAATTTACAAGTTGAAGGAATTATTTTGGGTAAAAATGGTAAAATTTACAGGTCATTGGATCAACAACATGAACTAAGCTTTGGTAATGATACCTATAAAACCTCAGAGGTTTTCAGTTCAACAGAGGGAAAAATCGAAGCTCAGACTGCATCCTTTGAAATCTTTCATGTATTTGTAGTTGCCTAGCTAATTTCTAAACAATTGGACCTTTTGAAGAAATAAGGATCCTTTAAAAAGAAGACAAACAAGGGGCCAGCCCTGGTGGCCTAGTGGTTATGTTCAGCATGCTCCACTTTGGCAGCCCAGGTTTGGTTCCCAGGTGCAGACCTACACCGCTCTGTTAGTGGCCATGCTGTGCTGGTGGCCCATATTCTAAAAAATAGAGGAAGACTGGCACAGATATTAGCTCAGGGCAAATCTTCCTCAGCAAAAAAAAAAAGAAAGAAAGAAAAAAGGAAAAAGAAGACAAACCAGATAAATTCCATAAATCCTAAATTTGCCATTTGGCCTGGGTCGGGTGAGCAGGTAAAAGATTTACATTAGCTGAGGAGTGGCCACAGTCAAAGACTGAGATTTCAACTATGTCAGCACCAAGATCTGAGAAACTTTTTTCACTCCTTTTCCAAGAGTTAGAGAATAGTATGTTGTGGTCAACTGCTGCCATTTTAGGGCTAAATATATGAGGAAATTTACTAATCGAAATTTAAGTACATGTTATTTTTGGAGCCACCACACTGGATGGATGAACAAATGGGGACCCTAGTGGAGCTTGTGGAAGTGGCTTATTTATTTTGCAACAAACAAAGGGTTAAAGAGATCTTTCTAAGAATTTAGCCTGAACATCAACTTTTTAATTTACTGCAATATTAGAGATATTTAGGATTCATACACATACACACGTACTTTTAGAAGACCCAGCAAACAGTCCTGTCTAGAAACTGAGGAAGTACATGGATAATGTTAGGAAGTCTCTCAAAGCTCCTAAAAATGTTGGACCTGTGGGCAAGGTGGAGGTCAAGTTATCTTGTTAAAATATATCACATCAAGGATGTGCTGGTAACAAAAGGTCTATTTTAGGAATATCTTATCAATCACATAAATAAAGCACAAAATATGACTGAACACAAAGAAAGATAAGTTCCACTGGAAGATGTTAAAAGTTTACTCATTGGTACAACAGCCTGAGAAACCAGTATTGTCAGGTTGCTGTGAAATACAAAAGTAATTTTGCATATATTCTATCATGAAAATTCCTTTTCTGAGTTGACTTAATTCAATAGTGAGGGACATTCCTCTCCATATTCTACCCCACATACATACACACAAACTTGCTTAATAAAATGCAATAAAGTCTACCTTAAACAGATTGCCTATTGGGATGCTCCACTGCATATTTTAAGATGCCTGACATGTTCCAACTTACCCTGTGTGATGGTAAGGGTGGAGGCCGTGAGACACTCCCTTTACTAGGTGTGTAAGGCTAGGTGGTAGGTTTGCCCTCCAGTCAAATAATTTTGAGCCTGCTTTTAAGGTGAGTAATGGCATTGAGAAGTACAATTTGAGTTATACTAAGTTTAAAACTTTCTGGAGCATATTTTGTATTCAGGTTTTAAAGTCTGATTAAAACTTTTATGAAAATAAATTATGAATTTTTAAATAATCCCATACTTTTGAATAGTATCCTAAGTCGAAGTTAAGAAGTATTATGGTTCTAAAAATATTAATTTAGCCTTGTAAACAGTCTCTGGAAAGTAATAATCTATGCCAGTTGAGGAGGTAACTAAATGGTACCTTCATAAGTAAATGTAGACTAGTTTAAACAAAATAATGAGGAAAAACTAGAATCCACTAAAATGATAGTTTATATTTAAATAGTAGATTAAAATATGTTTGCAATTACTACGGATTTGATGTTGTAGATTTATGGATAGAGCCACGGGTCTAAATTTCAAACAAGAATAGTTAGATCCAAAATAAATCACATTGTTAACAAGTAAGAATTTACATTGATACAGGATACTTAATTCCATAAAACAGTTATAATTATTAGTGGTACTGATGTAACTTAAATTATATGTATGAATAGAATATGACTAAATTTTTTATCACAAGCAAATAAAATTTTTCTAGGCAAATAGCATTTTTTAAGCCTATGAAAAAAGCTGAGGCATTTGTGCATTATTTTGTGATCAGTGGACACTAATTATTATATCCTATTGTGTTCTGAATCTAGACCCATTCAACATCTAGCTCACCTTGTCTCGACTCTAATAGTGTTGTCCAATAGAACTTTCTGTGATGGAAATGTTCTGTATCTATCTTGTCCCTATGACAACATGTGGCTATGGAGCACTTGAAATGTGGGTAGTGCAACTGAGGAACTGAATTTTTAATTTTGTTTAATTTTAATTAGTTTAGTTTATATTTAAATAGCCACAAGTGCCTAGTGGCTACCACATTAAACAGTGCAGCTTAGAGGGTTCAAAAAGTGACAGCAAACGTCTTATTATGTTAGGTCTAACTCTAGTCTGCTTGTTGATTTGCTGTTGAATAAGGATAGTATTCATAGATGCTTACTAGAGTGGTATGCTAAAAAACTTCTGTCCTATGGTTTTATCTTCATTCAAAAATATGATTAAATCTATGCCAGTAAATATCTAATACAACATTCGGACAAATCCAAACAATACCATCTGAAAAGATTTTTATTAGTGTTTATAGTATGTCAGTACAACTATACTGATTAATGAGGTACCTGGTGGCCTGTGTCAATCTGTCCAATGTTAGTTCTAGAATGACTAGAATTCAAACTATGAAATATCCACTCTTAAAAAGTTTCTGTTCATTACCTATCATAACACAAGAATACCAATTACTGCATAGCTTTCAGCTCCATTGGTTAAACATCGCAAAAGCATGTCAAACCATTTTACCTGACAGACATATTTGTTATTCCATTTGCTCAGCACACACTGACTGTTTTGCATCAGCTCCTGAAGGAAACCGAAAAAGAGAGAGTGCAGTTGGCTATATACATTGTCGTTATCAGTTAAAGTGCTTCTGATTTGCAAGCACAAAAAAAAAAACATCAGCGTGCCACACAAAGATGCAGCTGTTTTAGAACTCCTCACTGGACAAAAGCAAAGCTATCATCACCATGAGAGTTGATCCTTTATGAAAATTAAAGCTGCTGAAAGATGTTTTAAAACAGATTTGTTTGTTGCCATTTTTTAAACTTTTGGAAAGATACCTCCAACTCCTTGAGTGAGTCTCGAAGTTTTTCTGGGCGTCTGTTTTTAAGAGTCCATGGATAATCTCGTGCTGGCAAATAAAACACGTACTCTAGTTAGTTAAACACGATTTAAAAAGGAAACTGCTTAGCAGTGTGTCTTGGGAAGATTAAAATAAAACACCTCCTTAATTGAGAGGAAGTGGGCTTCATTTCCATCATCAAATGACAGCCTTTTGAAAGGCTTTGTCATAGGAACAGGATTTTTGCCATACAACAATCTCCGTGATCATAATTTTATGATGACAACCAACAAGACTTAGAGAATCCCTGAGAAAGTTTCCTAGGCCTGTGCATCTAGTACTTAACCATAGATGACCCACTCTTTACCATAGATTTAACTTTTTCATGTAAATAAGTAAACATTCGACCCAAAAGAAATTCCAAGCTCTGCAAGTAGCCTTTTCAGATTTAAAAATTCCTATGAGTAAATGAATATAGTGAGGAAAGAGATAAAATACAAAAAGTGGTACACTGAAAATGAATTTAAAATTAAGCATCAAAGCACCACATATTAAAACTAAAAGAAAATTGAAGGAAATCCAACTTTTAACCAATTAGGCACTAACAGTGCTCTTTTTTATTTAAAGTGATCTTCTTTAAAATCTACACAACAATTCAATAATGATAAGTCTTTGTTTTGTTTTAAATACATTTAATTAAAAGATAAAATTGTTTAGGAGAGTCATAATGTTAGCCTAGACAAACTAAAAATAGTTCTGTTTAAAAGAATTAACAAAATGCTAAATTCATAAAAAGATATTTATTTTATCATAAAAGTGAATTCATCTTTAAATTCTTCTAAATAATAATTATAAATAAGAGTTGTATATATGTGTGTGTGTGCGCTTTGTGTATGTATACATTTAATATACAGACATTTAAATTTTATAGAATTGCTATATATATTTCAGCAAATTAATTTCATCTTATAAACATAATTTATGATTGCAGAGCATATGTGTATATTTTAAAATCTACATTGCAGCTACTAATACAGTATTTTTAAAGATTAAATGTCAGCTTGACCATTTAAAATAAGAGTAGGAATTTCAGCTCTACCTATATTCAAGATAAAACAAATTATATTTAATTTTAAGTCATCAAAACCATATTACATTGCAGCCATATTACATATATGACATTTATACATTTGAGAACAGAAAAGACTACAGAGAATAAAATGTTAATACTGATTACAAATCTTATTTTCTTAAAATGGACAAAACATATTAATAATTTAGGCATTGCATGAATAATAAAATGCTATCAGAATTTAAACACAGTACACTTAAATATATTAAATAATATAAATATGGTTCATTAAGAAAGTTTATGTTTACATAAGCATACATCTTACCAAAACTGAATAGAGATTTTAATGGTCTAAATTAAAAATGCCTAACAAATATAATGCTTGTCATATGCTTAAGTACCTAAACAATGGGAATTTATAATTATAGGAAATTTGGAAGGAGTAACATTTGTGCAGAAAGCTTAGAATATTTTTTAAGACTGAATCTTCAGCAATATTTAAATTCCAGTTTTACAGTAATTCCAAAAAATTATAAAGTAAGCTTACATTCTGCCAGCTTCTGCTTTTCCTCTAAGTTACCATGGTCTGTCACTAATATTGTGGTAGAGGAGAGATGGAAAGAAGAAAAGAAAAGTGGAAATTATTTTTATTACCATATTTTGTATTTTTTATGCACATATATGTTATTACACACGTTAATGAGATTAATAAATTATGTTAAACTTTTAAAAAGGCAGTTGGAAAAAATGCCATCATTTGGATGTTTTCATCTCATAGAGGTATTTCTTAAATTTGCAGTGAAAAGGCTTCCATAGCACAACAGGTGAGCCAAGATCCTAAGCTTGCAATCTCATCAGATAGAGAAGGGAACTGCAACGGAGCCCAGAACAGAAGCTGCTTCAGTCTGTCATCAGAACCCTGAAGTCAGCCTATTAACCACTAAGCTAAGCACACAGGATGCCCACACAAGCCCCACTTCAACAGAGACCAAAACAGGAAGTAACTCTAGCTAGAAAGACCTTTTGGCCCATCATGAAACTTCTGGGATTAACAGGATTAATCAGATAAAGAAAATTGATCATTCACTCAGAAATGCCTATTTCAGATATCAGGTGAGGATCCGGGAGGCCAGCATCAGTGGGACCCATGCATTAACAATGCCCTCTACTGGGACACTGATAAATAAATGTGAATAGGCTGTCCAGTGATCAACCTGATCAGCAGTAAAATGAAAATTTTCATGTTCTTGTACAGCATTTTCTCAATATTGCTTTATTTTATACAGAATAGATATCGAGCTCAGCATTTTTCTAAAGAATTGAAGTGACTTTTCTTGAAATTCTGGAATTTATTTAAAGCTCATAAAACAGATTTTTTAATTGTCAGTATTTTATAGTCTAGAGTATTTGGTTTATAAAAATTAATTTAATAGAATAGATACTTTACCTGGTGGATCTTTCTTGTCATAATACTGATAGACCCCAATGTCTCTATCTATATAAAGGAAAAAATAACAGATTATAGTATGAAAAGCTCTAGAAAATAAGAAGCCCAACCATACTATATGGCAGGGAGTAGGGGTGGGGAGGTGGGGCAGGGAGGAGGACAGAAACAATTTCTTTACGTTACTAGAAATAAAATAGTTCAAAAGTATCTGGACATAGGTTCATTTATTCTAGGGATATGCAGGAACCGGCCAGTTTATCAGTCTAATTAGAAAAGATTTACAAAAAACTAGAATGGCATGAGGAAAGTAGTAGTAAAGAACTGAAATCAAGGATGACCAACTTTGCTCTTTCACACTTCCTCTGCTATTTTTCACAGGGCGCCACCAAAAGGAACTGCCACTAAGCAAAGCCAAATGAAATCAGTGGATGGAAGAAAATGCCCAAACTGTTAGATTCTGAGCTGTGGCTTTCTTTCCTCCGGCTTAGCTAGTATGGTGTTTAGGGGAAATGTGAAGGAAAGAAAGAGAATTAGAGGAAGGTATGGATAAATTATCTGAAGCTTGTTTCCAAACCAATTCAAATTCTGATGCTCTGCTGGAGCTATAAAAACAAAGCCAGGATTCCTACATGTTGAGAGTGATTTAACCAAGGAATCTGTTCTTGCAACTTAATTACAGGAGAACAAAATAATTGTGTCCATTTTCTCCCTATCTGTGAATAGGGAAATCTTTCTTTCTTTAAAGTACATTTGTTTCTTTCCATGCAAAATAATTCTAGCTACTAACAAAAGGATACAACTGTTTCTAAAGAAGTGGAAGCAGTACAGGCTGCCCCCTAGTGACTTACCACTCCAAACTTTGTCAAACTGAATGATGAAACTTTAAAAAAAAGTATTACAGCTGTAATTTTTTCAAACCTATTTTTTAAAAATAGTCAACTGTGTATTTATTGAAGCTCTATTTTATTCATTATGCCATTAATTTGGACATATAATTTTAAAGAATACAGTTTATTTCTATTGGTTAGGTTGAAAATATTTGATAAGGAGTGATTAAGAAAGGTTATGAGTAGGGCTCCTAGGGTACTGACATTTTATTTCTTGACTTGGGTGATGATTATACGGTGTGTTCACTTTTGGGTAGTTCAAAACATACCCTTATAATCTTTATACTTTTCAATACATATGTTATCCTTCAATAAAAAGGTTTTTCTTGAATCCAAGAACCATAGGCATTATGTACCCAGGCAATACTTTCTATTATAATATTCCATCATTCCATGCAACCAAATATTCACAACCCTAGAATAGAACTATGAAGATCATAAGGGGCTTAAATTCTGTGCACAAGTCTGACTTACTGCATCTGGCCCAGAGTGGGGCTGTCAAAACCCAATGAGGATGAGAAGGGCATCCAAATAAACAGACCTACCCCACATGGGTGTCAGACCCTAAACTGAATAAGGAAGGGGTCCACGCAGACAGTTGGCCTGAAGTGCTGTGTCAGAACCCTAGCAGGGTGAGAAGGACATTCACATGGAGCAATGACCTGGTGTGGGGTGTCAGAGGTTGAACAAGGTGAGGGGGACATCCACATATGGAGGCAGCCTAACATGGTGTGTTACAACCTACATGGGGTGAGAAAGGCATCCACACAGGGGAGGGAGTGACCACAGAGACAGGAGACTGATTGTATACAGGGTGATCGATTAAGTAAGTAAATAAATTAAAGATAGGAGAGCCCCAGCTTTCCCACTGTCTGAGAACACAAGTACAAATATAGAAAGGGAGAAAATTAGAATGAACCCTAGAATTGGAAGTACCACTGTGAACTCATGGTTTTCAACATACAGAGATAGATACAGAAATGAATGTGGATATATACATACATTCCCTAAGCTCTGCCCACTGAGAAGGCCTGGGAGCAATGATACTCCAGTAGCAATGGGTACACCTAAAGCAGACCTTGGGTTCTGGATACCATTCTCCTCTAAAAGGAGCCAAGGTCTTTAGAGAAGTGGCTGATTCCAGGGGTAGGGAAGGGAAAATATAATCAGAGCCTGGAGATCTTTTGAGCCAGAAAGAATGGAAATGCTCAAATACTGACGGGGACACATCACAAAGACACAGAAGCTAGCTTGAAAGGGGTCCCACTGGCCACATCAGGGATAATTTAAACACCAAAATTAATAATGATAGTAATGGATTAAAATCACTGAATAAAATAGGAAACCTGAGTCCAGAGGGACAAAATAAATAATAAATACATTTAAAGTTTAATGGGGAACAGGATATTTACATAATTTCAAGGTAGCTCCCCATAAAATACTAATTACTTCCAAAGAAGAAAGCAATTTTGCAACGGAGAAACCTAGCAGACACCACCTCAAGTGATAATGAACATCACCAGTAAAGGCACAAATGGAAACTGTGTACCAACTGATAGGATGCATTGAGAATACAGCATCACTTCTGTGATTTTCCCACCAAAAGTGCATACTCTGAACCTAATTGTGAGGAAACTTCAAAATATTCAAATGTAGGGACATCTGCAAAATAACTGGCATAAAACCTTCAAAAGTGTTAAGGTCACAAAAGTTTAAAAAAAAAAAACCTAAAATTAAAAGGATGAAGGATTTGTTCCAGAATGAAAGAGACCAAAGAGACGACGAATAGATGCAACATGGGTTCTGAACAAGATCTGTTTGCTAAAAAAGGACATTCATGGGACAATTGGTGAAACTCTGAGTATTAGATGGTAGTATTCTTATTGTTAATCTCCTTATTTTTATTGTTATACAGTAATAATGTGGGACAATATCCTTTCTATAGGAAATACATACTAACGTTTTTGAAGATGGAGGCATCGGGTCTGCAACTTACTCTCAAATCATTCAAGAAAAAAAAATTCTCAGGGTCGGCCCTGTTGCCAAGTGGTTAAGTTCATGCATTCTGATACAGCGGCCCAGTGTTTCGCTGGTTCGGATCCTGGGCACGGACATGGCACCGCTCATCAGGCCACGTTGAGGTGGTGTCCCATGTGCCACAACTAAAATATACAACTATATACTGGGGGGATTTGGGAGAAAAAGCAGAAAGAAAAAAAAAGAGGAAGATTGGCAACAGATGTTAGGTCAGGGTAAATCGTCCCCAGCAAAAGAAAAAAGAAAGCTAACAGCACATTTTCATTAAGATTTAAATTTTCAGACATGTATATAGACTAATCACTGTTGTATTTTTAGTGCAAGAAACAGAAACATAAAATGCAACACAGGGGCCGGCCCCGTGGCCAAGTGGTTAAGTTCACGTGCTCCGCTTTGGCGGCCCAGGGTTTCGCCGGTTCAGATCCTGGGCGCGGACATAGCAACGCTTGTCAGGCCACGTTGAGGTGGCATCCCACATGCTGCAACTAAGATATACAACTATGTACCGGGGGATTTGGGGAAACAAAGCAGGAAAAACAGACAAACAAACAAAACAAAACAAAAAGATTGGCAACAGTTGTTAGCTCAGGTGCCAGCCAATCTTAAAAAAAAAAAAAGGATTGTGCTGGTTATTGGTCTGCGATTAAAAAAAAAAATGTAACACAAATAAGGACCTTAATTGCTTCAAATCCCACTTTTTCCTTCTTTAAGAAAACTATATCTATCTGTAGGTGATTGAATGTATCTTCACACTTCTTTTTAAATAATATTTGCATTGACACTATTTTGAGTTTTCTAGAAAATATCACTAATTATGATATTACCAATTTGGGGCACACAAAGAAGTATTTTTGGTTACTTTTGGCTTTCAATCTTACTTTTTTAAATATCTAATTCAAACGTGCAGGGCTCTAAAATTCAGGTACTGCTAAAAGACTTTCAACATAAGCAACATTGCGACACTGTATATCTTCCAGCCCTCAGTAAGTGTCCCTGGAGATAACTAATCTCAATCCTTAGCTGTTTCTTGTATATACCTCCATATGTATAAATATGCTAGTCCTATTACTTCTTGATCTTCAGTTTTAGATCTATTGTCTCTCCACCACAGAAATTGAGAATTCAGTTATCTTTTACTGCAGTTTGCCCCTCCCCATCTCCAGACACTTCTTCACCATCCTCCCAACATAATTAGAGCACAATTTTTTCCTGTGTGTGTGTGAGGAAGATTGGCCCTGAGCTAACATCTGTTGCCAGTCTTCCTCTTTTTGCTTGAGGAAGATGGTCCCTGAGCTAACATCCATGCCAACCTTCCTCTACTCTGTATATGGGATGCTGCCACAGAATGGCTTGATGAGCAGTGCAGAGGTCCACACTTGGGATCCGAACCTGCAAACCCTGGGCCGCCGAAGCAGAGTACACAAACTTAAGCACTACACCACTGGGCCAACCCCTAGAGCACAATTTTTGGTTAAGTCAGTGCACTTACAAAGTTATGAATATATAAGTATTATTCACAACCGAACCATGGGGGACACTGTGATTGCATTTTGGTACATGTCTCCTCGTGCACTAGTGTCAGGGATTTCATTAGGGTATAGACCTAAGAATCAAATTATTGGTCAATAGGTGACATACATCTTCAACTACCCTAGATAATAACAAATTGTTTCCTAAAGCGGTTGGTCCAATTTATACTTTGGCCAGCAATGAAATAAGCTCACTTTCTCTGTTTTTTCTATTTTTGGAGAGAATTTCTTTTACTCTTTTGATTTAAAATTTTTTTTCTGCTACATATTTTTAATTTCCAAAAGATTAGTATAATTTTCCAGTGTTTCCTGAAGCTTCTGTATTTTGCTTCTTGTTGTTCATATTTAAAAGTAAGCACTAGAAAGCTGATTAGAAGCAGCTCTGTGTACATGAATAGAGCTTGCCAGCTGGTGGGCTTCACTGATTAGCCAGGGACAAGGCTGTTTCACTGGAGGATTCCCTCAAACGTCAATGTAGATAGGTCTCTCTGGGGCCCTGCTGTTACTCAGAGAGAACTCCTTCAAGCTTCTTCTTTCTTGGAAAGTGTACAACTGGCTGCAACATTCTCAGAACCAAGTGGGATTAGGAGGACCTAACCCATCAGTTAGGCCTTCAATCCATCTGCTTTCAGTTCAGCACTTCTCTCCTGTCTTCTTCCACTGAGGCTGATGTCCAAGTTTAGACTCTCCCTAATTAAATATTTCCACAGTATGAGAGGTGTCTCAGTACTTATGCAGGCTTTCAAGTCCCTTTGTTATCACTCTCATGCCTCATCCCCATTTCTGCAATATCTGGATTCTCAAATTTCTTTATCTTTCTAGAGTTTTGAGACACAAATTGGCCGTCATTGGAATTCTCCTGTGTAGACATTTGATACTGATATTTTTAAGCTTTGCTAATTCCTGCATCCTCTCCATCTTCCAAAAATTGTCCAGCTGCAATTGTCTCCTCTCCTATTCTCCTAGTCCTGTGGGTTTACGTCCTCTTTAATTCATTTACTCTCATTTTAAAGAATTTGGGGAGGAAGAAAGTGTGTGTTAAATCCACCTTGTTTACCTGGAAGTTCTATCCTTACACATTTTAAGCAAGGTAAATTTAATGAAATTATAATGACATTCATCTGTAATTATATATTTGATACAAAGAAACAATACTTTGCAAGGTAAACTATTTTCTCAGTAATGAGGCTAAAGACATATAAATAAAACTGTCTCCTAAATACAAGAGTTGCTTTGGATAATCAAAAAGGAAAAGATTTTTTAAAAGATGTTTCCTAATGATATGCTTTGTCCCATAATAGTAATAAGCATTGTTAAAACACACTTACATTACTCCCCTCCTCCAAAAATGTGAAATGCAAAGAACATGAATATAATTGCACATCTTAGCTGTATATTTGAAATATCATTTTAATATCAAACAGAAATGCCTTTACCATTCCTGACATACATCTATGCTGTTGCATGCAGCTGTAATTCATTTTCTAGCCTGCAAATATTTATAAATATAAATCAGTTATTATAAACAATCCCAGGGAAAAACTGAACATGGATGTATCTTAAGAGGAAACAAATATTATGCCAAAAAAAATTAAAGTTCACAACAGAAACTCTAACTCAAGGTGAAAAAAGTAAGTTAATTGGAGTAGCTAAAAGGAATTATTTTTCATTAGTCAATTTTTCATTAAGTATAAAGAAAATAATGCAACTCCAGCTGGAGAATCTAGGCTCTAACCTTTGCTAGTACTTATTTATAATGTTGTAACTTATATTTTAAAAGTATTGAAATTAATACAGAGCTCATTTACCCCCAATGTGTAAGGTATTCTTCAAAGACCACAGGTGCAGTTCAGTCAAGCAGAAAGACATCTGATGGCAGAAAAAATTCTCTGTCCTGTTTAAAAAATAATTAAAAAGAAGTGCCAATTAATTATCCTCTATTGTCAATAAAACCAAGATCCCTTAGAAATAATAGAAATAATCATTTGCCACTACTGAGATTTGAGATATGGTTCATTAGAATAAACACACTTTAATGTAGCCTTGGTTAACCATCCAGAAGTAAACTCTAGAAAAAAGGAAAAATATACTTCTTTTCCTAGATTTAGTATGTCATCACATTGAGAAATGTGGTAAGAAGAATATATATATTTGGGTTTTCAATAACATATGTTTAGTTTTTAAGGCTCTGAGTATATTTAGAATTATTTAGTAGTTAAGCATTTTAAAAAATATTTTTAAGGAAAGGAAACATCTGTTAGGTAATTATTAAGTACAAACACATTTTGTGGTGTATTTTTACTATACTAAGCAAATATCTACAATCTCCCACATACAAACAGGCTAATTAAAGTAAAATTTGCAAGGTAAATGGTATATAATTACTATTATAAGAAGCCCATTTACTTAGAAGTAAACTGTGTGAAACCACATTAGCATTCACATTAGTTTGTTAATCTGCATGCTATGACAGATCCAGATATTCTACTCTTAACTGCATTTAAAAAAAAAAAAAACAAGATAACAAAGATGTACATCCTGTATTTCCTCTAAGTTTTAATAGCAGCGGCTAGAGATGAATATTACTGATATTATTTTTATCAAGTAGAACCTCATCAATTTGAACTGATTGGGAGAAGACCAATCTGAATCAGAAAAAAAGTCAACATTTTACAAATATTGACACGAATTCATATAACTTTCAAATGTTTGCTTGGAAATATATAAAGTACTATATGTATACTTTACTATATATTAGAAATATATACAGTAAACTATCCACATTTTCTTTATAGAGATCATAAAAGAATTGTTCTTTCCAATAAACTTCTGAACAACAAAAGAAGTTTGAAAGATATTTTAAGACATATTTTAGATGGAGGAAAAAGCCCTCAGTTTCTTTAACATCAGGAGTGACTAAAAATATTTCCCTTAATATTCACATAGGTGATAATCCAAAATATTTTTAGACTTAGTACAAACTTCTTTGGTCCTTCCTTCACTTTTACATTTGACCTCAATGCACTTACAATCAAGAAACAGATGCATGTTCAACTAACAAGACACAGTGTGATAATTATTGAAATAGCAATGTGGCAGCATAAAAGAAGGGCCCACGCCTACCTCAAACAGCGAGGCTCTGAGAAAGCTACAGAGAAGTTGTGAAATGTTAGCAGGACCTCAAAGAAGCAGAGGATTTCACTAGTTGAATGATAATGATTAAAATAATAATGGTGATAACAGCAGATAATGCTACGTACTACATTGTGACAAGCATTGTTCTAAACATTTTATATGCATTAATTCATTTAATCCTCATAGCTACTCTTCGAAGTAACATTACTCCTATAATGAGGAAACTGAGGCACAGAGAGATCAGACAGTTAGCAGGTAATAGAGGCAGGTTTTGAATCTAAGCCGACTGGCTCCAGAGTCTGTACTCGCAACACTAGCACTCTACTGTACAGGGCTATACAGAGGTGTCAGAGAGAGACTATGCAGTAGTTTGAGTAAAAGGATGGCATGTCCCAGGGATGGAGGTAGATCACAATGTGTGGTGGAAAGTGACAGAAAAATAAGTTGAAAAGGGGAGCAGGAAAACAGGCTATAATAGTAAATTCTGGATTAATCTCAATTCACTCTCTTCCTTGTACTAAAGTGCCTTACAAGGTAGGAGACGAAACAAAGGATACTTCAATTCCCAGATCTGCCCTGCTCTAACCAGAAGCTGGCTGCCACTGTATACTGTCTGGGGTAGAAGAGCTAGTGGACTACACTACTACTGAAAGAGGCCACAGCTCCTTACTGGAAGGCAGCAGAGAAAAAGGGATATTAAGCTAATTACAAATTTTTCAGTTCAATTGAGTATTATTATAGAGTTGTCAGCTTGGGAGTGACTCTAGTGAGGCTGCCATTACTCAAAATATTTGCAAAGCCATGTTCTTTGGAATTTGCTTTCAGATAGTTTTATGAGGCTTACTTCTGAATTATTACTTTACAGTTATACTTTATTTAAAACGAAAATACTTACTGCATTAGAATATGTAAACTGCACCCTTCTCATTTGGATGGGTGAGGTCTGGAATGTTTGTTTAAAATATCAGTTAAATTAAATAAACATTTATTTTGCATTTATTGAGCTTAATGTGTGGATTCTAGACTCTAACCGCCTGGTTTCTTATCCTAACTTCTCGGCTTGCTGGCTAACTTGGACAAATTACTTAACTTCTCTTAAGGTCCCCCAGCTAAAAAATGGGTATAATAAAGTACCTACCTCAGGACTGTTTTGAGGGTGCCTTTATTCAATTACCTTATTGTTGCCATTGTTGTTGCTGCTGCTACTATACTCAATATGTCTAGCACCATGCAAATTTATAAGAAAAAACAGAAGTATTAAATATGATCTCAACTTATATAGTAATTTCACAAGGTGAAATGAATAAGTACTAAGTACAATAGGGGTTTTATGAAGGAAAAACATTTGTATGTGGAGAAGTTACTATACAAGAGGAAGTATTTGAATTAGGACATGCAAATGGATTAATATTTCACTGGGAATAGGCAAGAAAAGATCTGATGAAACAGGTGCATACTTCCTCTGATATTGAGAGTCAAAAGTAACAACTTCTTGACTATACTAGAAAATAAAAACTCACATTCCTCAATTTGGTGTTTATTCAAATACCAATAATTAAAATTTATGACAATTTGGGCAAAGACAAGGCTGAAGTTTAGCTGTTAGTAGCTGCATAAAAATGTTTTATCATGCAAATTAAATAGATAGCATTTTATAGCTGAAACCAAAAGAACCCCACTTTACTTACATATCAAAAGAAGACTGCACTTCAAATTCTATTTTTCAGTTTAAGTCAATTCACTAATGAAGAATTTGTCAAAACTTTCCCCTGATGTCAGAAATGGAGAGTATAGTTTTCTTTGTAACCCACATTGGCTATTTCTAAGAAATAGGAATGCTTTTAATGTGAAAACCAATAGGTTTACTGCCCATATCTTTACTAAGTTTGAAAGTCCTAAAACTACTCAGAAATTATGGAGTTTGGGGGAAAATAAGCAAAATGAGGTCTGTGGAGAGCTTCAAATGTCAAGTGCAAAGCCTCTGATCCTTTGCATTTGGACATAAGGGGAAATCGTGAGAATGGTACAGTGTAGTCTATGACCTAGACTCGTCGTTCAGCTCAGCACCCAAGGATTAATGTCTGTTCCAATGTGGGGTGAAAGGACTAAGAAAAATGTACAAGCTATTGCTCAAAATGCTCTGATATACAAACAATACTGTTCTAGTTTCCCACTAAAAGGTACAGGACAAAAGGTAGAGAGAGAGATTCTACTTTATAAAGGATCCCTTTGTGGCCCCACAGGGAACATTTGGTATAAGGGTAGTGAAGTAGCCATAGGTGGTGGTGCCCAGCAGAAAGTAAGCAGGACTGGTAGCCCTTTGGATTAATGTATGCACTGAGAGGGGTGGTATTAAGACAAAAGGAGGCAAAAGGAGACATGGTGGCCAACGAGTAATCTATGCCACCTGGAGAAATGGCAGCAATAATCAGTTGATGGAGAAGGCCAAGCAAGTAGAAGTTGAGGCAAGTGAGAAGAAAATGGCCAATGTTTGTTAGTAAATGATCAGACTTGTTTATGAACACGTGACAATTCCTGCGGACTCCCTAAAATATGCGTAATTGAGGAGGAGGCTCTGCAGGGGTCATGCATTAGCAGGGGGGCAAAACACAGCCAAATGTAGGTTATTCATCCTTCTTTTCCTCTGAACTTCAAATATCTGCTAGTGAGACCATATAAAACTAAACAGAATTAATGGAGTAAATAAAACAAACTTTTAAAAATCTATAATAATAACTAGGTGGGCATGGTGGGAGGGGACCAAAGCAATATCCTCTTTAGTCCTTAAGATGTCTTGCCATCTTTCCACTGTGTAGGTTTTTGCAAGATGCAGACCTTTAAACATCTTGCACCTTACTCAAGAATGCCACTAGTCAAAAAGAATGCTGGTAATTTCCTCGTTTGAAAAATCTGCCTGGAGGAAGTAGTCAAGACTGGGCTTGTTTTATTCAAATATTGTATTAGTGCATAAATAGTTGTTTTGAAGGAGAGAAGAAAAAAATTCTAGAAAAATGCTGCATTCTGCATTTTGGGAGTGGGGTGTGGGCAGGGATTAAAAAGGCAGTGAAATAGGGAGTGCCTAACAAAGTAAACTGAGAAATGCTGCCCCACTCAGTGCCCTTGTGCATCTCTCTGGGGATAAAACCCAATGCACACGACCTAGAACTATAGCAAAAGTAGCTATATAGGGGGAAAATGAATGAATAAAAAATATAGCAAAGAATTATCCAAATGAAAAGAATAGAAGGAAAAACCTAAACAACAAAATTGCCCATAATTTAATTTTCATTTATTTTAAAAAATCCTAACTTTTACAAGTTTCTGTTTAATTTTATAAGGTAGTTGACTACAGTCTCAGATGTCTCAGAAGGCCATTCTGAATCCAAACTTCCAGTCTCCATGAGAGAATAAGAAGCACAATTTAAATTGACGTTGACCTAAAACTAGATGGTTGTTCTCTTATAGGAGAGGAATTTATGATAGCTGAAATTTTGAGGACAGAGAGATGAA
The DNA here is from genome assembly GCF_041296265.1 of Equus caballus. Classification (NCBI taxonomy): domain Eukaryota; kingdom Metazoa; phylum Chordata; class Mammalia; order Perissodactyla; family Equidae; genus Equus; species Equus caballus. The sequence continues at coordinate 53,777,931 of NC_091698.1, read as the reverse complement.
AGGACCCTAGAGAAGCTTCTTACTTTCTATTTACATCCTCAAAAAGTTTAAAGTCTTTTCTCCAAAATAGGTTACATTATAATAAATTAATATTTAGTTGCCTTAAAAATAAATGTTACCATACAGGCTAAATTTTAAGAAAGTAACTTGCGAAATAGAAACATCCGAACTAAGATGCTGTGACTTCTTATACTTGTATAATCTTTTTTTGAAAACTAAAAACTACGTTTTAGAGGTAAAGGTTACTTGCCACTAAATAATTCTGCAAAATACTTGTCTTCCCTGGTTTATGAAGTCAGCAATTTTGACTGCCTTCAGAAAGGACAGGAAGTTTGAGGGCAAAAAAACCCTAATGTAAAACATGATGCGAAAGAATTAACAAAGAGAAGACATTGCCGTAGTTTAAAAAAGAAAAATGATATGGCGCCAACAAGACATTTAAAATGAATGTGTATTAGCAAAATACCTCAAAGAGTCTAAGGGAATCTTTCTTAGGCATAAACTTAGAACATATCCTTGCTATTTATTATCAATAGACTTTCTGAGGAATAGCTATTCATCAATTCAAAATGTACAAACATAAAGACAACTAAATAGCACAAATTTAAGATAAACCACTGGTTAGTTGTATTAGATGTTCTAGTTATCATTAGGTAATTTGCAAATTACATAAAATACAGTGTATTCCTCCACAATCTCTTGTCTAATGCCATCAACATAGAATTATATTAATACCCGCTAAGCATATGCATGAACATATTTAATCAGTCATGTTATCAAAAATAAAGATTTTTTAAATATTCGACACTAATTCAAATAATTAAGCAATGATAAAGTTCATGTAAAAGGGCAGAGGAGTCTCAAAAAGACCTCAAGCTTGGACTGAATCTACTGTAAAAATAGACCGAGTATCTGGAACACTGGGTCATTTGTACCTCAGCGAGTCCTGTGATATGTAAATATTAATTAAATATCACAAATATTTTTGAATACCTCAGGTATATGACATTTTACTGTGAGTCACAGACACAAAGATTTATAAAGCATGGTCTCTACAAACAAATAGCTATAATTCAGTGTAGCAGATAAAATAAACACAAAAAGTAATAGGAAGTTTGCAGCAAGTGCTAATTTAGTGATACAAATAAAGCGCTATGGGTGCTCAGTAGATGTTCTACTTGATAATAAAGAAATGGTCTTAGGAATTAGAAAGAATTGGAGGATTGTTAGACTTTGATAGAGGGAGAGAGATAAAAGGAGAGAACAATATACAAAAGCATAATTTAGAAAGATGCAAGGCTTATTTGAGAAATAAGCAATTGGTTTGGTGCACAAATAGAAGAGATAGATCAGGGCCACACTCAGGAAGTCTTTGAATGCAAAGTCTTCAAATTAGGACTTTATATCTGCCAGGTAGCTAATGAGGAATAATGAAAAGTTTCTGACCTGGTAAAGTATTTTTAGAAAGGGTAATCAACAGATTAGAATCATTGTTGGAAGATTAACTGTGTGGGTGGGAATATCAGAAAGTGAAAAAAATTTGATACAAGTGACCTGTTAGAAGGTAATAAAGTAACAGATCACATCAATATTCACTAAAAAGGACTTGAACTGAGATGGTGGCAGTTGGAATGTAAATAATAAAACAGATTCAAGTGATCTTTTGAAGAGAGAATCAACAGTACATGGTGACTGATGGATTATGGAAGTGAGGAAAAAGAAGAATATGGAGGAATCACCAAGGGATGGGGATCTGGTTACTGCACAGACAGTGGCCCTTGCCTTGAATGTGCCTCCACTGAGCAGATATGCCTTGATCATCATGTGTTAGGTAGAAGACTACCAGTGCATTTCTATTTACAAGGACTGCCTTAACTACTCAATCCACACACCTCAATTTTCCTAGTCACTGACCTGGCTCCTAGGTCTGCTGTTAAACTTTAGCCTTGCCCCTCAGTTTGTAACTCTGGCTCTTCCTCTTCCCTAGACTGTGATTCATCTTCTTCACCCTGGCAAAGGACTCACAAATATCATTTTTCTTGGCCACACCTGGTTCCGAGGAACCCCTTATGCAGACCTGTTCCCACCTGGGTTATCCTAGTTTCAAGGGCAGGACTTGGATTGAAACATACATAGAAACAGGTTAGTCTAGAAGAGGAACAAGTTTTGCTAATGTCAATAAATTGAATTTTAGACACTTTAGTGGGAGTTTAAGGTATAAGAGTAGATATGAGTAGAAATGTCTAGCTGGTAGCTAGAAATACAGAAGAGGGACCTGTACTATATAAAACCTATTTTGGAATTTTCTAAATAGAAAGGAAAATTAAAGCCATCGAATAAGATCCCAGAAGAAAAACAAAGTCAAGGAGAGATATTTTGGTAATTCTCCAACAAGGAGACAATGAAAAGGACAGATTACAACGTAGTGTCAGAAAGCCATGGAAGAGAAAATGGTGTACGTGGTTTTTTAAGTGGTTATATAGTGATCAAATGTTTCGGAATTTTAATGTAGAGATGACATCAGTATGGTTTAATGAGAAGTAATGTTTTATCAAGAACACAGAGATTAAGTATTCTAAAGAAGGTGTGGTTCTGTTGCTCTGAATGCTGGGCTGAGTCAAAAATGCCTTAATCCTAATCTTACGGTGACAAATTTGCCCCGCATCATTTAACCTCTCTGCCTCAATCTCCCCACCTGCAAAAATAGGGATAATGATATTGACCTATATTTGTAAGAGTGTTGAAAAGATTAATTAATTTTGTACAACGAGTTGAAGACAAAAAGCACTGAGCATTATTAGTGGATATTGCATAACTAATTGCCTATAATACTGAAAATTTTATCCTTTAATTTTATTCAAACAGCAGTTATCAAATAATAGTCCAAGCTCCCTTACTGACATTTACCTTCAAATGTTACTATTAAATTATTATTTTAAATGTATCTAGATCTTCTCTATATTATATATCAAGTGTTATCTCATAGCATATAAAGATCTAGATCAGCTCAGAAATCTAGAACGCCTTTTCAACCTAAATATTAAGTGCAAATATTCAGGACATATTTATTTGATAATAAGCACCCATTGCAAGTATTCAATAAACGCTAAAAGGTAATACTTTCACTTATGAAATTTTAGATTTAACAAATAACACTAAGCAATTAAATGGTAAAAGCAAAATGTAAAAGCACAAAGCGGTGTGTTAAAAACACTATCATGTCCTCATTTTTAAAATAAGCTATAGAACCTACAGGTGTAAAAAAAAACGGAGAGAAACTTTTAAATCCATTAGTCATTCTATCTGGTTTTTCGTTTCTTCTTGGGTTTTAAAATTATGATAGTAATGCACACTTATTGTTTAAAACAACACAAACAATATGGAAGAATTCGATTTAAAATGAACGTGTTCCCCTCCCAGCTGCCCTCCCTACTCTGAAGGGAGCCAGTGCACAGCATGGCATGTGGCCTTCCAGGCTTTCTTGATGTACCTACACTACGTCCACACTCATATTGACTTGTTTTGTATTTTTTTAAAGACAAGCTTTTACTATACATACAATTTGCTTATTTTCACTGAATACCACAGCATGGATATTCTCTGTTAGCCTATACAGATTTACCTCAGTGGTTTGTAATAGGGGCAAGATGTACCATTGGATAGTGACCAAAATTTACTTAACTATTCCCCTAATGAACAACGTTCTGTTTCTACTTTTTGCATTATAAATAATAGTACCATGAAAATGGACATCCACACCTTGTGTTTTGATAGGTACTGCCAAATTGGCCTCCAAGATAACTGTACCAACTTACATTTCCACCAATAAAATGACTGCCCTTTTCTCTATATCCTCAATAGTATGGAACATTATTAAGGTCCTGATAGGTGAAAATTGGATTTTTGTAGTTTTAAGTTTCATTTCTCCATTTGTTAAAGAGATCAAACATTTTCATGTATTTTCTAACAATTTTGTTTCTTCTACAAATTACCTATTCCTATCTTTTGCCCATCTTTCTATTGAGTTCTTTATCCCTTTCTTTATGTATTAATAATAGTAATCCTTTGTTAGAATACATTGGACATATTTAGCCCTTTTTAAACTTTTTTCATCAATTTTATACATGAAGAAAATGAGAAAATGTAGAACTCACATTTTTAAAAAACTGGGCATAACAGAAAGCTCTTTGGACTCAATTCAGCTAGTGCTGAGCAAAGTGCCATGGCCAGAGGGTGGTTCTTCACAGCTGCTCACAATTGGTCAGATGCTACTATTTCTAGATGAAGCAAAAGGCAACAGATTCTGGTGTTCCAAAAGAACCTGTGCATCATTCTTACTAAGAGAGATTAGAAGAAATTCTGTGCCTAGAAAGAAGAGGAGGAGTCCCTTCACTTTCCCAGAATAAACTGTGGCAAAAATCTTTATAAATCTCCTGTTATACTTAAATTTGAAAAATATTTCTCTAGGGCATTGTTCAAAGTATTTAATTCACTTAGCTAAATAGATTTTGTCAATTTAACATTTTCTATACTGTAAGCAGTTTTGACATTTAGACAATTTATCAATGGCGTCTTCATTGTGGCCTGCTTCTTCTTCTTTCTACTCATTACATGCAACAAATTAAATTTCACTAATATTTAAAGATCAGTGTTGACCTTTACATAGCAATTTTCTAGGCTCCTGTTAATACAAACATCTTGTTTGCTGATGCTCATTTTATATATTTTGCTGCACACAATTCCCATTATTCCAAAGAGACTTGTATCTAGTTGGAGTGCATTTTTTTCACGACCTTGCAAAATAATTGCAATGGCCTATACCAAGCATTTTAGAAAAAGAAAAATATGCTTGCATAAGCAAATAATAACAACAATAAAATAATCTTTGATCATCACCACCACCTCCAACACATGTACCCACCTTTCTGATCTTCAAATATATGGACTTAATTATTCTTTTTAGGATGTACCTCAATCACAACAATAAAAAGACAAGGAAAATAGAAATGTTGGTAATGTGATCAGGATAATTAATTCTGGATTCTAAGTCCCTAAATATAGTTTTATGCTACACGTGGATAGAAGGAAATACAACTTTGAAGAGAAAATAAACTGAATTTCAGGAATAATTCCTAAAGAGCTGAATTAAAGACAAGAGAACACTGAAATGCTCTTATCTAAACCAATGGCTAACTGCTGAAATAATTTGTCAATTTAAAGTCACTGTTTTAAAAAGCACATAAATCAAAGACTATTGCAAAGCGAGCAAGAAAGAAAAAAGATAGAGATCCTTTCTTTCAAATAGAAAAGACAGTGAAAAATTTTAAAGTGGCCTGCAGCTATGCCACCTCAACCTTGTCAGATTTCACTTGTCAACACTTCGATGACAGATTGCCACCCCCTCCTCTAAAAAACAAACCCTAGTAACTGTTGAAAGAAACGGCTTCTTATAAAAAGTGGAATATCTCATGCAACTTGATAGTTAAAATTGTTTTTTCCCAAAAGAGATTCGAAAAACTTTTTTCTGTGGCTTTTAGCAAAACTTAGAAGCTAAAAAGCCCTCCCAATGTGGGGAAGTGAAGGAGGAATAACACTTTTAAATATCTACTAATGCACTTTACATTCATTACTTCGTTTAATCCTCATGGTAACCCTCTGAAATTATGTACTAAATTGTGTGTGTATGTGTGTGTATATGGAGTGTGTGTGTGTATATATAAAAGTATTTTTCTGGGCAGGGAATAGCAGTTTCTCCAAGGAGCCCATCCCTCCCATCAAATCAACTCTGATAGATTCTACATCTCTTAATTTACAGATATGAAAACTGAGGTCTAGGGAGGGAGAGTAATTTGCACAGTTCAATCAGCTTGTTAGGGGAACAGTTAAGACTAGAATTCCTGTCCACAGATTATCTCTGCGGTGCTCTTTCTACTCTACCTCCCTCTGCCTAAACACTGTGCTAAATAGAGCCTTTTAGTCAAGCTTTTGCTTAAGCACCTGAGACAGGTGTCAGTTTAGACTTGTATAATTAATCCACGGTGAAAGATATAGATGGAACCTATTTTCTAGCCAAATTTATTTTAACTTATCTTGCTTAGAAAGCCCTTAGAGGAAGATACTTGAATGACTATTGGAGGATTATTTTTAATTAGTATATCAAGAGTTTGTAAGTAAACTGATGTATCTAAAACATCTGAGTAAAATTGGTATTTCCTTGGCACCAAAGAATCTCCACACTAGTTGCTTAGCAAACTTCACAAACAATATAAAAATAAGCTCCAACATGAATTATTAATATTTTATTGCTGATTGTTAAATAAACTAATGTCTTCCTTTTAAGTTTCTGTATTATACCAGAGAAGCTTTATTTCTATTTTGACTACCCTTATTTGGTAGTGGCTCTCATTAAGTTCTTAGCCTCTCAGTCTCTATGAAAAGTTCTAATAAAATGTAACAAGTCCTAAATGTTCACAGTTATAACAATTCTCCAGGGAATCCTTTTATATTGCGACTGGATCTTCCTTCATACTCTTCGTTCCCTGATTGGTTATTTTCATTTTTACTAACGGTTTGTCACAGCAGTTATTACTTATATAATACTTTTAGTATTTTGTTTCAGTGGTGGAACGGAGAACCAAAGTACGTAACTCAGGAAAGAACAGCCTTTTCTTACTGAAATGAAGGCTTGTGAAAAACCACCAAGGTCCCCTGGGAAGGGATCAATTTCATCTTAATATATTTAACACAAGCATACATCATCACAGCTTAAAATGCTAATAATTCCCTAATGCAGTAGGAAATTATTACCTGATATTTAAAAATCAGTAAAATAAAACAAGGAAGATTCTAGATTATGATCATGTTTTGCCCTAAAGCCCAAACAAATCATGGATTAATATGCTTTTAAAACTGCACTCTATACTAAGTTTTGAGGAATAAATGGGATAATGTATTTGAAAATCGTGGCAAATGATAATTTTTCAATAAATGTCAGTTTCCTTTTCCTGTGTATTCAATATCCATAAAATAGAGTCTGATTTCAATAATACAAAAGGAAAAAATATTCTAATTATTTAAGCATTTCACTGGGTATCATTTCATCTTCTAATTATTTTCAGTTTGGTTCAACCTACCTTTGTCAAGCATCTACTAAGTGCCAACCACTGGGCCAGGCATTGTGCTAGGCATTCAGGACACGAAGAAAAAAACCCAGTAGTTACACTTGAGGAGGTCATAACTTAGTGGGGGATGGGATGGTGGGAGAAGAAAAACAATGAATACAATTACATCAGAGTATGGCAAATAAAACAGACCATGTCCAAGGAAGAAAGCACAAAGAAGAAAGTTATTAATTCCAGCATCTAACACAATCTCAACCACAAAAATAGAAATTGTATATGCATTTTCAGAACCTGAGACCTCTTCAGAGAAAATGAATACCTTGCATATGACCCAGTCACATGAATCTACTGTACTTCCTCAATTGTAAGGTCATCATCATTCACATTTGATGGTTTCTGAAACTTTACATATCTTCATAATCACTGTGTACATTTAATATAGGGTTGCTTTTTTATCAGAATTTGACATCAAATCAATAGTACTTTATAATCAATGGTAAATTAGAATCTAGAAAAGATGGTATATGCTTGATTGGTTTATTTTGGTAGCACGACCAGCTCCAAGTGAGTTGGCCAACATACACAAAATCCTGCATAAAGGACCATCTCAATAAAGATGAGGGATTGAGCACATGTAGTTACCTTCACTCCCTTCCAAACTCATACTAACATAAAAATTAAAAATACAAACTCAGAAGACAAAGAAAATGAGAGGCAAGATAACAAAAGAGGTGTCAACAAAATTGTGGAGAGTAAAAAGCAGATGGGCAAGAGGTAACTGACAACAGATTCAAGGAAGTGGGAAGCTAAGTACTAGGAAGGGTGTATGGCTGAGAGCCAAAGAGCACATGCATTGGAACCCTAGAAAGGCTTAGAAACTGGAGGCACCAAGTACTTTTGAAGGAATGCCTGTGCTTAGCATTGAAAACAGGCAAACTGTTTGAAATGCTATGTAAATAATAATTAGACTTCTAGGTGGTCTTCTCTGCCAGCACAGCTAGGCAATTATCCCACCCTACCATTGAAGAAAACTGGATATTGATTCTTTTGAGAGGATTTATCAAAGCAAGTTCTTAAGAAACAAAATATTCCTAAGAATAGGAGAGCTATTCTGAAAATAGGGAGGAAAGCAACTCCTGGAAATAAAAATATGAGAGCTAAAATAAATAATTTAAAAGAAGACTTGGAAGATACTGTTGAGAGAATTTCCCAGAAGAAGAAAAGAAATGCATACACACATGCACACACACACACACAGAAGGAATCTGGAGGCTCAGTCAGATTGACCCTTTAGTCACGTATCATCTCACTAAGAAAGAGAACAGAAACAATGGAAGGGAAGTATGACCACAAGAAAATTTCCCAAAACTGAAGTACATGAGTTTCGAGGTTGAAAGAAATCACCAAGTACCCCACAGAATAAATTATAAAAGACTCAACCCTAGGAACATCATTATAGAAATCTCAAAACACCAAGGATAAACAAAAATCCTAAAAGTTTCCAGAGAAGAAAGAAAACAACAGAAACAGGTCCTTGAAAAGGCTCAAGGCGTCAGACTTCTCAACAGCAACGCTGGAAGTTAGAAGAAAAGGGAGTGATGCTTTCAATTTCTGAAGGAAAACTATTTCCTACCTAATAATTCTATATGTAGGCAAACTGTCACTTCAGTGTGAGGTTAGAATAAAGGCAAAGAGGCAAGGTCTCAAAAATTAATTATTATGCATAGTTTTTCAGGAAGTTACTGAAGATATGTCCCACCAGAGGATGGAATAAACCAAGAAAGAGGATGATATGGGATCCAGGAAACAACGAATCCAACAAGAACAAGAAAAAAATGATTTCCAGAATAACAATGCAGGGAAATCCTACAAGGATAACTGTATCTCATGCAGACTGAAGCAGGAGAGCAGACTACTCCAAGAAGGGTATCATCAAGAAAAAATAAAATTGAAAGTAAGAGATTACCTGATGCATTTGAACTTACTGAAAAAACATTTACACTTCTGCTGGGGAAGTTGGGAATGAAGAACTACTATGTCTATAAAAAACAGGCAAAAAAAGTAAGGCAATTAACTGCAGAGAAAACAAAAAGTGATACAAAGGGTTACACAGAAGAAAAATGTAATCCTAGTATGCTACATCCATAAAAAATGTAATTCTAGTATGCTACATGGCTAGGCTTTGATTATTTACATACTTAAAATAATGTAAACAATAATGTAAATAATGTAGAATAATGTAAACACTATTCATTAACCAAAAACTGTGGTATGACTATGTTGGAAGGGAGAAAGGAAGTGTATATGGGAGGGGTTAAGTGCTGAGGTGGGGGTTAAGTTCCCCTCTTCCAAAGTAAGAAGTTAATAGGTTAAAAACTAAAATTTTCAAAATGAAGAAATAAGTGCAAGCATGTTGGTTACAAATATGGAGATAAATATTAGAAAAAATAACAATAATTGAACATGGTTGCTGCTGGGGAGCAGTGGGAAAGATGAATGCCATTGTTAGTTACCAGCCTTGTAAAACTCTGACTTTTCATACTATGTGTGTGTGTTATTTTGATTTAAAGAAAAAGTTTCCCACCTCCTACCAAGTTTATTCAGGACATTTGCAGATGGGAATGACAGTGAACAAATGTCTCATCCCAGATGCTTCACTCAATCCTGTACTAATGCCTTAAATATCTTGGTGAGTATCCTTTATTCTCTTTCTAATTGATGGTCTGTTTAACCACACAGGTTGCACCATCAATAGAGCAGATCACACCACTTCAACAGGCACTTTCTGTGCAAGAATATTTTCTATTGGAAATATAACCAGGATTTTTCTGGGATAATTCACCACTTTGACTTTGCAACATTCCATAATGTCACCTGGCATTTAAAAATAGGCGTAAAATTGCTGGGCTGCCCACAGTTAGCATTTATTATTTAGAAGATGCATATTCTAGGGAGTGACAGACTAACTTAAAACTTTAAGTAGACATTAAACATCCAAATAAGGATATGGAGCTGAGGAGTGACATCTAGAATAAAATATGGGTTTAAGAGACAATCATGCAGTTGAAGCCACACATGTGGATGGTAACAGAGGGTGGTAGCTAGAAGAGTCTCAAGAAGAAGGGTGAGTTTATTTTTTAAGATAGAAGAGACATAAACTATCAATTATTCTTATTACTCCTGCATTTGCAACCTCTCTTTCCACCTCCTCCTTTTTGGAGGAATTAGACAGGGCCAGGGCTGTAAAGAACACAGCGTCAATAAATGGTTTTGGTGCCAACTCAGGCTGCAGCGTGTGTCTGTAAACAGTACAGTTCACAATTTGTCACAGATGGTGCCAACCAATGAGAAGGTATCTAGGTATTCAAAGCAGAGTTTCACTAGTTAGTAAATATTATATGTCAGTTATTTTCTAATAAAGAAAAATTGGAGGATATACATATTTTAACTAGAAAATATTTTTTACTTATAGCTCAATACATATCATATGAGTGCATGGTAGATTTGGCATGAACACTGGTAACTATGCATCCTCTCTTCGTGAACATTCCAATTTACATTTATGTAAAGTACCTAGTTTATGAAATTGATATTTGGACACAATTTAGTTATTTCAAACATACATTTTATGGCGTGACTTTGTGTATTTTCCATTAAAGATATACAATAAAAGCTTTAATCCTGTTACAGAACAACGGTCCTGAAAACCATATTTGTGTTGGGTGCTGTTAACTTCCTATATCTAAATCATTGATTACCCTGAAATGGCATTTACTTGTTTCTAAACCTCCACAAGTTTGGAAAACCTCCAAGTTAAAGTGTTACTCATTTTATGTTTGATCAAGAAGAGAGAAGAAAGTTCTCTTTTCAGCTTATTAGAGAGCACCCACTGAATGCTGAGTGCTTTATACGCATTTTCTCATTTATACTTTACAACAACCATATGAGGTAGTATTTCCCTATTTTATAAAGTAGAAAAGTGATGGAGCTATACTTTTAACACAAATTTATCTAATTCCAAAACCCATCATTTTGTCACTACATGCTTCTTTAATTGTATGGTATTTAGAATAATGTTTTTAAAAGTTCTGGCTGCTCCACCCCATGTTCCAGCTGCTACAGCCCTCCATGGGGCTCAGAGCCTTCCTTTGCAGATGCCTGTCACCCCCAGAGGGAGAGGGTGTAGCCAGCCATCACTTGTGAAGACACTAAACAGCCTGTGGAAAAGACCATGTTGGGGGAGGGGAAGCTGGCTTCTGGCCAACAACCAGTACCCCTGTGCCAACCACATGCATGAGCCTCCTGGGACTTAGATCCAGCAGCTCCAGGCCAGCCTTCAGATGACTGGGACCTCTTGAGAGATCCTGAGCTAACCCTGCCTGCTTAAGCCACTCTCAAATATCTAATGCACAAGAAGTATGAGGATAACGAATGTTTATTTTTTAAGTTCTGATATTCTTTTATTAGATTAAATATATGAGTAATTCATTTTGAATGTGCATGATTTTTCCAGCCTTATCACCAACTCTTTTCCTTTTCCCAACATCATGGAGTGCACCCTGGCTACACAGAAATGCTCACAGTTGCACTGAAAGAGAGGGTGAGGGGAGGAAGGGAGAGAGGAAGAAAGAAAAGAAAAAACAAACAAACAAAAACCCACCCTTTCAAGTCTTTCTCACTACCAGTGACCACCCTCATGTCTTCTTTTCCCTTCTTGGCTCTGCTTCTTCTAAAATATATCCAGATCTTTCTATTTATTTCTATCTCCATTACTACCACTCTATTTTAGGCCACCATCTTATCTTGCCTGGAGCATTTCAATAGCCTTCTGAATGGTCTCCCATTTCAACTTTTGAGCCTCTATAATCCATTTCCCATGGAAATATAAAAATATTTAAAAATTTTTAATATATTATGTACAATACATACCAATATATTTTTAAATATACAAATTAATCATTTTATTTATTTGTCTAAAGCTCTTCAAAAGCTTCTCATTGCATGTCTTACAGTGTTTATACTGCTTTACATACCCTGTGTGAGCTGGCCCCTACCTCTTCTACATAATCTCCCTTCACCTCCCCCAGAAAGACAAGTTGGGGGAAACCGGTAAAGAGCTCTGGATAAAATGCAACAAGTCTGAACTTTTTCTCATGTCAGTTTTCAAACTTTTTTTTTCCTGGCAGAACACTTTTTCCTTCAATAAAATATTGCACATAAGTCCAATATATAAAACTTGTAAAAGTTGAGATATTCTGGTTGAAGCCAGGTCCAGGGGCCCAGTCCAATCACTAATACCAACAGTTCCCTAAGGCCAAATGGTTACATGTTGAGGGTGGGGCATCCTTTAGTTCTCAATTTCTAGTTGTATTGCATTGCCTGGATTGACCTTTCATGGCTCAACTTCTCTCTCATACTTTGTCCTTTAACTTAACTCGGAATATTTCTTTGACTTTTATCATCCAGATTACTATTTCAGTCTCTAGTTAGATTTATTATGTTGTTTTGCTCTCTCTCTCTATATATATATACACAGACACACACACACACACACACACAATTTTTTTTCTTTTTTTGGTGAGGAAGATTGGCCCTGAGCTAACATCTGTTGCCAATCTTCCTCTTTTTGCTTGAGGAAGATTGACACTGAGCTAACATCTATGCCAATCTTCCTCTATTTTGTATGAGGGACGCCACCATAGCATGGCTTGATGAGTGGCGTGGAGGTCTGCACCTAGGATCTGAACCTGTGAACACGAGGCCACCAAAGTTGAGCACTCAAAATTAACCACTATGCCACTGGGCCGGCCCCGACACATAGTCTTTTTAAATTTTAACAATTGTATTTTTAATTTCAAAGATCTCTTTCTCTCATTGCTTCTTTTGGATAGTGGTCTGTTCTTCTTCCATTATCTTCTAGAATCTCTCAAAAGTTATTGATTAGAATATATTTTATATACTCTTCTGTTCTTTGAATTTCTCTAAAGCCATAGAACTCTGTTTCCCCCAACTGGTCTCTTTCCTGTACAGGAGGGCTGATTGCTGGTATAAAGTGGCCATGGCCACATTAAGATGTGCAGGCTGGCCCACAGAGGCAAGCTGAGGAGACTCCAACTGGCAAAAACAGAAGAGTTTTACTCTGACTGTGGAGTACTCTAATGTATTTCCCTCCTGTATGGGCAGGAATGACTTTCCTTTTCATTTTTCCTCCTGTCCACATCTGTAACATGGGGAAGTCCTCCCAAGTCACTTCATGTTCTGCTCTTTTTTCACGTCCCTACAGCCACATTGGAAGCTCTTCTGAGACAGGTATTTTGCCTCATTTATGGCTTTTTAATTTCTGAAATGGGTAAATGCCACTGCTGCCTGCTGTTGCTGCTCTGTGTGTATATGTGTGAGAGAGAGAGAGAATGCATGTGTGTGTGCATGATTTGTGCAGAGAAGAAGAATTGGACAAGGAGAAATACTAGCCCTCCTATTTAAGACACAGACCTTTACCACCAAGAACTTGAATTTTTCAAGGATCTCATTTCACGCACAGTTGTGTCCTCTTCTGTGCCATTTTGAGTTGTCATTTTCCAGCCTTCTGCTTTCTATCACTCAGGAATTCCTCACAATTTCTAATAGTACAATTTTTTGTTGTCCAATACTGTTGAGAATTTATCTTTTAATTCTTCCCTCATTTCAAAGAATTTGGAAAAGAAAAGGAAGTAGTGACATCTATTCAAAAAGTGATTTAGAAAGGGAAAAGGCCCCAGAATATCAAAATTAAGAGGAAAGATACAGTGGAGTAATGAAAGGTAAAGATATCAGAATAAAATTCAAACCTCTTGCCATGACCCACCCTCTCCAAATTCATCATTTACCACTTTCCTCCTTAGCTCATGACACTACAGAAACATCAGGTTTCTTTCTGTTCCTCAAAAAAATCTCAAGCTTATTCCTACTTCAGAGCCTTTGCACTGTTCTTGTATGTGGAAATCTGATGCTTCTCATGATTCAGATTTCTGTGCAAATGTCACTTCTTCCTAAAAAGTCTTCTGCAATGACAGCCATATAAAGTAGCTCCATCTGAGTTTCTGTCACGTCATTCTGTTTTGGTTTTAACTTTATTGAGCTTATCCTTATCCTATTTTAAGATTATCTTGATTATTTATTTGCTTACTTGTCTGAGTACCTTGACTAGCATAAATGCTACACAAAGCTGTGCTGTAATATTCCTCACTGTATCATAAGTATTCAATAAATATTTGATGAACGAAGATTTGGAAAGAGAAGACACAGCCAATGACATAAAGTCTCAGAAAAGTCAAGAAAGAAGAGCATCAACATCAAACTTGGAGTGTTAGCCATGAAAAGAAATGACTTGTTTCTGAGATAGATGGGAATGAAAGAAGGATAAAGATTAAGACGTGTTTTGAGGTGTCAGCAGACAATTCTCTATAGGTGTCTCATGTTTCTGCAAGAGAGCCACCGAATGCCCTTTATTCTAGACTATCTTTTCAAGGACCCTGGAAAACAGAGATAACATCTCCTGTGGAGCACAGGGCAGGCATGTTTATTGTCCATTATAAAGGATTTGGGTTCCCTAAATCAGGGTTCCTGTCTTGTAATGCAACCCACTGCACATGCAGGTGTCATCTGGCCCTCTTTATGTCACACTAAGGGAACTGGAGTCAGGAACCCAGTGCAAAAATGCTGCTACGTCAACTATTCTATCGCTGTGAATAATAAACCGTCTTTCATCTCTGACCCAGGAGTTTCATGTTTTCTACTAGCATTCATGAAATTGTGGCAGGCTAACTTTTTAGTTTGCAAGCAGGGTAAAATCTCAAGCTCTTCATGCTTCTTGATATAAAGTAGGGAGAAAAAAGCGTGAGACATTAAAGCTTGATGACTTACTTATTTTGTTCTAATGAAGAATGAAGAGAGGTTGTCTACTGAATGATGCAGGGAGAATATTGGGTGGCTTACCAGGATTGGTTTTGGATATAGTCACTGTGAGCAAAAGGAAAGAAAGCAAACTAGAAATGAACATCTCTTTACCCTGTCCCTTCTGCCAGCTGACAAATACTGTTGATTTTTTTTGCCTGACTTATATTAATTTTCCATCCTCTCTAGCACTATAGTTTGATTTGGTTCAGGCCCTCTTCTCCTTTCCTGGGCTATTTCAGCAGCCTCGCCAAAGAACCTTTCTTTGCTCCAAGCCAACCTACTGACAGATTAATCTTATCAAAGAACAAATCTCATCATATCATTCCCTTATTTACAAGAAACTGAAAATTAAACTAATGGCATTATCACTTGAATTTTTTTAACTGTGAAATATATACACTAAAGTATAAAACATATAAGTAGTACTTAATGAGTAATAAAATGAATATCCTGTACCCACCATCCAGGCTAAGAAACAGAACACTACCAGTACCTTTAAATCCTCATATCCTCTCCCAAAGTGCATCCCTCCCACTCACTCCTCCAGAGGTGACTAGCACCCTGAAATTTTGGGTTATCCTTCCCTTCTTCAAAATAGATTACTACCTATGTATGCATCTTTAAAGAATACATTGCTGATGAATGGGTAAACAAGATGTGGTATATCCATGTAATGAAAGTTATTCATCCTTAAAAGGAATGAAATCATTCCTCTAGTTAAAATCCTCCTATGGCTTCCTATTACAAATAGCATAGAGCTTTAGCAAGGCAATCAAGGCCTTCATAATCATTTCCTTCACTACTTTTCTAGTCCTACATCTAACACAAATCCTAAAACTGTCACTAGCTGACACCCAACTTGCTACCTCTAAGCCTTATACTTTCCTACCTTTTACTATGCTGTCCCCTTGACCTAGAATGTATTTTACATTATTCAGTAGCTTCTTTAATGTGCTTTTTGGATGTCACCTTCTCCTTGAAGCATTCCTGTTCCCTAGTCAGACAAAATTCTTTCTTCATCTGAAATCACACAACACATTATCTGTATTTTTCATATAGTGTGTATTTTCTACTCTAGTTATGTTTGTACCTAACTGCCTGATATCATTTTAATTACTTTCATCCTTTGGTTTCAGTGACACTGCATTTTCCTCATTTTCCTCCTACCTCTCTCCAGCTGCTTCTCGGCATTTTTCACGATTTTTTCCTCTGTCCATTTCTTATGTTTTGGGTCCCTCAGGGTCCTATTTAGGATCCTCCTCTCTTCTCTTTATATCCTCCCTGCAAAACATCTCATCTACTCCAATTACTACCTACATGCAGATGACTCTTACACTAGACCCCTTTGTCTCCTGAGCATCTGGTTTATATATCCAACTTCTACTGGCCTTCTCCACACAATACTTCACATTAACTTTAAGCTTACCATTTCTAAAACTGAATTCATATTCTTCCCTTTCAGACTCCTTCCATGATTCCAATCACACTGAATCGAAGCAGGATCCACCTAGTTACCTAACTCAGAAACTTGAGTATCACTTTCACTACTATTTCTCCCACAAACCTCCATATCCTGTCAGTCATCAACTCTGTTGCTGTTAACTAGTTAAGTGTTTCATAAATCCATCTAGTTCTCTCCATCTCTGCTGCTACCAAAATAGTTTATGACTCCAACATATCTCAACCAATTACTCGGAGAGTCCCTACTTTATCTCCCTGCCTCTAATCTGACTCCTTCCAATCCATTCTCCACACTGCTGGCAGCGCAATCTCTCCAAACAGCAAAGATAATCATGTCACTTCTCTGAAAAGCCTTAACGACTTCCCATTGCACCAAGGATGAAATTCCAATGATACACAAGACCATGCATGAAATGGTTCTTGCTCACAGCTCCAGCTTCATCTCAAAAGACTAAAGTCTTTGAGTCTCATGAGTCAGGCCATGTTCTCTAGCTCCTCTTTGCCTTTGTACATATTATTTCATATAAAATGCACTTAACTATCCCCACTCCCCTCTCCCCTCTCCCTTCCAACACTTCACCTGGCTAACCCTTATACATACTAGACCTCAGGTTAGCCAAACTTTCTCTAGGAAGCTTTCTCCAACACCAGGCCCCACTAAAATTTGATTAGATGGCCAAACCTAATTCTACAACAGGTATTTTCAGAGTACCCTGTACTTTCCCCAATCATAGCATTCATCAATTTACATACTTAGATTTTAATTACCTATTTGCTTGTCTGTCTCCCCCACAAGACTGTAAGCAACTTGAGCCATGATAGGTAACTTACTTACTCTTATAGAACATACTAGATGTTTCACAAATATTTATTGTCAAATGAATGAATATCTTATGTCTGCTAAACAAGAACATAAGTCCCCCAATGGCAATGAATCTGATAAATTTACAATCACCATATACCATGCTCAGGAAAACAAGAATGTTTTTAAAAATTTCAGATAGGTCAAAATAAGGCTTAAATTTAAAAGAATATGATCGGAATTATAAAAATACAGCTCAAAATGCTAGGAAAGGAACCTCAAGAGTCATACAGTCCAGGCGCCTGCCTTTAAACAAGTAAAATAAAATCAAGCCCTCAATTATATATGACCAAGTATTTGTAGATTATTCTTAGTAATATTATTTAAAATAACGTGAAATTACAAAATTACATTTATAGAATCTCAAATAAGATGTTAAAGTAAAAATTCACTCACTACAGGGGCTGGCCCCGTGGCCGAGTGGTTAAGTTCGAGCGCTCCGCTGCAGGCGGCCCAGTGTTTCATTGGTTCGAATCCTGGGCGCGGACATGGCACTGCTCATCAAACCACGCTGAGGCAGCGTCCCACATACCACAACTAGAAGAACCCACAACGAAGAATATACAACTATGTACCGGGGGTCTTTGGGGAGAAAAAGGAAAAAATAAAAAATCTTTAAGAAAAAAAAATTCACTCACTACATATGAATTGATTCATTAATATGCTAGTGTAGAAAAATAAGAAACATTGAGAAATGTGACTCTCCTATAGAATTAGGATAGTGTATTCTACTTGAGTTTAGAGCTTTTTTTTTTTAAAGATTTTATTTTTTCCTTTTTCTCCCCAAAGCCCCCCAGTACATAGTTGTATATTCTTCGTTGTGGGTCCTTCTAGTTGTGGCATGTGGGACGCTGCCTCAGCGTGGTTTGATGAGCAGTGTCATGTCCGCGCCCAGGATTCGAACCAACAAAACACTGGGCCGCCTGCAGCGGAGCGCTCGAACTTAACCGCTCGGCCACGGGGCCAGCCCCTTGAGTTTAGAGCTTTTACCATTCCAAAATATTTTAAACCATCACTTCAAAATAAAAAAGCTGCTTTTGACAAACTGCTTTGGGTATTCAAAGGGAGAGAGATTCATACAAGCAAGGTCCAGCTATGAAGATGATTTCCATACCCCAACAATTTTACATATATTACTAACATAAGTCTGCTTGAAACATACTAAATCACTTTGTATATTCTTTATAGCTTAATAGAAACCATCAAAATCACTAGTGTCAACACTTCCTTTAAAAACATTCATTCATGTATCAAAGAAAATATTTTTAAAACATATTATTTTGACATGTATTCTCAAACTGACAAGAACTCAGCAATTATAAGAGTTTACATTTTTTTAAAGTAATAAAGCTAGCAGAAAAGATGAAACTAGACTGATAGAATTTCATCGTCTAGTGGTTTTGAGAGTCAGAATCTTATCACTTCTAATAAAGTAATATTTTAAGAAAAGTAAATTATTTATTCATGGAAATTGGTCATTTTTATTTTGTTCTGAAAAATAACATGAGGTGAGATGCAAAATAATTATGTGTTAGTGCAGATATTTTCAAAACAATATAGTGCTAGTCATTGGAATTCATGGGGTAGTGTCTATTGCTCAGACTTTGCTCAATTTTCCCCTTAGCAATTCTTGAACCCAAGTATCCTAGAACTTTAATAAACTGTTAATATTATTTCAATATCTGTTGCTAAAATATTTAAAGGAAGTCTATTTTAGCAAAAACAGTGTTTGAAGAAAGATGGAACTTTTCCCAAATATGCAATTAAATTATTAATTTTTAAAAATTACTTTATATTTTCTTCTAAGATAGTTAACCTACAATTTGCACTTATATAGAAAACTATATGGCCCCGTAGCCTAGTGGTTAAGTTCAGCACGCTCTGCTTTGGCAGCCTGGGTTTGGTTCCCAGGTAAGGACTGACACCACTCATTGGCGGCCATACTGCGGTGGCAACCCACATACAAAATAGAGGAAGACTGGTATAGATGATAGCTCAGCAACAATCTTCCTTAAGCAAAAAGGACGACTGGCAACAGATGTTAGCTCAGGGCAACTCTTCTTCACCAAAAAAAGAAGAAGAAGAAGATTATGTTCCAGGAGCTTTGTAATGAGTATTATTTTGAAAAGCAATTAAATTTTAAAAACTAGACTTTTAAAAACTATATAGAAACTGTTTTCTGTATTATTATTTACAGGTGGCTTAAAGATGGTCTGCACAATTCTATTCAAGACAGAAACAAGTTTTCTATATTAAGAAATAGTATTTAGGGGCCGGCCCAGTGGCACAGAAGTTAAATTTACATGCTCCACTTCAGCAGCCCCAGGTTCACCAATTCAGATTCAGGGCACAGACCTACGCATCGCTTATCAAGCCATGCTGTGGCAGGCATCCCCCATATAAAGTAGAGGAAGATGGGCACAGATGCTACCTCAAGGCCCATCTTCCTCAGCAAAAAGAGGAGGCTTGGCAACAGATGTTAGCTCAGGGCTAATCTTCCTCAAAAAAAAAGAAAGAAAGAAACAGTATTTAATTTACTAAATATTTTTATAAACAATATACATAAATATTTATTTGGCCTCTGTTAACACTGTTCTAAATCATCAAAATATTTCTGTTTTTCTCTTATAACTAGGTTATTTAAACTCCTATAAAGTCAAAATATTAACAGCTAGTGCAAATGAATTAAGCTAATGAATTAAAAAAAGGTATGGAATTCAGAAAATTCATTACATAAAATGTTCACTTTCAGAGCAGATAATTATGCACACTGTTCAAGTAAAGAGAGTACAGACAGCAGCTTGTTGGTACGGAAACCCCCTCTTACAGTTGACTAAGGAATGGACTCTGTGCTTGTAAGAGGCACCGCTAACCCTTCAACCCTTCAGACATAAAGCAATGCTAATAGTAGGCCAGAAAACATATGAGTATGTTTTATATTATATATGCTGATAATCCTCTCTCTGTATGTGTTTATGTTAAATACAAAATGCAGAAAAGCAGCAAGCTATAACTACATCTATTACATATTTTTCTAATTAAAACGATTAAATTCTATATTTCAATTTTTAATTGGCCCCATTTTGATTTAGTAAGCATTTTTACTCCGATTGGTTTCAGTAATATTTTATGATTTTTCAAGACTGCATGCAAACAGTTCTGACTGTCCGGATTTATATTTCAATACATTGTATACTAAAGCAAGTTACAATCGTGCATTTTTTAAATTTTGCATTATTCTCAATTGTATAATGTTGAAAAGAAACTTATTTCAGGTTACTTTGATATTGCTTTTAAAATATTTTTTACCATATTTTTTCTCATTTTTTTCAAAATCATTTATTATGAAAAATAGACAAATAGTAAAATGTATAGCAAATGTTTTGATTTTGCCTCAGTTGGTATTAAAGCAGAAAATTCTCAATTTCTGCCCTTTTCTTCCCCTCCATTCTCTGATCGAGAAATGCATTATTAAAGGTTTGAAAGTAAGGGTAGAAGAGTCGTGTAAACGCCAGACTAGCTAATAACTTTGTACTAATGAGACCATGGACCAACTTGTTTTTTTCTTTTTTTAATAGCGCTTTGGGCTAAATTTTCGGTCAGCATGTGAGAATTAGCCATAGCAATCCCATTACCCTAATGAGTATTCTATGTGTAACTCCCCATGCATCAAACATAAGGCTTGCACAGATTATCTTTCAAATATCTAAATATATATGTACAAATATAATTCAAAATCCAAATTATTTATAAAACCTTAACAAAGTGATACACACAGATATTTATACAGCAATAATACACACACACACGTATACATCTCCACACTCCATCAGTCTTCTACATAGCTAAGAACTTGAGTTATAGTCATTAAAAGGATTATCCAAAATAAACGCCTGCATAGTAGTATCTTGGATGGTCTGAATGAGCTATATATTTAACTGAGCGTGTCAAATGTGAGGATTCCCATTCGTAAGACTATATGTATTACCTAAATGAAACTATTTGAAGCCTGAATACTGCATTCAATAATACAAGCCTGGGAAGGAAGCATTTTTTTTTCCTCCTGAAGTGAATGTGACACTTCTGAAAGAGTGACAGATTTGGAAGAAAAAGTATAGCCCTAAACTAAATTAAGTATTCACAGAACAAACACTGCAGCTGCAAGAGCAATTCCAATTTCCTATCACCAATGTTTCAATCCTATTTTTAAAAGAACTATTTCTAAGGTCAGAGGTTACTCCCATTTTCATGGCTATTCAGCCCCCTGGCTATTGTAGCTAACATGGGTGCCATTAAATAGTGACAATTGCGATAATGGATATATCTGCAAGAGCAGCAAGTCATTTTATAAATTAGGCTGCCAACCATTATAAAAATAGTGATTTTTCAATTCTATAAATTGTTTCTATAACATTTTATCTAAAACTGGCTTGCATGACTCATATTAAATCTATATTTTTTAAATAAAATATTAATTATGTGTTATATTTCAAAAGTTTCAAAGGGTACTGAAAATAAATTTAAAATGAAATTTATATCAAATAAGCCATGAGCAATGGCCCAACTGCTTGGACTTATAGTAATCCCAAACCATCTCTGATGTGTGTGTGTGTGTGTGTGTGTGTGTGTGTGTCTGTGAGTCTGTGCACACATATACCCATTTCAAAAACAGAAGGAAAAAGACTCTTCCCTTTGAACTTCCTCTGCGAATTACTGATAATAACCTAACTGGTATTACATATTATAAAGAAACTTAAATATATTCTGAAATAAATATGTAATATATAATTTATTCATAGGTAAAGAAACATTATTACCTCAAAATAGAAATATCAAAGATTCAAAAGTAAAATACTAAAGTTGGTAGTGTCGAAGAGAAGAAAGTATTATAACGTTAGAGGGAAAGAATTTCATAAAACATAAATCTAAATTTCTAAAAACGTAATTTTTGAATTGTTTGTACATGGAAAATAAGTTTTAAAATAATTTAAAGTCCTATTTTGTTTCACTACATCAGTGAAACATAAAATCAGTTTTGTATAACTCTGTGTCTGATAGAGGATATGATTCACAGAAAGAAAAGTAACATAAAAATACACATATAGTTTGTGTAATTCTGTCAGTTATGATAGACTATTGAAATATTTAAACTGATTCTGATTTTTTTGTGATTATCAGTAAATGTTCTAAAGTGGTAAGATAGCTTCATTTTGTGCTTCCAAAATATCAAAAGACATTTAAATAAGAATGTAAGGGAAACAACATTATTCACTAAATTGCTAGAAGACACAAATGACTTTTTTTTAAATTTCCAAAAAGAACTGTATCTCAAATTGGAAAAGAACTTAAAAAGGAAAAAAAAACTTTCAGAATTAAGACTTAAGGCTTTAAATAATCATCTGTGTAGAAATATTTTTTCTATTTAATATATAAGTAAATCAATAATTATTTTTCATTGTAGAAACTAATCTTCAATTTAATAATTTAATGACCTAAACTTACATAAGCATGCAAGGGTTTTTTTTAAATGGATAAAGGAAGACAAAACATGCCAAGAGGAAAGCTACTTTTCAAGTTTTAAGTAAACAATAATCTCTTGATAAGATGAAATATAATATTACAGATAATTGTTCAAATTCTACAGCATTTTAGAATGATTTAAAATAGTAGAGGGTAAACCTGTTTAATTGTAGTCATAGAGCAATTAAATATTTAAATATTCACAGAAAAACAATTTGGATCAGTTTTCTGGGTTTTGTAGGGTTTTTTCTTTCTGTCGTCAGTTGAGTTTAAAATGCAATATAAACAATATACAAATACATTGAGACCTTTGTGGTGTAAATCACAAGATAAGCTCCCATTTGAATTCCAGAATAATTAATGAAAGAGCAAGATCCATCTATTCATTTTAATTTTTTGAGAATTCTTATTTCCAAAGAGTTTTCTCAAACCAAATTTTTAATTTCATCCTTCTGCCTTCCAAAAAAACAAACAAAAAAACCCTCTGCGCACTTCATTATATGGTCCTTGCACAATTGCACCACCTAGTGTTTACTAGGCAATAATCCTACAAATTTAGTAAAGCTTTCTCAATATTTAAAACAAAACAAAAACCACCACGATTATGATCATGATACCAGCACACTACATCTACCTTCCATACTTTAACTTATTTTTGACTTATAAAAGTTTACTGGTTTGAGAACTAGTTTGAGTTTACTCTTCTCTCTACTCCTCGGGCTTCCTGAGGGCAACAGGGTAGGCTCCTGTTCCTGTTCTCCACCCAAAAGCATATTTTAAAGACTATTTAGCTGTGTGTAAGGAAGATATACTACTATAGTTTCCTCATTAAATAATTATTAGATTTTTTAAATTAATGTTCCTACTATAGTGTTGAGCAATAACTTCTTTAAATATGCATCCACGAATGATAAAATACCATAATTATATTAAATTTACAATATTAACCTGACATTTAATAATGTACATGATGATTAGAAGTCATCATTACCGTTCTACATGGTAATCAGGCATAAGTGATAAACCATTCGCATGAATTACTATAATCAACATTACCTTTACATAGTTAAAACCAGGCATTCCTAATGTAAGCTGGAGGGAGAGAAAGGGAAACCCAGGTAGAACAGAAAGGTACTCTAAGGCCCTACCAAAGACATTAGATGTATTATCTATGCTTGGGAGAGTCAATCCTATTCCTTTTCTAGCAGCAGGGGGCCATGGTCATAGATTATAGAATTCCCTGGCTGGTAAGTATACCAGTTCTCCTACTTGCCAACCTCCAGTGTTGAAAGCTGGGAGACAGCCAAAAACACTTTGGCTTAGAATTGTAGTTAGTATTAAAGAGTGTGTGTGTGTGTGTGTGTGTGTATGTGTGTCTAAAAGAGAGACAGACATGAAAATGGAAGGCTTCAATCCAAATTGAAAACTAGTTCAGGTTCTCCACTTAAACAGCAGAGGTATACAATCAGATATTCTTTGGATAATGTCTATTTCCCTTTACTCTCCAGCACTAGGCCTCTATCACCATGAATTTTCTTATCTTTTAAGTCTACCCTTTGATAATCTACCCTCTCTTTTGTCTTTGGACATTTCATTTTTCACCTTCCCCTTAGTTGGTAGTTATGATTTAGATAATTTATTTGTCTAAAGCTAAACATAGAAACAATCCAAGTGATATCCTTGGTGCCATGATACCAAGTAGAGCTCAGATCAATCTAGAAACATGCAAGGATTTATGGAACACACTGCATTCCCTAGAGGCTGAAAGTACACAAGAATATGATACCCCCATCACAAAAAACGGGACAACAGTCTGCAAAGTTTTACTCCACTGGATCCTCTAGTTGCTTCTGACATATTCATGAGATTACTATTACTCATCATGAGAACTGGGCTCTATGTTAATATGATGGGCTCAAATGCGAAAGTACTATGAAATGTGGCTATGGTTTGAAAACTTCTTATGACTTAAATAAAACTTACTAAAAACTTTCCCTTTGCTATACTGGTCCAGAGATCCCATGCTCCTAGAGGCCAACTCTGATAATAAAGTCTCTCAAGATTCTGAGAGCCATGGTTCTCAGGATACTAAGCCTAACCTAGAACCCCAAGGCACCATAACTACTAAAATGTTGTGGGGTACTATGTTCAGTGAAGCAGAAAGATGACAGAGGATGCTTGTGAGAGGTCTGGCCTGTAACTAGCTTAGCAAAAAGAAGAGATGAGGGCAACATTTGTTCCTGTTCCTCCTGCAGAAAAAGCTGACATAATGAAGCAAGGCATGATGAGCAAGAACCAGTAAAAGCAATAGAAAGCAAAAGCAAACTCCAAGAGTTAACATGCTGGAATTATCAGGCACAGATTATGAAATAACTATGCTTATTATATATAAAGAAATAAAAAATCAAGGTTGAAAATACTGCAGAGAAAATTAAAAATATTTTTTAAAAAGACAGATTTTAGAGAGAAGTAAATAAAACTCCTAGAAATTAAAAAAAAAAAAAACACCCTAATAATTAAAATTAGAAACTGAATGGAAAAAACTACAAGAGACTAAAGAGCTGAAAAACAAGAGAATTCATTTGAAAGTTAGTTTAAAATATAGAGAGTAGTTTAAGAAACTTAGAGTGCAAAGTGAGAACTTCCACGGTATGTCTGATTGTTGCTCAAGAACAAGAGGAGAGACTGGGGCAGAAGCAAAATTTGGAGAAGGGGCCGGCCTGGTGGAGGAATGATTAGGTTCATGCACTCTGCTTTGGCAGCCCAGGATTTGTTGGTTTGGATCCTGGGTGTGGACCTATACACTGCTAGTCAAGCCATGCTGTGGCAGCATCCCACATACAAAATAGAAGAAGATTGGCACAGATGTTAGCTCAGGGACAATCTTCCTCACACACACACACACACAAATTTGAAGAAATATTAAGAAATTTCCCAGACTGAGGAAAACCAATAATCTACAGATTCAAGAAGCTCAACAAATCCAAAGCAGGATTTAAGAAGAAAAAAATTCATACCTAGACACATCACTGTGAAAGTGCGGAAGGCCAAAGACAAAATCAAGATCTTAAAAGCACTTAGACAGATTGGCTTCAAAGAATCAACAGTTAGACTGACAGCTAACTTCAAAAGCTACAAGAGAAACCACATGCAGAAAGAAACTATGTGATCCCAGAAATTTATACCCAATAATAATATCTTTCAAGAATTAGGACAAAATATAGACATTTTCAGACAGACAGACAAAAGCCAAAAGAGTCTAGTACCAGTAAACTTTGAGTAAAGACAATTTTATGAATATACTTTAGGCAGAAGGAAAGTAATCTGAGAGGAGGATCTGACTCTGACATACAAAAATGAAAAAAAAAGTGAGAAACACAAGGATGAAACCCTGTATTAAACACATAACAATAATTTCTTCTTAAGTTTCAAAAAATATATAGAATTGAAATACAAATCAGCAATAACATGTAAGCGAGGAGGTAGGCAAAAGTGATTAAAACATTCTAAAGTCCACATATTGTCTGAGAAGAAAATAGAGGTATTAATTAGCCTTAGATCTTGAAAATAAGTGTAATGTGTTTAATTCTTAGGATAACCACTAAAAGAAGAGAAATGATACATAACTTCCAAACTAGTAGAAGGGGAAAATGGAATGACCAAAAAAAAAAAATCAATCCAACAACGAAATATCACTACACACCTATTAGAATGGTGAAGTTCCAAAACACTAACAAAACCAAATGTTAGCAAGGATGTGAAGCAACAAGAACTCTCATTCAGTGCTGGTGGGAATACAGCCACTTTGGAAGACAGTTTGGCAGTTTCTTACAAACAAAATAGACTCTTACCATATGATCCAGCAATCACACTCCTTGGTATTTACCCAAACAAAATGAAAACCCTTATCCACACAAAAACCTGCACATGGATGTTTATAGCAGCTTTATTCATAATTGCCACAAATTGGAAGCAACCAAGATGTCCTTCAGTAGATGAATGGATAAACTGTGATACATCCAGACAATGGAATATTATTCAGTGTTAAAAAGAAATGAGCTATCAAGCCATGGAGGAACCTCAGATGCATATTAACAAGTGAAAGAAGCCAATCTGAAAAGGCTACACATTGAATGATTCCAACTATATGACATTCTGGAAAAGGCAAAACTATGGTGACAGGAAAAAATAGCAGTGGTTGCTGAGGATTAAGGGCAGGGAGGGAGGAATAGGCAAAGCACAAAGGATTTTTAGAGCAATGAAGCTATTCTGTATGATACTATAACAGTGGATGTTTCATTATACATTTGTCAAAACTCATAGTATGTACAACACAAAAAGTGAATCCTAATGTAAACTGTGGACTTTGGGTGATGATGTGTCAATGTAGGTTCACCAATTGGAATCAATGTAACATTCTGGTCAGGGAGGCTTGTGCCTCTGGGGGTAACAGATACATGAGAAACTCTCTATACTTTCTGTTCAATTTTGCTGTGAACCTACTAGAGCAGTAAAACTGCTCTAAAAAATAGTCTATTTTTTAAAAATTCAACCAAATGCAAAAGAAGGCAAGAGAGGAGAGGAAAAGAAACATAAGATAGGAATGACAAATAAAAATCACAAAATAGGATGGTAACTATAAACCTGAAAATGTAAGTAATTACATCAAATGTAAATGGATTAAGTGCTCCAGCTAAAAGATAGAGATTGTCAGATTGGATTAAAAAATGAAAAGTAAACATGTGATATTTAAAAGAGATACATCTGAAATATAAGGATACAGAAAATTCAAAGTAAGAAAAAGGAAATGGGATTTATCATGAAACTACTAACTAAAAGATGCCTAGTGCAATTATATTAAGTCAATTAAAAAAAAAGACTTTAAGATAAAAAGCATTTTTAGAGATACAGGAGGTCAATTCATAATGATACAGGTTCAGTTCACCATGAAAAAATAATTTATGAGTTTGCATCCAACAACACAACCTCAAAATATATAAAATTAAAATTAACAGAACTACAAGGACAAGTAAATAAATCTACTGTTTCCTGATTGATCAGGAAAAAAAAAAATCAGAATAGAAAAGCTGAAGAATATAGACTCTTTTCAAACTCAATTTGGAAATTAAAAATCAAATAGGCCACAACAAGTTTTAACAAATATTAAAGGATTTAGATCATACAGAACACATTCTCTGACCAATTAAGCTAGAAATCAACAACAAAAATAGAATTAAAATAAATCTCCACGTGAGAAATCAAGAAACACAGTTCTAAATAACCATGAGTGAAAGAAAAACATCAACAGAAAAAATGTCAACTATTTTGAATTAAACAATAAAGAAAATACTATTTGCGCTAAGCATCCAACTAAAGAAGTTAAAAATAAAAAGGGCTGCAAAGTAGCATTATTCACAATAGGCAAGATACGGAAACAACCTAAGTGTCCATTGATAGATGAATGGATATAAAGAAAATGTGGTATGTACACATATATAGATAGATATAGATAGATATAATGGAATATTATTCACCCTTTAAAAAGAAGGAAATCCTGGGATTTGCAACAACATGGATGAAACTGGAGGACATTACACTAGGTGAAATAAGCCAGACACAGAAAGACAAGTATCATATGATCTCACTTATATGTGGAATCTAAAAACAAATATCAAATTAATAAAGAGAAAGTCGAACGGTGGTTACTGGAGACTAGGGAGGTGGGAAAAAAGGGAGATGATTATCAAAGGATACAAACTTTCACTTATCAGATGAAGAAGTTCTGGAGACCTAATGTACAGCATGGTGACTATAGTTAATAATAACATATTGTATACTTGTAATTTGCCAAAAGAGTAGATCTCAAGTGTTTTCACCACACACATACAAAAATAATAACTGTGGGAGGTGATGGATACATCAATTAGTTTGATTGTGGTTATCATTTCACAATGTATACATATATCAAAACATCACATTGTGCACCTTAAACATATACAATTTTTATTTCTCAAAAATAAATTAATGAAAAATTCTAAAAAGAGCTGCAAAGTAAATTCAAAATAATTAGAAGGAAATAAAAATAGAAATTAATAAATTTAGAAACAAAAATATCACAGAGAGAGTCAACAAAGTACTTTATACTTTAATGGAAAGTGGAGAAAATTATAAATCATTAGCATAAAAGATGTTTTAAAACTACACTCAAACAGGAATCGGACAGACAGACACAAGAACACCCTATAGTGCAGGCTACTTCTATCCAAATGATAAGGAAGGGAGATCTGAAATATATCTGTTAACGATGCAGTAAAGATGTGCTCCCTCAGTTCTTCCTCTTTCCTGTGCAATCTCCCACTGCTCCCCTCCATGCCAGACCTTTCTGCAGTACCCTCTGAATCTCAGTTCTGCCCTAACCATCTTCAAATGGATTCGCAAATGCTTTCTCTCCCTCTATGTCATCTGTAAAACTTGGTTCTGCCATATTTATACTGGCTTCTCCTATATCCCCATGTTTAGGTCCTTTCTCTCTTTACCTCACACCTCCCAACAGCATTTACTATGTTTAAGTGTCTCTCATCTTAAGAAGAAAAACAAAAAACCTTCCCCTACTCCCAATTCCCACCACTCTCTGTTTTTAAAAGCAACTCTTCAAAAAGTTTCCTCCACATCATTTCATACTCACTCTCAACTCCTGCACTCTGGCTTCCATCTCCACCCACTATGGGAAAATTGCTTTCTCTAAGGTCACCACTGATCTCCTTGTTCCTAAAGCTAATGGACCTTTCTCAGGTCTTATCTTACTTGAGGTCTCTCCTACTATCTGACACTGTTAACCATGCCCTCTTTCTGGAAAGATTCTCTTCCCCATACTCCCCAAACTAATTTATTTCCTACCCCCTGACCACTCTTCCTTAAGTGCCATTTTTTTCTGCTCATACCTAGTATTCCTCAGAATTGTCTTACGTCCTCTTTTCTTCTCACTTTATCTACTGTCCCTAGGTGATCTTATCTTCTTCCACAGCTTCAATTTCCATCTACAAAATTAAATCTCAAGCAAATACCCATAAGGAGGTATACTGTCTCCTCTCCATCTACTTCAACTCCAGAAATGAGAATTCCTGCATATAATGTTACTTACCAAGGACCAAAATTGAACTCATCTTCACCAAGCAAACCTATCCATCTTCCTGTGGTCCCATTTTAGTGAATGGTACTACCATTCACTTCATTGCTCAAGGAAGAAGCTTACATATAGTTGTTTACCCCTTCTCCATTGCTGCTCACATCCAATCAGTATCCACTAAATTCTACTTTATAAATGTCTTTCAAATTGACCTACATCTCTTCTCTAAAATACCAGCATTTATTCTAAGATTTCAAAAACCAAGACCCTAAAATTCATTATTTCTTACATACAACACAAACCTTTCCCACTTCCGTAAGAAACATCAGGTTAGCTTTAATTTATTTCTACATTCATCTCTATATACTTACTATGTTTAAGTGTCTCCCATATTAAAAAAGGAAAACAAAACAAGAAATCTTCCCTCTACTCTAAACTACTTCCTTCTACTCCCAATTGAATGAATTTATTCATTCACTCAATTCATTCATTTATTCAAGATTTCTTGAACATCTGATGTATTCCACCCATGGTGCTAGGTAATGAAAGATAGGCTTTCTGCCCTAAATAATTATTCAGATTGCTACACACACCTCTAATTTTTTAAAACATTTAGCATAGGAAAGATAAAGCCAATAGATCTCATTCCCTCAAAAGAGAGGGCTCCGAGATGTTGGATCAAGAACGTCTTTAATATACTGCAGGTCAAAGTACAAGTGACTACATGATAAAAGTAGTCCTAGATAAGAAGGAAAACAACTAAGGAGAATTCACAATACCCCAAGACTTCAATCCAAGTCCCTTTGGAATGTAAAGGCTTAAGCCATAGAATCAAACTTTTCAGGATAACATATGAAATCGGGATCTTTGGAGTATCCCTATGGCCAGCATCGGCAGGACTGTCACCTATGAACCCTCAAACCTTGGTCTGCCAGACATTTCATATTTTCCTCTGAGAAGTCTTTATTTTTTGTTATTTTTTATTTTTTTTTAATTGCAGTAACATTGGGTTATAACAATATATAGCTTTCAGATGTACATCATAATATATTTCAAATTCTGTGTAGATTACATCATTCCCCACCCAAAAACTAATTATAGTCCATCCCCTCACATGTGAGCCTAATCACCCCTTTTGCCCTCCCCCACACTTCCCCTATGGTAACCACCAATCCAATCTCCATTGCTATGTGTTTGTTTGTCACTGTTTTTATCTTCTACTTATGAGTGAGATCATACGGTATTTGACCTTCTCCGTCCGACTTTTTTCACTCAGCATAATACCCTCAAAGAGCATCCATATTGTCACAAATGGCTGGATTTCATCATTTCTTATGGCTGAGTAGTATTCCATTGTGTATATATACCACATCTTCTTTATCCATTCATCCCTTGATGGGCACCTAGGTTGCTTCCAAGTCTTGGCTATTGTGTATAATGCTGCAATGAACACAGGGGTGCATGTATCTTTATGCCTATGCATTTTCAAGTTCTTTGGATAAATACCCAGCAGTAAAATAGCTGGATCATATGGCAGATCTAGTCTTAATTTTTTGAGGATACTCCATACTACTTTCCATAGTGGCTGCACCAGTTTGCACTCCCACCAGCAGTGTACAAGGGTTCCCTTCTGTCCACATCCTCTCTAATACTTGTTGTTTCCTGTCTTGTTAATTATAGCCATTCCGACCAGAGTGAGGTGATATCTCACTGTAGTTTTGATTTTCATTTCCCTGATAGCTAATGATGTTGACCATCTTTTCATATGCCTGTTGGTCATCCGTATATCTTGTTCGGAGAAATCTCTGTTCAGATCTTTTGCCCATTTTTTAATTGGGTTGTTGGCCTTTTTGTTGAGATGTATGAGTTCTTTGTATATTTTGGATATTAACCCCTTATCTGATATATGGTTTGCAAATATCTTCTCCCACTTGTTAGGTTGTCTTTTTGTTTTGTTGATTTTTTATTTTGATGTAGTCCCATTTGTTCATTTTTTCTTTTGTTTCCCTTGCCTGGTCAGACATGGTACTTGAAAATATGCTGGTAAGACTGATGTCAAAGAGCTTACTGCCTATGTTTTCTTCTAGCAGTTTCATGGTTTCAGGTCTTATATTCAAGTCTTTAATCCACTTTGAGTTGATTTTTGTGCATGGCGTAAGGTAATGGTCTACTTTCATTCTTTTGCATGTGGCTGTCCAGTTTTCCCAATAGTATTTATTGAAGAAACTCTCCTTTCTCCATTGTATGCTCTTGGCTCCCTTGTCGAATATTAGTTGTCCATAAATGTGTGGGTTTATTTCTGGGCTCTCAATTCTGGTCCATTGATCTGTATGTCTATTTTTATGCCAGTACCATGCTGTTTTGGTTACTATGGCTTTGTAGTATATTTTGAAATCAGGGAGTGTGATACCTCCAGCTTTGTTCTTGTTTCTCAGGAATCCTTTGGCTACTCAGAGTCTTTTGCTGTTCCATATAAATTTTAGGATTCTTTGTTCTATTTCTGTTAAAAATGTTGTTGGAACTTTGATAGGGATTGCATTGAATCATTTTAACAATGTTAATTCTTCCAATCCAAGAGTACGGAATATCTTTCCATTTCTTTGTCTTCTTTGATTTCTTTCAACAATGTTTTATAGTTTTTGGTATACAGATCTTTCACCTCTTTGGTTAAGTTTATTCCTAGGTATTTTACTCTTTTTGTTACAATTGTAAATGGGATTGTATTCTTAATTTCTATTTCTGCTATTTCATTGTTAGTGTATAGAAACGCAACGGATTTTTGTATGTTGATCTTGTATCCCATGACTTGACTGCATTCATTTATTGTTTCTAAAAGTTTTTTAGTGGATTCTTTAGGGTTTTCTATATATAAAATCATGTCTTCTGCAAAGAGTGACAGTTTTACTTCTTATTTTCCAATATGGATCCCTTTTATTTCTTTTTCTTGCCTGATTGCTCTAGCTAGGACTTCCAATACTATGTTAAATAAGAGTGGTGACAGTGGGCATCCTTGTCTGGTTCCTCCTCTTAGATAGCTTTCAGTTTTTCTCCACTGAGAATGATATTTGCATGGGTTTGTCATATATGGCCTTTATTATGTTGAGGTATTTTCCTTCTATACCCATTTTATTTAGAGTTTTTATCATAAATGGATGCTGTATCTTGTCAAATGCTTTCTCTGCATCTATTGAGATGATCATGTGATTTTTATTCTTCATTTTGTTAATGTGGTGTATCATGATAGATTTGCGGATGTTGAACCATCCCTGCATCCCTGGAATGAAACCCACTTGATCATGATGTATGAACTTTTTTATGTATTGTTGTATTCCATTTGCTAGTATTTTGTTGAGGATTTTTGCATCGATGTTCATCAGTGAGATTGGCCTGTGATTTTCTTTTTTTTGTGTTGTGCTTGTCTGGTTTTGGTATCAGAATAATGTTGGCTTCGTAGAATGAGTTAGGAAGCCTCCCCTCCTCTTCAATTTTTTGGAAGAGTTTGAGAAGGATAGGTATTAAGTCTTCTTTGAATGTTTGGTAGAATTCACTAGGGAAGCCATCTGGTCCTGGACTTTTACTTTTTGGGAGGTTTTTTTATTGCTATTTCAGTCTCCTTACTGGTGATTGGTATATTCAAATTCCCTACTTCTTCTTGGTCTAGTTTTGGAAGGTTGTATGTTTCTAAGAATTTATCCATTTCTTCTAGATTATCCAATTTGTTGGCATATAGCTTTTCATAGTATTGAGAAGTCTTTAGACTTCAGAAATAGCTAGTCCTGAAGGTTATGATTTCATATTCCAATTGTCTTCCATTTCAGAAGAATGCTGTTCAAATAAAGACCTATTTACCTCAACCAGCAAGCCCAAGCAATCAAGTGAGATATAGGAAAAGCACCCATAAAAAAAGCATGCTATGGTGGCATGCCTCATAAATTACTTAGGGTGCAATTGAGCCACCAAGCCTTCCACAAGGAGTTGTAATGAGAGTGAATCTCAACTGAAGAGGTAGAGAGTGATTCAGATTCACCTAAGGGGCTTTGTCACACTATACCCTAAAGATTATGGTATGAAATATGCATTTACCCTCTGACCCAGGAATCTTTCTTCTAAGAATGTCAAAAATAGAAAGAGACATATGCCCAGTGCACTTTATTGCAGCACTTTTCATAATAGCAAAATAATAGAAACAACCCACATGTCCATCAATAGGGAACTAGTTGAATAAACCATGGTACATCCACACAATGCAGTTCTATGGAGCTATAAAAAAGAACGGTCAGTATCTCTATATACTCTTATGGTGTGATCGCCAGGATAGAATGATTAGTGAAAAAAGCACAGAGTGTACATAGTATGCTGCTTTTTATCTAAGAAAGAGATATACACACACACGACTGCTTATTCTTTTAAGGGAAGAATAAATCAGAAAGTAATAAAAATGGTTACCGAGAGAGACACATCAAACTGGAGTGCAAAACAATGAAAGCTAGATTTCCCTAAATGTATCTTGTTTTATAGATTTGATTTGGGAACAATGTAATAGTTTACTAAATTATATAATGAAATTAAATAAAAATGAAGGGGAAAAAGCCATCCCCAAAACCAAAAGCAAAATGATATTCAACTATACTAAGAATTACTTCCAGTGACTTTAAAACAGAGCAATTTGCTATTCATCCCTAATGGAATATCCTAAGGGAGGGAAAGAGGAGAAAGCCAAGAAATGACTGTTTTGGTAATCATATTGCTAGTAATATTATTATTCTAAAACCATATCTGCTTTAGTTTAAGTTAAAAATTATGTTGATATCATTTAGAACCAAAATTTTTAATATAAGAGATACAATAAATAAAATCAAAGTAAAAACACCCTGTATTACTGCATCTAAATAAAAAATATCACTATGAACTCAGGATGTACTTTCTCCTTTAAAAAAATACATTTTTTCTATCTCTGTCTACTAAGAAGGCATAGAAATAATAACCAATCCATTAATGGGCACACCTAGTGCCCAAGCTGTAGCTTCTACGTACATTTCAGAAAGAACCAGGGCTCCCTGGAGAAAAGGCTAGTTCCAGGTCTGGAACAGGAAATGTACAAGATGAGCCTCAAACATCTTGTCATACTAGAAATTCAAGGAAGCTCTAAAAGGCTACTGGAAATATGTCAAAAGGACTCAGGAGCCAACTTGAAAGGACTAATACTTTGAAAAACAGTTGGATTGGGCATTATCTCCTAACACTTAACATTCATATACCATATGGCCCAGCATTTCTACTTATAGGTATGCATTCCCCAAAACACGTACAAAAGAAAGACATATAGGAATGTATGTGTCTTCAGAATACCAAAACCCTGCAAACAATGCAAATATTCATCAACAGAGTAAATAAATAAACCATGGAATATTCAAACAGTATACTACATAGCAGTTAAACCAAATGAACTATGGTGACACACAACAATATGGATGAACCTTAACAACATAATATTAAGATGTGAGTTGTTGCCAAAGTCACTGCTTTTTTCCCCCAACAATGAGTTTACAGATGCAGATTACTTTTCAAAAACAATGAATAGCTAAAAGAGAAAAAAGAAGTTTCTCATACTAGAAGCTTCGGATATTTAAAAAATCTGACTGGTCAAAAATATAAGTACTATAATGGCAAGAATTGTTAGCCACACTTATCTTAGATAACATTAAAGCAATTAAGACCCAAAATATATTAAAAGCAAAATGCTGACATTATGTTTTGGTTCCCTAATACCAAATACACACATGTGAATTATTTGTTCAAATAAAAGGCATCCATCTGAAAAGCATGAAATTTTTAATAATCTTCTAGATTTCTAGTTGCCCTTTATAAAAGATATCATTTTATAAGGATATAGCCTATCCTTTATAAAAGATCAATTTTCTCTATCTGTTCTCTTTTATGCTGTTTTTTCCAGTTATCCCCAGAGAAAGAAATATATGTACTCCAATTCATTTTAAAAAGCATTTTAGAGACATCAACATCATGGCAGCATGAGAGGATCCCTTTGTCTCTCCTCTTCAATCTACAGTGGATAAAACATCCGTAACCCAACAAAGGCTACACTGCCCAACACTCCAGGACTCCAGAGAGATCCATACATTGGTATATACAAAGGTGGGTGGACTGGAGCACATAGAGGAGGCTAAATGGGAGAACAGGAGAGGTGGTGTCCAGGACCCTGGCTGGCCCCTGGCTGCAGTGGCTGAGCCAGCCACCTCCAGCTCCAGAGAACGTTGTGGGCAGCAGTGGAGCCATATGAGTGACTCAAGCCATCCAGTTATGGCAGCACCTGCAGCCATGGGGAGCAGAGCAGCAGTGGAAGTGAGGCCCCATGATCCCAGGCTACCAGCCACAGCTATGAGCCAGGTAGTAACAGCAGAGGCACATACAGAACTCCAACATCCCAACTGCAGTGGCACCTGCAACCACAAGGCAACAGGCAACAGCAGAGGCAGTGCCCCGCAAATCTGGCTTTGTCCCCACCCTCACTCTCCCCTCCTACCACAGCAACAGAACTTCTGACTCAGATGATCATGGATGTGGTGGAGGTGTCAGTTGTCTGGTGGCAGAGCCTGCAACCCCAGTGACCCAGCAACAGGAAGACATCAGTGATACCCAGAGGCACAGGTGGCAACAGTGACAAGACTGCTGACACCCCAAATAGAGATAGTAGAGGGGGGAAAGTGCAGATCCTCAAATATAGCCAGAAACAGCTCAGGTAAGAGAAATCAAAAACTAGTACTATAGCGCCACCTACTGAAAAACAAAAGAAAGGCCTCTAATCACCAACCTGTTGAAAAGTTCAAATCAAAACAAAGCTATTACTAAATAAGAAAAGTGTTTCCTATGACAAATGTGCCAGCGGAGGAATAACTGAGCAAGCATCACAAAAAGCCATGGTAAAACTGCATCACAAAAATAAAATAATTCTCCAGAAACCAAACATAAAGTCATGGAAGATTGTGATCTAACTGATAAAGAATTCAAAATAGCTGTCATGAAGAAACTCAGTGAGCTACAAGAAGACTCAGAAAGGCAGTTCAGTCAGCTCAGGAATAAAATCAATGAACAGAAGGAATACTTTACCAAAGAGACTGAAACTCTAAAAAAAGAACCAAAGAGAAGTTTCAGAGTTGATGAACTCAATAAACTAGGTGAAAACTGCATCAGAAAGTACTGGAAGCAAAATAGACCATATGGCAGAGAGAATTAGCAAGCTCGAAAATAGAAACCTAGAAATGATGCAGGTATGAGACAAAACTAAGTTTTTTTTTTAAATGTAGAAATTCTACAAGAAATATCTGACTCCATTAGAAAGGGCAACACAAGGATAATGGGTATCCCATAAGACGAAGAGAGAGAGAAAGAAGCAGAGAGCTTATCTAAAGAAACAATAGCTGAGAACTTCCCAAACTTGAGGAACTGGATATACAAATCCACGAAGTTAATAGAATATTTAATTATCTCAACACAAAAAGACCTTCTCCTAGATACATAATAATAAAACTGTCAAAAGTCAATGACAAAGAAAGAATATTAAAGACAGCTAGGAGAAAAAAAATAACCTACAAGGGAACCCCTATTAGGCTATCGGCAGATTTCTCAGCAGAAACACTACTGGCCTGGAGAGACTGGGACATATATTCAAAATGTTGGAAGATAAAAACTGTCAGCCAAGAATACTTTATTCAGCAAAGTTACCCTTCAGATGTAAAGGAGAAATAAAGGCTTTCCCAGACAAACAAATGCTGAGGGAGCTCATTGCCACCACACCTGCCATACAGGAAATGTTTAAAGGAACTCTCCTAGCTGAAACCAAAAGGCAAAGGTATAAAAGCTTGGAGCAAGGTAATAGACAGAATCAGAAAACTGAAACTCTATATTGGAACAGGTTACTAAACACTTAATTAAAACATAAAGGTTAAAGAGGATGGAAGCATTAAAAATAACCATAACCACTTCAAATTGGTAATGAACTCACAGTACAAAAAGGGCTAATTTGTGACAACAAAAACACAGAAGGGGAAGAGGAAAAGGACGGAATCTGCATAGGCAAACAAAGGTAAGACACTATTAGCAGAAAAAGAACTATCTTATCTATGAGACCTCTTGTATAGACCTTATGGTAACTACAAAACGAAAATTAAGAGCAGAGTGACAAAATATTTCAAAAAAAAAAAAGAAGTAACAGAGAAACATCACAGACAACCACCAAACTGAAATGGCAGGCAGAAACACAAGGAAAATAAACAATGGAAATATAGAGAAACCAGAAAACAAAAGATAAAATGACAGTATTAAGTCCTCATGTGTCAATAATCACCTTAAATGTAAATAGGCTAAATTCACCAATCAAAAGATACAGAGTGGCTGGATGGATTAAAAAACAAGACCCAACAACATACTGCCTCCAAGAGACCCATCTCAGCTCTAAAGACAAACGTAGGCTCAGAGTGAAGGAATGGAATATGATACTCCAAGCAAAGGACAACCAAAAGAAACCAAGTGTAGCTATACTTATATCAGACAAAACAGACTTCAACCCAAAAAAAGACAACAAGAGACAAAAATGGATATTATATACTGATAAAGGGGACAATCCAACAAGAAGACATAACATTTATTAACATATATGTACCTAACATAGGAGCACCAAAGTACATAAAGCAACTATTAACAAACCTAAAGGGAGAAATTGACAGCAACACAATAATAGCAGAGGACTTTAACACCCAATTATGCCAATGCATGGATCATCCGGACTGAAAGTCAACAAGGAAATACTGGCCTTAAAGGAAACATGAGACCAGATGGACTTAACAGATATATAGAGAACATGCCATCCAAAAGCAGCAGAATACACATTCTTCTCAAGTGCACATGAAATGTTCTCAAGAATAGATCATATGTTGGGAAACAAAACAAGTCTCAATAAATTTAAGATGAATGAAATCATATCAAGTATATTTTCCAACCACAGTGGTATGAAACTAGAAATCAATTACAAAAAGAAAGCTGGAAAAGTCACAAATATGTGGAGACCAAACAACATGCTACTGAACAAGCTTTGGATCAATTAAGAAATCAAAGGAGAAATCAAAAGTTACCTGGAGACAAATGAAAATGAAAACACAGCATACCAAAATCTATGGGACGCAGCAAAAGCGGTATGAAGAGGGAAATTTGTAGCAATATAGGCCTACCTCAACAAACAACAAAAATCTCAAACAATCTTATATTACACCTAAAGGAACTAGAAAAAAGAGGAACAAATGAAGCCCCAAATCAGTAGAAGGAAAGAAATAAAAATCAGAGTGGAAATAAATGAAATAGAGACTAAAAAGACAACAGAAAGGATCAATGAAACTAAGAGCTAGTTCTTTAAAAACATAAACAAAATTGACAAAGCTTTAGGTAGACTCACTAAGAAAAAAAGAGATAAGGTTCAAATAAAATTAGAAACAAAAAAGGAGAAATTACAATGGATACCACAGAAAGACAAAGGATTATAAGAGAATACCATGAAAAGATATATGCCAACAAATTGGATAACCTAGAATAAATGGATAAATTCTTAGAATCATACTCAAAAAGAAACAGAGAATCTGAATAAATTGATCACTATTAAGGAGATTTAAACAGTAATCAAAAACCTCCCAAAAAACAAAAATCCAGGACCAGATGGCTTCCCTGGTGAATTCTACCAAACATTCAAAGAAGATTTAATACCTATCCTTCTCAAACTCTTCCAAAAAACTGGAGGAGAGAATACTTCCAACCTCATTTTACAAGGCCAACATTACCCTGATACCAAAAACAGACAAAGATAACACAAAGAAAGAAAATTACAGGTCAATATTGCTGATGAACATAGAGGCAAAAATCCTCAACAAAATATCAGCAAAGTGAATACAGCAATACATTAAAAGGATCATACACCATGATCAACTGGGATTTATTCCAGGGATGCAGGGATGGTTCAACATCCGCAAATCAATCAGCATAATACAACACATTAACGAAATGAAAAATAAAAATCACATGATCATCTCAATAGATGCAGAGAAGGCATTTGACAAGATTCAGCATCCATTTATAATAAAAATTCTGAATAAAATGGGTATAGAAGGAAAATACCTCAACATAATAAAGGTCACATACGACAAACCCACAGCCAACATCATATTCAATGGTGAAAAACTGAAAGGCATCCCTCTGAGAACAGGAACAAGACAAAGATGCCCACCCTTGCCACTCTTATTCAACATAGTATTGGAAGTTCTAGCCACAGCAACAAGGCAAGAAAAAGAAATAAAAGGTATCCAAATTGGAAAGGAAGAAATAAAACTGTCAGTATTTGCAAATGGCATAATTTTATATATAGAAAACCCTAAAGAATCCACCCAAAAACTATTAGAAATAATGAATGAATAAAGTAAAGTTGCAGGGTACAAAATCAACATAGAAAAATCAGTTGCGTTTCTATATACTACAATGAACTAGTAGAAAGAGAAATCAAGAATATAACCCATTTACAACTACAAAAGCTACAAAGCAAAGGAAACCATCAACAAAATGAAAAGACAACCTACTGACTGGGAGATATTTGCAAATCATGTATCTGATAAGGGGTTAATATCCAAAATACACTGCTGGTGGGAAAATAAATTGGTGTAGTCACTGTGGAAAACAGTATGAAGATTGCTCAAAAAATTAAGAATAGAGCTACCATATAATCCAGCTATTCCACTCCTTGGTATTTATCTGAAGAACATGAAAACAGTAATTTGAAAAGATATATGCACCCCAATGCTCATGGCAGCATCACTTACAACAGCCAAGACCTGGAAACAACCTAAGTGCCCACTGACAGAAAAATGGATAAAGAAGATATGATACACTTTGGAATACTACTCAGCCATAAAAAAGATAAAATCTTGCCATTTGCAACAACATGGACGGACCTTGAGGGTATTACGTCAGACAAAGAAAGACAAATACAATATGATTTCACTCATATGTGGAAGATAAAACACACACACACATAAGTACAGAGAAGAGACTGGTGGTTACCAGAGCAGAAGGGGGGTGGGAGGGGGGCAAAAGAGGTAAAGGGGGACATTTGTATGGTGACGGATGGCAACTAGATTTTTGGTGGTGAACACCATGCAGTCTATACAGAAGCCAAAATACAATGATGTACACCTAAAATTTACATAATCTTGTAAACCAATGTTACCTCAATAAAATCATTTTAATTTTAAATAGATTCCAGGAAGCATATAAAATGCCAATTTTAAAAGACTTATATCTATATTAAGTAACAAGTACTTAAAGAATAACTGTGTACATTAATAAGTAATTACATTTAAAAAAACAGCTAGACGTCAGGAAGATTGTGAGGTTTAAATATAGTATCTCCTCTTTTGGAATTTATAAATTAGTTGAGAAGACACAGGGTTCAGATGCAATAAATAAAACAAAAATGCAGAAGAATTTTTAATAGGAAATGTATGATTAAATGTCAAAGAAAAGGCATTAACAAACAAGCTTAGGATTACTTAGTACACAGAAATCACCACGGACCAAGAGTGATTAGAAACAATCTCCTGGAAGAAATGGAACCCACAACATGTTTTGTCAGATGAGCAGCAAAATTCAGAAAAGAATAGAGGTGAGAGAATCACGTGTAATTAGAACCAAAGATTTTTTTTCAGGGTAAAATAAATATAAGTGTATCTGAAGATGATTTCTACAGGCAGTAACGTTAAGAAAAGTTAGAAAGATAGGTTACCACTAAACTATAAAAGACCATGAATGCCAAACTAAGGGTGTAAAATGAAATTTAACCTGTCTAGGCCTAATGGCACTGAACAGAAAGCATCCAATACTTTCACTGACACTTGGGGGAAGCAATGAATATTTTAAAAGGTTTCCGTTCCCCTACACACCACCACAAGAGGGGAGGGAGGGGAAAAAATGGATATAAAAATAAGCTTGATTTAACTTTACCAGCTGTTCCCAAGTAACAATAAAATCACAAATGAATAATGTGAACTCTTCAACTGTTAAATTCTACTTATGAAATATGACACTACTTTTCTTTTGTTCTCTTTAAAGACTAAGTATTTATTTCAAGGTTGTGGGAAGTATTTGCCCCACTTCTTGGTACATGTCAGAGCCAGTTATTTTTGCAGCTTTGAAGTTGCTTCAAGGTCTGTCATTTGGTTAGGTCAGGGGATGAATGCCTGGGGTGTTTTGTCCTCCAGGATGCTTTTTCTCTCTAATGCATCTCTGTTTAGAAATGATTTATGCACTTCAGAGTACAGGGCATTTTTTTTTTAAGATTAAAAAAATCAAAAGTCCCACGTCAACTTTGTTATATTTAAGGCATAATTTTCCATTCATCTATTTTCTATAAATATTCAAACTCACCTTTACATCTATCTGATAATTTTTAAAACTTTTTTCTTGGTAAATAGAGCATTCTATGTGAATTGGGTTATAGGGATACTCAACTTTAGAAGAAAAGAGGACATTTAAAAAAAAAACTGCACTGTGAAATAAAACAAAAAGTTGCAAGAACAGTACAAAGAACTCCTATACACCCTTGATCCAGCTTCCCCAATTAACACGCTACCTCATTAAACTTACATTCTCTCATACAAACACATAAATTTTTTCAGAATCTTTTGAAATTAAGTTGCAGACATGATGTCCCATTACCCTTTAATACTTCAACGTATAGTTCCTAAAACCAAAGACACTGTCATACATAACCAGAGTATAATCACCAAAATCAACAAATTAATATCAACATGATTTTACCATTTAAACCAGAGAACCAATTCAAATTTCACTAATTCTTCTAATAACATCCAGGATCCAATCCAGGACCATGTTTCGTATTTCACCTTCACATCTCTTTGGTCCCCTTACATTTGGGGGACTTCCTCAGTCTTTCCTTCTCTGTCATGACCTTGACATTTCTGAAGCATAAATGCTACTTTATAAAATGTTCCTCAATTTGAATTTTTCCCATGTTTCCTTGTAATGAGACATGACATGTATTTTTAGTAAGAATACTACAGAATTGCTGCTGTATCTTCTAGATTCTTTACATCAGGAGGCACAAAATATTGACGTGTCCCATTATTAGGATTGGTAACTTCTATCACTTGGTTAAGATGGTACTTGCCATAATTTCCATCAGTAAACTATTTTATACTTATTAAAAAGTAATTAATAAGTATTTTGTGGGGAAATATTTTGAAATAATGCAAATATCCTGCTTCTCATCAAACTTTTATTCACTAGTTATAGCATCCATTGATGATTTTGCCTAAGTCAATTATTACTATGAGGGTTGCCAAAGCTGATTTTATTTTTCTTATTGTGGTCATAATACCTTATAACATAGTGAGATTTCAGTTGTACATTATAGTTTGTCATACACCATTATAAGTATGCCCCTGCACCCCTTGTGCCTACCCTCCACCCCTCTTCCCCCAGTAACCACTAATTTATTCTCTATGTTGGTAAGTTTGTTTATATTCCACATATGAGTGAAATCATATGGTGTTTGTCTTTCTCTGTCTGGCTTATTTCACTTAACATGATGCTCTCAAGGTCTATCCATGTGGTTGCGAATGAGACGATTTCAGCTTTTTTTATGGCTGAGTAGCATTCCATTGTATGTGTGTGTGTGTATATATACACACACACCATATCTTCTTTATCCAATCATCAGTCTGTGGGCACTTGGGTTGCTTCCAGGTCTTGGCTATTGTGAATAATACTGCAATGAACATAGGGGTGCATAAGTCTCTTTGAACTGTTGATTTCAAATTCTTTGGGTAAATACCCAGTAGTGAGATAGCTGGGTCATATGGTATTTCTATTTTTAATTTTTTTGAGAAATCTCCATACTGTTTTCCACAGTGGCTGCACCAGTTTGCATTCCCAGCAGCAGTGCATGAGGGTTCCCTTTTCTCCACAACCTTTCCAACATTTGTTGTTTTTTGTCTTGGTGATTATAGGCATTCTAACGGGTATAAGACGATATCTAAGTATAGTTTTCATTTGCATTTCCCTGATGACTAGTGATGTTGAGCATCTTTTCATGTGCCTATTAGCCATCTGTATATCTACTTTGGGAAATGTCTGCCCATTTTTGTTTGTTTTTTTGTAGTTCATTTGCGTGAGTTCTTTATATATTATGGAGTTTAACCCCTTATCAGATATATGATTTGCAAATATTTTCTCCCCATTGGTGGGTTGCTTTTTCATTTTGATCTTGGTTTCCTTGGCCATCTGGAACTCTTTTAGTCTGATGAAGTCACACTTGTTTATTTTTTCTTTTGTTTCCCTTGTCTGAGTAGACATGGTATTCAAAAAGATCCTTTTAAGTTTGATGTCAAAGAGCATACTGCCTATATTCTCTTCCAGAAGTTTTATCGTTTCAGGTCTTATCTTCAAGTTTTTGGTCCATTTTGAGTCTATTTTTGTGCATGGGGAAAGATAATGGTCTACTGTCATTCTTTTGCATGTGGCTGTCCAGTTTTTCCAGCACCATTTATTGAAGAGGTTTTCCTTTCTCCAATGTATATTCTTGGCTCCTTTGTCAAAGATTAGCTGTTCATAGATATGTGGTTTTATTTCTGGGCTTTTGATTCTGTTCCATTGATCTGTGTGTCTGCTCTCGTACCAGTACCATGCTGTTTTGATTACTATAGCTTTGTAATATATTTTGAAGTCAGGGATTGCAATGCCACAGCTTTGTTCTTGTTTTTCAGGATAGCATTGGCTATTCAGGGTCTTTTGTTGCCCCATATGAATTTTAAGATCCTTTGTTCTATTTCGGTGAAGAATG
Source organism: Equus caballus (assembly GCF_041296265.1). Taxonomy (NCBI): domain Eukaryota; kingdom Metazoa; phylum Chordata; class Mammalia; order Perissodactyla; family Equidae; genus Equus; species Equus caballus. Next base: position 53,732,995 of record NC_091698.1, on the reverse strand, counting down.
TCATTGGGATTCTGATTGAGATTGCAGTGAATCTGTAGATTGCTTTAGGTAGAATGGACATTTTAACTATGTTTATTCTTCCAATCCATGTGCATGGAATATCTTTCCATTTCTTTATGTCATTATCGATTTCTTTCAGTAATGTCTTACAGTTTTCTTCGTACAGGTCTTTCACTCCCTTGGTTAAATTTATTCCTAGATATTTTATTCTTTTTGTTAGGATTGTAAATGGGATTGTGTTCTTGAGTTCTTGTTCTGTTAGTTCATTATTTGAGGATAGAAATGCTACTGATTTTTGTAAGTTGACTTTGTACCCTGCAACTTTGCAGTAGTTGTTGATTATTTCTAATAGTTTTCTGACAGATTCTTAGGGTTTTCTATATACAAAATCGTGTCATCTGCAAACAGTGAGAGTTTCACTTCTTCATTGCCTATTTGGATTCCTTTTCTTTTTCTTGCCTAACTGCTCTGGCCAAAACCTCCAGTACTATGTTGAATAAGAGTGGTGAGAGTGGGCACCCTTGTCTTGTTCCTGTTCTCAGAGGGATGGCTTTCAGCTTTTCCCCACTGAGTATGATGTTAGCTGTGAGTTTGTCATATATGGCCTTTATCATGTTGAGGTACTTTCCTTCTATACCCATTTTATGGAGAGTTTTTATCATGAATGGATGTTGGATCTTGTCAAATGCTTTCTCTGCATCTATGGAGATTACCATGTGGTTTTTGTTCCTCATTTTGTTAATGTGGTGTACCACATTGATTGATTTGCAGATGTTGAACCATCCCTGTGTCCCTGGTATGAATCCCACTTGATCATGGTGTATGATCTTTTTAACGTATTGCTGTATTTGGTTTGCCAATATTTTGTTCAGGATTTTTGCATCTATCTTCATCAGCGATAATTGGCCTATAATTTTCCTTCTTTGTGTTGTCCTTACCTGGCTTTGGTATCAGGCTGATGTTGGCCTCAAAGAATGTGTTAGGAACAGTTTCATCTTCCCCAATTTTTTGAAATAGTTTGACAAGAATAGGAAATAAATCTTCTTTGAATGTTTGGTAGAATTCTCCTGAGAAGCTGCCCAGTCCTGGACTTTTATTTTGGGGGAGGTTTTTGATAACTGTTTCAATCTCTTTACTTCTGATTGATCTATTCAGAGTCTCTATTTCTTCTTGATTCAGTTTTGGGAGGTTGTAAGAGTCTCAGAATTTATCCATTTCTTCTAGATTGTCCAGTTTATTGGTATATAGTTTTTCATAATATTCTCTTATAATCTTTTGTATTTCTGTGGTATCCATTATAACTTCTCCTCTTTCATTTCTAATTTTATTTGAGCCTTCTTTTTTCTTAGTGAGTCTGGCTAAGGGTTTGTCAATTTTATCTTCTCAAAGAACTAGCTCCTTGTTTCATTGATCATTTTTACAGTCTTTTTTGTTTCAATTTCATTTATCTCTGCTCTAATTTTTTATTATTTTCCTCCTTGTACTGAGTTTGGGCTTCCTTTGTTCTTTTTCTAATTCTGTTAGGTGTAGTTTAAGACTCTTTATTTGAGCTTTTTCTTGTTTGTTAATGTGGGCCTGTGTTGCTATAAATCGCCCACTTAGGACTGCTTTTGCTGCATCCCATATGAGTTGCTATGATGTGTTTTTGTTCTCATTTGTCTCCAAATATTTTTTGATTTCTCCTTTTATTTCTTCGATGACCCATGGGTTGTTCAGTAGCATGTTGTTTAGTCTCCACATTTGTGTTCCTTTCCTTGCTTTTTTCTTGTAGTTGATTTCTAGTTTCATCGCATTATGGTCGGAGAAGGCAGTTGATATGATTTCAATCTTCTTAAATTTATTGAGGTTTACCTTGTTTCCCAATATATGGTCTATCCTTGAGAATGTTCCATGCACACTTGAGAAGAATATATACTCTGCTGATTTTGGATGGAGTACTCTATATATATCTATTAAGTTCATCAGGTCTAGTTTTTTATTTAATTCCACTACCTCCTTGTTGATTTTTTGTCTGGATGATCTATCCACTGAAGTTAGAGGGGTGTTGAGGTTCCCTACTATTATTGTGTTGTTGGTAATATCTCCTTTTAGGTTTGTTAATAGTTGCTTTATGTACCTTGGTGCTCCTATGTTAGGTGCATATATGAGTATTATGTTTTCTTGGTGGAGAGTCCCTTTTATCATATATACTGCCCCTCTATGTCTCTCTTTACCTGTTTTATCTTGAAGTATACTTTGTCTGATATAAGTATGGCAACATCTGCTTTCTCTTGTTTGCCATTAGCTTGGAGTATTGTCTTCCATCCCTTCACTCTGAGCCTATGTTTGTGTTTAGAGCTGAGATGTGTTTCCTGGAGGCAGCATATTGCTGGGTCTTGTTCAAAGCTTATTTTCTAACTCCAACATTTATCTAGATTTATTAGTTGGTATTATATTTTAAGGTATAGCCTTCCATTTAACCCATTTATTTATATCGCCATGTACTTACGGATTTTAATTTAGTCAATGAGTTTAATCAATCAATATGTCACTGATTTGGCTGGTAGAACTCCTTCAAGCTGGCTCCTGTGTGTTTTACCACGATATTATCATTCTTTCAACATTTTATTGCTTTATGGCACAACAAGCCATTTCCCTAAGGAGACCTGCTTCCTTTTAATAAAGAATGATATTTAGAAACCAAGATCTGGGCATTAGTGTGCTCAGATTGTTACTGAATTGTCATTGTTTCTAGGCCCTCTCAGGGGTCAGAGCTAGGAAATATATGTAGGTATGTACACAAATACACACATATACATACACACATATGGCCCACTGCTGGTTCAGTGACTGAAAGACCTGTAGTTGAATTCTACTCTTAAGATGATCCAAAGAAAAAGGTTTGATACATATACAACAGTTTTGACCTGACCTCACAAAAAAAGTCTAATGGAGATAGAACAGGTGACAAAACAGGGCAAGTAAAAAGACATCCTCTACTGATTCACTAGTCTGACAAAGTGTCATGAAGAAACATCACACACACAATGCTTAATAACAGGTGTTCTGTCTTGTTGGAAAAGGATATTTTTCAATAGAGTAACTACTGCAATGTGGAAATGAAAAAATTCTAAAGCACTGCTAAGTAAGATTCATCACTGACTGCAGATTCTTCAAAAAGAAAGGGTCAAAAGACACAAAAGGCCACATATTGTAATAATTCCATTTATATGAAATGTACAGACTAGGCAAATCCATAGAGACAAAAAGGAGATTAGTTGCCAGGGGCTGAAAGGAGGGGGCAATAGGATGTGACTCCTAAAGCATACGGGGTTTCTTTTTAGGGTGATAAAAATGTTCTGAATTAGTTAGTGATGATGGTTGCAAACTTTACAACTATACTAAAAACTATTGAATTATACACTTTAAAAGGGTGAATTTTATGGTATGTGAGTTACATCCCAATAAAAAAGGGAAGGTCAATCAATAATGCAAGACTTCCTAATGGCACACCAAATGTTAACTTCTGAGAATTCTTGTGTTGCCAGACTTTGTGGGGTTTTCTGTACACCAAACACGGCAACTAACATGTGACAGACAATATAGCCACTTAGGTGGAAAGGTACTTCATCAGAAAAGGTCAACTTGTCAAGAATATAGCTGTAATTTTCAATTTCTTACTTCATTAGTTGACAGAAGTCTAATTTAGCATAGAAATCTTTTTGTAGCATTTGAACATGTACGCATGCTCTGGAGTTTCACTGTTAGAATTCTGTAGCCTATAGTTTTTGGAATATTTGATTCAGCACATGCGCAGTGCATGTTTTTGGGACTCTGTGCCTACTCCATCTTAATTTTAGCCACAGTCTCTGCCTTGCTGACCTCTCCCAGATCGAAGCTGGTCATAAACTAAACCCAGTGTCCCTGACTATTTCATCTAGTTGTTAATTAAATGTCTGTGGGGAATCTCCTCCTTAAAATAGGAAGTGAATTTTCTTCCTGTTGTCATCATGAACTTGATTTCAGCTAACCAACAGCACAGTTAACTTTTCCTTCAATGCTTGCCATCTTCAGTCAAAAGGACTGAAAGGAAAAAATTAAAATTAAAAATTAAAATTAAATTAAAATTAAATATTAAAATAACTTTGCTATTCAAAATTCACAAAAATATAGGAGCATAAAAGAAATTTAAATAATTAAACATTCAAATGATTTTTTTTAAAGTCTGTAGCATTTATACTTCTGAAGTTATTAAAGCTTAAAACGGCACTAAGACTTTTGGGACACTCTTAACTTAGATAAAATCTAAAATTTACCCATAATCATTTAAGAAGGAATAGTAGCTGGGAAATTCAGAAGACCATAATCTACACATGAACTTGCACCCCTCCCCTAAAGATAGAGATGATTTTCTCTTGCAAAAAAGAACTTGGAAAACAAACAAAAAATATAATAATTGTTTGGGTAGACAATCAGGCACAAAACAAGCAAGGGCCTAATGAAAGATGACTTAACTGATTATTTTTAAATCTAAAAGTTCAATGAAAGGCATCTCGTGATGCTAAAAGAATTGAGTTAACAGTTAACATTCAGAAGATCCCATTAAAAAAAAACCTGAAGAAGTGCCTATAGATTAGAAAAATTCCATTGGGACACAGAATGTTGAAGGTGGCAGGTCATTAGATTCAGTGATTCTGAAAATTAAATCCTCATGAATCTAACTTTTACATCTAGAAAAGGAAAAGGGAAAAATAAAATACATTTTAAAAAATAGGACACTAGACACTTTTTTTTAATAGCCTGATCAAGGAACAAAAGAGAAAGTTTAGAGACTCTTAGGTTTCATATAACACATAACTGTTGGGTAGTTACAAACTGGTTATAATTTCATTTCTAAGTGTTATCAATGGATATAAACTATCCAAAGGGAATTAAATGTTGTTTTTAAGAATCAGTTCTAGGCCCACTGTTAGCTAAGTATCTTCAGCCATGACATAGATGATTGGCTGAAATGATCATCAAATATCTAATAAACCAAAAAGGAAATAACAGACCTGGTCAAGGTCTCTTTAAGAGCAGCTAAAACCATCAAGAGTATAGAGTATTTCTGTAAATTTAGACCAAAAACATAAGACTACTTCTGTCTAGAACGACAAAAGCAAAATGGAATAGCATTTATCCCAAAGCTTGAAGGGCCATGAACAGGCTGAGTATAGGATGATTATCAAATCCCAGAATATTAGAATTAAAAATTGCAACCCTCAAAGCTTGTAGGAGATTGTTTAAGACCTCTCAAAAAACTTAGGATTGCATTTTTTTTAAATGAGCAGAAACCTATGAACTTGTTCCAAATACATGACTGATAATACAATTAGGTTCAATAAGGGTTTGAATAAATGTATGGATGACCATTGCTCAGAACCAATAAAAAATAGGCTAGCAGATATAAATGTTGAAAATACATACTAAATATTTTCTGTAAATAATTTTCTGTACCTCAGAAAATTAAAGAAATATCCAAACCTCATAGAATATGAATTATATTAAGACATCTAGGAGCCACTGAGGAAAATAAGGTATCAGTGGTTTAGCACTATGCCCACATTCAATTCATTTCTGAATGGTTCACTGTGTCTAACGAGTGCCTTGCTCATGTAATATCTCAAAGATTTAATAAATTAATTACTATATTGCTAGGTAATCTAAATAGCAAGCAGGAAAATCAATATATATAATCAGGAATCTCACATTAGGTAAGCCTCTGTTATTAAAAAGCACTAAATTCTATTACATGTTATACAACTGAAAAGAAAAGTTATAAACCTGGGCATGTTGAATAAAAACACAATTTAAACGTTAACAAAGAAGGCTGATAAAACAAAAACCTGAGTTATCTTTGACGTTTTCCTCTCACCATCTGCAGGTACATATACAACCATCACCCAGTCCTGTCTATTCTATATCCTAAATATTTCTGAATGTCTAGTTCTCTCCATCTCCATTGCCACCATCGTGTGTCATCTCTACAACTTATCACAGTCTCCCCAATTAACCTATATTCAATACCTTCTCTATACTGCAGGTAGATCCTTTAAGATATAAAATGGATCCTGTCCCTCTCCAACCTCAAATCCATTGAAAATTCCCATTCATTGTCCTTTACTTGGCCTGCAAGACCTTGCATGTACCTCTTCCAATTTCTCCGACTTCACTGCTCTCACCTTGCTCAAATTTAGCCTCTCTGGCTTCTCTTGGGCCTCCAACATACCAGGCTCTTTCCCACCCGACAGTCTTGGCACATGGTAACCCCTCTGGAGGGAGCACTCCTCCCCATCCTTTGCTTTTACTACAGCTTAAATACCAGTTGCTAAAAGGGGCTTTCCCCAATCCTCCATCTCTATTAGACACCCTTTGTTTTTAATTCCTCTCATAGCCCATATTCTTTCCTTTCACAGCACTAATAACAGTTTGAAATTCAATATTTGTGTCTTCGTCTTATGTCTCTATCCCCTACCAGACCCTTTAAGTTCCTTAAGAGCAGAGACCACATCAGTTTAGTTGACCATTATATGCCCAGTGCCTTACACAGTATCATGCATCTATTAGACGTTCAATTTGTTGAATAAACTAATAAATAACGAAATTTTTACATAATTTATTTTCATATAATTTGAATGAAAATTCTGACAAGCCTTGAAAAGGATAGGGCTAGGAAGTACTGAATTCAAATATACAAATGGGTCTCCCATTAAAGACAATGACAGCTCCTTCCATTTCCATAATGGGTAGAATAATAACAATGATAGCTAACGTTTATTGAATGTTTCCCATGTTTCAGGAACTTTTTCTGTATTAACTCATTGATCCATATAATCAATCATTAATCCATATGAGGTAGTTTGCACGTGAGGACCTGAGGCCAAAGAGGTTAAATATCTTGCCCAAGATTACATAAACATGAGACAGATGGAAGTTTTGAAGCTGGGCAATCAGGTTCAGCCACTATGATCTACAGAACACAAGGAAAGAAGTTTAAGTATAATATAACTGGTTTAGATTAGAAAAAAGGAAGAAGTCTCTCATTATGAAAATTACTGAGTAGATTTCTGAAGAAATTCCTTCTCTGGAGAGCTTTAAAAATTCCACAAGAGCCTCTCATGTGTACTGGGAGACGTGTCCAAAAATGTATACAGTAGCAATGCTTGAAATGGTTAAAAATTGAAAACAACCTAAAGTTCATTAATACGGAATATGGAGAATGAATAAAGTACAGAGCAGACAACAAATGATTCACTCTCTCAAAAACTATGTTGAACAAAGGGAATAAGCTGAAGAAACAAATTTTTTCATTCACATAAAATTCAAAAATGATCAAAACTAACATTACACTACTTAGGATATAAATGAAAAACCTATGAATAAAAGCAAGAGAATGATTAACTTAAAACTCAGGATAGGTACCTTTGGTAAGGAAAGACAGGAATACAATTGGGAAGGGACCTATAAGTAGTTTCAAACGCATTGGTAAGGCTTTTATTTCTTAAGCTAGGGGGCTGGTAACTTGTGTTAATTTTTTTTCCTTTATGTTTCATATATGTTATGTATTGTTTCACATATATCTAGATAGAGTTATACTATGCCATGTATGCAAAAAGAAAGATCCAGCTGGAAGGAAGAAGCCCAAGGGAGCAATGTCACAAAACAGATGGAAGTGGGGCCAGCCCCATGGCCTAGTGGTTAAGTTCTGCACATTCTGCTTCGGCAGCCCAAGTCTGGTTCCTGGGCTCAGACCTACACCACTCAGTGGTGGCCATACTGTGGTGGCGACCCAAATACAAAATAGAAGAAGACTGGTACAGATGTTAGCTCAGGGCAAATCTTCCTCAGGAAAAAAAAAAAATAGATGGGAGGGCCCAAGGATTTTAAGTGTTATCCTACCTGTTAACGAACACCTGGCTTTCTTCCTTCTATATCTTTGGTACTGGGAGCCTGTACCCAATTTTCTGATTACAAACATTTGCTAACTCATGTGGACAAGGGATAAGTGGGTTGGAGCTATCACTAACATACGAAAGCAAAAAGGCAGCTTTTAAAAAAACTAATAGTATATTTGATGACTACTACCCCCAAAACTCTCCACCTCCATGTTATCTGCTATATCCTGGTAGACGTGCTAGAAAGCATATTTTCAGTTTAGTTAGTAGTCCCTCAAAGTGGGCTACCTGACTACAACAGAGGAAGCGTCCCTAAAGAGTAGTTCAAAAAGACCCTCTCAACTCCTAATATCTCAAGTGTCTGTTTATAGTTATAACCACTCAAGATAACCCAAGAAAAGAGGTGGTGATATGACTGACTCCCTGTCCTTCTGTTAGTAGGGCCATTTTTCACCACTTATCTCAATACTGAGCAACTAAAACAAACTACACAAATAACTGGGTGCTGAAACCAAGATCACAATTATCTACCATTCTCATTTTCAAATTTGCTTTTAGCAAAATGATTAATCTCATTGACTTGATGTAAACATTACAAACGTGAACTTACAAAAACATCTGTGTAAATAAAAGATCACTTTATTTGTTGTATACTATGCAATAAAATGAAGACTTTCACTTGGAAAAAAGGTTCTTTGCTATTTAACAAAAAAAAAGTTTGAAAACATAACTATATCATGTATTGCCAAACAAAAATGGCAGAAGACAAAAATGTGGATCACTTTTTTGAATCTGATACACAGAAGGCATTCAATAACTGTTTATGTCCTTCCTCACCAAACAGTAGCCTGATTTTTCTTTTTTCACCTTAGCCTTCATCTTACCAACTTTTCCCTTGATTTTCTTCATCCAGCCTATGAGAAGTTGTTGTTTTCCATCAGATATATTGAAACAGGGGCCATGAAAGTAAAGGAAGTGTTAAGGGACAAAATAAAACCAAAGGATGAAGAACTTGGGATAGGAATTACCTGCCCCAGGGACTGACTAGGGAGATCCATCCAGGTAAATGATCACTATCAAGTTTATATAGCAGAAAGTGAAGTGTATATATTATATAGGGGGAAAATAGAATGCCAAGAACATTAGAAATGGGAATTGAAGGTTTCTCATATTTCTTTTTTTTTTTCCCCCTGAGGAAGATTTGCCCTGGGCTAACATCTGTGCCAATCTTCCTCTGTTTTGTACGTGGGTCGCTGCCATAGCATGGCCGCCGACAAGTGGTATAGGTCCATGCCCGGGAACCAAACCTGGGCCACTGAAGCAGAGCATGCTGAACTTAGCCACTAGGCCATGGGGCTGGCCCCTCATATTTCATATTTTTAACAAACACTATACCTATAATTTAGTTTTGTTCATATACTGTACTTTATTTGCAATATGCTAGTCATGAAGCTTTAATTCAGGTTTCATTTTCTAGGGAAGTATATTATAGTAGCTAGGAGCACAAGCTCTAAAGTCAGGCATCCTGGGTTCAAATCTTGTCTCTGCCACTTACTAGCTGTGAAACTTTAGGTAAATTATTTAACACCACTATACCTCACTTTCCTCCTGGTCAAATAGAATAATAGGAACTACTCAACTAAAGTTCTTGTAATGAATAAATGTGATAATACATGTAAAGAGCTTAACACAACGCTTGACAAATAGCACTCAATAAATGTTAGCTACTATAATTATTATTTGCCAGAGAATTTCTGCATTATTTCAGCACTTTTAGAGGCTGCTGGTAGTTTCTACTCTACCATTTAAAAATTATCTTATGTTTGAATATCTAATCACTTAAATGAATTTGTAACGTTTCTTTGAAATCTGGATTCAGCCGCATGCCAGCACATTGAAAACTGCTAACCTCATGTTTTAGCAAGACCTCTTTTCATTATTGTTTAATGATTGCTCTAGGGATAACAACACACACGCTTAAATTTTCAGAGAATTAATACTGCACCACTTCACGTAAAATGCAGGAACCTTGCAATTCCCTGTCCTCAACATTATGCTATAATCATTGTATGTATTACATTTACATATACTACAAACCTCCCAATACAATGTTACAATTTTTACCTTAAACAGTCATATGTGTTTTAAAGAAATTGAGAGAAATAAATATGTTTACCCAAATATTTCCCATTTCTAGTGCTCTTCATTCTTCTAGAAGATTCAAGTTTCCATCTGGTATCATTTCCCTTCAGCCTGAAGAACTCCCTTTTAGCATTTCTTGTAGTGCAGGTCTGCTGGCAACAAAATCTCATTTTCTTTTATGCAGTGTTATTCTCTCTTTCTAAGTGTTGACTCCCCTTCAATTTTTGCCTACTTATGGTCACTCTCCAATGCCATAAGAGAGTGGTGTGGTTTTGTATTTTGTCCAGAATTTGTCATGATTTTCTGTAGGAGGATTAGTTCAATACAAGCTATACCACTATTACTAGAAGCAGCTCATATTTTAAGATGCCAGAAAGGTTTTAAATAGTCAAAGGATGTTCTTTTTTTTTTTTTTTTTTTTTTTTGAGGAAGATTAGCCCTGAGTTAACATCTGCTGATCTGCTGCCAATCCTCCACTTTTTGCTGAGGAAGACTGGCCCCGAGCTAACATCTGTGCCCATCTCCCTCTACTTTATATGTGGGATGCCTGCCATAGCATGGCTTGCCAAGCGGCGCCACATCCACACCCAGGATCTGAACTGACAAACCCCAGGCCAACAAAGCGGAACATGCGAACTTAACTGCTGTGCCACCAGGCCAGTCCCAAAAGGATATTCTTGGACATGTGACCATAAGGTGAAAGAGAGATTACAATGCTTCAAAATGATAAATTCATAGTTATTGCTATTACTTCATAAATTGATTCATGTGGTCTATTAGGTTATAACCAGCAACCTAAATTATGTCAGCATCGCTTCTATTTTTCCCACATACAATACATACACTTCACTTTGTCCTACGTAAACTTGATAATGATCATATGCCCAGAAACATAACCATGTACCTGGTTGTTTCTTCTACTAGTTAGAGTTTTGTTTTGTTTTTCTGTGTTTAATAAACAACAGAAAGCAACTCCAGTTAACTTTAGCAGAAAAGAAACTTATTGCCAGAAAATCAGATAGATCACAGAATCAATGGAAGTGTAGAGAAACAGGCTGCAGAGAAAACCAAAGGAGGCAAGATATGATCAAAATCTGAAACCACATACTCAGGTCCCATAGCCCTTGGAACCCCACTGAATACTCATCCCCACTCTCCACTCCTACACTGCCGAACTCTCAACTACTCAGAAGCTGCATCATCTAATCTAAACTAATTTAACGCCCATTACTCCCTTAAGAGTCAGTGTCCTGGGCAGGACTATCTGATTGGCTCACAGTTTAGCTGCCAAGGGTAGACAGGTAGAGCCTACCTCACTATACTTGGTATTCCTCCAAAATGAGAAGGGTATGCAACTGTAAATTAGTTCTAATATATTATTATTAATTATAAAATGGAAAGTATAAATGATCGGCAAGGGAGTAAACATCAGAGCAAAATCATACAATACGAGGATTTCGTAAAAATAAAGTCATGCTTGCTTCTTTCATGGTTCAGGGCTTCTAATTATTTTGGAGTTCAAGTTATACCCAACTTAAAATCTGATATACAAAGCTCTCATTTATAACACAAATAAGGCAAGGAGGAATTAATTCCATTAAAAGAAGGATCTTGCTTTTCGAAAGTATTCACTGCTGCCTTCAAATAACTGGCTCTTCCATTACAATTAAAATAAGATTAGTTTATAAAAACCCTATTTTCTTCTACTTTCTGAATCAGGACACAGGTTTTAATCATTCTGCATTTACACTCAAAACATCATATTATTGATTCACAAATTCATGCATTTTTGGATGCCCATCCTCACTGAATTTACATGACTAAACTGAAATAACTGGGTGGACGTGAAACAATTTCTCTCTTGTGACTACTAAAATCAAGCTAATATAAAGTACCAGAGAAGGAACCAGTATTGAACAGTAAGGAAAAATTGTGAAAGACTGAAATTTAATGGATGTCTTGGCTAGATTGGCCATTTTTGTCTGTCACTGACTAGGCTTTTTTATAACTCTGTAGAGAAAGAAGTTAACCTGTAGAAAACTGATAATCATACAAATGATTCCTGTCCATAGAAATGAAAATAGGTCCAGATTACTGTCCAGTGGATATTGATTAGTTTTGCCTGTTCTTCAGTGACTTTAAATTCATTTCAGTATTCCTTATTTAACTATAAATATGTGGTACTCAAACTGGCAGTAATATCATACCATTATTAATTAATGAGTTGAATAAAATCTTTGACACATGTTCATTTTATATCTGTATAAAAGTCATGATCATAGTCTCTCTTAAAATTTATCCTTTAACAATAGTCTGCTTAGTAGAGGGATAAAATGAAAATATAAACACACACAACTGCCACCAATAATTCTATAATACAGCCTTAAAAAATATGGCAAAGGAGGGCTGCTTAGCAGATAACTGTTGCAACTAAAAATACTCAGGATCATTGATTAGTAATTATTTCTCTATACTACATACTAGAATAGCCTAGAAATGTCTTGTTCTCTATTATAGATAGTATGTCTGTCTGTCTCTATATACACACACAGTATATATACATACACACACATATTACTATATAGCATACAGCATATATACTGTACACTATAATTATCTTATACAGTACACAGTAAATATATAAACATACTACTATACATATATACGGCACACAGCATACAGCATGTAGGTCTGTATGCATATGTATATATATGCTACAGACAGTATAAAAAATGAGAACTGTTCTAGTAGTAAATGGATAATCATTTCCATCACTTAGAATAAGAATCCAGAAAATAACTAAGAATTCTAGTCTCCTGTATTTTAACGCTTCACCTAGTTGTTTACTACAATCAGGAGCACAATTCATAATTCAGTACCAAGAGTTTATTTTCTTTTTATAGGCACTCAGTTAAGTAATTTCATGTTTTCACTTAAACATAGGTTAAATATCCACTATTTAATGGCTTTCCCATAATCAACTTATAATAATAATAAGAAGAAGATTTTCACAGCCAGGAACGACCATGTTCTTTTCAAGTCTTCACTATAAGGTAGTTCCACAATTCAGTTTCAAACATTCCGAAAGTAATTTCAAATAATAGTAATCAAAATGCTTTTTAAAAATCCCTTGGCAATGAGTTCTATTCAGCATGGTAACTTAATTCATTTTAGATGCATGTTTCAAACTTTTATATTTAATCCTACCTAGAGAGTAATTCCCAAAGTGACAGTTCCTGAAGCCAAAACCCAGACTTCATGTCTCTAGAGTAATCTTGCCTTGTAGTAGTTTTAACTTCAGTAAATCTATAGGCCCTTCCCAAAGTATTCTGGCTGGCCTGGGCTTGTTGTAAATAGTTGGTTCAGTCAGATAGCTTTTTAAATGTCAAAACACTTAACAATTCACATGATGTACAAGGAAACTATTGTACTTTAAAATAAAGATGCGTTTCCTCTTGTGAAATTAAGTTAATCATTTGGGAGACTCTGCTTAAAGGGAATGGGATAGTTTTATGCTCTTTAGAAAAGAACTGAGAGATGAGAGAGCATCTCATCTCATTTTTCCCTCCCTTTATCTCATTTCAAGCATGACCTAGAGACCAGATGTTTTATGTATGACAGAAAGGGAAACAAATCATTAAAGGATGTAAACCTGCAAAATCTAACAGTCATATAAGCCTATGAGATTCCCAAAAACTGTTCTGTATTTTTAATATCTGAAAATAATCAAATAGTTTTATGCTAAATACAAATTTTCCAGGCTCCCAAGTATACCGTCTCTAAAATTTTAAACAAATATACTTGATATGAAAAATAAAATTTTATCCAAATATTAAATATTATACTGAGTATTTGAACAGCAAACACAAACAGTCCTAATCCCCATCACAGACTATGTTGTGAAATGTTAATGTATTTAAATTTTTTAATTATACATGGAATTAACTGAAACACTGCACTTTAAACAATTAGTTATTAATAACTCAGTCATATTAAATAACAAGCACATACGAACAAGTGATACCACGTGCAGGAAATTTTCAAATTGTACATTACGGGAAACCTAGTTTTGGCTTCTGGAAAATGTTACCTGCAAACAGTCTAGTCTACACAGATATTCACAGAAGTGCTGAATAGCTCTTTTAAGGAAAACACGAAATGATGATGCTGTAACAACAGAAAAGTATAAGGAAATACACTGAGTAACATTTATACTTCTTGATCAGGCCAAATTAATAAGACAGACTTAATTAACAGTCATGGTTTCAAAATATTTTTAGTGAATAATACAAGGTATTAAATTATCGAAAATCCTTGTCCTAGTTTTATACCAATTTTCAGCATTATCATTATTTAAAATAAATTAAAATAAATATCACAATATTAACATTCTGAAAATAACTCAGAAAGTAAACCACTTAGCTTACATTGCCTACAAACAGAGTAGGACTCTTTTCTGGCAGGATGAAGAATCAGTAAGCAGATACATATTGCCAACTATATCCACAGTTAGCCACTTAGGGAAAAAAGCCCTCTCCACCAATCCTACTTCAAGGGGAGCTAGCCACAGGATATTCCACGAAAAGGAATAATATGTGTTCTGAAAATCATGCGCGTGCTCTCTCTCTCTGGAACTATGGATATACCAGACAGTTAAGAGCAAGAAGAAAAGCAGAAAGATTTTAAAAGAAGTCAGGTTACTGGTGGATCTGTGAACTCCTAAAGCTAGATGGATAGTTAGATAACCAAGAACCCATAAGTTTCTGAGATTCTAGAATGGCCTATCAGTTCCATTCTCCGTGAGGCTCACATAACTGTCTTATTTGTTCCTGTTGGGGGAAGCGGAGAGTGGGATTGAAATCTCACAGTTTGACTTTTCCTGGGTCCCTGTGAGGTCTTGCCAAGTGGCTAACATTTGTCTTTTTCCTATTATTATATGTATCCCTACAGTACAGCTTCCTCTTACAAAGCATCTGAGGTGGTTTCTATTCATAAAAAAAAACAAGAGTGCTAAATAAAAGAACTTGTGTTTTTATTTTAGCCCATTTCCTCTTAAGTCATGCCAAATTAGAAAAAAAATTATCATTTACTTAAAAATAAACCCTTAGTGTACTAATGTAATCCACTAAATAAAATAAGAATTCATGAATCTATACTGATTAGATAGATAGACTAGATAGGTAATTAGATAGAGTAATACTGTGATATACTAAGAAATATACATATTTGATCTTCATGCCTGGTTCCCGGCACAAGAGCTTCTGAAACTCTTGGAGTTTCCTGAGTGATAAGAGTGCCTTTGGTATCCTAATGAGATGACTCTTGGCTGAGGTGCTCCTAGATAGCTTCAGGCTAGATGCTGGCACTAGAAAGACCAAGGCATGATTAGATGTTAGAACTTTCAGCCTCACCCCAGGACCTGGAGGGAAGAGAAATTGGGTGGAGACCAGTTAATCAACAATGGCCAATGATTTAATCAACCATGCCCACATAGTGAAACCTCCATAAAAACTCCTAAACTACAGAGTTTGGAGAACTTCTGGGTTTTGGGACACATCAAGATGTTGGGAGGTCATAGGCCCAGAGAAGGCATGGAAGTTCCATACCGCCTCCCCCATACCTTGTCCAATGCTTCTTTTCCATTTGGCTGTTCCTGACTTGTATCCTTTATAATAAATCAGTAACAGCAAATAAACTCTTTTCCTGAGTTCTGTGAGCCATTACAGCAAATTATTGAACCTAAGGAGGGGTTGCAGAAAACTCCAATTTATAGCCAGTTGGTCAGAAGTATGGGAGGCCTGGATTTGCAATGGCTCTGAAGTGGGGAGAGTGTGGTGGGACTGAGCCCTTAACCTGTAGGGTCTTGCTAATCCCAGGTAGTTAGTGTTACTATTGAACTGATTGTAGAACACCCATTTGGTGCCTGCAGAAAACTGGATAATTGTTTGGTAGAGAAAACCCACATATTTGGTGTCAGAAGTGTTGGTAGTGAGAGAGAGACAGAGGGAGAGAGGGAAAGAGAGACAGGTAAGAAGGAAAACTTAAATGTACAGTAGAATGCCACCTAATAAATGTTGAAGAAATGACAGACTTTGAAAAGCACTTTACAATCACAGCAATAACTAATTGGACAAAAATCATCAGTGATGCTAAAATTATGGGTTAAAGTTTGATAAGAAACAGGATATTAACATAATCTCAAAGTAAGTTCCCACCAATTACTTATTAATTACAAGGGAAAAAGTGGTAATTTTATAGTGAAGAAATCTGGTGAACAATACCTTAATTAAATGATTACAATTAACATCACAAATAATAAGACAAACTGTTGTGATACCCTGATAAGTCCACAACATTATTTATGCAGTCTTCTTGCAAAAATGCATAACCTGAATTTAATTAAGAGGAACTTCAAACAAACCCAAATTGAGGGCCATTCTCAAAATAACTAGCCCATACTCTTCAAAAATGTCAATTGTCATGAAAGACAAAGAAAGCTAATAAACTGTTTCAGATTATAGGAGATTAGACATGACATCTAAATGTAATGCATGACCTTGTATTGGGGAAAAAATGTCATAGCACATTACTGCAACAACTGACAGAATGTGAACATGAGAGTATACTAAATAATAGTTATGAAATAACAAGAAATATATATATTGGTCTCTGTCGCTGGTTCCTGACACAGGGCTCCTAAAACCCTTGTAAATAGAGGTGCTAGGAGAATCTTTTGTTCTTAATTTTTAGCCTCTGATCCTAGTTCCCAGCACAGAGTTCCTAAAACTCTGATGATTTCCTAAGTGATGAGAGGACTAGGAGCACCTTTTGTTCAAATATTTGGTCTTTGACCCCAATTCCCGATACAGGGCTCCTGCTCCTTTGGAATTTTCTAAGTGATAGAAGTGTCTTTTGTTCTAATGAGGTGACTTCAGGTGTGCTCTTGGATTGGCGCTGGTCACCAGAAAGACCAAGCCATAATTAGAAGCATGGAGTTTTCATCCCTGTCCCTCATTCTCTACAGAGGAAAGAGGGGCTGGAAATGGCGTTAATAATTGATTATGCCTACATGATGAACCCTCAATAAAAATCTCAATACTAGAGGTTCAGACAGCTTCTAGGTTGGTGAACACATCCATGTACTGGTAGGGTGATGTACCCGAACTCCACAGAGACAGAAGCTTGTGTGCTCAGGACCTTCCCAGACCTTGCCCTATGTATCTATTTATCTGGTGTCCATCTGTATCCTTCCTCATATCCTTAATATATAATAAACTGGTACACATAAGTAGGTGTTTCCCTGAGTTCTGTGAGCTGTTCTAGCAAATAATCAAATCCAAGGAGGGGGAGGTCATGGGAATCTCTGATTTGTAGCCATACAGAAGTTACAGGTGACCTGGAAATCTACCACTTGCAATTGGCATTGAAGTGGGAGGCACTCTTATGGGACTGAGCCCTTAACTTGTGGGGTCTGATGCTATCTCCAGGTAGATAGTGTCAGAATTGAGTTAAATTGTTGGACACCCAGCTCGTGTTGCAGAATTCCTTGGTGTGGGAAAAATCCCCACATATTTGGTGACCAGAAGCGTCAGAAGTGAAGTGTTCTGTGAGTAAGGAAGAAACATACGAGGAAGACTGAGTTTTTTCCTACAGTATAGTATACTTTAATGTTAAGTTTTCTAAGTTTTATAATTGTATAGTGGTTATGGTAAAGAACATCCTTGTTCTTGGAAAATATTCACTGGAGAATATAAAGGTATAAAAGAGCATGATGTCAGCAACTTACTCTCAAACGGCTCATATTTGAAGAAACAATGACCAAAAATTTCCCAAATCTGTTGAAAACCAAAAACCCATATATCCAAGAATCATAATGAACCTAAGCACAAAAAAAAATGAGAAAAACTATACCAAGATACATTATAATCAAGTTACTCAAAACCAGTGACAAAGAGAAAAACAGACACTTAAATACAAAGGAAAAAAGATAAAGATAACAGCACATGACATCAGAAACAAGGCAAATGAAGACAGTGGACCACCATCTTTAACATACTGAAGGAAAAAGCTATCAGCCTAGAACTTTATACCCAGTGAAAGTCTCTCTCAAAATCAAAGGTAAAACAAAGACTTTTTCAGACATACAAAGCTGAGAACTTTTCCATGCTATAAATATCATAGAAAGGAAGTTATTTAGGCAGAAGGAAAGTCATGCCATATTAGAAATATGGATCAACAGAAAGAAATGAATATACTGAAAATGATTACAAGAGGAAATATTAGATATTTTTTCTCATTACTTAAATCTCTTTAAAAGATAATTGTTTAAACAAAAATAACAAGAACATAGTTGGGGCTTACAACTTACGTAGAAATAAAATGTATGAGAATCATAGCACAATGGTCAGGAAGGAAGAAATGGAAGTAAATTATTGAAAGTTCTTATACTATAAGCAAACTGGTATAACATCACTTGAAGGTAGACATGAGAAAAGGGTATATGCTATACACCCTACAGCAGTCATGAAAATAACGAAACCGTATTACTAATAAGCCAACAAAGGAGATAAAATGGAATCAAACAATTTCACTTAATCAAGGAGGATGAAAAAGAGGAAGTGGGGAACAAAGAACAGATGGGACAAACAGAAAACAAACAACAAGATAATTGATTTAAACCCAACCTTGAAAACTTGAATGGGATCTGCAAAAAGGAAAATTCTTCTCCTAAGGTAGAAGATTCATGAGAGGCCTTTATCCTTTTTCAAAGTTGCTGTTCCATAATAAAAGAAAAAGCTCTAAGCCACTATGTAATCTTCTTATAAAGTATCAAACAAACAAGAGTGATCACATGTGTATATTATGTACTAAATAAATATATATTAGAAATATAAAACCAAATAAATGAAACAAATACTCATGTACCCACACAGAAGAGTCCCAATACATTGAAGACCCCAGTGCACTGTCTCCTACTCTCAACTCCAGGCAACTACTATCCTGAATTCTGAATTAATCATTCCCCTGCTCTTCTTTATGGTTTTACCAGATGTGTATGAAACCCTGAATAATAGAATTCTTATACATTTTTAAATTTTATAAAATAGGATAATATTGTATGTATTATGTGATTTGCTTTTTTCACTCAACATTATATTTTTGATATTCATCCATGTTGGTGGGTGTAGTTAGGGTCCATTCATTTTCAACATATTCATTCATTCTCATATTAATGGAAAAATGGGTGTTTAAAGTTTTGCTCTAGAAACAGTGCTTATGAACATTCTTGTACAGCTCCTGAATTAAATGGATAGCTATAAGAGTGGAATAGCTACAAAAATCAAACAACCCAATCAAAAAATGGGCTGGAGACATGAACAGACATTTCTCCAAAGAAGATATACGGATGGCCAATAGGCATATGAAAAGATGCTCATCATCGCTGATCATCAGGGAAATGCAAATCAAAACTACACCAAGATATCACCTTACACCGATTAGAATGACAAAAATATCTAAAACTAATAGTAACAAATGTTGGAGAGGTTGTGGAGAAAAAGGAACCCTCATGCACTGCTGTTGGGAATGCAAACTGGTGCAGCCACTATGGAAAACAGTATGGAGATTCCTCAAAAAATTAAAAATAGAACTACCATATGATCCAGCCATCCCACTACTGGGTATTTATCCAAAGAGCTTGAAGTCAGCAATCCCAAAAGTCCTATGTACCCCAATGTTCATTGCAGCATTATTTACAATAGCCAAGACATGGAAGCAACCTAAGTGCCCATCAACAGACGAATGGATAAAGAAGATGTGGTACATATATACAATGGCATACTACTCAGCTGCAAAACAGAACAAAATCATTCCATTTGCAATAACATGGATGGACCTTGAGGGAATTATGTTAAGTGAAATAAGCCAGCTAGAGAAGGATAATCTGTGTATGACTCCACTCATATGAGGAATTTAAAAATGTGGACTAAGAACAGTTTAGTGGATACAGGGGAAAGGTGGGGTGGGGGGTGGGCACAAAGGGTGAAGTGGTGCACCTACAACACGAATGACAAACATTAATGTACAACTGAAATTTCACAAGATTGTAACCTATCATTAACTCAATTAAAAAAAAAAAGAGTGGAATAGCTACATTATGTTTCCAGACTTTATGGTCACTCTGGGTTATTACCCCCATTTTATTAATAAAGTGAAGTTTACAGAGGCCAAGAAACTTGTTCAAGGTCACATAGCTAGGTAGTTGAGTTAAAACCAATAAATTATACTACTTCTACTTAGAAAAAACACAAGGTTAGGTAGCTCATACTCCTGGAAACAAGTAATTATCAAACAGAATCCTAGGAGCCAGTCCCGTGGTGTAGTGGTTAAGTTCAGCGTGCTCCACTTCAGTGGCCCAGGCTTGCAGGTTCAGATCCTGGACATGGACCTAGACCACTGGTCAGCCATGCTGTGGTGGTGACCCACATACAAAGTAGAGGAAAACTGGCACAGGTGTTAGCTCAGGGCTAATATTCCTCAAGCTGAAAAAAAAAAAAAGCGGAAGACTGGCAACATACATTAGTTCAGGGTGAATCTTTCTCAGCAAAAAAAAAACAAAAAAAAAAAGAATCCAAATGGATATTTTATCTTGTTTTACATGAAACACAAACGTTGCATATACATATATGATGGTATATGTAGCCTAGGTGTGTAGTAAGCTATATACCATTTAGGTTTGTGTAAGTACACTCTATGATGTTCACACAACATAATGACTCTCTTTTCAATCACCTAATGATGCACTTCTCAAAACGTATTCCCATCAATGACTGTAATCATTTTTAAAATATTCTGTATTCATTTTAGAAGTTATTTCAGAATACCTTCAAAAACTGTTTTGCATGTCATCGAAACCAACCAAATAATTTTCAAGACACCTAACATTATCCTTGCATTTAAAAAAGAGTACAAACCCAAACTTTTTTATTAGGTAAGTCAACTAATAACAATTTAGCCCTGTACAATCCTTCAATTTAAAAATATTTACACAGAGAGGATTCTGGGAAGCTAGTGGAGTAGGGAACACCAGGAATCTGTCTCCCTACCTAGACAACAATTACAATGGCAGAATCTGTCTGATGTAAATAGTTTGGAACTCTGAAGTCAGTTGAAGGCTTGCTACTTCCACGAGAAGACTGGAACAGGCAAATTTCAGTTAATTTTGGTCAATTTCAACTCTTAACACAGTAGCAGCTACTCAAACCCCATCCTGAGCCATATGGCAGGCAGATGTGCACATGTTCCTGGAGCAGCTTGCAGAGCTGGGTGGGAGAAAAGAACTGTCCTCCAAATACTGAAAATCTCTGCTCTGATTGCTGATTACTGCTTCTGATCACAGAGGTGCAGACAAATAGACAGCCACTGTTCTTGCATCTTCTCTCATTGCCGCAAGCCCTTCCCCCTCTAGCTGAAGTGACTTCCCAGAGATTTAAAGGGCCAGAGCCCTGTCTTCACCATCCTCATTTTTTGCATTATCCTCTTTGGAGATCCAAACATTAAAGACTAAAACATTCAAAAACCACTGCATATATATGAGGAAAATTAGAAAGTGACCAGACATGCCAAGAGAAAGGATCAGAAAAGACCTGAGGAGACATTAAGTTTATATCTCAGTCTGATCTTTGGCACAGAGATAGCCCACAATAACCAAAAAGACAAAAAAAAAAAAACAGCAAACTCTGGGGAATGCAGAGAATTTGATTCCCAGAGTTACCATATTATTAAATTCAAATGTCCAGTGTTCACTGAAACATCACAGACATTCAAAGAAACAGGAAACTAGAAAATATGTAGAGACAAATGAAAACAAAAAACAACATACCAAAACTTACGGGACACAACAAAATTGGTGCTAAGAAGGAAATTTACAGCTATAAATGCTTACATTAAAAAAAAAAACAAGGAAGTCGTCTGCTCAGTGGAATAGTGGTTAAATTCACTTGCTCCACTTTGGTGGCCTGGGATTCACAGGTTTGGATCCCAGGCACGGACCCATACACCACTCATCAAGCCATGCTGTAGTAGGCATCCCATATACAAAATAGAGGAAGATTGGCACAGATGTTAGCTCACTGACAATCTTCCTCAAGCAAGAGGAAGATTGGCAGCAGATGTTAGCTCAGGGCCAAAGTTCCTCACAAAAAAACAAAAAAGTGAAGAAAGATCTCAAATCAACAACCTAATTTTACAAATTAAAAAAACTAGAAAAGAACAAACTAAACTCAAAGCTAGCAGAAGGAAGGCAATAAAGATTAGAGCATAGATAAATGAATAGAGAATAGAAAAACAATAGAGAAAATCAATGAAACAAAAAGTTGCTTCTTTGAAAAGAAAAAATTGACAAACCTTTAGCTAAACAGACTAAGAAAAAAGGAGAGAAGACTCAAACTACTACAATCAGAAATGAAAGTGAGGACATTACCACCAATTCTACAGAAGTAAAATTTATTATAAGAGAGTACTATGAACAATTGTAAGCTAAAAAATTGGATAACCTAGACAAAATGGACAAATTCCTAGAAACACCAAACCTACCAAGACTAACTCATGAAGAAATAGAAAATCTGAATAGACCCATAACTAGTAAGAAGATTGAATCCATAACAAAAATATCCCAACAAAGAAAAGTCCTGGACCTGACAGCTTCACAGGTGAATTCTATCAAACATTTAAAGAAGAACTAATACCAATTTTTCTCAAACTTTTCCAGAAAATTGAAGGGAAGGGAACTCTTCCTATTCATTTTATGAGACCAGCATAACCCTGATATCAAAGCTAGACAAAGGCATGACAAGAAAACTACAGACCAATATCCCTTATGAACATTGATGTAGAAATCCTCAAGAAATGCTAGCAAACAGAATTCAGCAGCATATTAAAAGGATTATACAACGTGATGAAGTGGGATTTATTCCTGGAATGTAAAGATGGTTCAACATAGGAAATCGATCAGTGTAATATGCACATCACCAAAATGAAGGAAAAAAGCACACAATCATTTCAATTGATGCAGAACAACCATCTGACAAAATTCAATACCCTTTCATGATATAAACACTCAACAAAGTACAAATAGAAGAAAACCACCTCGACATAATAAGAGCCATGTATGAAAAATCCACAGCAAACATCATTCTCAATGGTAAATGACTGAGAGCTTTTCCTCTATCATTCAGAGCAAGGTAAGCATACCCACTTTTACCATTTCTATTCAACTAGTACTGGAAGTTCTAGCCAGAGCAATTAGGCAAGAAAAAGAAATAAAAGGCATCCAAATTGGAAAGGAAGAAGTAAGATGATCTGTTTGCAGATGATATGATCTCATATATAGAAAACCCAATAGGACTCCACAAAAAAACTAATAGTTTTTTTATTTCAGAACTATTTATTATTATTCAGAACTAATAAATGAATTCAGCAAAGAAGCAGGATACAAAGTCAACAGATAGAAATCAGTTGCATTTCTATACACCAATAATGAACAATCTGAAAAGGAAATTACAAAGTCAATTCCATTTATAGTAGCAGCAAAAAGAATAAAATACTTAGGAATTAGCCAGGGAAGTGAAAGACTTGTTCAATGAAAACTGCAAAAAACTGCTGAAATTAAAGACAACATAAAAAAATGGAAACACATCTCATGTTCATGGATTGAAAGACTTAATATAGTTAAAATGCTGATACTACCGAAAGCGATCTACAGATTCAGTGCAATCCCTATCAAGATCCCAATGATGTATTTTCCCGAAATAGAAAAATTCATCCTAAAATTCATACAGAGTCTCTAGGGACCCCAAATAGCCAAAACAATTTTGAAAAGAAAAAGAAAAAACTGGAGGACTCACACTTCCTGATTTCAAAACTGACTACAAAGCTACAGTAATTTAAACAGGGTGGTATTAGCATAAAGACAAGTATATAGACGAATGGACTAGAAGAGAGAGCCCAGAAGTAAACCCTCACAAACACAGTCAAATGATTTTTGATAATGGTGCCAAGACCATTCAATGGGAAAAGGATACTCTTTCCAAACAAATGGTGCTGGGAAAACTGGATATCCACATGAAAAGAATGAAGTTGGACCCTTACCTAAAATCATACATAAAAATTAACTCAAAATAGATAAAGGACCTAAATATAAGACCTAAAACAATAAAACTCTTTAAAAAAAAACTGGACAAAAGCTTCATGACATTGGATTTGGCAATGATTTCTTGAATACAACACCAAAGGCACATACAACAAAAGAAAAAAACAGACATATTAGACTTTGTGAAAATTTTTAAATCTTGTGTATCAAAAGACACAATCCTTAGTGAAACAATGCATTACTTAAAAAATCATGCATTTGTACAAGATCCATTCAATGTGCAAGGTAGGCCCATGGATTTTAATGTAACAGAAAAGGAAATATTCAATGATATTATTTCAAGTTCATTTTGCAAATAACTTTTGAGAAAACACCAGTTGTGTAGTTTTAATTAAGTATCAAAGAGGAATATCCACAATTATCGGGAAACGTTATTAAAAGTAATACTTCTAAAAAAAAAAAGACACTTACCCACATAGTGAAAAAACCAACCCACACAATGGGAGAAGATATTTGTAAATCATACGTCTGATAAGGGATTAATATCCAGAATACACAGAGAACTTCTAAAACTCAACAACAAAAAATTCAAAAATGGACAAAGGACTTTAGTAGACATTTGTCCAAAGAAGATAAACTAATAGCCAATAAGCACATGAAAAGATGCTCAAATCACTAATTAGGAAAATGCAAATCAAAAGTACAATGAGACACCACCTCATACTCACTAGGATGGCTACTATCAAAAACCAGAAAATAAGTGTTGGTGAGGATGTGGAGAGGGACCGGCCCGGTGGCACAGCGGTTAAGTGCGCACGTTCCGCTTTGGCGGCCCCGGTTTACCGGTTCGGATCCGGGTGCGGACATGGCACCGTACGGCACGCCATGCTGTGGTAGGTGTCCCACATATAAAGTAGAGGAAAATGGGCATGGATGTTAGCTCAGGATCAATCTTCCTCAGAGGAGGATTGGCAGCAGTTAGCGCAGGGCTAATCTGCCTTAAAAAAAAAAAATGATGTGGAGAAATTGGAACCCTTGTGCAATGTTGGTAGGAATGTAAAATAGCTCAACTGGTAATGAAAAGCAATATGGTAGGTCCTCGAAAAATTAAAAATGGGGGCCAGCCCCGTGGCTGAGTGGTTGGGTTCAAGCGCTCTGCTTTGGCAGCCCAGGGTTTCACTGGCCCAGATCCTGGGCACAGACCTAGCACCGCTCATCAGGCCATGCTGAGGCAGCATCCCACATGCCACAACTAGAAGGACCCACAACTAAAAATATACACAACTATGTACCCGGGGGGGCTTTGGGGAGAAAAAGGAAAAATAAAATCTTTAAAAAAAAAATTAAAAATAGAATTGCCATATGATCCAGCAATTCCATTTTTGGCTATATACCTAAAAGAACTGAAAGTAGAGTCTCAAAGAGATATCTGTAGACTCATATTCATAGCAGCATTCACAATAGCTAAAACATGGAAACAACCCAAGTGTTCACGAACTGATGAATGGATAAGCAAAATGTGGGACGTACACGTAATGGAATATTATTCAACCTTAAAAAAAGAAGGAAATTCTGCAATATTCTACAAATGGATGAACTTTGAGGACATTATGTTGAGTGAAATAAACTAGTCACAAAAAGACAAATACTGTATGATTCCATTTATATGAGGTACTTAAGAGTAGTCAAGATCATAAAGACAGAAATTGTAATGGTGGTTGCTGGGGGAGGGGAGAATAGGGAGTTGTTATTTAACAGGTATAGAGTTTTAGTTTGACAAGACGAAAAGTGTTATTAGGATGGATGATGGTAATGGTTGCACAACAATATGAAGATATTTTATACCACTGACTTGTATAGTTACAAATGGTTAGGATGATAAATTTTATATGTATTTTACCAAAGTAAAAAAATATATATATTTATACTAATTTGGTCTCCGATTTACTTTACAAATCTTAACCTTGCTTTTTAAATTATCCTTTTTTTAATCACACTATTATCTAACATGGCTCTTTTTTTTTTTTTTTTTAAGATTGGCACCTGAGCTAACATCTGTTGCCAATCTTTTTTTTTCCTTCTTCTTCTCCCCGAAGTCCCCCAGTACTTAGTTGAATATTCTAGTTGTAGGTTCTTCTGGCTCTGCTCTGTAGGATGCCGCCTCAGCATGATGAGCAGTGCTAGGTCAACGCCCAGGATCTGAACTAGGAAAACCCTGGGCCGCCGAAGCGGAGCACCCGAACTTAACCACTTGCCCACAGGGCTGGCCCTGTAACACGGCTCTTTATTAATTACACGGATGCTATGTAAAGCACGTATTTCTAAATATGCAGATACTTAGTTACTCTCTAAACAGTATTTTGCTAGTTTCAAGGAAAGGGAATCAAATTTTAAAACCGTTACATAAAAGAGTTCATCAGACTAAAGAGCTTCTTCAAGGCAAGGGAAAACAGGATTGAAACAAAAAAACAGCTCACTAATTGGGAAAAAATATTTACAAGCCACTTATCCGACAAAGGGTTAATCTCCATAATATACAAAGAACTCACACTGCTTAACAACAAAAAAACAAACAACCCGATCAAAAAATGGGCAGAGGACATGAACAGACATTTCTCAAAAGAAGATATGAATATGGCCAATAGACACATGAAAAGATGTTCATCATCGCTAATCATCAGGGAAATGCAAATCAAAACTACACTAAGATATCACCTTACCCCCGTTAGATTGGCAAAAACATCCAAAACCAAGAACGACAAATGTTGGAGAGGTTGTGGAGAAAGAGGAACCCTCATACACTGTTGGTGGGAATGCAAACTGGTACAGCCACTATGGAAAACAGTATGGAGATTTCTCAAAAAGTTAAAAATAGCAATACCCTATGACCCAGCCATCCCATTACTGGGTATCTATCCTAAGAACCTGATATCAGATATCTCAAGAGTCCGTTGCACCCCTATGTTCATCGCAGCATTATTTACAATAGCCAAGACGTGGAACCAGCCTACATGCCCAGAAACTGATGATTGGATAAAGAAGATGTGGTATATATACACAATGGAATACTACTCAGCCATAAAAAAAGACAAAATTGGCCCATTCACAACAACGTGGATGGACCTCGAGGGCATTATGTTAAGCGAAATAAGTCAGTCAGAGAAAGACGAACTCTATATGACTCCACTCATAGGTGAAAATTAGTATATTGAGAAGGAGATCTGATCGGTGGTTACCAGGGAAAAGGGGGGGTGGGGGGAGGGTACGGAGGGGGAAGTGGTGTACCCACAACATGACTAACAAAAATGTACAACTGAAATCTCACAAGGTTGTAATCTATCATAACATTAATAAAAAAAAAAAAAAACAAGTTAAAAAAAATAAATAAATAAAACCGTTACATAAAAGAGTTTTAAAGTTTAAATCTATTTCATTGAAGAAAACATTAAAATAAATGATTATTAATTAGATGCAAACCAATTTTATATATGCTATAGTTAAAATTAACATAAGGTTAAATAATTTCATACTGTAAAAGTATAAAATCTTAAAACCTCCAACATACCTAGACTATCAAGAACCAACATTCAATTTTAGGAATTTGAAACTCAATGCTCCTTTAAGAGCTCTGTTGGATGTTGTTAGAATGGTATTTCAAATATTTTCTGTAATTTGAATTAAACATTACCTAAATAATGCTGAGCTGGGAAAAAATATGTTAAGAACATCTCCAAATCTAGCATTACAGCTTAATGTTCTATTGTTTGTTGCCCTGACAAAAATGAATGTTTACAATGAATTCAGAAACCACCTGGAGATTCAAACTCACAATGAAATTGCAATGACATATTGTGCTATTTGACATTAGTTATTACCAGAGATGGTTCTCCAAGAGGGCAAAAAAGACAGACAACTCTATTATTAATATAATTGGAAATGTGCTGAAACACCCACCTGACCAAAAATCCTCTCTTGCCAAGTATTTTATTACCTGTGAAGGGCAAAATATAAATTAATCAGTGCTAACGTGTTCCTTAATCTGATTTACAAGTGGAGCTGACTACTGTATAAAGAGAACAAGGCCTGTGAACTACCCGACAGGTGACTTTCACTGTGTGTGTTTGGATGGGAGGGGAGGATGGGGGCATACATGTTTGTGGTCTTCTTGGAGCATAGGAATTTCCTATCCTGCTATAGGACTGTAGCAAAAATTCTGGTTATGAAAACTCTCCCTTCGAAAATTCACTGTAAGTCAAGGACAGGAATCATGAGATTTTAAGAACAATAACAACAACAGGGAAAAACCCTTTTCTCTTAGCAACTAGTAAAAGAATTCATTTAGTAGGATCACAGGAGAAATTTTTGATAAGTGATCAGGGTGAAAGGTAAGACTCTAAGAAGCTAGGTTTTGAGAATAATGCACACCTATTCTATACGAGAAAAGGAGAGCAATCTGTTTTGCTGCTCAGACAGACAGGCAGAAAAGGGAGAGACAGAGAGAGCATGCTGTGTGCTATGCCTTGAGAGCCATCCAGACACTCTATGCCCAATCTTTAATAAAGAATTTAAAGCAAGCCAATTTAAAGCAATTTTTTTTTAGCAAATTACACAATGAAATATATATTCCAATTTCAGTCCATCTTGATCTTAGAAAATGTTTATTTTCTACTTTCTATTTATGCTAGATCAACTCATTTTAGCAATTCACTTTCTTCTTTCATTAAATACATAGGAAAAGTCTGATCGTGAGGTATAAGAACTCTAATAAAATGAATGCATTTATTTCTAATTTGTATACATGATTCTTAATAAGTTCTCAGCAGTTCAACACCTTTGAGTTTGATATTCATTTACTGAAGAAATACCATACCATATTTTTTATCATATCCTTCACTTCATAAATCACTTATCATTTTAGGCCCACTTTCTATGATTTTATTATAAATTAAGCAATGAGAAATAGCATTGTCATGATTTTAATGTTATTTTACATTGATATTTTATTACTTTCATATCATTTTACTCTTGACTTCATTGTTTTAATAATCTCTTTCAAATGCATTCCATAATTTATTTCTCAGTGGTTTCTATAAAATATTCCTCAAAATGAGTAATAATGCATTAATTTAATTTAAAAATGAAGTCATACTTTTTCTGCAAGTAAGCAAATCTTACTGGACTGATTAGTTTCACCAATTAGGTTATAAAGCAATATTTTATCCAAAATTGAAAATTCAATGAACAAATAAGCCACCTCAAGGTTTTGACAAAAAACATATTTAAAGCATATAAGATAAAAGCATTTAATTGAAAATATTGTTTTGGGAAGAGGATACTGAAATAATATTTCAATTTTTCTTACTTTCAGAGTTTATTGAATTAAGATAACTCTAAATGAAAGAAGAACCGTATAATTTTAAGCAAATTTTGGTAGAGCTTTGAATGATTAATGGGTAATAAATCCTTTTCCAAGCCAGGTGGTTTTCAATTCTTTGCTTTCAGCCAAATTGAAGAAAGGTCTAAATAAGTCACCAGTTAATACATCATTATAAACGATTTCTGATAATAGGCCACCATGTGATTTTGTTTCGCAAATGACACGGAAGGAGTTCAATGAACTCCCATCTTCTCATTTATGTGAAAAACGTTTCTAAGCACTTACAACTATAACTCTGGAAAATACGAATAAATTTGAAATTGAATCCAGTCTCATTCTAACCATAAGTAATATTCATTCAGAGACATATAAACTAATCAGAGGAGAAAAAGTCCCATCCATTAAGAGCAACATTTCCATTAAAATTTTACTTTTGATTTTTAATAATTATCTAAATTTGTAACATATTTGTTTTGATAAATTGCATATTACTAAGAACTTAAATGATAAAAAGTTTATTAAACTTAGAGCCAGCCATAAGTGACATTAAAAAAATCAGTTTCAATTCATATTCATACTTTTGTGATAAAGAAGTATGATGATAGTGTGATCATAAAAGATTTTTTAGATTAAAATACATTAAAGTAAGATAACATTATGTCAGGGACGTGTATTGGAAGTTTGGAATTAAGGATGTATAGAAATTTCAACTTTTGACTGTCAAAGAAGAGATATTTACCTATTTTTTTAATGGATGATGGTAGGAGAACATCTAGATTCCACTGTATAATTTTTGAAGAATCCTATAACAGTTATGTTTAAAAATTCAATATTTATAATACAATGGAAATTACAAACTTTACAACTGTATAAACATGATATATTAGATGTTAATTTTAAAATGTTTTGGGGATATATATATATTTTGGGTTTTTTTGTTTTGTTTTGTTTTTTACAGATTGGCACCTGAACTAACATCTGTTGCCAATCTTTTTTTTTCCTTCTTCTTCCCAAAGCCCCCACCTCCACCCTCCGGTATACAGTTTTATATTCTAGTTGTGAGTGTCTCTGGTGGTGCTATGTGAGACGCCACCTCAGTGCCATGTCGGCGCCCAGGACCCGAACCAGTGAAACCCTGGGCTGCTGAAGTGGAGCGCGCAAACTTAACCACTCAGCCACAGGACCAGCCCCCAGGGATATATTTTTAAAAATACATGAGTAACTGGGGCGGCTCCGGTGGTGCAGTGGTTAAGTTCACGCCTTCCCCTTCGGTGGCCCAGGGGTTGCCAGTTTGGATCCCAGATGCGGACCTATGCACCACTTGTCAAGCCATGCTATGGTAGGCATCCCACTTTAAAGCAGAGGAAGATGGGCAAAGATGTTAGCTCAGGGCCAGTCTTTCTCAGCAAAAAAGAGGAGGACTGGAGGCAGATGTTAGCTAAGGGCTAATCTTCCTCAAAAAAAAAAAAAAGAGAGAGAGAATAAGAAGATCTTAGTTTTCTAGACATGGCTAGAAGACCTTGGACAAATCACAACTTTTGAAACTCAGTTTCCTAAACTGTAAAATGAAGATAACATTCACTCTACCTCAGGATTAAATTATATATATGTAATATTATATATATTGACTATACATTCACTATATATAGTAGTATTCACTATATATATATCCACACACATATACATGCTTTTTTAAAAATGTAAAACAATATGATTAAACTTATGAGGGCCTACGAAAATAACACCTCCCTTAATTTTGAATTCTTTTTATATGAACTGGACAGACCGAGGAAGACATCACATGACAAACACCAGCCGTAAGTCATGAAAACTTGATTCATTTCCAGGGTCTGTATACTAAATTGAGCATATAAACAACTAAATTCCTCATGTGCCACAATTCTTTAAAATTAAACTTAGCCAAATATGGGAGCGTATTATAAAACCAGATTTAGGAACAAAGACGCTGAAATGTTCAATAAAAAAGGAATGGGGCACGTAGATTTAGAAGCAACCCTATGGAGGGCCATCCTTACTTAGCCTGTCAATCCCATCTTTTGGGGACAGTTTGCAACTTCCTGTCTTTATAATGAGCATTTTGCCACATAAATTCTAAGGCTTGCAGCAAGGTTATGAAACCACTAAGAATAATATGTGCCCATTTTCTGGACATCCATCTACAGTCCTCAGTAGTTCCATTTAGATGGAGCCAATTATATTCCCCAGGCAAACCAAGCATACTAGATAATAAATACATCATATTAGAACAAAAGATAATTTTGCTAAGTATATATTTTATAATCTAAACTATTCTTAATTCTGCTTATAGGTTAAGCCTAATAATTTAGCTAAGTGATTTGGTAAACTAGTTAATAACAAGCTATTTACCAAAAAATTGATGATATATAAATTTTTATTAAAGTGTCAAATTACATCTGTGAAATTTCTTATATGCTCAGTATTTCACAACTTCTTCCAATCGCTTCCCAAGATAATTTGCATTTACAAAATTTCTGCTTAGATAGAAAAGCTTGATTAGGTTCATTAAGCCAAGATTAAAGATTAGTCTTTCAGCTTCCACAATAGCAATTTTAAAGGCATTTTGCTGGTACCTATTGTGAGGAAGACATCATGTTGTGTGCTATGAGACATAAACAGATGTATGACACAGTCTCTCAGCTCAAGGAAATTATCAGTCTAATAACTGATACAGAAAGCATTATACAGTGAACACCACCTAAATTCTGCAATTAATATTTTACTATACAGGGGGCAGCCCCTTGGCCAAGTGGTAAAGTGCGCTCTGCTTCAGCGGCCCAGGGTTTCTCCAGTTCAAATCCTGGGCGTGGACATGGCAGCGCTCATCAAGCCATGCTGAGGCAGCATCCCACACGCCACAACTAGAAGGACCCACAACTAAAAACACACAACTATGTACCGGGGGGCTTTGGGAGAAAAAAGGAAAAATAAAATCTTTAAAAATATATATATATTTTACTATACAGTATTTCCTCAAATTACTATATTTGCTTTATCTATATTTTAATTTTTTATGGACATACCTACTCATCCCTCTATATATCAATAAATCCACCTTATATTTTTAAGGCATTTCAAAGAAAGTTGCAGGCATAAGTATGTTTCACCCCTAAATACTTCAGCATTACCTATCATCAACTAGAGTTTAATAATTTTTAGTTTTTTTGATAAAATTTACCAATATGAAGTATACAAATCTTAAGTGCATCATCTGCAGATTTTTACAAACACTTACACCTCTGTAACCCAAATCCCTACCAAGATATAGAATACTACTGTCATCAGAAAAGTTCCCTCATGCCCATTCCCAGTCAATCCCCACCCCAAGTCCCATCTCTAGAGGGAACCACTGTTAGTGACGTTTTTCCTAATACAGATTAGTGTTGCAGATAATTTTTAAATTCAGATTTCAAAACTAAGAGTGATCATCAGGCTGAAGAATCAAAAAGACTTCCTGTACATGGATAGACGTATGGATAAATAATAAATATAGCAAAATGCTTAACAGTTGGAGAAATTAAGTAGTAGGTATATGGGTGTGCCAGTTGTCAATTTATTATCCCTCAGAACCAAATCTTCCTTTCTTTGCCCTGGTTTGTGACACTGGAACTAGAATCTGTAAACATTTCCCTTTGCCAGTTTAAGAGAAGGCAATGGAGTGATCCTTTAAGGTGAGAGTAGCAGAGAGACACTTTCCTTCTGGATTCTGGTCCTTCATTATTATTATTATCATTCAGCGTGGGAGCCCAAGAGCCTTACTGAGGAGACAAGTTCCAGCTGTGGCCTCAAGTCTCAGTCTCCCCGCTGATAGTGGGTACTTCTATAGACCATGCAGCCTTGGTAAACATGCCCTTTTTTTGAAGAGGTCTGAATCCAAGCTTTGGGAAGAAGAGCCCTCGCTCAGTCTTTCTTCCCCATCCTAGAAGTAGTAGCTACTCTTCTGCACCTGCTACTTCTCGGACCCTTAGAGCTCTTGTAGTAATTAACCACACCTGCCTGGTTCTACTTAACAATTCATCATATTAAATTTCCAAATAACCAGTATAGTTCTGTCTTCTAATGGAACTCACACTACTATAAAGTAGTAATATAAAGTATAAAGCTAATGTACAGCTTTTCAGGATGTTTGAAAATGGGGGGGAGGGGGTAGATTTAAAAAGATTGTCAAGATGTTAATAATTGTTGAAGCTGGATGACAGACTAAGAAAATTATACTACCATCTCTTCATTTTGAGTATGTTGGAAATTCTGTACTAAAGAGTTAAAAAAAAAAAGAAAAAAGAAGGGCTTCATAAAGGTCAAAGCATTTGGAGAGCCTCAGGGAATGGATTTCAAGAGGCAGAAACAGAAGATGAGAGCACACTTGAGGAAAAAGCACACATAAAATATAGAGGCAGAAACTGAAGGACACGTTTGCACAACAGGAGGTAGGTTGGCTAAAGTAGAAGATATATAATGCAAATAAATATGTTTGGTGAGAATTTTTTTCCTTCTCTTTTAACCTTCATTTTACCTTGTGGGTTCTTCACACTCCATTGCTTTCTTTTTTCCCTAGTCCCCTGTCCCTGCTCCAGCCTATATTTCTACTTACTGTCCAAGGTCTAGCTCTTCTCACTTCTTACGAACCATAAATTGATCCATTTCAGAGTCGTTTCATGTGTGTTAATTTTTTTAAACAATGAGCATAATTATATCTGTCTCTGGACACATTTATAAGAAAATGTAGATAGGGTTGTGCTTATATAGCAGTATTTTTTACAGGTAAAGCCATAAGTAGTGACATAAAACAAGTTTTCATAATCTCTAGTTAGTAAGGGACAGGAGAAAGCATTAACTGATTTATTATTATTATTTAATAACTCACGTCACTTTATTCTTATAATCACAAAATATTATCTATACCCAGAAGAATGAGTATATATATGTGTGTATGTCAACACATTACCTCTGGGAAGGGATTGGTAACATTCTTTGTTAAGCTGGATAGTGGGTACAGTTCAACAAATAATAAAATGAATACCCAATTGTTTTCCTCCACCCACCGATACATTTAAAGTCTCCTTAGCCCCTCTCCAGTGACATTTCTCTTCTTCCTAATTCCTTATAAATGATAATTCTTGTGAAACTTGATGTACAAAAAGCATGCTTGTTTAATCCACATTTAAAATATTATAAATTATAAAACCAGCTAGACATTTAATAGGACAAACTCATAATAGAGAAAAGGTCATAGAGAGCAAATATATCCAAACGAAACATATATTACAACAATTTATAAAAATCACATATGAATATAGACCTGTTGCACTCAGTAAAATATACAGACATCCCAACCGGGTTCCTCTCTCTCCTAACCCCCATTATTGGTAGGGTCTGAACCTGCCATTCTATTTCAAGCCTCTATATATGGCACATGCTCTTCCATCTACTTAGAAAGTGGCAGGGACAAAGGTATTGCAGAAGAGTAGGCAGCAGCAGACAGATGTTGTTTGGTGTCACCCAGGAAATGACTCTGCTTTCTTATACCCTCCCAAGGACGTGGGCTTGCTGATGTTAAGTCTGGTTCAAAATCCAGGACAGTGTAATGCTCATAAACATTATTTTAAATAGACACACCAAGACTGTTAATGTGCAGTCTTCCAGAATAAAGTGACAATAGTTAAGACAAGAATTGGGTTTATTTCTTGCCTCTGATGGGACCCTTCCTGTGTAGTCACTGTCACAGACAGCTATGCACACCATCAGAAGCACAAGGGCAAAAGAAATACCCCCACAAAGATCTGCTGCAGCTGCTCCTGCTCTGGTTGTTGTCTTGATTCCAATAAGTTCTAGCAGCTGTGCAATAGCACTTTCCGTGATGTTAAAAATGTTTCATATTCTGTCACATGTAATTATTGAGTGCTTGAAATGTACCTAATGTGACTGAGGAATTGGATTTTTAACTTTATTTAATTTTAATTAATATAAATCTAAATAGCCACATGTGACTAGTGACTACAGTCTTGGTAAATGAAGTTCTAGAGCCTTAAAAAAATCAGGGACTTAAAGTATATATGTTTGCATGTTGTCTTACTGCCAACCCAAAACCCTGCCTGCAACGTTGCAAATGTGGTTCTACCTCCTACCTTAGCTGCTAGGCAGAAACATCCATTTGTCCTCATTCAGGCAACACATTCTTTGTGAAGCCATGGCAGTTCAGAGTTACCAACTCTTTACCTAACTATTACTAACCAGGTTACACCATGTTGTCATCATGGATTTACATATATCTGTGGCCCTGCTATACTGGGGGCTCTAAATCGGCAGCAATAGCGACATTTGAATTCCGAATCTCTATAGCCTAACAGAGTTCCACATCCTAAAACTCTTGCCCTATATTCTCCTGGCCAATTTATTAAACCTGTCTTCATCAAGCCAGTCCCAGCACTTTACTACTCTACCATTTGAAATCTCATAATCCCATCGACGACCAACATCTTAGAACTGCGGAAATTCCATGTCATGTTATCCGTATCAAAGAGTGTGGTGTTTTACTTCTATATATATATATATATACACACACACACAATTGCTCAGTAGAAAACACTGTAAAATAGTGGAAATGATGCATATTAGAAAATCAAGTGGAAATAAAGTTGATACGTAAGTCTGGAATTCAGGACTAGACACAAATTTGGGAGTTTTTTTGACACAGAAGTGGCATTTGAAACCATACAACTCATGAATTAGATCACTTACAGATTAAGTGTAGACAGAAGAATACAGGCACTACAATGTTAAAGAGTTCAGAAGTAAAAAGAACTTGCAAGGAACACTGAGAAGGGACAGCCAGCAACATAAGAGGAAAACCAGGAGAGTAGGTTGTCTGAGAACCAAGTGAATAAAGTGATTCAAGGAGGAGTCATTCAACTACCATAAATGCTATTGATTGATGAAGTTGGAAAGTAAGGTGTTATACTTCTTACCCACAATAGCAAATGCTCAAAACTGAAAGATACCACTTGGCTTTCATTTACCAGTGATAGAGAATAAACAGAAGTTACACCAACGTTATCTAATATAGATATTTCATTCATTTTCATTACACATATGCTATTCCAGAGCATCACATCTTCCTTTTAATATCCACATGAAACAAAGTGTCAGCGAGCACAACAATTCTCTTGGGCAACATTAATTTTAAATGAAAACTTCTTAAGTTGTTTTACCAGCCGAGACGCTGCCTGAACCAACCAGTGTCTCCCATGCAGCTGCCACGCTTTCCTTAGAAATACAGGTTTGGCACAATTTAAAGGTCAAGATAGTTTAAAGAGCGTCCAGTTTCCAAAAGAGAATACCCCAAAGTGTCAACATTCAAAGAGGACTTAAAGAAAAAGTTAGATGCGAGGACAGTGAGCTCCAGGAAGGGAGGGGCTTATCTCCCACAACGCAGGCTCTCAGTATTTTTTATTTAACTTTAGAAGAGCTGCATCTTTTAAAGGCGCGAACTTCAGGGCACTATACCCTCCAGAACACTGTTGCCCCAACACTCTGCGCCGAGAAGGGACCGGCGAGCTCGCGGGCACTCGCCCAGTAGATCAGCACCAGGCAGATAAAGGCAACGCGGGACGGCGTACAACCGCATTCCCGACCCCAAGGTTAAAGAAAACCCCTTGCCCTCGGGCCCGGGCTCACCTGCCCCGGAGTAGGGAAGACGCGCGGCCCCCGGCCGCCTCAAAGGAGGCGTCCCGGCAAACCCCTCGCCTCGTCACCGGACACTACCAGGGGCGGAGAGTCCCGTGGCTAGTAAAGGAGGACCCGGGAGGGCGCGGGGAGCTCACTCGGTCTCCTCAGTCTCGGAGCTACCGGCGCCGCAGATCCCTCAGGTACTCCTCAGTGGATAAGGCGCGCGCGCGCTCTTCCGCCTCGTTGCTTAGCAACCTGCGAAGCCTTCCAGTTTTCCCGACACGTCAATTCCTCCCGCCCCTCCAAGAGTGTAGTTTTAAAAAAGATTTTGTTTCCGGGTCGAGCTGGATTTACGCAGCGGAAGGTCTCTTTACCTCCCACGTTTACCCTTGACGGAGGATGAAGTCTCAGTGGCGCACGTGTGATTGATGTAGCTACAGGGTCTGTCTCTCCTCCCTCGATTTACACACGCCTGCCCTCCCGCCAATTGCTGGGCGCCATCAGGCAGATCGTTTCCTCCTGAGCCCAAATCATCCGCTCGTCGCCGTCCTCCAATCACAGCGGTTCACCCTCGGGGACTACTTTGCAATCGGCGGAGAGCGCAGGGAGAAGGGCGTGAGA
Organism: Equus caballus; assembly: GCF_041296265.1. NCBI lineage: Eukaryota > Metazoa > Chordata > Mammalia > Perissodactyla > Equidae > Equus > Equus caballus. The sequence continues at coordinate 53,695,089 of NC_091698.1, read as the reverse complement.
CGAGACTCTAACCTCGGGAAGTGTAGTTCAGTACTTGAAAGAAGTGCGTTGGAGATTGCACCAGAATCGGGGCAGGGTAAACTACAGTTCCCAGAGGGCGCCGCGGTCGGGAGCCGAGCCTTTTCTTTCTAACGCCGCTCGCCCTTTCTGAGTCGGTCTCGAGGTAGAGGTGACCTGATTCCCTGCCCCTTGTTTTGCAGGTGCTGAAATTGTCCGCGCAGTTCCCAATCATGGTGAGTGTGAGCCCCTGGATTCTGTCCGCCTCCGGCCTTCTCGCCCTTGTGTGGGGTTTCTTGTGCTTGAAGGACTTTTGAGGGGCGGCTGTGCAAGGCACTGTCTTTCATGCTTTTTGGGAAACCCGGCTCATCTTTTGAGGACTGTCGCAGTGACCTAGGAATTGAGAAGGGTTTGGTTTTCATCTGGGGGGCTCTTAGAGGGACCTTAAAGAGATCGCTGTCCTTGCGGTCTCAGTCCTCCTGCATGGCAGGGGGACAAAATACGAAGCTGCGGATTTTCTCCGAAGCACGATATGGAGTTTGATAAGGATGATAAGGTTTGATATGGGAGGGGGTTTGGGGTCCTAAGCTCTTTTCTCCTCTAAAGCGAAGTGTTTTTAAGGGCTTTTGTTGCAAAGCCCTTGAAAGTAGAAGGCCCTCGACTGTAAAGGTAGTGCTTAGCAGGTGCTCCAGATTACGATCTACGTTTTCAAGAGACCTGTTTTCCGCCATATCTAATTTCACGAAATGTTCTTTAAAACCTGTTCATTGATGTCTTTGTAATGCCAGGACGTGTTGCAGTGACGGCATCACTAGACGTAACTAGTGCAGATATTCTTTACTGATTTGTATGTTATGAATTCTAGAACGACTGCTATTAAATGTTACACAATATAACCATCTTGTCATGAAGATCTGGATACCTAGATCTCCATATCTTGTCTCTGCTGAAAGGGAGAAGGGGGGTTGGTGAGGGAACTGACGTAGGAAGAATCTGCATGCTGTTTGAAGGTGACATTTGACATAAGACTGAGAGAAACTGCTTCAGTACTTGTATTTATAGTTGAGACTGTTTTTCCTTCGTTATCTCAAAATACTAAAATGGGTGGGGACTGTGGAAAAATATTTGAATGAATTGAAAATTTTCCAGAACCTGAAAAGACATGTTTTCAAGGCAAGAAGATTATTCTCTCTACCTTTATAAGGGGGCCAGTTCCTAATTCTCAAAAAGTGTTAAATCTAGGTTTCCTACTTATTTTGTGTGATAGCATAATCACTCATTTAAATGATGGTTTCTGACCTAATAATCTTAGTATGAAAGCAGAGATACTTATTATCAGAGAACCTCAGACTTTATAATTTTAGAACTGGATGAGACCTTTTAAAGATCATCTTGACATACCTCCCCACTTCACATCTTAAAATTGAGTTTATTGAAACCCAAAGAGAATGTCATTTGCTCAAGGTCACACAACAGTTTGCCCCCGAGGGTCTCACACTCTTTCTGTTTTACCATATTGTGTCATACAGACACTTAACCAAGTCATGCTGAAAATTAATTTTTTTGTAGCTGAGATTCTGGAATAAAGATACAAGCTCATAGTGCAAATACAAACTATGTTATCAGCATTTATATTAGCTGATAGCTTTAATCTCTGCAATTCAGAATATTCTAGAATTGGAAGGCAATTTGGAGATTATTTCCTCTAATCTTAAAGCACAGCGTTCTGAGGTCATATGATTTTCCCAAGGTCACAGAGAGATCTTGGTCCCCCATTCTTGTGTTGTTTTGCTACACAGTAAATCAAGCCAGGCCTCATCCCTGGAAGGTCACTGGAGCACCAGCTAACAGACCTCCATGAGAAAGACAACTCCTGTCAATTTGCCAAAACTGACAGCAAATTCTCACGTGACTCAATCTGCTTTCCTCCTGGGGAGAGTGTGTGACCAATCACTGAGTCAGAAAAGAGCCATCTTTTGTTAGCTATTCAAAGCAGTTTTTTAAAGGAGGGCATTCTTCGCTTGTGTTCACAGGGAGTGACAGCAAGAATAAACTGTATGAAAGAATCTGAATGATAGTTTGTCTTTTATATTACAGAAATATATATAAATTAGACAGTAAAAAAGAAATATGTGGGTCTTTCTGTAGAATAACAGAAGGAATACCTTAAATTCAAGCTTTACAACTGAGACCTGAGGACATGGACAAGACAGAGCCTGCATCTTCCGGAAGGTCATTAGTGCCTTGCCAAGAGCAAAGACATTCCTTCTTTGGATCTTGGGCTTACTGCCTAGATATCTAAGCAAAGAATAGTAACCTTTCTTCACACTGTGACATTGTGAAAAGTCTATAGGAATCTCCCATCCTCTGCTTTTCAACTGCAGTGTTGCAGAGAGCAGAAAGAACTTAATATGGGGGGCAGCCCAGTGGCGTAGTGGTTAAGTTCGCACACTCTGCTTCAGGGGCCCGGGGTTCATTGGTTCGGATCCTGGGCACGGACCTACATGCCACTCATCAAGCCATGGTGTGGCAGCATCCTACATGCAAAATAGAGGAAGGTTGCCACAGATGTTAGTTCAGTGACAATCTTCCTCAAGCAAAAAGGTGAAGATTAGCAACAGATGTTAGCTCAGGGCCAATCTTCCTCAACAGAAAAATAGACAAAGAACCAAATATGAACGTTGTTTCCTGTTTCATCAAACATTCAGACACTAACTAGACTTCATACTGTTCTTAACAAGATGGAATTACCTACCTTTGAAAATAATTTGCTCAAAGATACAGAAGAAAGAAACTGCTGAGGACGAATTAGTAGTGTTAATTAGTTGGCCACAGCCCCTTTACGACAAACTGTGATACCGTGAACACATTTTTTTAGTAGCTAAAATTAATGCCTAAAATTGACTGCATTATTCTGACCATCTACCTGATTTTCTGAGAGGTTAAGCTTTACAGGTGGTGATAGTCACTTTCCTCATTTCTTATACCAGCTTACTTTACATTGAAGTAGCATGTGTTCATATTGTTCTTAACCCTTACTTTCATTCATTCAGCAAATATTTGTTGAACACTATATGGGAGTGCAAATTTGAGTCAAAAGTGGACTGCTCTCATGGGGAGTTCACAGACTAGTAGAGAGTTAACAGACATGTAAATAGAAAACCACAGGCTGTAAGAGTCCTTAGAGGAAAATTCTGTGGTGACAGTGACCTGTAATTACAGTACTTGCCACATACTATTCTTAGTGCTTTGTATGTTAACTCTCTCAATCCTTACCACTACTTTGTATGTTAGGTAGCTGCTATTGTTATCTCCATTTTGCTATTGGGAAACTGAATACAGAGAGATTAAGTAACTTGCCCAAGAACATACAGCTAATGAGTTGTGGAGTCAGGATTTGAACCAAGAAGTTCTGGCTCTAGAAGCCTTCTCTTTAACTACTACATTCTGCCTCTAGTCCCCTGTTTTAGAAAATTGGCTTATCCTCTTCTTTCCTGCATGTGGTTCACTAATGGATTCTCTGGCCTAAAATAGTACCAGGCACATAATAGAGGTGCAGTGGTGTGTTGTTTAGTGACATAACAGTTCATCAGTTGATTATAAGACTTTATCATTAGAACTAGTGACATAAATAATTTTGCTGTCAATGGCTAGAAATATTGTCACAAAGTTTCCAACCTTCTCAGTGCAAGTATATATGAATAAAATATCTTAAACAATTTTTTAAAACATGTTAGGTTTAGCTTCAAAACAATTCTTTTATATTTCCAGGTTTTTGATAATAATTTTACAAGATCCGTCTATTCCTTCAGCAAATATTTGAGCTCCAACTACATGCCAGGCATTGTTCTAGGCAGTTGGGATGCAAAAATAAATAAAATAGACAAAGCCCCTGTCCTTAAGGAGCTTGCATTCTAAGGAGGAAAGGGGAATAATTCCTTCCTCTGCTCCCTTTTCCTCACCTACACTACTCCAGAGGAACAGGGGAAAATGGCAGAATTAAAAACATGTAAGGGCCATATGATAGGAAATAACCATATACAATAACTTTGTGTTCTTTATAAACCTGAAGTCTATTTGGGAACATAAATAAGTCTTGAAATAAAATTGGTTTATTTGGGAATTATCATATTTTGTATATTTAGAAATATAAAGGCTTAGGTGAGAGGTTGGTGAAGAAGATAGGGAAGAGACCAAGAAGGTCAGGGAGAAACTGTCTCCATAGTTTTCTCCTTTTTTTCCATTCCTACCCTGGTCACACCTCTGAGGAAGAAATGCATACGTAGTCTGCTATGATCAGATTCATTTCTCTACAACAGTTGACACTTCTTTCCTGAGATTTTTTTCTTTGACTTCTGTGAGTACCAAATTGCTACCTGCTGCTGACCTTCAGAGGTTGGAGTTGGAAGGTTTAAAAGGACCCTTCAGGGGCATAGTCTCCTTCCATCCTGGAGACATGCTTCCTCTGGAAGAAAGAATTCTAAATGTAAAGAAATCAAAACACATCTATCCCCAGTCAATTCAGTGGGCCACCTCTATATGGGTAACAATAGATGTGACACAGTGGAAGTACATTTACCCAGCACTGTCAGAGAAAGCAACGGTTCACCTTGATTGAATTTTCCCATCTAATTAAACTTACCCATTAAGTTTCCAAACATTTTTATTCAGCTCTTCTTAATAGGAATATTTCTATCTTTTTAATTCTCTTAGCTTAATTTAACTTTTTCCTAATGACTCAGGGTCATCACTTTGAATAGTAGTTATTATTTTTGTCCATATGTCCATAATTTGTTCAAAGTCTGTTGAGATCTGTAAGGCAACTTCTCTCTATTATAACTACTACGCTCTTTGTACTTCTCCCCCTTCCTCCCTTTTAAAATTAATTTTCCCTTGGAATCAGGTTGTCACCTGTCACTATATGTTGCTGTAGTTATTTATTATTTAATACTAAAATTCATTATAATCCAGATATTATCATTTTCTCATTTTTATTTCTCAAATAAAAAAATATAGGCTTATTTTTCCTCCTCCATGTAGTTAAGTTGAATCAAGATTAATAGTTTTATTAAAACTTACTGGGTCACTGTAAATGGAAAATTTTAACCATTGCTACTTCTCTTCCTAGTGTGAAGGATTCTATTGAGGGGCTTCGCATAACAGGATTTGTAAGGTTCTAGTGGCCACCAGGGTTTGTATCACCATATAATGCACATCAACATTGTTAGGCCTATTTTGGTGGTAAAATATCCTTAAAAACACATGGATACGATTATGTAAGTAAATCTAGGATAACAGTGAGAGTTAAATAACAATCCATAAATATGCAGCCAAAGGACACATGTTCCGGAAGTTGCTTAGTTGATTGTGCATACTATATTTACTGGGACAATCTATTAAGCCAGATGTGAAGAGACTTTAAAATTTTATGTTAACTTTTAAAGTATGTGATCGTCTTGTAGACAAAATCCTGAATATCTTTAGGGTAAAATAGCAGTTTTTAATTAAGATGTTAATGGATCTCTTTCATTACAGTCTGAACCAATCAGAGTCCTTGTGACTGGAGCAGCTGGTCAAATTGCATATTCACTGCTGTACAGTATTGGAAATGGATCTGTCTTTGGTAAAGACCAGGTAGGGGCAAGTGTCTATAAATCTTAAGTCAGAGTAAGAATATGGTCATTAAAACCCTGTATTTAGTTGCAAAGAAATTTTTAAATGGTGAAGGAATGGTACACTGCTATCAGTGGAAGCTGGTAGCTTATTTATATGTACCCCTCCAGGCACTGAAAACACTTTGCAAATCAGAACTCTACCACATACTGTATTTCTTGACTTGGTGCCCCAGGTGGCATCAATCAGTGGAAGGTATTAACTAAGGGGCAGTAACTGTTAGGGATGAGTCAAGTGGGAGAGAAAGTTGCTGAATCAGCACTTCCTTGTTCCTAGATGGTCTTTAGACCAAAAATAGTCAAGATGGGTAAATCTGTTTCTCAGTTTGAAGCAGGCACCCCCTATTCCAGCAGGTCTGACTAATGTACACTAAAATCCTTTTCTAAAGTATTCATTTATCCATTCTCTTCACCCATGCATATCAAGTTCTTCCTTTGTGCCAGATACTATACTTAGCTTTTCATGAACTGAAATCAGATACAGCTATTAACAATAAAAGCAAGCTGTGGCATGTCACTTCAATTTGATATTTCTTTCATGTACTCCTTTAAAATTCAGTAATAATGATTCCTCTTACTGTGAAGGTTAGCAGAACATTGCTGATTTTATAGCATTCCTTTTCCTGAAAGTGGCATGATATTAGATACTTGATCTTCTAAAATAATTTTGAGTAATGGGAATTAAACACGTATACACACCGAATAAGCAAAAACTTTACCAAAGGTCTCTTTTCTGACTAAATGACGTAACCTACACTGACAAATGCTGTCCTTGCTATTTATTTGGCAGCCTATAATTCTTGTGCTGTTGGATATCACCCCCATGATGGGTGTCCTGGACGGTGTCCTAATGGAACTGCAAGACTGTGCCCTTCCCCTCCTGAAAGGTGAGTTGGGGAGTGGAGAAGAAAGGGATTTTATAGTATTTTATTTCTGTCAAAAATAGATTTTACATTGGGGCTGGCCCTATGGTTGAGTGGTTAAGTTCACACGCTCTGCTTCAGTGGCCCAGGGTTTCGCCGGTTGGAATTCTGGGCACCGACATGGCACCGCTTATCAAGCGACACTGAGGCAGCGTCTCACATGCCACAACTAGAAGGACCCACAACTAAAACTACAGGACTGTGTACCAGGGGGCTTTGGGGAGAAAAAGGAAAAATAAAATCTTTAAAAAAAAAAATAGATTTTACATTTTTGTTAACTAGCTTCTCAATTAGAAATTATTTTTAAAAAGTATTTTGTTTTTGTTTTTTGAACAACTACTTGGTATACCACGAATAAATAAGAGTAAAAGCGAGAAATAACGTGTGTAAGGTAAAAGACTATACCTTTTTACCCCCACATGCTTATATATAATTTATTTTACTAATTAAGTATGATATTGCAAAAGGGTTATACATTAAGATTGTCTACATTGTTGTTATATAAAGTCTATTTAAATAGTAATAGTAGCGTCCTGTGATAGAGAACTTTTTCAACTCTGAATGATGTCTTCCAGAGCCATATGCTGCCCTGGGGCTAGAAATTGGTTGGTCCATTGTATGGTTCCATCCCATCTGCCAGTCATCAGGTTGGGATATAGTGTAAATTGTCCTAATTGTACACTGGATAGTCTGAAAAAACCCGCCAGAGTTCTGCTGAGAGCCTTTGAGAATCACTAAACTATTACACAAAGTAAGACAGAAGTCTTAGATTTGATTGAAAGATTCGTTAAAATATTAGGTCAAGTTGTAAACTAATTTGAGTATTTTTCTTTAGCTATACCTTTATGATGATCTTTGTCTTTTGGTAAGGATTAATTACTAATACTTTCCTAAAAGTTTGCACAAAGCAAAATATATACAAACCCAAGAGAAACCATGCTGAGAATTCATATATCTGTTCAATAAACATTTACTAGAAGGAGTGCTGTGCCATCTGAATCATTTGGCTGCGTAGTTACGTAAGAGAGGGCATTACCCTCCCCAAGCTATTCTCATGGCTCCTTTTCCTCACCCACTGTTTCCAAATCAGCTTCCTCTTTGCTTTATCCCATTTTTATTCCTTTCTCTGCTGAGTTCCTCTGCTCTCTCTGATGGGCCCAGGTTACAGTCAACTTGTTCTTGGTCAGCTTTGAATGTGACAGAGAAGGGAAGGTTCAGCAAATAAGGATGCATGGCTGAGAAAAAGAAGGGTGTTTTTTTTTTTTCCTCCAACTGGTATTCCTATGCATTCCTGTTTGGGAGCTCATAGCAGCCTGACTGTGACACAAGTTCACTGGTCTAAAAATTTACCAATAACAATGCTGAATCCTAGTTGTCTTAGTCCATTTGGGCTGCTATGACAAAAAATACCGTACACTGAGTGGTTGATAAACAACAGAAATTTATTTCTCACAGTTCTGGAGCCTGGGAAGTCAGAGATGAAAGAGCCAGCAGATTGGGTGTCTGGTGAGAGCCCAATTCCTGGTTCATAGACAGCCATCTTCTCACTGTGTCCTCACGTGGTAAAAAGGGTGAGGGAACCTTCTGAGGCCTCTTTCATAATTAATCCACTTCATTAGGGCCCTACCCTCCTGACCTGATCACCTCCCAAAAGCCCCACCTCCTAATACCATCACGTTGGAGATTAGGTGTCAACATATGAATTTTGTGAGGGACATAAACAGTTAGTCTAAAGCACTGGTCATGGCCTTTTTAATACTGTTGACAAAGGAGAGCAATAATATGTGTTCTTTAATCAGAAAGCAAGTGGTGTATGTTTATTGAACTAACATAGTGGTTGGACTCTGGACCGACCTGGGCTGGAATTATAGCCCCGCTATTTTTTTGATAGCAGCTAGTTCATTCTTTAAACCTCATTGTCTTCATTTGTAAAATACTAAGATTAAATTTGATTAAATAAATCTCATAGCATTATTCCTGGCACAAAACTCCTCAATAAACATTATTTTTAATTTGTGATTGGTATCTTAGATCTTAAAGTAGTTGTAACTTAAAGGTTAGGTGAATTAGTTTCTCTTTTGTGTTATCTGTGGTAATTAGTGTGAATAACAAATGTTGCCTTGAAAGTTATCGTATTATATCTTGCATCATATCTGCTTATAAAAGATAAAAGCTATAGAATTTTTAAAATTGAGATAATTATTGAAATAGGAAAAGCAAAATAAATGTGTTCACATTTCTACTGATGTTATGATTGTTGAATTAATATATTGTCTTTGTTTTCTTTGGCTCCTAAAACTTTTATCAATGTGATACATGAAAGTAAACATTTGCTACAAAATGAAAGAGTTACTGGGTGGGTTCAATATGAAAAAGAAAACCTCAGGTTTTGGTGTTTAAATAGCTCTGCATATTTATTGCCATGTTCACAGATGTCATTGCAACAGATAAAGAAGACGTTGCTTTCAAAGACCTGGATGTGGCCATTCTTGTGGGCTCCATGCCAAGAAGGGATGGCATGGAGAGGAAAGATTTACTGAAAGCAAATGTGAAAATCTTCAAATGCCAAGGTGCAGCCTTGGAGAAATATGCCAAGAAGTCAGTTAAGGTGACCAATACAGTATTTAATGGGGGGTTTTATTATCAGCGTTTGAAACTTCTACTTTCAGCAATTAAGTGAAAACAAAATTATTTGCCTTTCTTTTTTTTCCCAGTTCTGTGCTATGGTCAGTAGATACAGAGTTTTGCTTAATAAGCTCTTCCTTTCTGAGTTTTTTTCTTATAGTGTAGAAGTCTATATTCAGAGGTGCTCAAAAATATTTTGCCTAATACTATGAGGTGAAAATTTATTATTAGTCTGTAAACCTATAGAGAAGGCACAGAACTTTCTGGTGCATTTTAGTTGTGCGGGAATACGTGTCCAGACATTTGGATTTGTGTGTGTGATGGTGGAGGGAGATAGCTGTAAGCTACCTTCTCAACAATAGGAGATGGTGGCTTCTGAATGCTCAGATTTTCCCGATCCAGAGGAATTTTGATATGCTTGTCTCTTGAGGAGTTGAGTAGGTATGACTTCCTGTTCTGTCTCTTTGTGTTCAAGCTATTTATTCTAGTTTCTAAATGTGTCTTAATATTACGATAAAGCCTCCTTTTACCAATTAGTCATCAATTAACTAGAACTTACTTGTCACAGCAAATAGGCTTGCAATCGGTTTTACTGATTTTCATACACTTCCTCCTCTCTATCCTGCCTTCGAAGTAAGGTAAAAGAATTTTCTAAGATTTTTTAAAATTGCTGTTTATAATGTTCTAATACTTCATAGACATCTGAATTTTTGCTTTCTGTGGACTTCCTTTTAAATAGTTAACTTTTATTTTCTGTAATCATTAACAGAAAACAATAGAAATGAATTGAATAGAAATCTACAGGAGCTGGCCCAGAGGCTTAGAGGTTAAGTCCGTGCACTGCACTTTGGCAAGCTGGGGTTTGCAGGTTCAGATCCCAGGTGCGGACCTATGCACCGCTTGTCAAGCCATGCTGTGGCAGGCATCCCACATATAAACTAGAGGAAGATGGGCACGGATGTTAGCTCAGGGCCAATCTCCCTCAGCAAAAAGAGAAGGCTTAGTGGCGGATGTTAGCTCAGGGCTAATCTTCCTCAAAAAAAAAAAAAAGAGAAATCCACAGATCTCTTGGTAAAAGATTACAAGGTTGTTTGGACTGCTGAAATCCAGGCTGCTTGGAGTTATAGTATTGTTTGCACCATAATCGCCCCTTGGCCACAATCCTTGTTTAAGGAAATATACAGTGACACTGGTATCATGTCTATAGATTGCTCTCAAATGTAGGCCAAAAAGAAGACTAAGGATGTGTGTGTGGAGAGAGAGGGAAAGAGATGGAGCAAATTGGAGAATATGGGTAAAAGAGATGTGGGAGTTAATCTTTGTAATATGCTTGCAGCTTTTCTGCAAAATAAATTTGATATTATTTCACAGTGGTTTTTTTAAATTATGATTTTATTAAAGATTTGTAAAACTAAAATAAAAGTCCGTGTATCCCTTTTCCTATACTGTATTGTAATTCAGTGTATCCCATACCTCCCCAATAAAAAAAACAGTAGCCTGAAGTACATTCTCCTAAAGATTCATTCAGGACGTGTGGAGTGGGTGGGACCTGGTAGTCTGTGTTTTAGCAAATATCTCGGTTAATTTTTACGAGTAGGCAAGATTGAGAAACACTTTTAATTCATAAAGACAAATCATGTCCTAAAGTAAACCGCTCAAGTAGAATTTCTTTCTTCGACTACTTTTATAAGAAGGAAAATTTTATGAGTGAGTTGAACTCTGAGATAGAGCCTTAGATAATTTGTTTTTTGTAGCAAATAGATAAATGGTCTGTCCCAAATAGGGCACAGAACAAAAGAGAAAGACATGTACCTTAGGTCTTGGACACTGCCACCTGGCAAGTGACTTGTATACATAATGGTGGCTTTATTAAAAAAATGTTTTTGGTAATCACACGAAACCCCAATAAGGGGGCAAAAAGTTTTTAAAAGGGAAGATAGAAACCTACTAGAAACTGCAATGATAACTGTACATATTTAGCTCACACAAACTTGATACAAAGGTTACACATTTGTCAGTCATATTCTAAGATAATTGAGGTAATCGGTATGTGGTCTCTAAGACTGCTGTGCCTCCGTACGTCCTAGGTTATCGTGGTGGGAAACCCAGCCAATACCAACTGCTTGACTGCCTCCAAGTCGGCACCGTCCATTCCCAAGGAGAACTTCAGCTGCTTGACGCGTTTGGATCACAACCGAGCTAAAGCTCAGGTGAGAAAAATGCTTTTGAAAATCTTATGAATGCTCAACTTGAAAACTTTCTTCTCTCATTTTTAAAGGTATCTGAATCTTAGTTTGTGCTTTTTTTGTTATTTTTGTTTAGTAGGAAGCTATTCCAGTTTGTTGGGGAGTCTTTCAATCTAGTCTCTTAAAGAAGCTGAACTTTGTGTTTAATTTTCTCAACTAGATTTCATTTGCTATCTATAATTCAATGCGGTTGCTAATGTCTCTTACTACAGTGGTTAAAAAGTAGTCACTGGTATAGATAATTCACAGGATGATACATCATTTAGTTTATTATTGTCAGATATATAGGAGATTATAAAAAGAAAGACTTGAGCTTCCTGTGTTTTGTGTGGTTCTTCTTTTTTCCCTACAGCTAGGCAATCAAGTTCAGATTTTAAATTTTATATTTAATTTCATTTTTATTTTTATATTTTTTTTAATATTCTACGTTTCCATAAAATTTCCTACTTGTCATTACTTAGCAGCCAAATTTTAATTGTTGTCATGTCTTTGATGCCTTAGGGTAAATATGCCAAGGGGTCAGTGACCAGGGTATTAACAATAGCTTTTTTAAAAATTAGAGGCCATGCCACTCATCTGTGCCGGTTTCCTGGCTTTCTCAGATCTAGATAATCCTGGTGCCCTTGGAAGTCATGACAGAGTTCTAGCTCTTGGACGTAACTTTCCTTTTCCCTAGCACTTTTCTGGCCATCTCTCCTCATCCACAAGTTATCACTTCTAGCTAGGTCTATGAGTTTAGTCCTTTGTTTCCTAGAGAAGACAACTTTGTTTAGTTTCAAGAAAACTATTTTTACCCAAAAAATGGTGTGAGGTTTAAGTTGAAAAGCTACTGCTTTAAACTGAGAATTGATAATCTTTCAGCTTTGGAGTGCCCAGTGAAGGAGAAAAGAATTTACGTTTGTTAAGCTTCTTCTCTAAGCTGAATGCTTTACATGTAATTTATCATTTAGTTCTTGTAGAAACCATATGAGATATCCATTATTATCCCTGTTTTATAGATAAGAAAACCAAAGCCCAGAAAAGTCAGGGACCCTCCTCAGAGTCATTCAGCTAGTAAATGTTGGAGCCACCTACATTTCCCTACTCTAAACCCTGGTGTGTCCTTGCATAATGGGATCAAGTGACCTCAATCAACTTACTAACTCCATTACCTTGAGAAAGTGTATTCAAGCTACAAAATGGGGTAATTATAACTACCTCATAAGGTAGTTCTGTGGATAAAATGAGATAAGATCTATGTTAAGCCCTTATCGTGGTGCCTGTCACATAGTAAAACTCAATAAAAGTTGACTGCTATTACTATTATTGACTTTTATTATTATTGAGGGGTATAATCAAGAGTTGAGAAGAGCCACACTTCAGAAATAGCTCCCTGAATATTCCAGTTAATTTAGGTCATTGGATAACCAAACTTAAATTATAAATATTTCCTGAGAGGCTTTAGGCTGTGAGTGGAGTCTTTTTCCTTATTATTTTGCCAGAGTATGGTGGCTGGGAAGGAATGGAAGTTTGTTTGAATGATTGGAGGCAGGAGATTTGGGTACTATACAACAGTTATGGAGGAAAAGATGATATTATAGGTGTTGCAGTTGTCGACTCTGGATTGCCAGATGGTCACTTACTTAGTTGCAACAGGGAGAAAGAGGTAAAATGACGACATTGATAAACTTCCATCTCTGCTGTTTCACCTGAGGCCTTGGCGGAGGCAGGCATTGGAAAATTCTGCATCCAAGGTCCTACTAAGTGATACTTTGTCATGGTGCCTGAAACACTTTTCCTTGTAGAGGCAAAAGTCTCAATGAGGAAAGAGAAGAAGAAGCTATCTCAAACTAACTTTTGGCACATGTTGCAGCATGCCAGCCTGGCACAGTGAGAGCTTTTAGGATGTTTTTGTTGAAGCTGTTTCTTCTTCCTTTAGAAATTGTTAATGCAGTGAGAAAAATAACAAACCCAAAGATTAATTTTTCTTATGTGAATGGTTATTAGTCTTACATAATTTGTTTTAGAATTCAGAGGACTTAGCTACCTAGCAACTGTGTATCACCTGCTGAACTCCCCTATGTATTTGCACACCAGAGCTGCTTATGTGTCTGCTGACAAGGTAATTTGACACTGAAACCAGTTAGGCAGTATCAGGGGGAAGAAAATTACTAGGGCTGGAGAATTGCACAAAAACTGTTTAATAGGATCTATATGACAGACATAAAAGTGTCAGAGGGGGCAAGAAACTGCTATCCTGGATACATGTTAATTCTGACCAGCTCTGACATGAATGATATTCAAAAACTACATCTCCTGAATGCAAAGCACTGGCCTTTGCTGTCCAGACAGAAGTGGATTAGCTCAAGAGATCAAAAGAACAAGAGGAGGTGGGCAGCAGGACACAGGAAGTAAGGGGAGCCAAGGAGGCCTGTGGGGAGGAGAGGCTTAGAGACAGTTTGTCTTCACTGTACTTTGGAGCAGTTGAAGCTGACATTCAGCAGAGTTATGGATTCTGAGTTCTTAGTAATATACATCTTGGCTTATTTGGTCCAAGTATAAATTTTCCTTCTTTATACCATGCCAGCTAAATAGACATAAGGGCAGTTCTTCCCTGAGTCCTTTCAGGCGATGGCACACACAGAAAATGGTACTCATTGCATAGCACACCACTCTACCCCATCCACTAGGCAGATCAATAGCTGGGTACCCCAGAAACCAATCATCCAATTAATTCGTGAAGACTGATAAGGTAGTTAATAGTCCTGATACTTGCAGAACTCAAGTATTAGGACTTAATGAAGCAAGGTTTAGATCAAAAGTGATTTAAAATGTCAAAAACAAAGAATTGTAAGTTAATTTTTTAAATCATCTAACTTTTAGGATTTAGGAAATGAGTCTCGACTTATTTTAAGGGTCATAGTGAAAGTAAAGATCATTTGGGGCCAGCCCTGTGGCTGAGTGGTTAAGTTCCTGAGTTCTGCTTTGGCGGCCCAGGGTTTCACCGGTTCAGATCCTGGGCGCAGACATGGCACCGCTCATCAAGCCATGCTGAGGCAGCGTCCCACATGCCACAACTAGTAGGACCCACAACTTAAAAAAATATATACAACTATGTACCAGGGGGGCTTTGGGGAGAAAAACGAAAAATAAAATTAAAAAATCTTTTAAAAAAAGAAAGAAAGTAAAGACAATTTGCTTCTTACTTGACTGAATAAATTAGTGTGAAGATGAGTCAAGTCATTGAAAATATTTTAGGTAATGGCTTTTTTCATCTTTATCCTTGTTGTTTGGTTGGTTGTTGTTTTGTTTGATTGCTTTTTACTTTTTATTTTGGAATAATTGTAGACTCAGAATAAGTTGCAAAAATAGTACAGAGAATTTCATGTACCCGTCACCTGCTTCCCCCAGTGGTGACATCTTACATAACTGTAGAGGATTATCAAAACTAGGAAACTGACTAAACTACACAGAATACTGTTAACTAGACTTTCTCAAATTTTTGCAGTTTTTACATTCACTCATTTTTTTGTATGTCTTTATGAATGATTCTATGTATAACTGTAACCACCATAGTCAAGATACAGAACTATTTCATCACCCACAAAAGAACTCCTTCATGCTGCCTGTTTGTCGTTACACCCTCCTTCTACTTTCCTAGACCCTGACAACCATTTATCTGTTCTCTATCTCTATAATTTTGTCATTCTAAAAATGTTATAAAACTGGAATCATGCAGTAAGTAACCTTTTGAGACTGGCTTATTTTCTCTCAATTTAATGCCTTTAATATCCATCCAAGTTGTTGGGTGTATCAGTAGTTCATTCTTTTTTATTGTTTTCCCACTTATTCCACTTATTTATTTCATTGTGTGAAGGTACCACAGTTTGTTTAACCATTCTTGAAGGACTTCCGGGTTGTTTCCAGTTTGGGGCTATTACTATCCTTGTTTTTAAAATTTCTTTAAAATATCAGAGTGTGTTCCTTTTGTTATATGGTGAATGTTCACATAGAACTTTGATGCGATGCTGCTTTGATGTATGTATGAAAAAGCTATGGACTTGGCACAACTATTTTTTTCTCCCATTCTTAGTACGACATAAAGGAAAGAAAAATCACCCATAATGTCACCTTAACAAATCAGCTTTTAAAAATTTTTTCCAGAGGCCAGCCCAGTGGCATAGTGGTTAAGTTCACATGTTCTGCTTCGGCAGCCTGGGATTCCCTGGTTCAGATCCCAGGCACAGACCTACATACTGCTTATCAAGCCATGCTGTGGCAGGCGTCCCACATATAAAATAGAGGAAGATGAGCACAGATGTTAGCTCAGGGCCAGTTTTCCGCAGCAAAAAGAGGAGGCTTGGCGGTGGATGTTAGCTCAGGGCTAATCTTCCTCAAAAAAAAATTTTTTTCCCAAAACATTCCCTTCTGGTTCATCATAAATTCTACTGTCTGATTGGGAACAAATTATACATATAACGAACTATAATTTCTTTACTGCCCATTACCTTATCACATGAATAAGAAAACAAGCAAGCTGATTTTATTTTATTTAAATCTTTCAAAACATAACTTTCTAACCCTTTCTGTGGCTACTGTACTACATAATGTAATTGATGTTCATGTGACCACAAGGTGTGCAGGATCCTTAAGAGCTTTCTGAAACTACAGCTAGAGATTGTTACATCTGTTATAATTTTAGTTTGTATATGTATGTTATACTTAAACTCTTCCGTTTCCTAATCTATAAAATAAGGACGGTCATACTTTGGTAATCTTAGTCCCTTCCAACTTCAAATTTTCATGTTTAGGATTATTTTAAAATTAGGTCATTTATGTATTATATTCACCTAAATATAGAGAAAGTACCTGAATACCTGATTGTTCAGAATTACCGAGAAGACATCTCCAAGTAAGCATTAACAACAAAACAAAGGTCACATTTACATATGAAGCAATATTAACCTCTTGCTAAGTGTTTTATATTTGATAAACCTACTATACTAATAAGTTAATCACAAATTGTGGGATGCTGTCTGCTGTTAAACATTGTACTTAAATATTCTACCCTATAATGTTTCAGATCCACAATTTGTTTACACCATTAAGCTGTTTTAGGAGATTACCAAGCAATAAAATTTGCTTTTTTTTTTTTTTTACATATTAATATAACTCTCCTGTTCTCTGAAGTTTCAGAGGCTTTTTATCTTAAGGGCATTTGTCAAACAGGTCACAATTTGAAATAAAAAGCTTTTGTCTAAGTAATGTATTTGTTTTCTATTTAACTAGATTGCTCTTAAACTTGGTGTCACTTCTGATGATGTAAAGAATGTCATTATCTGGGGAAATCATTCATCAACTCAGTATCCCGATGTCAACCATGCCAAGGTGAAACTGCAAGGAAAGGAAGTTGGTGTTTATGAAGCTCTGAAAGATGACAGCTGGCTCAAGGGAGAATTCATCACTGTAAGAAAAATCTGGGAGCTCTCTTAATAGCCAGGCATAAAGAACTCTTGGGAGACACGCCACAGTAACCTGAGTGTCTCACCAAGGGGTGGGGGAAGGACGGGACTCGAGAGCAAGCCTTTCACAGTTGCTCTGAAGACTGGGTACTTTTGGGGGGGTCATACTAAGCCAGTCACGATCCAGTCTGCTCTGATCTGATACGTGGCACGGCAGTCAAGATGGATCAAGGGGGAAAAACTAGAGTACCCTCTAGTCATCCAGTTATCTTTACACTGAGATCCATTTCTATGTATGAAGTGTGGTAAACTTTCTGTGGGGATTTATAGTTTTTTTTCAAAAAGACTGGTGCATATAACTGAAATAGGTTAGTAAGGCTGACATTGGATAGTTGATTTTGGAGGGGACACATTAAGCTATGGTTGCAGCCTTTCACCCCAGGATCAGCTTGGAATTGATAAAAATTCTGCTATCATGATCAAGTAACACTGCTGTCTCTACCTCTGCCCCCACCCAGACCGTGCAGCAGCGTGGTGCTGCTGTCATCAAGGCCCGAAAACTATCCAGTGCGATGTCTGCTGCAAAAGCCATCTGTGACCATGTCAGAGACATCTGGTTTGGAACCCCAGAGGTGAGGACTCTGATTTACATAGGCCACTCTTTTATTTTTGTCCTCTGACGCTATAATGTAGAAAGAACATAGCCTTAGCAGTTAGATAGATTAGATTCATATCCCAGCTCAGCTGTCTACCAGCTATGGAAAGTTACTTAACCTTTCTGGGCTCTTTTGTCATCTTTTACATGGATGGCACTTACCTCACAGGGTTGTGAGGATTGAATAAGATGATGGATGGAAAGCACGTAGCACACCTGGTGGAGGTGACTTTTTCCTTCTTAAAACCTATATTAAGGGGCCGGCCCCATGGCCTAGTGGTTAAGTTTGGCACACTCTGCTTCAGCAGCCCAGGTTCCAATCCCAGATGTGGACCCACATCACTCAGCAGTGGCCATGCTGTGGCAGCAACCCACATACAAAATAGAGGAAGACTGACACAGATGTTAGCTCAGGGCAAATCTTCCTCAGCAAAGAAAAACACACACCTATATTGGGCCATAGCGTCCTCATTTGTAAAATGAGGATTATGTTTCACTAGCCTTCTTCACACATGGATTGGAAAAGTGGAATAATACCCATGAAAGTTACCTTGTCATGGAAGTGCCTGGTGATATTCCCTCATACAGTAATGAAGTTATGCATATAATAAGAAAGTGTCACGTGGTTTAATTTTGTTAGTTCATATGTCTGTCAGTTATGCAAACTAATCCCTAAGCCCCATGAGAATGTAAAATACTGATTCTGATTTTCAGGGAGAGTTTGTGTCCATGGGTGTTGTCTCTGATGGCAACTCCTATGGCGTTCCCGATGATCTGCTCTACTCATTCCCTGTTACAGTCAAGGTGAGGTGTTGGGTTATTTACGTCTGTCCCCACTGAGAAAGTAGTTGTATGTTTTTATTAATAATGATATAATTTACAAAGTTGTTTGTTTACCAAATTAGACGTTTTTCTCAGCTTTAAAATCATGTGAGGCACAACTTCTGGTCACTAAAAGATTGAGATTAATCTGGATAGCAAGATTCAACTCTTCCCACTGGACACATTTTGTTATTATGCCTCTAACATCAGATACCTACAAACAGTATCTTCTGAATGATGCAGTGGCTCTCAGTATTGTTGCTCTGTATTAGAGCCATGAAATTTTTCAATAGTTTTGTTTTCTAATTAAAGCCTCATTTAAAAATTTTTTTCCTAGTTTCAATGAGTTTTAAATTCAAGCGTTGGATTTTTATCATAATCACTCATTAATTAAGATCTGGATTTTGATTTGCTTCTTTAAAATCAGACTTTAAAACAGATACTCCTAGAGTTACATTCAAACTAAGCTGTTGCTTGGTAGAAGATCGGTTCTAGTTTAATTGTAAATCTCTTATTTGCAATGATTTTCAAACAGGACAAAACCTGGAAGGTTGTTGAAGGTCTCCCTATTAATGATTTCTCACGTGAGAAGATGGATCTTACTGCAAAGGAACTGGCAGAAGAAAAAGAAACTGCTTTTGAATTTCTTTCCTCTGCCTGACTAGACAGTCATTTTCATGTTACTAAATGTCCCAAAGCTGAAGAATCTAAATGTCGTCTTTGACTCTCGTACCAAATAATAATAATGCTATACTTAAATTAACTCGTGGAAAACAACACATTTCAAAGATTGTGTGCTTCTTGGTATAAATTTGTGACAGTTTATCATCATGTTGCTAGTGCTGCATTCTAAATAAAATATATATTCAATGAAGATGGCTCAGACTCTAATTTCTAGCTAATCTTTTGTTTCTATTCAGAAAAAAAACTTGCGTTTTTCTCATTTTGCCTAAGGGGTTGTGATTTTTTTTTTAAACCAGAGAAAGTAAAGATGGAAAATGTCTAAGGTAAAACATAATTCTCTTATATTTAAATAGAATGGGGAAATCCACCTTGTGATAATGAATCAATCTACTCCAGAATATATTTTTAAACATTACCTACATTAGGCAATTAAATACGTATCATAGTTTTAAAATCTCAAGGGTTAGTTCATGGTTTGTGGATAATTTGATTTTAACATTGGCTGTTAAATAGGCTGCAGATAATACTCTGTTAATAGTTTTGATGCCATTGGATGAAATTAGAACATTTTCATGATAGAAGAAAAAGGTAATAAGTCTTCCATTGAAGTACTCTTCTGTAGCAGATAAGGAATCATTTACCTTTCATAACTGGTAAATGCCACAGGAGTTTATGCTAGTGGGAATGTTCTCAACCCAAGCTTATTACTAGAAACATAATGTTCAGAAAAACTAGTCTTTTTTCCAAAATCCATGAGGACAGAAGGTGTCTTTTTATCCTTGTACTTAACTCATTGTACATAATAGACACTCAATATCATAAATATCTTAGGGCCTAATATAGTGCTCTTCATGGGTGCCCAAATACTTGGTCGGATTTCTTATTTAAAATTATCTATATCATCTCATATTTCATATGTAGAAGAAAAATGCAAGCGAGTGAAAAGTGCTTTTATAACTGCTGTTAGATGCAAGAAAACAAAATTTCATACAGAATTTTTAAAATTTTTATATAAAGGATGTATGAATGTGTACCAGTTATTGAATTATTCTCTCAGTTCCAAACACACCTTTCTGTACTCTGCTTATGACCCTGGGCCTGAGACACTCTGCAAACACTTCTTTACCAACTGCTCTGTTAAAAATCTGCCCACAAAGGGAACTAGAGGGAGACTAGGAGCTGAGAAGAGAACATGCTCTTCTCCCTGTTGGCTTCCTCTCTCGTTACCCTCTTTCCACTTTATATATAAGCCAGAAAAGAAGAAAACAAATGAGTCAAACATATCTTTAAAGAGCAGGTAATTGGAAGCATGAAGACAGTAATTTCACGTAGAGTTAAAAAGAAAAAGTTCTATGAAGAAAGTATGTATGTATAAAAGTTATGAGAGCTAGGAGGTACAATTGGAAGATAGGATAGAGAGGAAATTAAAGTTAATAATGTGTTCACCTCTTTTTTTATCACCCATTTGTGTAAACTGGCCTATTTGATTCTGTAAATTAACCTCACCCAACTCCTTAAAATCGCGGGTAATGTAAGCGTAAGTGAAATGGTAGTACTCTGAGGAGATCTGGTAGATGAGAGAGAGATCTTTCTGTAGAAACAAGTAATTTCTCACTAACAGCTTTTGAAGCATGGCTTTGTGTTGAATATTCCCATTGTGAAACTGAGTATCCTTTATGCCATTTCTCTATGCTATTCACTTCTTAGAGAACAAAGCATTTTATTTCCTCCTCTCTTAATGCACAGAGTCCAGGCCCAGGAAATTGTGCCTTTAAGAAACATGATAATTTGAAAATCTCACGCCTTTCATAAGCATTTTACTAGAACTTGAGAAAATTCACACGAGTGAATTACAGGGCAAAAGACATTACATTTTAAACCAATAAAGTTGGATTCAAAAACTTTCCTGAAAAGTTAGAATCTGAATAAAATAAACCTTAGAAGAATTGGCCTCTGCAGATCATGATCCTGGTAATGTTTCCTAAACAACAGAGAAGGATGGCCAGCAACAGCTTTTAAAAAAAAAAAAAAAAAAATGTATTGGGTTTTTTAAATTATAAGAAAGCATAAAGGAGGAAAAAAAACCTCTATAATTCTACTGCCAGTTAAATCACATTTTATATGAAAGTAATTAATACATACATGTTAGAAAATCAGTGAAATGATGTTAAATGAAACCCAAAAGCCCCTTCTCCCAAGGATAAACACTCTTGGAAAAAGGTTTTTTTAATCCTGGGAAGAAAGAAAATACAAACATTTATTTTGAGAGTGAAAAAGTGAAAGGCTATACAGTAAAAAGAAATTGCCTTTATCACCTAATTCCCACCCACTTAAACCCCATTTTTGTCTCCTTATTCATAGTGCAGAAATATTCAATACGTAACCCAAATATATATGTGACTACATGGGTGTGTGTTTGTACTGTTTCCTTTTGTGTACATAAATTATAACATACTAAATACGCTATTCTGCACTTTGCTTTTTTCCCTCAGAAATGTATCTCACAGCTATATTGATATCTGTATAGCCTCCTCATTTGAACAGCTGTTTAGTAGTCCATTGAATGGGTATACCAAGTTTTATGTACCCAGTCAGTTGATGGACTTGTAGATTCTTTCAAATCTTTTACTGCTCTAGCGATGCTGCACTATTTTTGAACGTAGATTATTTCACACATGCACAAGTATATATGTGGGATAAATTCTTAAAGCACAGTAGTTTTTTTTAAAACACTGTTGGATCTGATTTGTTTCTTTTAAAAGCAGCAGCCTTTTGGATCCTATAGTAATATGTATATTTAATACCATTTTAATTGGTTTTCTTCTAAACTCCCCCATCCCCGTTTTTTTTCAAACAAGACCTTGATTAAACCAGCCACAATATTTCTCAAGGAATGTTGACCAGGACAAAGTCTATTAGGATGTACTTTTTTGGTATATAAACTTAAAAATTTGGCTATGAAAAACAAAAGCAACAGAAATAGGTTGTCCTTTGAAATTGGAGTAAGAACCCATGATCTTTATGGCTTTAAGTGACCTTAAGACAACAAGAAATATATCCATGGTTTGGTTTCTGAATATTGATTGGTTCTAATACAGCCTAAAAGGGTTACTGACACAGCAGGAGTGTGTAGGCTTTGAGGTATTTTCCCATTAGTGTCACCTAATTGGTGACTGGTGCTTTTTTGTGGGCTGTATTGACACTCAGCTACCTGAGTTTTCATAAGGTTAATGATACCTACCCCACAGGATTGTGGTAGAATTAAATTAGATAATGTTTATATAGGTGCTTGACGTTCAGTAGGTGAAAAATAAGTGTTACTTCTCTTCACTACTTACCACTGTGCTTAGTGATAGAAGGAAATCATTTGATCCATTGCTAAGGTTTCAGACTAATCTAGAGGAAAATTACACAGGCAAGATTTTTTTTTTTTTATCATGAATAAGAAAGTCTAATGGGCAAATTTGAGTTATTTATATATCCTTCACTCTATAGCTTATAATAAGAAATATCAAAGAAAAATAATTTTAAGATTCTAGTGGCTTTGGAAGACAAAAGCCAATCTATCAAGAGGCAAGATAGTGTGAGAGAAAGGACTTTTATTAAGCGATGAGCTAGCCGATCGAAAGATGGTGAACTAACATCCTAAAGAACCGTCTTAAAGGGACACAGAATCTTGAAGCAGTTATATAGGGCTAGTGGGCTATAAAGGAGGGGGTCAGGAATGTTGACCCTCTGGTATTGCACACTGGGAGTCACCACACCAGACCTTTCAGCTGTCATCAATGATGGATACCAGTATAAAGTGTCTGAGGATTGTTACATTCCTAAGGAACTCAAAAGAACAAAGTTATCATCCTTTCATAGCTGGGAGATACATATGCAAGCAGGGGCCATAAAATCTACAGAGCATGTATATCTCCTGGAGGGTACATATCCAGCTGAGTTAGTTAATCAGAAGTGATTCAAAGTTACAATATGGCTTCCTTTCTATAATATGGCTTCTCTTACGTCAACCTTGGGTTGAGCCAGTATCAATATTACTCTACTACTGTCCCCTAGTACTACAATACAAATATGGTAGAATTACTTAAACATAGCATCCCATTCATAGAAGAAAAAATTATTATAAATAAAAAGTATATGCAAATAAGGATATTACTGATAATGTGGAAAGAATTAAATAAAACTACAATCCATAGAAGAATTTTACAACTGGAAGAAACCTTTGAGATTATCTAGTAAAATCCCTTTGCCTTTTTTTTTTTAGGGAAAAAAACAATTGATTTAGTGACAAAGATCTTTAAGGTTTAAGTATTTTTAGTTTGTTTGTAAAAAACAAAATGCCTTTCTCCAACATACCCAAGGAAAAATAAGGATCAGTTAAATGGAAAAACAAGTATAGAAATGGATCCAAACCAGAAATTTCTGCCTTGTCTCTGCTCTGCTGGCAGGTTCTCTGGGGCAGAACTGAACTCTGGCAAGTAACACCTCACTGGGGGAGAAATTTTTAAGAACTCTCAACTAAGCTATTCATGACATAGAATAAATTCTTGCACATTAGGGGGAAAAAAATCTACATTGGCCATGCCCTTACAACCCTAGAGCTAATAATTAACCATAGTTTAATGTATTTGTTGCAGTAATAATGCAGACCAGCTGCCTTTCAACTCAGCTATCAAACTCAAAATTAAATTTTTCAGAATTATCTTGAATTTAGAGATAAGTTGAAAGTAGGATTAAAATGATTACACTGGGGGCCAGCCCTGTGGCTGAGGGGTTAAGTTCGTGCATTCAGCTTCGGTGGCCCAGGGTTTCGCCGTTTCAGATCCTGGACGTGGACCTAGCAGCGCTCAGCAGGCCATGCTGAGGCAGCGTCCCACATAGCAGAACTAGAAGGACCTACAACTGGAATATACAACTATGTACTCAGGGGCTTTGAGGAGAAGAAGAAGGAAAAAAAGATTGGCAACAGATGTTAGCTCAGGGCCAATCTTTAAAAAAAATTGTTACATTGTACTTTCAGATGAAATTATCACCTCATTCCTGTATTTTATATGTATATACATATAAATTTTTATTTCAACCTTTTATTGGGAAAATACAAACAAATATCATGAAACCATGCCACTTTTAGGCAAAACGACATGAAAATAAAAAAGGGTGATTAGTTAAAATTCTTCCTCTGTACTGTTTGTTTTCTCTTATGGGTTTTTTTTTTCATTTATTAAAAAAAATGCATTTTGCATTTCAACTACTAAAACCTTGAGGATTAACATAGATTTAAATGAAAGAGGAGCTTATGTAAATACAACCACCTTTGAGTTGGAAATGGAAACAATTTTCTTTTCTGCTCAGACTCTAATGTCCTGTTGAGAAGATTCTCCAAAATGCTCAAGCAAGTGCTTAGAATGAAAACTCAGTCAGCATGGAGTGGAGAATTGGGAAGGCAGGAAGGATGCTTTATTTCCTGGGGGAAAACTGCTTCTTTGAACTTAATAACTTCAGGGGCGGTACAATCTGCAATTTAGATAGAAATAGACTTCGTTATGTTCCTTCAACACATTCCGCACAGTTGAAGTAACCACTAGTTTATTATTAAGAATTTAATTACCCAGGTGTCAGGCCTATTTTTTTTTGAATCTATTTACTACAATTGTCAAATGGTAAGTGATTATCTCCTATCTTCATCCCTTACATGCTGATCACCGGGCATGCTGGAGCAATTTCCCTTTCAAAACCCTTGGGCTCTAGTTGACAATTCTGCATGCTTTGGCTCACTTTTCCAAGCATAGGCACCACAGCCCTTTTAAAAATGTTACACTTGATAGAAGAGGGATAATCATTTGGTTTTAAATTGGTTGTAAATTGTATGTTGTGAGGAGGGTCTATTTCAACTCTGATCCACGTTAAGATGTAAAATTAAACACAACCCCTATCATGTTTCCTAGGAGGATTTTCTCTATTCTCTGATCCTCTTTCATTTCTTCATCTCTGCTCCCTTCCACCAACCCATGTCAGTCTGCTGACCTTTTGGGGAACAAGAAAAAAGAATGAAGGGCAGATAGGAGTTTTAAGCTGGTCTCAGTATGCTGGGTCATGGGCAGCTCATAACATCCACGAAAATTACCCAAACAGCTTCCTTTAAAAATACTACCAGGGGGCCAGCCCCGTGGTTGAGTGCTTGAGTTTGCACGTTCCACTTGGGTGGCCCAGGGTTTCGCTGGTTCGGATCCTGGGTGTGGACATGGGACCACTCACCAGGCCACACTGAGGTGGCATCCCACTTGCCACAACTAGAAGGACAAACAACTAAAAAATATACAAGTGTGTAGTGGGGGGATTTGGGGAGAAAAAGCAGAAAGAAAAAGAAAGCAGATTGGCAACAGTTGTTAGCTCAGGTGCCAATCTTAAAAAAAAAATAAAACCACAAAGCTCATTTATTCTTAACTTTCCTCAAGATTGTCGCGGTTAGAGTCATGATAAGTGTGATATTCAAGGAGCATTTAACTTACAAATTTTACATTCTAATCAATGACTCAGTTAGAGACTGTAGGGGAGGAAGAATGATTTTTCTACCGTCTAGTTTCTTCTGGCTAGTCTAAGAATTAAATTGACATAAAACAGAATAACAAGAGAAAAATCAAATGAAGTTTAATAACATGTATACATGGAAGAAAACATGTATACCCAGGAAAACTGAGTAACTCGCCAAAATGGCTGATGCCACTACCTTATATACCATCTTTAGTTAAAGACAAAGGAGAATGTTGCAGGTAGTGGGTTTGGCTCTTCAAAGGGGAGGCAGGCAATTCACATGGAGAGGAAAAAACAAATGTTTGCTTGGGGCCAGCCCGATGGCATAGAGGTTAAGTTTGTGTGCTCTGCTTTGGCAGCCCAGGGTTTGCGAGTTTGAATCCCAGGCATCGACCTACACACTGCTCATACAAAATGGAGGAAGATTAGCACAGATGTTAGCTGAGGGCCAATCTTCCTCACCAAAACAAAAACAAAACAAGAAAAGCACAACTGTTTGCCGCGCCTTGCAAAAAACAATGGGACATGGGGAGGACTTTGGTTAGATGGGCATTGCTAGGTTCCTCCCTGTCTACCACACCTAATTTATATTTTACTATGGTTATCTTAAGATATTGGCTCCTTCCTAGAACAAGCTTTCTATCTTAAAATCTTTTAGGCAGTTAGAGGGAAGGTCAAAGTTTCTTTCTGAGTCTTTTGTTTTTAAAAATAAGTCAAAAAGACACATTTTTGGGTGGTAAATTCCAATCCCCACAAGAGGCACAGAGAAATGTTTTTTATATTTTGAAAATGCTGAAAATCATAATTGTAATGTTATGTGGCCTATATACCAGCTTCTCGCTCTATAAAATAGGATGATGTTACCTGCTATCTATTTTATATCAACAAAAGGTACTGAGTTTTTTCCCTTTCAGTAGAAAAAAATGCTATTATTTTCCACTCTTCTAACTCTCAAAACAAAATGAATATAATATATTAATTCTATTTACTCAGTGAAAGAGGGTAATAATAAACATAGGAGACCAAAATATGCCACTTCAAAATATGCCACTCTGGCATAAGAATTATTTTGAGCTGAAGGCAACTGAGGAAAAGCAGACACAGGATGAGCTCTTTGTTGTCCCTCTATCTACCTGGAAACAGATCATAGATTCTCCCCGTGGAGGCGCGTGCATCCCCACGCCCTTCCCATGCCAGGAAGGGAATAATAACTTTATCACCAAAGACAAGATAGTACCAAGAAAAATTCTACACAAACAAACCTTACTAATTAGCTCTCATCTACCATTAGTTTCCCCCATATACTTGCCTTCCTACAATTTGCTACCCCTGTAAGCTCAAAGTTCCTTTCCCTTGACTTGTCACTTTTCTTTAAATTTATCCTCCTTTGTCAAAATGGTATAAAAGCCTCCATACCTAGCTGTTTCTTTGGGGGAGGTTTCTCTTCTCTCTATGAAGTCCCCAGGACTGTGTCAAACTTGTAACGTCAAAGAAATTTGTATGCCTTTTCTCCTGTTGATCTATCTGTTGTCAGCTTATTTCTCAGATCTAGCCAGAGAACCTAAAAGGCTAGCAGAGAAGAATTTTCCTTCTCTCCATAAACATATTGATATTAAACCCAAAATTTTGATAGTGAACATGGCTTCTGACAGATCTATTTATGACTTTATAAAACAGAAATAACAGAGCTCAACTTTAAAAATGTATCTAAAAGGTATAAATGTCAACTGTGGAAAAAACAAGACGGGGGGATGTTAAACCAGGGAGAGAGATTTCAGTCTAAGATTCAAAAAAAATTTTGCCAAGCTTCTGTTCTGTTAGGGTATTCAGAGCTGTAAGTTTAGGCTTCACCTAGTTTAGGAGAACTCAGTTTTTCCATAGAGAGGACCAGCTTCCAATTTAACACCATGGTATGTGGCCTAAGGAGGTTGGTGACAGTGCCATTTGTAACAGCTGCCCAACTTTTTTTTTTTTTAAAGATTTTATTTTTTTTCCTTTTTCTCCCCAAAGCCCCCCAGTACATAGTTGTGTATTCTTCGTTGTGGGTCCTTCTAGTTGTGGCATGCAGGACACCACCTCAGCGTGGCTCGATGAGCAGTGCCATGTCCGCGCCCAGGATTCGAACCAACGAAACACTGGGCCGCCTGCGGTGGAGCGCACGAACTCAACCACTCGGCCACGGGGCCAGCCCCCAGCTGCCCAACTTTTTAATAGAAAATCACAGGAGTCTATGAGGAGAGTGCATTGTATGGCAATTGGTTTAACAATCAATTGGGTAAGTTGGAGAACACGTAATGGCCTGCAAGGTCTCTCCTAAAGAGCCCAGATCCAGGACCAGAATACAGAACACTGCATCTCAAAGCTGGAACGGGCCTCACTGTTACCTAGTCCAGTGGTCCCACATGTGGATATAACTAATAGCTAAAAGAAAAACCCTCAGGAGCTCCGCTTTCAGAAAAGTGGAGTAGATGTTATTTTCTCTATTCCTTCCTGTAAGTATAATCTAAAACCCTAGGTATTGTAAGTAAAATAAACATAAGAAGGTTCTAAAAAAAACTGATAGAAGAGGGTAGACTGGGTAGAGACTTCAGGACCTCAAGGGACAACACGATGGTGAGATCCCTGGGTTTTCCTTTTGCCTTATATATGCCAGAAGCCAACAACCTGGAAATGTCAACAGGTCCAGGAAAAAAAACCTCCTATATATGCCCACTCTCCCTAGCCAAACGAACAGGAAAAGAACAGCCTAGCAAGAAAAACACCTCCCAAGCAACAACTTCTTTACTCTAACCAAACACCACAGAAAAGAACTGTGGCCCCACTACCACTCACACCAGCAAGTGCCAAATGGGGAGCCTAGAATTCCACTCAGGCCATGCTGTAAAGAGACATCCTAACACCACTACTGGGGTGGTATCAGAAAATGCTGATCAGAATCCGGAACTTTCATCCCCACAGGGATGGGCAGTTTGAGACCATGTCCATGATTTCAGTGGAGACTGCATGGGGAGTCTGGACTTCCACTCCACCAAGCAGTAATGAGGCACCCCTCGTCCATCTTCATGTTATGGTGGTGTCAGAGGAGAGCTAGTGGAGGACCAGGATTTTATCAGCAATAAGAAGGCCAGTCCCCTCTTCATGCCAGTGGAGGCCATGTGGGAAGCAATAATGAGGCACTCTTACCCCTCCCAGTCAGGGAAATATCAGTGGAGGTTTTGTGGGGAGCTGGAATGCCCTTCTTCACCCGTCAGTATCAGAGAGTGTCCAGAGTGTCCCCCATGTCCCAGGTGGGTGTCAACATAGGCTGAAGGAGAAACCTAGATGTCTACCCCCAGCTAGCAATAATGAGATGGCACCCCCCCTTTCCTCCGCCAGAGTGGTATTAGAAAGTCAGCTAAGACAAAAGATTTAAGTAAGATTTAAATCTTACTTAAAAAGATTTAAGATTTCATAAAATAATACTCAAAATGTCCAGATTTCAATTGAAAATCACTTATCATACCAGGAACCAGAAGGATCTCAAATTGAATGAAAAAAATGCTGACACCAAAATGAGAGAAATATTAGGATTATCTGAGAAAAATTTTAAGATAGCCCTTAAAAAAATGCTTCAATGAGCAATTATGAGCATGCTTGAAACAAATGAAAAAATAGAAATTCTCAGCATAAGTAAAGTATATATAATGTAATACCTATAGCAACCATGAAAAAGCTATAACAAAGAGATACACTCAAAAAACTATAAATTAAAATGAGTTTCTAAAAAATGTTCAAGTACCCACAGGAAGGCAGGAAAAAGAAAACAGAAAAAAAACCCAGAAAGAACAAACAGAAAACAAAAACAAAATGGCAGATTTCCCCCAATATATTAATTACGCTAAATAAGAATAGTCTAGATACACCAATTAAAAGACAGAGATTGACAGTGAGGATTAAAAAACATGACCCAACTATATACTATCTACAAGAAACTCACTTCAAATATAATGATAGAGACAGTTGAAACTTAAAAAAATGGAAAAAAAATACATCACACAAATATTAATCAGAAGAAAGTAGGAGTGTCTATATTAATATTAGATAAAGTAAACTTCAGAACATAGAAAATTACCAGGGACACACAGGGGCATTACATAATGATAAAAAGATTTCACCAAGAAGACATAGCAATCTTAGATGTGTATTGCACCAAACACCAGAGCTGCAAAATATACGAAGCAAAACTGATAGAATTGAAAGAAAAGGGCTGGCCCAGTGGTGTAGCAGTTAAGTTCACACACTCCACTTCAGTGGCCCAGAGCAGGTTCAGATCCCAGGCACAGACCTACACACTGCTCATCAAGCCATGCTGTGGCAGCATCCCACATAGAAAATAAAGGAAGATTGCCACAGATGTTAGCTCAGGGACAATCTTCCTCAAGCAAAAAGAGGAAGATCAGCCACAGATGTTGGATCAGGGCCAATCTTCCTCACCAAAGGAAAAAAAGAGAATTGAAAGGAGAGATAGGCAAATACGCAACTAAAGTTGGAGACTTCAACATCTCCCTCTAAATAACTGATAGAACAACTAGACGGAAAATTAGCAGGACATAGAAGAACTCAACAACATCAAACAAAAGGATCCAACTGACATTTATAGAATACTCTACCCAATAACAGCGGAAAACACATTCTTTTCAAGTGTCCCTGAGTATTTCCAACATAGACCATATTCTAGGCAATAAAACAAAGCCACACACATTTAGAAAAATTGAAATCATAAAGAGTATGTTCTCTGACCATGATGGAATCAAATTATAAATTAATAATTGAAAGATAACAGAAAATCTCCAAATACTTGAAAACAAAAATAAATGCAAATACAACATATCAAATATTTTGGACACAGATGAAGCAGTGCTGAGAGGATAATTTATAGCACTAAGTGCATACATTAGAACAGAGAAAGAGTCTCAAATCAGTGATCGAAATTCCCACCTTTGAACCTAGAAAAAGAAGAGGGAAAAAAAGGCAGAAGGAAAAAAATAATAAAGAAAAGACCGTAAGCCAATGAAATTAAAATAGAAAAACAATAGGGCTGGCACCGTGGCTGAGTGGTTAAGTTCGCGCACTCCACTGCAGGCGGCCCAGTGTTTCGTTGGTTTGAATCCTGGGTGCGGACATGGCACTGCTCATCAGGCCACACTGAGGCAGCATCCCACATGCCACAACTAGAAGGACCCACAACGAAGAATATACAACTATGTACCGGGGGGCTTTGGGGAGAAAAAGGAAAAAAATAAAATCTTTAAAAAAAAATAGAAAAACAAGAGGGCAAATCAATAAAACAAAGAACGGGTTCTGTGAAAGTAGCAATAAAATTGACAAACTTCTAGCATGACTGACAAAGAAAAAACAGAAGAAACAAATTACTAATATCTAACTAATATACTAACAAATTACTAATAATAGTAAGGAAATAAGGATATCGCTATAGACTCTTCAGACACTAAAAGAATAATAAGTGAATACTAAGAACAACTCTACATTCAGAAGTTTGACAACTTAGATGAAATGAATCAATTCTTCAAAAAACACAAACTACCCCAACTCATCCAATATGAAATGGACAATTTGAATCACCCTATAACTATTAAGGAAATTGAACTCAAAATTTAAAAGTTTCCAAAATAGAAATCTCCAAGCCCAGATAGTTTTACCAGAGAATTCTAAAAAATGTTTAAAAGAATTAACACGAATTCTACACAATCTCTTCCAGAAAATAGAAGAGGAGGGAACACTTCTCAATTCATTTTGTGAAGCTAGTATTACTCTGATAGCAAAACCAGACAAAGACAGAAAAAAAAAGAAAGAAAGAAAACTACAAATAACATCTCTCATGAATATAGATGAAAAACATATTTCACAAAATTTTAACAAATAGAATTCAGCAATATTTGAAAAGAACTATAGATTATTATCAAGTGAAGTTTATTCCAGGGATGCAAGGGTGGTTCAAGATAAGAAAATCAGCCAATGTACTCTATCATATTAATAGGCTAAAGAAGAAAAAATACATAATCATATTAATTGAGACAGAAAAGGCATCACATAATCATATTAATTGATACAGGAAAATTATTTGACAAAATTCAACACTCATTCATGATTAAAAACTCTCAGGAAAATAGGAGCAAAGGGAAATTTTCTTAATTTGATAAAGAGCAAATACAAAATATCTAGAGTTAACACATTCAATAGTGAAAGAACGAATATTTTCTGTTATGGGCTGAATTGTGTCCCTGAAATGCATATGTTGAAGTCCTAACCCCTAATATCTCAGATTTTGACTGTATTTGGAGATAGAGACTTTAAACAGGTAATTAAATTAAAATGAGGCTGTTAGGGTGGGTCCCAATCCAATTCAATCTGATTGGTGTTCTTATAAGCAGAGGAGATTAGGACACATGGGAGATTAGCACACCAGGGGTGTGCATGCCCAGAGGGATGACCATGTAAAAAGACAGTAAGAGGCCAGGCTAGTCATGTGCAAGTCAAAGAGAGAGGCCTCAAAACAAATCAAACCTGCTGACACTTTGATCTTGGACTTCTAGCCTCCAGAACTGTGAGAAAATAAATTTATGTTGTTTAAGCCACACATTCTGTGGTATTTTGTTATGGCAGCCTTAGCAGACTAATACACTTTCCCTCAAAGATCAGGAACAAAGGAAATATGTCTGTTCTCTCCATTCTTAACATAGTGCTAGAAGTTCTCGCCAGTGCAATAAGGCAAGAAAAGAAAATGCATACAGATTGTGAAAGAAAAAATAAAATCTCCCTATTTGCAGATGATACAAATGTCTACATAGAAAACCTCAAGGAATCTACAAAAAGTATCTTAGAATTAATAAGTGATTTCAGTCACAGTATACAGGCCATGGTATACAAAGTTATATAAAAATTAGTTATATTTATACATAATAGCAATGAACACATAGACAACAAAATTAAAAATGCAGTACCATTCACAATCTGTCCCAAAAAAGATACTTAAGTGTAAATCTAACTTAGGTGCAAATCTAACAAAATATGTAGAGGAATTTTTTTACAGAAAACTACATAATGCTGATGAAAGAAATCACGAAGATCTAAATAAATGGATAGACATACTGTGTCATGAATTGGAAGATGTGAAATAGTGAAGATCTCAATTCTCCACAAATTGGTAAACAGGCTTAACAGAATTCCTATCAAAATCCTGTTAATATTTTCTGTAGATATAGACAAGATTATTCTAAGATTTACATAGAAAAGGAAAAGAACTAGAATAACTAATAAGAATACAGTAGAAGGAACTATTCTTCTTTATTTCAACACATTTTACAGCTATAATAATCAAGACTAAGTGGTATTGGCAAAGGGTAAACATGTATATAAATGGAACAGAATAGAAAACCCAGGAATAAATCCACACAAATATGGCCAACTAGTTTTTGACAAAGATTCAAAAGCAATTCAATGGAGGAAAGATACCTTTTTCAAGAAATGGTGCTGAAGCAATTAGACATTCCTAGGCAACAAAATGAACCTAAACCACACCTCATACCTTATATAAAAATTAACTCATAATGGATCACAGACTTAAATGTAAAACATAAAACTACAAAACTTTTAGGAAAAAACATAGGAGAAAATCTTCAGGATGTAGAGCTAGGCAAAACAGTCTTAGACTTAACATGAAAAGTATGATCCATAAAAGTAAAATGATAAATTGGATTTCATCACAACTGAAAAATTTTGCTCTGTGAAAGACATTGTTAAAAGGATGAAAAGACAAGGTACAGACAAGGAGAAAATATTTGAAAACCACATATCCAACAAATAACTAGTATCTAGAATATATTTAAAAACTCTTAAAACTCAACAGCAAAAACCCAACAATCCAATTAGAAAATGGGTAAAAGACATGAACAGACATTTAATCCCAAGAGAATATACAGATGTCAAGTAAGCACATAAAAATTCATCATTAGCCATTAGGTAAGTACAAATTAAAACCATGATGGGTTATTACTACATACCTATCAAAATGGCTCAAATAAAAAATAGCGACAGTGCCAAATGCTGGCGAGAATGCAGAGAAACTAGATCACTTATTCATTGCTGGGGGGAATGTAAAATGGTACAGCCATTATGGAAAACCGTATGGCAGTTTCTTGGAACACTAAACATGCAATTACCATATAACCCAGCAATTGTACTTCTGGGCACTCATCCCAGAGAAATCAAGACTTAATGTTCACATAGAAACCTGCACATGAGTGTTTATAGCAGCTTTATTCATAATAGCCCCAAACTGGAAGACATCTAGATGTCCTTCATCAGTTGAATAGTTAAACATATTGTGGCACATCTGTGCCATGGAAAACTACTCAGCAATAAAAGAGAATAAACTATTGATACGAGCCATGACCTGGATTAATCTCCGGAGAATTATGTTTAGTGAAAAAAAAAACCAATCCCCAAAGGTTACGTACAGTATGATTTCATTTATATAATCTTCTTTAAATGACAAAATTATACACACAGAAAACATATTTGTGGTTTCTAGGGGTCAATGAGTGAGTGAGTGAGAAGGAAATGGATGTGGCTATAAAAGGGTACCATGATGGATCCTTGTGGTGATGGAAAAGTTTTGTATCTTGACTGCATCTATGTCAATATCCTGGTTGTAATCTTGTACTATAGTTTGCAATATGTTACCATTGGTAGAAACTGGGTAAAGAGTACCAGACATTTTTTACAACTTCATATGAATCTATAATTATCTCAAAATAAAAAGTTTAATTAAAAAAGAGAAAGAAATTTTTCTTGGGTCTCATCTGTAACCTGACCAATCAGGATCTCCAGGAATAAGACCCAAGAATCTGTATTTCTAACACTTCCTTGACTATTTTGGAGCCACCCGCCTGACACTCGT
Source organism: Equus caballus (assembly GCF_041296265.1). Taxonomy (NCBI): domain Eukaryota; kingdom Metazoa; phylum Chordata; class Mammalia; order Perissodactyla; family Equidae; genus Equus; species Equus caballus. The sequence continues at coordinate 53,660,528 of NC_091698.1, read as the reverse complement.
CTGCAGACAACCATTTGAGAACAAATGATGTAGCCCAGCTCCCTGTGGATGCATGGATTCCTTCCAAAAACCTCCCCCACAGGTGACCCCCGGGTAGCTGCTTGACTATTTTCAGGGAAATGAACCCACTGCTTGTCAAGGCAGCACATCCCACCATAGAATAGTATCATGATAGGAATGTTCTTCAAGTTTGAGCCAAAATCTGCCTCCCTGTAAATTCTAGCCATCTGATCTAGGTCTTCCCTGTGGGCCAACTCTTCATGCATGTGACCCTTTAGTCTTTCCTTCCTTGTTTTTCTCATTAGATAAGGTTTCAAGTTCCCTCCCTATCCTGGCCACATTAATCCCAACATACCCAGGGCTGAGGGGTTTCCCAAGATGTGGAACTTTCAGTGCTAAAACTGAGAAAGTACTGGTCAAACCCGGACTAGTTGGTTACCCCAAAATTCAGTTCGTTATTGTTCTTCTTTTCTTATTGAAGTATAGTTTACATACAGTGAAATTCACCCTTTTACAGTGTATAGTTCAATGAGTTTGACAAATGTACAGTCGTGTAACCACCACCACAATCAAGGTATTTCCATCACCCCAAAATGTTGTGCCCCTTTTCAGTTATTCCTGTCCCCTGACAATCCATAACCATATGATTTCTGTTGCTATAGTTTTGTCTTTTCCAAGATGTTGTAAAAATAGAATCAAACAATGTGTCCTTTTGTGTCTGGCTTCTTCCATTAGCATAATACTTTTCAGATTCATCCATTTTGTTGCATCAATAAGTACGCCTCTTTTCATTGTTGAATTTTGTCAGTGCTCTTAAAAGCCCAGAACAGAATCCAAGACCCAAGAAATGGTTCACTCTGATGAACACAGCAGAAAGAACGACTGCTTTCTCCCTAGCTGGAACACTGGTCTTCTGTGATTGCGATCAAAGATCATATTAGTTTTCTCAGCAGTCAGTTGGCAAAGTTGTCTCATTTAGGCTACAGTCAACTAAAAATCCCAACTCATTTTCCGTGTATTCCTGTTCAGCAATTATTATGATCCAGTTGATGTTTGGGACCCAAGTACAACACTTAACACTTAACTTTTTTTCCTTTCTAGTATTTTTAAAAATAAACATATTTCATGTAACATAAAATTCACCATTTTAAAGTGTGCACTTCAGTATATCCACGATCTTGTGCAACAATCACCACTATCTAGATCTAGAATATTTCCATCACCTCCAAAAAGAAACCTCATAGCTTTTAGCAGTTAGTCCCTATTCTCCCTTCCCCCATCCCTTGGTAACCATTAGTCTTTCTATATCTACAGATTTGCCTAATCTGGACATTTCATATGAGTGGAACCATAAAGACTGTGACCATTTGTGTCTGGCTTCTTTCACTCAGCATAATGTTTTCAAGGTTCATCCATGTTGTTTGATACCATAGTACTTAACTTCTTTTTATGACTGAATAATATTCCATTGTACACATATGCCACAATTTGTTTATTCATTTATCAGTTGATTGACATTTAGATTTTCTCCACCTTTTGGCTATCATGAATATGCTGCTATGAACATTTGTGTACAAGTTTTTATGAGAATATATGTTTTCAATTCTCTCAGGCATATACCTAAGAGTGGAATTGCTGGGTCATATGATAACTTTTTAATTTTCTAAGGAACTGCCAAACTGTTTTCCACAGAAATATTAACATTTGCCTGTCTTAAATTTAATAATTCATCGAAATCATTTCCCTGATTAGCCAGCCTAGTAATTTGATTTTTTCAAAAAAGGAAAGTTAATCTGGCATTCTGACTTTCTTTCCCAGAAAGTGTGGGATCTGGAGTGCAGCAGAGTTGACCAATAGCTGCAGGGCTTGAAGCAAAGGGTAACAGAAACAGGATCCAGGGGAGAGGTTGGTTCAGAGACCAAAGAGACAGACGAGACAAGGCAACAGATACAGGGAGTTTGGCCAGAGAGTCCCAAACCAAGTCTGAGGCAAAGGAGCTATGCAGGGCTCAGGAAAAAAAAAGCAGAGGCAATAAGAGAGGGAAACAAGTAGGTATGATCCAGAGAGACTCCTTGAGACATTGACATGTAGAGCAAGGGCTATGACTTCTTCTATGGGTCTAGAATGAGGTATTGGGGTATCCAGTTTGGATGTTACCTCTAAAACCTTTGCCCAAGGTGAAATGCGAATGGAGTTTCCCCAGATGTATTCAGAAGAGCAGTTCTCAAGCTTTAGCTCGAGTCAGTCACCTACAGGGCTGTTAAAACACAGATTGCTGGGCCTCATTCCCAAGTTTACGATTCACTAGGTCTGTACTGGGGTCCAAGAATTTGCACTTCTAACAAATTCCCCAGTGATGCTTATGCTGTTGGTTCAGGAGCCACATTTTTAAAACTTCTGCCTTACTGAATGGCTTTATCCCATTGAAAAGCATTTTGAAGAAGGGAAGTGGTTCCCACTATCACCCCTTCAGGACTTACCCTTCCCAGTGAATTGGGTACTGGAGTTTGCCATAGCTGCTTTCCTTGTCTTATATGACCTGTACATTCATCTTACTTGGCTTTGGGGGAGATAACTGGAATGCAGGGGAAAGCATCTCAGTAACTGATACAGCTGTAAATAAAAATAGGAGGAAGGGAATGAAGTGAGACGGATCCTGAGTTGATGCTTTTATTCTTGTGCTGATACTTAGCCAGTCTGAGGGTTTTCTGGAGGTCATTCTTGGTAACCATCTTAGCAACTGACGAGCTGCCAGAGTCTCCATGGTGCTGGAGAGTGAGAGAAAGGAATAGGTTCCTTTCCAGCGTTTTAATGCATTGAGAGGTACAGGGAAGTGGGGTTGGCAAATTCTATGGTGGAAAGATAAATGATTACAATTGTAGTATTGTTGGTAAGGAGGTAAAGCAACACAAGTATTTTTCAAATATCTTTCCACGTGGACTGAAAGATGGGTATGGGGACCTGGCAGTAACCTTGTGGACTTAGACTTACAGGGCTCTGGAGATTTCCCTCAAAAACCAAGAGATAAACTTGGGACCATCATCAGATAAGGACAACACTCATGGAAATGACAGAACAACAACATAGATTTGGGGTTGCTTTCTGACCATGTGGAATAGAGCCACCCTGTCAACCTGAACTGCTCACCGTCCTGAATGTCAAGAGAGACAAAAATTCTTTTAAGCCACTGTACTTCTGAGTCTCTTAATTACAGCCACTTAGTCTGTCCTAGAAATGTTATAAAAACATATCATTAATATATTCGAGAATTGAAGACACAAGATCATGAAAATAAAGATAGTGTATGATGAGTGCTGAATCAGAGGGGAGAAATCACTTTGGACTAGAGATGTCAGAGAAGACTTCTGTTTCAGACAGGGTTCTCCAGAGAAACAGACTTATTATATATATACAAAATATATACATGATATATATATATACTTGGAGACTTCTTTTAAGGAATTGGCTCATGAAATGTGGGGGCTGGCAAGTCTAAAATCCATGGGTCAGGCTGGCAGGCTGACAACTTAGGCAGGAGTTAATGCTGCAGGCTTGAAGCAGAATTTCTTCTCCAATAAACCTCAGTTTTTATTCTTAAGGCCTTTGATAGATTGGATGAGGCCTACCCCCATTATCTTTACTTAAAGTCAATTGAGTGTAGATGTTAATCACATCTACAAAGTACCTTCACAGCAACAGCTAGATTAGTATTTGCTTAAATAACTCAAAACTATAGCCTAGCCAAGCTGACATGCCAAATGACCATCACAGCTTCTTGCAGGAAGCGGTATTTGAGCTGAACCTTGAACAATGGATAAGATTTCAGTGAGCACATGGCTTATACATCAGGCTGATTTTCACAAGCTTATTATCTGGTCATGTGTTGCTGAAGGTTTAATAACTTTCCTCATGGATATAAACTGCCTAATTTAAGCTTTAGCTCCATATGGAGAGATTATTTACACTTATAGTCTGGCTCAATCAGTGAGTTGAATGCTGCAACTCTGAAGGGCCATTTGTTCAAATAATGCAATACTGAATTGTGCAAGTGGCCCTGATGGTTCTACACATGGACACTGGCATGACATTTGTAGAGCTGCTTCTGTGAAGTTCTGGCAAGGACAGAACATTAGCCCAGTGGAATTTTCTCCACCACACACACACAGAGTCCAGTTAACTTTGGAGCTTTGTACATGGCACCCAGCAGCTTGGATGGCACACCCTCTGGGTGAAGATGGGTCACAAAATTTGTGCAATTCACAAACCACTGTGAAATTCAAGCACTTGAACTCTTACTGAGAAGCAGTAAAGCCCTCAGTTGAAGCAGATCTCAATTTAAGCAAAGGTGTGTTTTTATTTAACAAGAGAAATAGAAATTAATTTGTTTGAAATCAGGACTGTCTCTAGGTCTACAAATAGGCGACTATGTGGAAGGATCCCACCAGATGGCTCTCCTGTCTCCTTCAAAGTCTCCGCCATCTGCTGAAATGTATCAGCACTGGAGGGAGCTTCATTTTCTTTAGTTAAGGCTTAATCACTACTAAAATGTTTTAGACTTTCTGAGAAAAAGGTTTTGATAGAGAGAAAAGATAGAGACTGCAGGAACCTGAGGATAAAAGGATTCAGAAGTGCAATGCAGTTGGCTCTGAAGAGAAACTTTGCCAAATTCAGACACTGCATAATAGGCAATGCAGCACTATGATGTCCAAGAGAAGGGAATAAAACAAGATGTACTCTACAACAGCGCTGATTTTCTTCAGCAATTTCTTGGCAGTGGCTCAGGAAGGGGAACCCAAAAAGAGCCTGGTGGTCTTGCTGAGTTGAGGAGACAGAGATCACAAACAGTGGAGAGGAGTGAGTTTTGCAGAGAAACAGATCCAGAAATCTGCATAGAGTTCCTCTTGAGACTTTGGCTATCACTCTGTGCATGCAAAGGGTGAAACTCCCCAAGGCTGGGCAAAGAACTGGGCAAGAACAATTATGGGGAAACTGTAAGCCAAATGGTCCCCAAAGCTCACACAGGATTGAAACTGAATCAGGTTCCCACCAGCCAAAGTGGAAAGACCTTGATGAATATGTGAGGAGTTTACTAGAGACTCTAGATAGGTCAAACCTTAATAGTAGGGCTAAACTTGACCTACGGTAAAGCTGCTCTAGACATACCCTAAGAAAACCTTCAAAGCAAGCCTGGAAATGATGAAGCTAATCTGCAAACAACTTCCTGCCAGAACAAAGTCAAACACTCTTTACAGGATTAAAGCAATATCCAGCACTCAGTAATGTGAAATTTAAGTTCAACATCCAATAAAAATTATTAGATGTCCAATGACACAGGAAAATGACCCATAACCCAGAGAAAAACTAGTTGATAGAAACAGACCCAGAAATGACAGATGATGGAGTTAGGAGATGAGAACTTTAAAAGAACTATCAGAAATAATATAAATATGCTCATTGTTCTCTATAGGTCTGAGTAGTGTTTTACATCTCCACTGCCCTGAACAAAGCAATTGCTTCAGATTATAACTGTGATTCTGACTCTTGATTAAAAAAAAAAAAATCCCAGTGTGTGTTTTAAATGGCTTGGATAGAGTTGCTTCATATATACCCTGTAATAGTGCAAGGAGAGTATCCAAGGTCCAGATGATCTCTGCCCTGGATAACCTCTATGCAATGTCAAAATAAATTCCTGAAAAAAGGCAGAGTGGGTAGTTTAAGAAACTCTTTCCTGGGATGGGTCAGCTGTTTTGCAGCCATGTACTTTTCTGCTCCATTTCTGTGATGGTGTAATTAGCCCTATGTGCTGACTATACAGAAAGGCCAGTTGGTTCCAATAATGAGAGAAAGTAGTTTCACAGGACAGACAGCAGAGAATACGTAAGAGGAAACCATTCAAAATAGAACTGAGTATTTTGATTTGAGTATTTCAAACAAAAGAAGCCTTTAAAAATAATGCTTATCCCTGTTTATTATAAAATCAAGACACTATGGAAATGTAACCTAGTAGTTCCCAAAGTCAGGGGTTATCTACCCTTCTTTTAAATGGCCAAATAACAATAATTTGTGCCATGCCTCCATCCTGTGTAATGGCAGGAAGTCTAGTGGTTTGTTGAGCTCTCTGATCTGAGCGTTTCTGGGAATCCCTGGGAAATGCTGACATTGTTCCACAAGTCTGAACTACTTTTGTGGATCGTCTCAGCCGGCCAGCTCACACTGGCCCACTGCTTCTCTCTCTTCAGGCCTCCTCTCATTAACTTTAACATTCAGCTGGACTGCTGCTGACAACTTCATCTCAAATGGACGAGACTCTCTGCCAAAACAAGACTAGGTCTGACCACACTTGACTGAAAAGTTTAGAACGACAGAAAGAAATTACAATGCTCATGAGGAAAAAAAATTAAAACTAGACATAATGGGCTGCATGGTGGCCTCCAAAAAGACATGCCCTAATTCCTGGAACCTGTGAATGTTACCTTACTTGGAAAAAGGACCTTTACAGGAGTGATTTTAAGTTAAGGATCTGGAGAAGAAGAGCTTATCCAAGATTATCGAGGTGTGGCCTAAACATAATCGCATGTATTCTTATACCAGAAAGGCAGATTCGACTGAAAAACACAGGGGAGACAGACACACAGAGAAGAGGAGGAGGCTATGTCACCGTGGAGACAGAGGTTGGAGAGTTGTGGCCGTAAGCCAAGGAATGCCTGCAGCTACCAGAAGCTGGAAGATATTTGCAAACCATATACCAGATAAGGGGTTAATATCCAAAATACATAAAGAACTAATACAGCTCAACAACAAAAAAACCAACAATCCAATTAGAAAATGGGCAAGAGATCTGAACAGAGATTTCTCTAAAGAAGATATACGGGTGGCCAACAGGCATATGAAAAGATGTTCAACATCATTAGCTATCAGGGAAATGCAAATCAAAACTACTATGAGGTATTACCTCACCCTGGTCAGAATGGCTATAATTAACAAGACAGGAAACAACAAATGTTGGAGAGGATGTGGAGAGAAGGGAGCCCTCGTACACTGCTTGTGGGAGTGCAAACTGGTGCAGCCACTATGGAAAGCAGTATGGAGTATCCTCAGAAAATTAAGGATAGATCTACCATATGATCCAGCTATCCCACTGCTGGGTATTTATCCAAAGAACTTGAAAACACAAAGGCATAAAGATACATGCACCCCTATGTTCATTGTAGCATTATACACAATAGCCAAGACTTGGAAGCAACCTAGGTGCCCATCAAGGGACGAATGGATAAAGAAGATGTAATATTTATACACGATGGACTACTACTCAGCCCTAAGAAATGACGAAATCAGGCCATTTGTGACAACATGGATGGACCTTGAGGGTACTATGCTGAGTGAAGTAAGTCAAAGGGAGAAAGTCAAATACCATATGATCTCACTCATAAGTAGAAGATAAAAACAATGACAAACAAACACATAGCATTGGGGGTTGGATTGGTGGTTACCATAGGGGAAGGGGGGAGGAGGGAGGGCAAAAGGGGTGATTAAGCTCACCTGTGAGGAGATGGACTATAATTAGTTTTCAGGTGGTGAAAACGATGTAATCTACACAGAATTCAAAATATATTATGATGTACATCCGAAAATAAACAAATCAATGAAAAAAAAAGAAGCTGGAAGTGGCAAGGTACAGATTTTCCCCTAGAGTCTTGGGAAAGAAGACATTTTGATTTTGCACTTCCAGCCTACAGAACCGTGAGAGAATAAATTTCTGTCACTTTAACTCATTCAGTTTGTGGTATTTTGTTACAGCAGCCACAGAAATCTAGTATACTAGATACTGCTGACTATGGAGCCATGAACTTCCAGTGTCCCGTAATGGCCACCTCCATCTTTAGCCCCTGGTCTGTGGCCACACTGTGCGACCAGCTCACTTTCTCATGTTCTAGTTGGAGTCTAGGAGCCCAACTTCTCTTTTATTCTCAAGAATGGAGAAAATCCCTCCATTGTAATAATCCAACCACTTTAATAATCTCTGCACAGATGCAACTCTGGCCACAATAAAAACAGCAGGAAGATGATAGGAATGTGAGTGCCCAAAAGTGAGTGCATCCACGGGGAAGTGGGGAGGGGACGTGGTGTAAAAAACAGAGAAGAAGAGAGAAAATGAGATGGAGGAAAAAAGTGACGAGAGCCTTCAGTTGCTGGAGACCATGTTCTCATCTGCCCTTTATCAACCTAGGTCAAGATCTGAATAATATCTTAGTAACATAGTATCTTTTTTTAAGTTTAGTAGTTGAGCTTAGTGAGAGCTCTTCACACAAAAATATATTCAAGTATAAATTATTATTGCAATTTTTTTCTTCAACATCACTAAAAAGAACCATTTAACTACATGCATTTGATAAAATTCAATTCCATTTAGTGGAGGAAATCTAAATTTAAATTAGGAAACCCTAGTAGAATCTCTCATTCCATTCTTTTATTTCAAAGCACTTATCATCATGTGTAGTTATATTTTCATTTGTATGCGTATATGTAACAAATCTCCCAAAACTTAGTAGCTTAAAACAACACACATTTATTCTCTCACAATTTCGATGGGTCAGCTTCTACGGGTTCTACGGGCACACTTTAGCTGGCTCTTCTGCTTCAGGGTCTCTCAGAAGGCGGCAGTCAAAGTGTCAGCTGGGGATGTCATCTCACTTGAAGACTCAACGAGGGAGGATTTACTTCTAAGCTTACTCAACTGGTTGTTGGCAGGATTCACTTCCTCACAGACTGTTGAACTGAGACCTCAATCCCTTATGAGTAGTTGGCTCCTTGCCACGTGAGCCTTTCCCTAGAGAGTCTTCCAATATGGCAACAAGAGAACAAGAGAGAAACAGCCAGTAAGAGAAAGTGTAAGCAAAGACAGAACTCAGTCTTCTATAATCTAATCATGGGCATGATATCCCATCACTTTTGCTGTATTCTATTCATTAGAAGCATTAGAAGTAAGCCCTATGTTCAGCCCACACACAAGAGGAGGGGATCACACAAGGGCTGGAGTACCAAGAGGCAGGGATTGTTGGGGTCATGTTAGAAACCTGCCCACCACAGTAAGTACTCAGTTAATGTCAATCCTCCCAACCTCCTCAGTTGACTGTGGAGGCCACAAACTTTTTGAAGGCCAGGACCACATCTCTTCACTCATAACTGTTTTCCTAGCACCAAGTACAATGCATGGCAAAGAGTAGGACATAATACATGATGGTCAAAATAACGACAAAATGAACATACTAGGAGCAATTATTGACGTTTAAACAAGACAAAAGGCTATTTCTGTTATCTTTCATGACATGTATTTCTTGAATCATCTTTTGCACACACACACATACACACACACTCTTTCTGTTGTCGACCTAAGTACCTACTCAAATGCAAGATGCCATGAAGATAAATAGCTACATACTGATGTATTTTGCAGTTATCTATGAAACAAACAAAATGGTAAGTGAAGTAATAGATGCCAAGGATACTATAGGACAAATGAATATTACGGACAGTGGCTACTGTGGGAGAGTTGTCACCCAGGCTGTCCTAATGATTCTTGTGCCTTAATAGATCAAAAGGATCTTGATGAATAGAAGTTGGTAGGGAGAACTTCCAGGTGGAAACACTTAGACAAAGACTTGAAAGTAAGGACGTATGTGTTGTGCACAGGGATCCATAGTAGAACATTTGGCAAGAGAGGAGAGTGCCTATAGGGAAAACTTGGAAACAAAGCAGGCAGGGAAGCATAGAATCTTAAAATGATGGAATTGGAATGGACCTTAGTAGTCACATAATCTAATCCTTTCACATTAAATATGGAGAAACTAAGGTATAAAGAGGTCAAATGACTTGCCCTATGTGCCATAAGTCAATAGCAGAGAATAAAGAGCACGTACTTTAGGGCTAAATAGCTGGATTTAAAATCCAGCTCTGCCACTCATCAGATTGACTTTGGGCAAATAGCTACTTTACTGAACTTTAGTTTCCTCAACTGTAAAGTGGTAATAATAGTTCACACCACTTGAGGTTTTTTGAGGATTTAATTCAATAGTTTTAGGTTTCTACACGGTCTGTGTCTGTGTGCATGTATGTGTATATATACATATATATGTAATATATATTTTTTCATATTCTGACAGGAAACATGAGATCTCTGGATCACTGAACAGACCATTTCTTACTCACAGAGTATCTTGGAACTGGTTCCCAAAGTCCCAGTCCCCACAGGGCAACATGGTAAGAGCCTGATGCTACAACGCACATGCAAGAGGAGAAAAACCACAAAATTATGAGACTTAAAGCTTATATAAAGGCTACTGGCATATCTGCCCATTCTCCTATCAACAGACAGATAGATAAATATATAGAGAGACCTTATCTTTACTCCGGAATGTAAGCAAATTGCTCCAGGGAAAATAAGTCTCTAAATCTCTTCAGAGCAATACTCTATCTCTAATTTCCTAGGCACTTTGCCATTAAATCATCCTGTAACCAAGTTTGCTGGTGCTCTTTGTTCAGAAAGCCTAGATTGTACAGAAATGTGAAAATATTCATGGAGAATTGCCTCCCAACAGCAGGTACCCAATAAATGTTAGTTTCCTTCATGAGTCCAAAAACAGTGCTCTTTACACTACTCCAAATGGCCTCTGAAACATTTCCCTGCAGATGCCACTGTTGTTGAGAGGTCAAAGGCTCACTGGCCACTAGATCCCTCAAGGGGAACAGCCTCACTGACTATTCCATATCATACATGCTTGCATTTGGCCATTTCCTGGCTTACAACTCAACAATCTGTTGGCTACTCTCTTGGGCTTCTTTCACACAATTTCTGGAGATGAGAGATTCTGGAGTGCATCTTGTATGTAGCAAGAGAATATTTTTAACAATTAAATGATAGGTTCCTGTGCCCTTACCCCCGCCCTCCCCAACCTTGCCAGCTACACATGGGATCACCATTATTTGGGGAAATTTTATCATAGGGGAATCAGAGAACAAAGATGCCAAGTTCTTCAAGAGCTCTGGTTCAGACTTGAACAAATATTTTGAAATCACATGATCTTATAGAATACATTACACGATGTACTCCTTCCTCTCCTAGGACCAGATAAAGATCCCTGGAAGGGAAAGTAAGAGAAGAGGCCAACAGTGAATATTGCTGTAGGTCGGCTCCCAACCTGGCCCAGACTGACAGATCAGAGAGGAAGCAGAAACAGAATCTCCCATAAGATGCAATTGCAGATTAGAGATGAGAAATTATTAAACCATAGCAAAATAAATGGAGAAAGGACAAAAGGGTGAACTTAGGAGGTTTTAAGATTTTCTAGGCGGGATTTATAAAAATTGGTTGGAGTCCAGAGTGACTCAGGTTTCTAAGTTGGGTGTTGTGTGACTAAAAAATTTGGAGGGAGGTTATAGATTAATTGGATGTCGTAGTGATGGGTTTCTACCTCATATTTTCATAAAAATATTTGGGACATGCTATTATGGAACAGCTAGAAACAGAATGTTTTAACTTGATAATTGATGTTAATTTCATGCACTTGTTGTTTATTTGGGTTTCTTTCATTTTTTCAATAGAAATTATTTTTCTCCTAGTTTGGGAAGTTGGTAGGGCATTTGTCCCCCTATATCAGCACACACCCCATCCCTAATCCAAGCAGACCTGTGGGATATTTGAACATGTGGTAAATCTTTTAAAGTGAGAAAATATGGTTTAGGGAGATTTTAGATCATTAAATTATTACATTTGGTTATGCACATGTTTGTTTCACGGTCATTTTTATAACATACACAGGGAGAGGTCCAGATGGGATTCCAAGTGAGAAGTAGAGGTTGAAGTTCTAGGTTTGGGAATCATGAGTATAATATAAGCAGTCACTGAAACCAAAGTTGTATCCATCAAGTTTCTTGGTTATAAACAACAGAAACCAACCCTGGTTAGTTTAAGCAGAAAAATAATTTATTAGAGATAATAGGGAGCTCACAGAATCTCCAGAAAGACAAGAGAGACTAGCTTAGAGATGATATGACAAGAAACAATTCCCAAATCACATTGCAGGGCTGGGCCCTGCCTCTGCAGCTGGTGCCACCAACACTGCCAGTACATGGCCTTGGATTCTGCCATCAATCTCAGCCACAGCTTCCTCTGGACACTGGAGGTACAGCTTCCAACTTCACCAGAAGGGCTCAACGAGAGGCTCCTTCTTCCTTCACTGGCGCCCAACTCAGTCTGGTGTCGGTACAATTGAAATGCCTATGTCCCGGCTACAAAGGAGGCTGGAAATGTGACGATCAATGTGAGTAGGAGGCAGGGGTTCTTAAGGTAGGAAAAGGGTTAAATGTACAGTGTAGCCAAAAGGAATAACAAATGTCCACTAAAGAATAGAAGCTGAGATTATGAAAAAGAAGATGTAAAAGTAAGGAAGATAATAATTACGGCAAATGTTTATTGAGCACTTACATGTTCAGTACTTTATGTATATGAAATTATCTGCTCTTTAGAACAACTCTCTCAAGTAGGGACTTTTTTTTTTTTTTTTAAATAAGGAGTACATAAGTCTGGGAAGTGGATGTTCATTCTTAGTTGCCTCAAGTAGGAACTATTGATTTGCAGGTGGGGAAACTAAATCAACAGAGTGATCAAATGCATTGCCCAAGGTCAGCCAGCAAGGAAAGCTGACTCCTGAACTTGTGTTCTTACTACTACACTATACTGCCTGTCCATGGAGAGGACCGAGATGGAATTCTGGAAAACATAGACATTTAGGGAGTAGACAGAGGAACTGAAGTGGATTGGGAAAAAATAAATGATCAGAGAAGCTGGAGGGACCTCAAGAGAAGTGCTCACTCTATCAGAAGCCCTGGGATAAGAGGGTTTCAAGGAATGGTGGTTGTATTAATTTCCTAGGGCTGCTGTAACAAAGTGCCACAAACTGGGGGGCTTAAACAACAGAAGTTTGTTGTCTCACAGTTCTGGAGGTTGGCAGACTAAGATCAAGGTGTCAGCAGAGTTGGTTCCTTCTGAGGGCTGTAAGGGAAGGATTTGTTCCATGCTTCTCTCCTAGTTTCTGGTACCTTGCTGGCAATCTTTGGCATTTGTTGGCTTGTAGATGCATCACCCTCAGCTCTGCCTTCAGATGGCATTCTCCCTTGGTCTCTTCATACAGTCTTCCCTCTTTGTCTCTAAATTTCCCACTTTTATACCATTACCAGTCAGACACAATTAGGGGCCCATCCTACTCCGGGATGACCTCCTCTTAACTAGTTACATCTGCAATGACTCAATTTCCAAATAAGATCACATGCTGAGATACTGGGGGTTAAAACTTCAGCATATGATGGAGAGGGGGCACTATTTAACCCATAACAGTGGCCAAATATACAAATGCTGCAGAAAGGTCAAGAAGGATGGAGGCTGCAAAGAAGCCATTGGATTTGTCAGCTAGGAGGTTACTGGAGATTTGGCAAGGATAATTTCAGTAGCAAGACGCTGGTAGGCAGAGATTGTAAAGAAGTTGACATGGGGGAGGGGCTTTAGGAGAGAACATGGAGGGAGTTCACATAGACAAGTCTCTAGGTAAGTTTGATGTGATAGGAAAGGGACAGCCCTCCCTGTAGAGGGAGGCAGACCCCGGTATAGCCTTTACCAAGTACCCAATGGTGTAAACAGAAATGTGATGGCTTGGTGGTCTTACTTCCCATGCGTCAAGCCAAATCTTTAGAAATTGTGATATAAAGTCAACATCTGGTTTGGGGCAGACATCTGCACAACATGTGTTGGTGTTGCCGTAGTGATTGTCACTCTAAGAAATCCAGGGTAGGATATTTACACTGAAGCTTCTGTGTTCCAAAATGAAGGATTATTTTAGATACTAAGGACCTTTACATATGTCCCTTCTGAATTTTAATGTTATTCAAATGAGTAATAGAATACTTCAGACACTCTCATTCCTTGAAAATGAAATGCTTTTCTTTCCTCTGTCTGGAGATACTCTTCTAAAATTCAAGAGCTCAAATAACTGCAAATTCAAATAGAGTTTTTGAGCTGTGCAGCAGGAAGGAGTTAGGATTTAGAAGGCTGGTTTCAGTGCCTGCTGTGTTTTCATTTCTCTTTGCTAGGGCCAGTTGCTTTATTTCAGAAACAGTGAAGCTCTGAAAGCAAAGATGTGTGACTGAGAACATGGAATTGGTTTCCTATGTATGTTTAAAACTCCAGTCTGAAAGAAAGCTTTTATTCGTTTTCAAACTTCCCTACTGTTTCAGTGAATTCATTTCTTACATGACCCCGCAGGACTGAATTTCATGCTCCCACCTTCAGGCTGAAAATAGTTTAGTCCTGTGTGCTAATGACTTATTCTCCCAGAGTGTGTCCACCTGGCTGCTAGGGCCTTTTGAAGTTCCTGCTCCAGCCAAGTTGCTCAGCATTGGGCATTTTCCACTTCCTTCTATTTCTACTCCACCACTTTCATCTGCTTAACATTGTGAGAGCCCAGGCTGAGCATGTTGGAACCTTACCATGGATCCTATCCCACACAAATACATCCACGCTCTCCACGTTCCACAGACGTTCTCTGTTGGAGAATCAAGGAATTCAGCTTTGGAATCTTGTCAAATTTCCCACTGACAGAGCTCAACAAATCCATCAAAAAAAAGGGGGCTTAGATAGTCACAATGCAAATACTTTTAGTTAAAAATTTTTAGGAAGTTTATTTCATTTGGTGAGATACTTGACTCGAAAAGAAACCATCTCCTGGAACATCCATAAATGTTTATTAAAATGGTGGGCCCCATCTTGATTATAGTGACGAGTTTAGGGAGGTATACATCTGTTAACACTTAACAAATTACACACTTTAAAGAAGTGCAGCTTATTGTATGTCAATTAAACCTCAATGAAAGCTAAGAAAATGTGTGGGCTCCTGAGCAAATTTATCTTTCTGTTTTTTTGTGTGGTCCCTCACTGACATTGTTGTATCTCAGAATTTCGCCAGCAACTGTCACACATCCATTTATTTACCGTGGGTGAGACTGGCAATGGACTTGTTCTCTAGGGGATAGGCAAGCACTTGACACTGCAAACAAAGTGACTGGAAAAGCCTGAACAATTAATCCAGTGACTTCTGGCTCAGTAGACAGAACATTGAAATGATATTTTGCTAACATTTTAACAATAATAGCGAACTGCTTGTAGGTTTGGTTGCTTTTTTCTTTTCCCCACACTTTTCAAGGGGTAGTTAGATTATGCACATCCAAAAGCATTTCAGAAACTTTCTGGTGTTTTCCTCTTCTCTTTCTTTCTTTCTCCAGAGCTACATTAAACTTATTTTTCCTCCAGAGGCATCTTTTGCAAAGTAGGGTGGAGAACGGGAGGTACAGGGAAAATGTACGGGGACAAGGTCCCACGATAACCCAGGAAGTAGAGCTTCACTAATATTTTGCTACACCCTCTGGATTCCAGCTAGCAAAATCAAGTTGTCTTCAAGTCCTCCAGAATATTAAGTTCTTTCAATGTTCAAGCCAGGTTCCTTGAGCCCCACGCTGCACAGCTAGAAATCCAGTCCCTTCTAGTGTGTTTCTTACGGCTCCCAGGGGGTGTTCACACACTCTGGACTCCTTCCTTTTCCCTGCTTTTCTCTTCCTGATTACGGCTTCTCCAGGATGCTGGACCCTCTCTCTGTTTCCCTTTGTTCCAAAACCTGGATTCCCTAAGACACTGAGTACTCACCCAAGTCTGATACTAAATTGTGCAGAGTGTCGGCTTGTTCTACCTCAGCTGGGAACATACACATCAGGTGGCTCCAAATTTTCAGCACTCTGTTCATGTGCATGTCCAAGAATGATCACAAAAGCACCATGAGTATTGATTTTGGGGTTGCAAATAAATTTTAGCAAGTAGGGAAATTCAAAAATATGGAATCTGTGAATAATGAGGATTAACTGAACATGTAACAGAATATTATTCAGCCATAAAAAGGAATGAAGTCCTATTACATGCAATAACGTGGTGAACTTGAAATCATTTTGTTAAGTGAAATAAACTAGACAAAAAAAGGCCATATATTGTATGATTCCATTTATAATAAATTCCAGAATAGGCAAATCCATAAAGACAAAAAGCAGATTAAGGGTGCCTTGAGCTGGGGAGGAGGTGGGAAAGAAAAGTGATTGCCTAATGGGTACAGAGTTTCCTTTTGGGGTGATGAAAATGTTCTGGAGCTAGATAATGGTGATGGTTGCATAACACCATGAATGTAATAAAGTCACTGAAGTGTACGATTTAAAATGGTAAATTTTATGTTATGTATATTTTACCACAATTTTAAAAACTAGAAACTCTTGGACTCTCAAGGAAATAAAATAAGCCTTCTGATTTAGAGACCCTAGGAACAGAGATGCTTGACGTTTCACTTTGTGTTCTGTTCTGCCCCACAATGGCCACCTATCTGTTGCCTCCCCTTCCACTAAAGCCCTTACAAAGCTTTTGTTAATCATCACGATTTAGTATGACTCAGGTGAGCCCTCAACGGCCTGAGGAAATCCAGGTTTTGGAACGAAGAGAACCAGAGAGAGAGTCCAGCATCCTGGAGAAGCAGTAATTAGGTAGAGAAAAGTGGGGAGTAGGGAGAAGTCTAGAGTGTGTTAACACCCCCGGGAGCCCCAAGAAAGATGCAAGAAGTGACTGGATTTCTAGCTGTGCAACATGGGGCTTGAGGTACTTTGCTTGAGTATTAAAGTAAGGAAGCCTGGAGAACTTAAAGACAACTTGATTTCACATCTTGTTTCAGCTCTCATACTATAAATGGTGTCCTCTTCACAGCCTATTTAATTCCAGGCTTTTTGCACATTTGTGCTTTTTTCTTTTCTTGGTGAGGAAGATTGACCCTGAGCTAACATCTGTGCCAATCTTCCTCTATTTTGTATTTGGGTCGCCACTATAGCACTGCTTGATGAGTCTTGATGAGTCCATACCCAAGATCCAAATCCGCAAACCCCAGGCTGCCAAAGTGGAACGAGCAAACTTAACCACTTTGCCACTGGGCCAGCCCCCACATTTTTGTGCTTTTTGGTGGTGATTTCACTGTTTAAAGTGATCCCCAAGTGTAGCGCTGAAGTGATGTCTCGTGTTCCTAAGTGCAAGAAGGCTGTAATGTGCCTTATGGAGAAAATAGGTGTGTTACAGAAGCTTCATTCAGAAGTGAGTTATAGTGCTATTGGCCATGAGTTCAATGTTAATGAATGAATAATATATTTTAAAGTGTCTTTAAACAGACACACCATAAAATCAGGTTATGTATTGAACAGTTGATGAAAATGTGACCAGAGGCTTGCAGGAAACTATCCGTGTATTTCCTGTAGCAGCAATAATTCAGTATTTGTTAATTCATTGTTCATGGTGACTTTATAGAATCTAACTGCCATGAATAATGAGATTTCCTGTATTTACTATATTTTACTTATGCATCCATCACTTGATGGACATTTGGGATGCTTCCACTTTTTGGCTGTTATGAGTAATGCTGCTATGAACATTAGTGTAGAAGTTTTTGTTTGAACACCTGTTTTTCAATTCTTTGGGGGTATATAACCAGATACCCTCAATTGTTAATCAATATGACCCCATAAGGAATTTCTGCCTAATGGTGGAGGGAGCTAGGGGAGCAAAAGGTGGAAGAAGAAGAGAGAGAGGACAGTGAGGACACGAGTTGGGCTCAGGGTGAAAATAGAACTGAGCTTTGAGCTGCAGGGTAAAAGAGGTGATCAAAGGGAAGCCAGGGACAAAACAAATCAAAATCAAGGAGGCCAGGGATAGTACCAAATAAATATCAAAATAAGGCAGATACTTCAGCTAAGGGTCTACCCAAATGAGCCAGGCAGAAGGCAATGGATAGAAACAGTGGAGGGTGGACCACAGCAAGAGGAAGGCAGGAGGAAGAACCTTGAGAGAGTTCTGGAACTGCTGGACACGGGTCCTGGTGACCTCTTTTTCCTTTTTTTTATTGGAGTATAATTGACATATAACATTATATTAGTTTCAGGTGTACAACATAATGACTCAATATTTGTATATATTTTGAAATGATCAACATATAAGTCTAGTTAACATCTGTCAGCATACACAGCTACAAAAATTTTTTTCTTGTGATGAGAACTTTTAAGATTTATCCTCTTACTGTTGCTCTTGATAGATGCCTGCAGCTGCTACTAGAAGCTATTTAGCACAGCCGTAAGAATGTCACATCTGGAGAGAGGCCTAGCCTGATATGTAAGCCCATTTGTATGATACTAGATGAGCTATTCTGCCCTTCTCTGTTTCAGCTTTTCCATCTTAAAACATCACCAGTAATGGTATTTACCTCATAAAGTGACTGTAAGAATTAAATAAGATAATGTATATGAATTAATTAGCATAGCACTTGGCACATAATAAGTGCTTGATAAATGTATATGTATGTAGATGTGTGTGTTCAGGGGAGGAGGGTTAGGGTGGAGAGGAGATGTTTTAAGACACCATACCCATTTGGACAATTGTGCCATATTAAGTCTTTTAGGCAGAGGCCAGGATAAGATTAGATGTGCAAGAGATTTATTGGGGAAATGCCTGTGAAGGACAAAGTGGGAGGGAGCAGGAGTAGGGAGAAAGTGCCATCAGACCACAATGTAGGTCTGATGCAGATGAAAGGAGAGAAGCAAGGAAGGAAGGAAGATTGGGTAGGAAGACCCTCAATGCAGTGCACTTCTGAGCAAGTTTTGGCCAGGTTGATGGGGACTTCCTGAGCCAAAGTTGCTCAGTAGGGGAATACCTGGTTGGCTAAGAATGCCCTCACTTGAGTATTCCCACTGGGCCCTGTCACTGAATGGGAACAGCAGGAGGCTGCCAGTCAGCTGTGCTCTCCACAAAAGGCTCTCTTAATGGGACTTCTGAAGAGTACATCTCCATGCTCCCTCCCCCCAACAAAAGCCTATCAAAACCCATTACTCACTGAATTGGCTGTGAGGATAAGAAAACACTTTCCACCACATATCTGTACCTCCTATAGAAAGCCTCATGTGAGAAAGTCCATCATCCTGAGTGTCTCAACAAACTTGGTCCCCACAACAACTTCTTCCCCAAACTCAGGCAAAGCTCTATAAGGACTGGCACTCAGCTTCCCCAACTGAGGTAATATTATCAAACTTACTTCTAATTGCCCCCGTGAATCTGTTTGTTCCATTTCCAATTCCAGTTGCAGTGGGTTTTGCCTTTCTACCTAGTTCCCATTGGATGTGAGACAGGATCTGCTTTATGGGTTCCCAGGTCTGACTTTTCCCCTGAATACTGTTCTTGCTTCTGTATTTGTTTCATGTCTCCAGAGCCTCAGGCCAGCTCTGCCCTGTTCCAAATCCCAGTACTGGTTTCCAGAAACCAAATCACATCGGAGTCCCAGGGCCCCATTGGTTTGAATCCAGTAACTGAGAAACAAATGTTTTCTCCTCAGGGATAAAAAGAACAATGTAATTAACTTTATATATTTCCTTTTCTCTTGGCTGCAACTATAACAGGTTAAATTTTTTTTGTTTTATTTTTTCCCCAAATTACCATATAGCTTTACATATAATAATCGAAACTTCCCAGGGGCTTTTGGGAAATTTGACAAAGTGATTCAGAGTTTATCAGATGGAATGAAAAAGGCAGAAGAGTTCAATCATTCTGGAAAAAAAAAAGCTAGAGAGGGGCACTTCCTTACATGAAACAAAAATGTATTGTAAAGAGTACCACCGTGGTTTAATATTTACAGAAGAGGGGTGCTATAACCAAATTCAGTTTAGCTCTTGGACTCATTTTCCTTGACAGTAGAAAACACTCAATCTTGCCTCTTCATTTTAACTCAGTTTGCTTTAAAATATAGTAAATATTCAATCAACTCTAAGATCTGAGGCTACCCAACTTCCTGCCAGGTGTGTGCATGATCTAATTTACCCTGAGAGTTTATCAGATGTCCTGGCATGGGGACATTGTAGCAGCCTTTGTCAACATGAGAGTATAACTGGTCCTTACTCATCCTGGTCTTAGGGGTCCTTTTGAACCCCACCCCAAGCTTCTTTTTGTCTTCTGGCTCTCTCATCACTTTTTCACCTCCCTTGGGAGCTCAGGAAATTTCAGCGTCTTCCAGAACCACCCTGGAGTGTGATATTCTGCCAAGCGCCTCTTAGGCCCATCTGCCTACACACCTCCCTCAGTGTGGTTCATCTGCCACCCAGGCAGCGAGTTTCTCAGAATCCTGGCTGAACTCACTGAACACAGGGCTCCTCTGAGAGTTCTACAGTCTCCTTGCTGAGACTTCCTCAAGGCTTTCTGGGTGTTTCTATCACACTCTTTCCATCTCAGCTTTAACTCCAGGTAGGTGGCATGTATACAGTGGAGCCGGTTGGGAGGATGGTTCCAAAGTAAGGAGTCTATACATTATTTAGTTCCCTCCAAAACCTCCTCTCCCTGACTGCTGTTCAATCCCTTGTTTCCTTTCCTTTCCTTTTTATTTTTTGTGAGGAAGATTTGCTCTGAGCTAACATCTGTTGCAATTCTCTTCTCTCTTTATATATATTTTTGCTTCAGGATGATTAGCCCTGAGCTAAGATCTGTGCCAGTCTTCCTTTGCTTTGTATGTGGGATGCCTCCACAGCATGGCTGATGAGCGGGTAGGTCTGCACCGGGGATCTGAACCTGTGAACCCTGGGCCGCCAAAGTGGAGCATGCTTGGCCATAGGGCTGGACCTCTCCTTTCCTTTTTTCAGGGTTAGGGGTGGGAGGCACGGAAAAATGGCTGTTATTTACTGTTGCATGCAACTTTTCTACTCTGGTTTTTAGTATAAACTATGCTTAGTCCTCAGTTTGGCATTTTCTATTTAAATCTAGTGTGCAACTATAAGAAAACCTTTTTCTCTTTTAGCAAAAACTGTCTTGCATATCAAAAGGTTTTCAGCCTATTGTTTGTGCTACCTGTTTAAGAATTCATTTAGGAATTCAATTGACTTTTTTTGGTTTTAGTAGCTAGCCATCTTCCCCTTGAAGTTGAGACATATAGAATGATATCACTTGAGTGTAGTGATAAGATGAATGAAAATATAATATCAAAAAGTTGCCCAATATAACACAAATTTTGGTTCAGTTACAGCAAATAGTAAAACCTTATGACCAATTTTTCCCCATAGTTTATAATTTCTTCCAATTAGTCTATATATTTTCTCTAGGCCTAATGTTTTATTTTTACTTAAATATTATTCACTACCTCTGGCAATGGCTAAGCAGGCTATTTTAGACAAATCCTGGCATCAATAACCATTATGTAAGGACAAAACATAAAATAAACATCTGTTTAAGGCAACAGAAAGTTTCGGAGACAGTTTATAGGACCAAGATCCAAAAAAAGAAAGAAGCCTATGGGCCGGCCCTGTGGCTCAGTGGTTAACTTCTCATGCTCTGCTTTGGCTGCCCAGGGTTTCACCGGTTTGGATCCTGGGCGCAGACATGGCACCGCTCATCAAGCCACACTGAGTCAGCATCCCACATGCCACTAGAAGGACCCACAACTAGAAATATGCAACTATGTCCCAGGGGGGCTGGGGAAAAAAAGGAAAAGTAAAATCTTTAAAAAAAAAAGAAAGAAAGAAGCCTAGAGAGGGGAGCTCTTGGTTCCCTTTTTCCTTAAGGCAGTTGCTGATTCTGATAGTGAAAGCTATGACGGAGTACATGAGAAGCTGAGCAGAACTTTTGGCAATCTCTTTGGGCTGGGAAAAACCCACCAGGGAGGAGTGGCCCTGGGAAGAACTCTAGGCTTGTGTTTGGGACCCTGAAAGGCTATACTCTCAGAGCAGAAGTGGAACAGAAACAGACCAGCCCTTACAACAGTGGTTCTTAATCGTGGATGCACATTAGAATTACTAGGGAGATTTAAAAAGTTATCATTTAACTTATAATTAATTTATAATTTTAAAATATATATGAAATTTATAATTAAAAATACAAAAATTTTAAAAATATCTATGAAATTATGCTGAGTGAAGAGAGCCAATCTCAAAAGATACATACTGTATGATTCTGTTTATATAATAACTATGAAATAACTCTTACAGGGATGGAGAACAGATTGGTGGTTGCCAGGAGTTAGGGATGGAGGGGAGGGGATGACTGGAGTTATAAAGGGTATCACAGGGAGTGACTGTACAATTGACAACCTCAATTGTAGTGCCGACTATGGACGGCTACAAGTGTGATAAAACTGCATAGAGACACATACACACACACACACACACACACACACACACACACGTATGAGTGCATGTATAACTGGTGAGATCTGAATAAGCTCTATAAATTGTCCAATGTCAATTTCTTGGTTTTGATATTGCAGTGTGAGATGTTGGTATTTGTTGTGAGAGCTTTGGGAAGAGAGTACATAGGACTTTCCAGGACATTTCTTTGTAACCTGTGATTCTATAATTATTTCAAAATAAAAGTTAGAAAAACCCACTATGACAACAAAAAATCAATGCCTCACTCCAGACCAATTGAGTCAGATTTCTGGAGTGGATTCTTGGCACCTGCATAACTTTAAAGCTTCCTATGTGATTTAAAGTGCATGTAGGGTTGATAATCACTGTCTTACAGGGACTGAAGCCCCTTTTTTTGTTGTTTTTGGAGAAAGCTGTTTTGTGTGTGTGTGTGTGTGTGTGTGTGTGTGAGGAAGATTGACCCTGAGCTAACATCTGTTGCCAATCTTCATTTTTTTTTTCTCCTGGAAGGCCCCCAGTACATATTTGTATATCCTAGCTGTAGGTTCTTCTAGTTGTGGCATGTAGGATGCTGCCTCAGCATGGCTTGATGAGCAGTGCTCTGTCTGCGCCCAGGATCCAAACCGGCGAACCCCAGGCCACCAAAATGGAGTGTGAACTTAAACACTCGGCTATGGGGCCAGCCCCAGAAGCCACTTTTAATAATTTTAATACTGGGATTAAGGTTATCTGCCACTAGTCTAGTTCCCTCCAGAGCAAAAGTAAATCCTCAGTGGAAAAAGATAACATGCAGGGTCACAAGTTATCTCTATAGTTTTTCAAACTCAGTGTTCATCAAGAAGACAAGACAATCTAAAACAAAGAATAAAAACAGATAAAAGAAACATCTACAGAAGATCCAGATATTAAAGTTATCACCCAAGGATTTTAAAATAAATATACATAATGTGCATTGCTAGATGAATGGATAAAGAAAATGTGGTGTATATACGCAATGGATCCTGCCATTTGCAACAACATGGGTGAACCTGAAGGGCATTATGCTAAGTGAAATAAACCAGTCAGAGAAAGACAAATACTGCGTGGTATTACTAATATGTGGAATCTTAAAAAACAGAAGTCAAACTCATAGAAGCAGCAAGTAGAATGGTGGTTGCCAGGGCCTGGAGGGTGGGGAAAATGACAGAAGGTTGACAAAAAAGTACAAACTTTCAGTTATAAGATGAATAAGGTCTGAGGATCTAATATATATCATGGTAATTATAGTTGGTAATATTGTATTGTATAATTGAAATTTGCTAAGCATTCTCATCCCCCTCCAAAAAAAAGGTAAATATCTGAGGTAATGGATGTGTTAATTAACTCAATCATAGGAATGCTTTCACAAGGTATATGTATATCAAATCATCACTTTAAGTATACCATAATTTTATTTTGTCAATTACACCTCAATAAAGCCAAAAAAACACTATACTTAAAGTAGTTTTACAAACAGAAAAACCACAAAGAAAAAAATTCTTAAGCAAAAAAAAAAAAAAGAAAACCATATCTATGCACATCATAGCAAAAATACTAAAAATCAAAGACAAAGAAAAAAGTCTTAAAATTAAGCAGCCAAAGAATAAAAGGCATAAAGGGACAGCAATAAGATTAAACTGACAGCTGAGTTCTCACCAGCAAAGTGAAAGTCAGAGTAAATGCACCGATATCTTCAAAATGCTGAAAGAAAATTACCATCAGCCTAGAATTTCACACTCAGCGAAGATAGTCTTCAAAAATGAAGTAAAACAAGGGCATTTTCAGACTACTAGAAATTGAGAGAAATTGCCATTAAAGGAAGTACGAAAGGATGTTCTGCAGCAGAAGAAAATAATCCTAGATGGAAATAGGGGTATGCAAGAAGGATTGAAAAACAGCAGGGTAAATATTTGGGTAAATCTACATAAATATTAACTGTATACATTTTGTTGAATGTAGGTCCTGGTAGATTTTTGTTTACATAACATTTAACACTTTAAAAAGTATTCTCATATAAGGCATATCCTTTGATGTTCATAACCATTCTATGATAGGAAAGTCTGTATACCACTTAAGAATGTTTGGTGCAGGTATTTGAAAACCTAATCATTACTTAAACAAATAGGGGTTTATTTTTCTTATATAACAAGAAATTTAAGGGAGGCAATCCATGGCATTTGCAGCTGTTCAATGTAATCAAGGACTCAGGCCTTTTCTATCGCTCTGCCCAGTCATTCTTGGTTTGTTAGCTTTCAGTCTTATGGTCAACACATGGTGGCACCCCCAAGCATCACATCTCCATTCTGGGAAGGAAGAAAAGGGAAGGGCAAAAGGCTGCATCAGCTGCTTTGTGCCCCTTTAAGGGGAAAGCAACACTTTCCCAAATCCGCCTAAGCAAACTTCTGCTTACATCTTGTTGACCAGAACTGTTTCACAAGCGTGCCTCCAGCTGCAAGAGAGACAGGGAACTGATGGAGCATTTATCTTTCCAGCCTCTAGTGCAGAGGAAAGAAAAAGGGAAGGGGGCTGGGAATTAATGTGAAGTAAGCCAACCTACAGTTCCTGGATGGTGGATAAAGTCAACTGGCTCTCTAATCATTCGCTCTACCCTGCTTTTAGCGTATCTTTTTGTATCGCGGAGGCTAGAAAGCTAAAAACAACTTTTTCCCGCTAGGATCCTGTATGATTTAGCTTTTGCTAACCAGATGCACTTGTGCAAGATTTGGGAGGTGGAAGTGAGTGAAATGAAAGCCATTCTGCTGTTTCTTTCAATCTTTTCTGTTAGCAAGCACCATCAGGCAGTGAAACACTGGCTTTTTCTGTGCCAGCATTTTAACGGGGCCTGTTGTAGAGCACACACATCTCAGAGATTCAGCATCAGTATGGAGCTAGCAGCAGTGGTGGGGACAGCAGAGCTACTTGATCCCTGAATGTGCTCCTAAAACCATCAGTTCCAACGATGATCTCCTGATGGTGGCAGAAGTGACATCTCCACCAGGGGCTAGTTCTGCAAAGCTGTTCTGAGAGTCTGAGAGTTATTTTTGAAAGCCTAGCCTGGAACTTAACCCTTCATCCCTACCTAAACATTTTTTAGTCTCTAATTCTATGTATTAAGCACTTTTGCTTAAAATAGCTAGTTTCTGTTTTCTGCACTTGATCCTGACTGATACAGTATGCCACAGTCCACCTCTCTAGGTTTTTAACACCCATACTTAATATTTTCATCAACTATATACCTCATTTGGAGGGAGTCATTCATTCCCCATGATTTCATCCAGTTCTTGCATTCAGCTTGAGTGATTTTTTTTTTTTTTTTTTTTTTTGGTGAGAAAGATTGGCCCTGAGTTAACATCTGTTGCCAATCTTATTTTTGCTTCAGGAAGATTGTTGCTGAGCTAACATCTGTGCCAATCCTCCTCCATTTTTGTATGTGGGATGCCACCACAGCATGCTTTGATGAGAGGTGTGTAGGTCCGCACCTGGGATGCGGGCCTGTGAACCCTGGACTGCCAAAGTGGAGAGTGCGAACTTAACCATTACGCCACCAGGCTGACCCCCTTGGCTTGAGTGATTTTTATCCCTTCCAAATTCATAGGTGACTCCCCATGGAGTCATGGAGTTAATTTGCCTTTGACATTCCCAGTCTACTATGTGTGAAGAAGCAGCAGGATGACTGCAATATGAACATGAAACATGGAACTGTCAGTGGTCTGCGGCACGCACAGGATCCTGTTGTGCAGCAATGGTGAGGACTATCTAATGACAGTGGAGTCAGTTCCATGGTTGAACCATCTGTCTGTCAGTCCCAATTCTACCCTCTAGGAGAATCTTCCCTGTATCCTCCATGGCCACACCTTACTTGGACATTGGAGAGCATTCCACTCCTGTATAGATTTTGTAGCCCACTTCCTAGTGACGTGGACTCAGGAATCTTAGGATTGCCTTCAGGGCTGAATAATCAGTTATTGTCTGTTGGCCAGTCAGGCCTGGCATTTCTTTGCAGCTTCCATGAACCTCCTTAGGAGATTTCTTGTGATTCCATGCGTGAGTAACCTTAGTCAAAGACTAATTTTGATACAGTTTTTAAGTCCAAAGATTTATTTAACCTGTAGGCCTGTATGCTCTGTTCTCCTCAGCCTGAAGCATCATGGCCACTGCCTTAGGACACTTTGAATCACTAGCCTCCTGTGGGGAGACACCACGTTTAATCAGTAATTTTCCTAAGGGTTGGCCCCTTCCTCTTCCCTCTGGCAAAGAACTTTTAAGGGGAAATGCACGAGACAGGCCCACTGCCCTAATCTTGTCCTCCTGCTATAGCTGCTCCTTTTTTGCCCCTTAGATTAGTTGCTGCATCAGTTATAGAAATTTTTTACACCTAGAAACTTCCAAACTGTGGGATTCACAGGCAATTTAGAGCAGAAGGCAGAGAGCAGTTCTCCCAGCAAATCTGTGTTTTCTTCCATCTGTTCTTCTAGACTGGCTTCTCCAGGCCAAGTCCATCTCTCTTGCAGGACTTTGTGGAAAATGGTAAAGCATTCTGAAAAGGGTGTGTTTTGGGGGCAGGAGGTAGGAGGAGCATAATTTGAGTGGATCAAATTGTTTTTATAAAACTATCCACGGTATTCTGAGCAATTGGCTTATTTTTCTCCATAAAATTTTCTTCAACTGAATAAATTTTCTGCACTTATAAGCATTTAAAATATGTTTTTAAGGTACAACTGACATACATTATATTAGTTTCAAGTGTACAACATAATGATTCAATATTTGTCTATATTGTGAAATGATCATAACAATAAGTCTAGTTAACATCCATCACCATACACAGCTACAGAATTTTTCTTCTTGTAGGAAGAACTTTTAAGATCTACTCTGTCAGCAACTTCCAAATATGCAACACAGTATTATGAACTATAGTCACAATGCTGTACATTACATTCCCATGACTTATTTATTTTATAACTGGAAGTTTGTACCTTTTGACTCCTTTTACCCATTTCACACACCCTCCATTCCCAGCCTCTGGCAACCACCGATCTGTTTTCTGTATCTATGAGCTTGTGTGTGTGTGTGTGTGTGTGTGTGTGTGTGTTTTATTCAACGTATAAGTGAGATCATATGGTATTTGTCTTTCTCTGTCTGACTTATTTCACTTAGCATAACGCACTTGAGGTCCATCCATATTGTCGCAGTTGGCAAGATTTCACTCTTTTTTATAGTTCGATAATATTCTATTGTGTCTGTGTATATATATATCACATTTCTTCATCCATTCATCCACTGATGGACTTTTAGGTTGTTTCCATATCTTGGCTATTGTAAATAATGCTGCAGTGAACATAGGGGTGCAGCTATCTTTTCAAGTTCATGTCTTTGTTTTCTTCAGATAAATACCCAGAAGTGGATATGCTGGATCCTTTGGTATTTCTATTTTCCATTTTTTGAGGAAGCTTCATACTGTTTTCCATTGTGGCTGCACCAATTTACATTCCCACCAACAGTGCACAAGTGTTCCCTTTTCTCTGCATCCTTGCCAACACTTATTTCCTGTCTTTTATTTTTTTTTTAACGATTGGCACCTGGGCTAAAATCTGTTGCCAATCTTCTTTTTTTTTTTTTTCCTTCTCCCCAAAGCCCCCCAGTACATAGTTGCATCTTCTAGTTGTAGGTCCTTCTGGTTCTGCTATGTAGGATGCCGCCTCAGCATGGCTTGATGAGCAGTGCCATGTCCACGCCCAGGATCCCAATCAGCAAAATCCTTGGCTGCCAAAGCAGAGTACACGAACTTAACCACTTGACCAGGGGGCTGGCCCTCTTGTCTTTTTGATAATAACCATTCTCACAGGTGTGAGGTGATATCTCATTATGGCTTTGATTTGCATTTCCCTGGTGATTAGTGGTGTTGAGCACCTTTTCATGTACCTGTTGGCCATCTGTATGCTTTCTTTGGAAAAAATGTCTATTCAGATCCTCTGCACATTTTTTAATTGGGTTTTTTTTTTCCTGTGAGTTGTATGAGTTCTTTATATATTTTGGATATTAACCCCTTATCAGATATAGGATTTGCAAATACTTTCTCCCATTCTGTAGGTTGCCTTTTCATTTTGTTGATGGTTTCCTCTGCTGTACAGAAGCTTTCTTGTTTGATGTAGTCCCACGTGATTGTTTTTGCTTTTGGTGTCAAATCCAAAAGACCATTACCAAGACTGAGTCAAGGAAATTACTGCTTATGTTTTCTTCCAGGAGTTTTATGGTTTTGAGTCTTACATTCAAGTCTTTAATCCATTTTGAATTAACTTTTGTGTATAGTGTAAGACAGTGCTCCAGTTTCATTCTTTTGCATGTGGCTGTCTAGATTTCCCAACATCATTTTTAAAGACACTGTCTTTCCCCATTGTATATTCTTGGCTACTTTGTAGTAAATTAATTGACCATATATGTGTGAGTTTATTTCTGGGCTCTCTATTCTGTTCCATTGATCTATGTGTCTATTTTTATGCCAATACCATACTGTTTTGATTACTATAGCTTTGCAATACAGTTTGAAATCAGGGAGCATGATGCCTCCAGCTTTGTTTTTCTTTCTTAAGATTACTTTGGCTATTTGGGGTCTTTTGTGGTTCCATACAAATTTCAGGATTGTTTGTTCTATTTCTGTGAAAAATGTCATTGGAATTTTGATAGGGCTTGCATTGAATCTGTAGATTGCTTTGGGTAGTGTGGATATTTTAACAATATTAATTCTTCCAATTAAGAATTGGAATAAGAATTGGAATTAAGAGCATGGAATATCTTTTTGATGCAATTGTGAATGGGTTTTCTTAATTTCTCTCTCTGATAGTTTGTTATTAGCGTATAAAAATGCAACAGATTTCTGTGCATTGATTTTGTATCCTGCAACTTTACTGAATTCATTTTTATTTCTAACATTTTTTTGTGGAGTTTTTAGGGTTTTCTATATGTAATATGTCATCTGCAAATAGTGATAGTTTTACTTCTTTCTTTCCAATTTGGATGTCTTTTATTTCTTTTTCTCGCCTAATTGCTCTGGCTAGGACTTCTAACGCTATGATAAATACCAGTGGAGAGAGTGGGCATCCTTGTCTTGTTCCTGATCTCAGAGGAAAAGCTTTTAGCTTTTCACTGTTGAGTATGATGTTAACTGTGGGCTTGTCATATATGTCCTTTATTATGTTGAGGTGTGTTCCCCCTATGCCCACTTTGTTGAGAGTTTTTACCATAAATTGATGTTGAATTTTGTCAAGTGCTTTTTCTGCATCTATTGAGATAATCGTATGATTTTTATCCTTAGTTTTGATAATGTGGTGTACCACATTGATTGATTTGTGGATGTCGAGCCATCCTTGCATCCCTGGAATAAATCCCACTTGATCATAGTGGATGATCCTTTTAATGTATTGTTGAATTTGGTTTGCTAATATTTTGTTGAGTATTTTTACATCTATGTTCATCAGGGATATTGGCCTGTAATTTTCTTTTCTTGTAGCATCCTTGTCTGGTTTTGGTATAGAGGTAATGTTGGTCTTGTACAATGAATTTGGAAGTGTTCCCTTCTCTTATATCTTTTGGAAGAGTTTAAGAAGGATTGGTATTAATTCTTCTTTGAATGTTTGGTATAATTCACCAATGAAGCCGTCTGGTCCTGGACATTTGTTTCTTGGGAGATTTTTGCTTTCTGATCCAATCTCCTTACTGGTAGTTTTGTCTGTTCAGATTTTCTGTTTCTTAATGATTCAGTCTTGGAAAGGCGTATGTTTCTAGGAATTTATCCATTTCTTCTACATTGTTCAATTTGCTGGCATATAATTGTTCATAGTAGTTTCTTATGATCCTTTGTATTTCTGTGGTATCCGTTGTAACATCTCCTCTTTAAATTCTGATTTTATTCTTTTGAGTCCTCTCTCTTTTTGAGTCTAGCTAAATGTTTGTCAATTTTGTTTATCTTTTCAAAGAACTAGCTCTTGGTGTCATTGATCTTTTCTATTGTCTTTTTAGTCTCTATTTCATTTATTTCCACTCTGATCTTTGTTATTTCCTTCCTTCTACTAACTTTGGGGCATTTTTTTTGTTGTTGTTCTTCTTTTCTTTTATCCCTTTGTAAAGTTAGGTCATTTATTTGAGATTTTTCTTGTTTCTTTAGGTAGGCGTTTATTGTTATGAACTTCCCTCTTAGAACTGTTTTGCTGCATCTCATAAGTTTCAGTATGTTGTATTTCCATTTCCATTTGTCTCAAGGGATTTTTTAAATTTCCCTTTTGATTTCTTTGTTGAGTCATTGGTTGTTGAGTAAAGAGCATTTTTAAAAGTAAGGCCCAGATGATTCACAGAATAGTGGTGTAATATGCCCCCACAAAGATCAACAATTAGACAGCTACTCACAAACAAAAACATCTCTGGAGAGATCTGGAGTTCACTTAAGAAACTTTAGCCACACAGTGGAACAAAAAATTGGAGAATAAGCACACAGAAAGGGAAGGAAAATAGTTTATTTTACCTGGACCATCCCATCCCCAGGCTGGCATTGCTCAGCACCAAGAGGGAACTCCCCAAGTAGAAAGAATTCCCCTTTGCAGGAAAAGGAGAGTAGAGTGGGCAACCACCTTCCCCAGCCTTTTGAGGCACCACACAAAAGACCCCACCCAGTGACTGGCTTCAGTTTTATCCCACCCAGAGACCAGCAAAGATGAGATGTATAAAGACAGCTAGAAATGAGGAGGAAAAGCAGGAGCTACCAGTATCAGCCATGTATCAGGAGCAACTGCAGTTCCCAGTGACCTGCTCTGCAGAAGACTCCAGTAGCTTTCGCCACTGGATAAACCAATGGTCAGCACAGCCACCGTGGACTACCTCTAGATTTTACTAGTTTTTGCCCCACAGGTATTTATTTGTGTTCACAGACATCAGCCATCTCAGTCCCTCCCAGCCTCCACCCTACCCCTCACCCTTGCTGGAGCCCAGGACCTGTGCTGGCAGACAGCCCAGGCTTCTGGAGCCATGTGAGTACAAGACAGCAGCCTAGACCCCTGCAGCTGTCCCTCATTGACATGTGCACACTCAGGGATAGCCCCTCCAGCTGTGTACCTGCATGCTGCCAGCCTAATACCTGTCATTGGCCTCCACGGATTCATGCACACTGTGGCAAGATCCCACAGCCACAGAAGAGAACATTGACCATGTTTCCTATCACTGGCCTCACCATGGGGCTCACCTGCAGCCAATCCTACACCTAAACACCTGCATGCCCCCAACCTGACTTCCAAAAACAGCTTCAATTGCTTTGAGCTCATGGCAAGACCCAGCAGCCACAGTAGTGCATGCCAACAGCCAGGACCCTCACAACTACTAGTCTGCCCACAGTTGGCCCCAGCCCTTTCTGGTTGGCCCTGGCCCCCACCACTATGTATGTGTCTGTAACAGGTCCCTGACACTATATAGGGACCAACAGCTGGCTCCTTCAGCTGAGTGTATGTATACCACCAGCTCCAGCCTCCACCACTGCCTACCCCAGTTCTTAGCTGCTGGACCTGGAGGTGCTAGTAAGGACCCCAACAGCTCATGCAGCCACTATAGAACCCCCTACAGCACTAGTGAAGGACCACATAGTTGTTGATGCTGTGGAGTACACTGGCTTGAGCCAAAGAGCCATCATTCCTCTCTGGACCTGGAGCCATCACATGTCCCCACACTTGGTGCCTTGCACCACTAAATTCAGAGTCACAGCATGATCCAGCATGCTGCCATCTGAGGGTGAAGGACTTTCCTACAGAAGTCAATCCGTAAAGTTTGGAAGAGGTGATTATTTCTTCAAATGCGCAGACACCTATATAAGTCTACAGGGATCACAAAACATCAGGGAATCATAATGCCACCAAATGTACATAGTAAATTTCCAGTAACTGATCCCAAAGAAATGGAGATAGATGAATTTCCCAAAATGAATCCCAAACAATTGTTCTAAAGATGCTCAAAGAGCTACAAAAGAACACAGATGTACAACTTAAAATCAGAAAAATGATACAAGAACAAAACAAGAAGCTGAATAGAGAATGAAAACATAAAAAAGAACCAAACAGAAATTTTGGCACTAAAGAATACAATGACTGAACTGAAGAATTCATTGAGAGCTTCAACATCAGACTTGACCAAGCAGAAGAAAAATCAGTGAACTCAAACATAGATCAATTGAAATTATTCAATCAGAGAATCAAAAATAATAAAGAATGAAAAGGAATGATAAACCTATGGGACATATGCAACCAGAATGGGACCAATACCAGAAACAATGTATGCATCATTGGAGTCCCAGAAAGAGAAGAGAGGGAGAAGGGTAGAAAGCTTATTTAAAGAAATAATGGCTGAGAACTTTCCAAACCTGGGGAGAGATTTGGATATGTAAGTTCATGATGCTAATAGGTCACCCTCAAATTTTAATCCAAGACAATCTTCTCCAAGACATATTATAATAAAATTGTCAAAATCAAAAACAAGGAGTGATGTTAGCGTCATGGCGGAGTGAGCTTGCCCAGGACTATCTCCCCTCCAACATACAACAAAAAGGAGTAAACATATTCCAACAAAAAATATCCTAATACCACAGGAATCCTTGGAGACCCACTGCAGCCAAATGACAGAGGGCAGAGAGGCTGGAGCCCCCCTTGGAGGAGGTGGAATGTGGTAAGAGAGAACTTTGCTCCCTCCTCTAAAGACTGGGATCACTGCAGCAGAAGGCTCCATGAGGGAAGGAGTTGGCGGGGTGGGGAGGGTCACGCATCTGCATGATCACCAAGACTCCCTAGTGCCCTTTCGGCCTAGAGGGAAGCCCTCTAATGGGGCTAAAGCTTTCGTGTGGGGTGACCTCATCAAGCCAAGACCCCAGGAGACCAGATAGTGAGAGCTGATCAGGAAACCCAGGTCTGCACCCAAGACAAAGCACCCCCCCATACCCTCACCCGCACCACACTGCGCTGCCCTGCACCATCTCGGCTGAAGGCGGAGGGCTCAGAATACATGGCTCTCGACCCCCATCTAGCAGCAACAGGCTGTAACTGCAAGCGAATAATATCACAATGTGGAGGACCTGTCCTTCCGGCATCTGTCAATTCATCAAAGCTCCAGACCAGAGGGAAAACAAGCACCCAGAATTATGTCCTGAGGACTTGGAAATAAGTAAACTAAATGACAATGAATTCACAATAGCTATCATCAAAAAACTCAGTGAGGTAAAAGAAAATATAGAGAAACAATTCAACAAGTTCTGGAGTTACTTCACAAAACAGATTTAAACTATAAAGAAGAATCAATCAGAAATACTAGAGATGAAAAATACAATGGATCAGATAAAACAAAATATGGATTCCCTAAATGCTCATGTGGACACCATAAAGGAGCAAATCAGCATAATCAAAGATAGACAGGTTGAATAGCTCCAGACAGAGGAAGAGAGAGAACTAAGACTAAAAAAAAATGAAGAAAATCTCCAAGAAATGGCCGACTCAATGAGGAAATGCAACATAAGAATTATAGGCATCCAAGAAGGTGAAGAAAAGGAGAATGGAGCAGAAAGCATGCTCAAAGAAATAATAGCAGAGATCTTCCCAAATCTAGGGAATGAGAGAGAAATGTGTGTGCAGGAAACTGTCAGATCTCTTAGATTTGTCAATCTAAAAAGACCTACTGCAAGGCACATAGTAGTAAAAATGGCAAAAATGAATGACAAAGAAAGAATACTCAGGGCAGCAAGGCAGAAGAAAATAACCTACAAAGGAACACCATCAGACTTTCAGCGTATTTCTCTGCAGAAACTTACAAGCTAGGAGAGATTGGAATGACATATTCAAAACTTTAAAAGATAAAAATCTTCAGCCAAGAATACTCTATCCAGCAAAAATATCCTTCAGATATGAGGGAGAAATGAAATCTTTCCCAGACAAACAAAAGCTAAGGGACTTTGTAGCCACAAGACCCCCTGACACAAGAAGTCCTCAAGAAGGCCCTCATACCTGAAAAAAGAAAAAAAGGGAGAAAGGGGTCACAAAACACAGAGTAAGGAGACAGATAGAATCAGAATAGGATAGCAAATATTCATCTATAGCATTAGGATAAAGGGAAGGAAAACACCAAAGACAAAGACAACCGTGTCACTTTAACCACAAGCTGACAACACAAGTTGGAATAAGAGATGAAAGTAATAAGTTAGGTGGGGAGGGGGAAAGGGACTGAATCAGTTTAGGCTAAGGAAATAAGAGGCCACCAGAAAATGGACTATGTTATGCACGAGATTCTGAATACAAACTTCAGGGTAGCCACTAAACTAAAAAGCAGAACAGAGACACAAAAAATAAATAAGCAAAAAACTAAGAAACACAGCGTAAGAAACTGCAGAAGTCAATGGGTAGACCAAAACACACAGGACGAGAAACAAAGGAAATGCAGGACAACCAGAAAATGAGTGACAGAATGACAGCATTAAGCTCTCATTCATCAATAATCACCCTCAATGTAAACAGATTGAAATTTCCAATAAAAAGACACAGAGTGGCAAGATGGATTACAGAACAAGATCCAACAATTTGTTGCCTCCAGGAAACATACTTCAGCTCCAATGACAAATATAGACTCAGAGTGAAGGGGTGGAAGATGATACTCCAAGCTAATGGCAAACAAAAGAAAGAAGATGTTGCAATATTTATATCAGATAAAGTAGATTTCAAGACAAGGCAGGTAAAGAGAGACACAGAGGGTCATTATATAATGATCAAAGGGACACTATATCAAGAAGAAATAACATTTATAAATATCTATGCACCTAACACAGGAGCACCAAAGTTCATAAAGCAACTATTAACAAACCTAAAAGAAGATGTCAAAAATAACACAATAATACTAGGGGACCTCAACACCCCACTCACCTCATTGGACAGATCATCCAGACAGAAAATCAACAAGGAAACAGTGGAATTAAATGAGAAGCTTAAACAGTTGGACTTAATAGACATAAATAGAACACTCCATCCAATAACAGCAGAATACACATTCTTCTCAAGTGTGCACAGAACATTCTCAAGGGTAGACCATATGTTGGGAAACAAGACAAGACTTATAAATTTTAAAAATTGAAATAATAACAAGCATCTTCTCCAATCATAATGCTATAAAGCTAGAAATTAATTACAAGAAAAAAGCTGAGAAAGGGACAAAGATGTGGAGACTAAACAATATGCTATTGAACAAGCAATGGATCATTGAAGAAATTAAAGAAATCAGACAAATGAAAACGATAACATGCCATACCAACTCATATGGGATACAGCAAAAGCTGTATTAAGAGGGAAATTCATCGCAATACAGGCACACCTTAACAAACAAGAAAAATCCCAAATAAGCAATCTCAAACTACACCTAACTGAATTAGAAAAAGAAAAACAAACAAAGCCCAAAGTCAGCAGAAGGAGAGAAATAATAAAAATCAGAGTAGAAATAAATGCTATTGAAACAAAAAAGGCAGTATAAAGGATCAATGAAAAAAAGAGCTGGTTCTTTGAGAAGATAAATAAAATTCACAAGCCCCTAGCCAGACTTACAAAGAAAAAAAGAGAAAGTTCAAATAAACAAAATCAGAAATGAAAGATGAGAAATAACAACAGACTCCACAGAAATACAATGGATTATAAGAGAATACTATGAAAAACTGTATGTCAACAAAATGGATAACCTAGAGGAAATGGATAAATTCTTAGACTCCTACAATCTCCCAAAGCTAAGTCAAGAAGAAACAGACAATCTGAACAGACCAATCACCAGGAAGGAGATTGAAACAGCCATCAAAAGCAGCCCAAAGAATAAAACCCCAGGACCAGATGGCTTTCCTGGGGAATTCTACCAAACTTCCAGAGAGGATTTAATACCTATCCTTTTCAAGCTATTCCAAAAAATTAGGGAGGATGGAACACTTCCTAACACATTCTACGAGGCCAACATCACGCTGATACCAAAGCCTGACAAGGACAGCACGAAAAAAGAGAACTACAGGTCAATATCGCTGATGAACATAGATGCAAAAATTCTCAACAAAATTTTGGCAACCCGAATTCAGCAATACATCAAAAGGATCATACATCATGATCAAGTGGGATTCATACCAGGGATACAGGGTTGGTTCAACATCCGCAAATCAATCAATGTGATACACCACATCCACAAATTGAGGAATAAAAACCACATGATCATCTCAATAGATGCAGAGAAAGCATTTGACAAGATCCAACAGCCATTTATGATAAAAACTCTGAACAAAATGGGGATAGAATGAAATTACCTCAACATAATAAAGGCCATATATGACAAACCCACAGCCGACATCATACTCAATGGGCAAAAACTGAGTGCCATCCCCCTGAGAACAGGAACGAGTGAGACAAGGATGCCCTCTATCACCACTCTTATTCAATACAGTACTGGAGGTTTTGGCCAGAGCAATTAGGCAAGAGAAAGGAATAAAAGTAATCCAAATAGGGAGGGAAGAAGTGAAACTCTGGCTGTTTGCAGACAACACGATCTTAAATATAGAAAACCCCAAAGAATCCATTGGAAAATTTTTAGAAATAATCAACAACTACAGCAAAGTTGCAGGGTATAAAATCAACTTACATAAATTAGTAGCATTTCTATACTCTAATAATGAACAAACAGAAAAAGAACTCAAGAACACAATACCATTCACAATTGCAACAAAAAGAATAAAATACCTTGGAGTGAATTTAACTAAGGAAGTGAAAGACCTATACAACAAAAACTATAAGGCTTTCCTGAAAGAAATTGATGACAACATAAAGCGATGGAAAGACATTCCATGCATGTGGATTGGAAGAATAAACATAGTTAAAATGTCCATTCTACCTAAAGCAATCTACAGATTCAACGCAATCCCAATCAGAATCCCAATGACATTCTTTACAGAATTAGAACAAAGCATCCTAAAATTTATATGGGGCAACAAAAGACCCTGAATTGCTAAAACAATTCTGAGAAAATAGAACAAAGCTGGAGGCATCACAATGCCTGACTTCAAAACATACTACAAAGCTACAGTAATCAAAACAGCATGGTACTGGTATAAAAACAGGTGCACAGAGCAATGGAACAGAATTGAAAGCCTAGAAACAAAACCACACATCTATGGACAGCTAATCTTCGACAAAGGAGCTGAGGGCATACAATGGAGAAAAGAAAGTCTCTTCAACAAATGGTGCTGGGAAAACTGGACAGCCACATGTAAAAGAATGAAAACTGACCATTATTCTTCACCATTCACCAAAATAAACTCAAAATGGATCAAAGACCTAAAGGTAAGACCTGAAACCATAAGTCTTCTAGAAGAAAATATAGGCAGTACACTCTTTGACATCAAACTTAAAAGGATCTTTTCGGACACCATGTCTTCTCAGAGAAGGGAAACAATAGAAAGAATAAACAAATGGGACTTCATCAAACTAAAGAGCTTCTTCAAGGCAAGGGAAAACAGGATTGAAACAAAAAGACAACCCACTAATTGGGAAAAAATATTTGCAAGTCATATATCCGACAAAGGGTTTATCTCCATAATATATAAAGAACTCACACAACTCAACAACAAAAAATCAAACAACCTGATAAAAAAATGGGCAGGAGACATGAACAGACATTTCTCCAAAGAAGATATATGGATGGCCAATAGACACATGAAAAGCTGCTCATCATTACTGATCATGAGGGAAATGCAAATCAAAACTAAACTAAGATATCACCTCACACCCATTAGAATGGCAAAAATAACCAAAACAAAAAGCAGCAAATGTTGGAGAGGTTGTGGAGAAAAAGGAACCCTCACACACTACTGGTGGGAATGCAAACTGGTGCAGCCACTATGGAAAAAAGTATGGAGATTTCTCAAAAAATTAAAAATAGAAATACCAAATGACCCAGCCATCCCACTACTGGGTATCTATCCAAAGAACTAGAAGTCAGCAATTCCAAAAGTCCCATGCACCCCAATGTTCATTGCAGCATTATTTACAATAGCCAAGATGTGGAAGCAACCTAAGTGCCCATCAACTGTTGACTGGATAAAGAAGATATGGTGTATATATATATATATATATATATATCACCTTACAGTGATATATGTACACCATACATATATATATATATATACACCTTATGTATATATATATATACACACACACACATTGGAATACTACACAGCCATAAAATAGAATAAAATCATCCCATTCACAACAACATGGATGGACCTTGAGGGAATTATGTTAAGTGAAATAAGCCAGATAGAGAAAGACAATCTCTGTATGACTCCACTCATATGAGGAAGTTAAACACGTAGACAAAGAGAACAGATTAGTGGCTATCAGAGGAAAGGGGGGATGGGGGGTGGGCACAAAGTGTGAAGGCGTGCACCTACAACACAACTGACAAACAATAATGTGCAACTGAAATTTAATCAAAAACAAGACAGAATTTTAAAAGCAGCAGGAGGAGAAACATTTCTCTCAAACAAGGGCACCCCCATAAGGCTGCAATGGATCTCTCAGCAGAAACCTTGCCAACTAGGAGAGAACAAGATGCTATATTCAAAGTGCTGAAAGAAAAGAAACTGCCAACCAAGAATACTTTACCCAGCAAAAGTTGTCCTTTAGAAATGAAAGTGAGATGAAGACTTTCCTAAATAAAAAGCTTAGGGAGTTTATCACCACTGGACCTGCCTTAGAAGAAATACTGAAAGAGGTTCTTCAAGCTGAAACAAAAGGATGCTAATTAACAATATAAAAACATGAAAATGGACGACACACTGGTAAATTATAGAGTCAGATTCAGAATGCTCTAAGACTAGAATATACTGGTGTGTTAACCTCTTAACTCTAGTATAAAGGTTAAAGGACAAAGTATTGACAATAGGTATAGCTACAATAATTTGTTAATGGATACACAACATAAAAAGATGTAAATTGTGACATCAAAAGCAAAATGTGTTGGCGGAGTCATAAAAGGGTATAGGTTTTCTTTTCTTTTTTTTCTCTTTTTTGTTGTTTTTTTGAGGAAGATTAACCGTGAGCTAACACCTGCTGCCAATCCTCCTCTTTTTTGCTGAGGAAGACTGGCCCTGAGCCAACACTCGTGCCCATGTTCCTCTATTTTATATGTGGGACGCCTGTCACAGCATGGCTTGCCAAATGGTGCCATGTCCACACCTGGGATCCAAACTGGCGAGCCCCGGGCCATTGAAGCGGAATGTGGGAACTAAACCACTGTGCCACCGGGCCTGCCCCAAGGGTAGAGTTTTTGAATGTGATCAAAGTTAAGTTGTTATCAGCTTAAAATAGACTGTTACATGTATAAGATATTTCAAGGAAGCCTCAAGGTAACCACAGAATAAAAACATATGGTAGATACATGCAAGATAAAGAGAGTGAATCAAAGTATACCACTAGCAAAATTATTATTTCATTAAGGAAGACAGCAGAGAGAAAGAAAGAAACAAAGGAACTATGAAACAGAAATCAATTAACAAGACAGCAATAATAAGTCCTTACCTATCAATAATCAGTTTAAACATAAATGGATTAGATGCTCCAATCAAAAGGCATAAAATGGCTGGAAGGATTGAAAAAAAAAAAACCCAACTATATGCTGTTTACAAGAGACTCACTTGAGCTTCAAGAACCCATATAGGCTCAAAATGAAGATATGGAAAAATAATCTCCACAAAACGAAACTAAAAGAGAGCAAGGGTAGCTACACCTATATCAGACAAAACAGACCTTAAACCAAAGACTGCAACAAAAGACAAAGAAGGTCGTTATATAAGGATAAAGGAGCCATATAAAAGAAGAATAAAGTTTCAGTTTACTTTGTTATGAATTTTAATAAGTAGAAAGGTGTGATCTATACAGATTTTTTAAGATGATATACTATGAAGTATATATGTGTGTGTGTGTGTGTGTATATATATATATATATATATATATATATATATATATTTGTATCCTATGAGCAGGAAGAAGTTTATGAAAACTTATTGAACGAATGAAACAATTTCCAAAAATATATGATCTACTTATTTTCCAAATGTGATTTTTTCCCCATTATTCTATTGTCAAATTGCTCTCATCAATTATACCTGGAAGGATAATTTCTTCAGGTTTTGTTTGGGTCACAAATTCCTAGCTTTACCTAATGGGGAGTACCTGATCTTGTTAGAGCCTGACTTCATCCGTTCAAAGAAAAACTTCTATATATGTATAAAAAAACCACACCACTGACCAGCAGATGGCTCCACGGAGCAATAACAATCACTAAGAATGATTTAAGGTTGGTACATGTGTAAACCACTAGTGCTGGAAATGTTTTTTACACTGCGTGTGTGTGTGTGTGTGTGAGAGAGAGAGATGGGGGAGTGAGTGAGCAATAGACAGAGAACTGTTTTATAATCACAACAATTTGAACTGTATAAGAGAAAATATTTAACTTGCTAAGTTAACCTAAGCAAGCTAAATGTTTTGATAAAATTTTAGAAATAAATATTTTTCAAGATGCTCATCATGAAGTTGTTATTGTCAGTTTCTACTTCATAATTCACCCATATATGTCCAAAAGTAGTTCAACACAGATATCAAGAGCAAATCATCTGGAATTAATTGCTGCTTTAAAGTACCATCTGCTAAACAACATAAACCAAGTTTAGGAATATTCAGCAATGTTATTTATTCAGATCTAATGTGATGTCTAGAAAAAAAAGCATACTAAAATCTCTTTTATGCAGGCCTTATATGATTTTTTATGTAAAAAATACAAAGTAAGTCTGTATTCAGAATATAAACTTCATTCTGAAAAATCTCTCCAGGAATAAATATACACATCAGACCTATGTCTTAAAGAGATATACTAATTTCATTTAACATTCTTACTTATTACGTGTTATTTTATAATCGTAGTCCAGAGATAACAATCTTTTGCTCCGGATTTTAATTGCAATCCATTCTGTGTCATTCATTCATTCAAATAACTAGTATTTATCGAATACTTGCTATGTGCTAAGCAAGCTGTTTTAGGCACTTTACATGTACGAATTCATCTAATTCTCAAAGCAACTCCGTGAGGTACATACCATTATTATCCTCATTTTAAAGATACGAAAAGAAGCACAGAGATTAAATAACTAGCTCAAATTCACACAGGTTAACAAGTGGTAAATGTAAACTCTGGTGGTTTAGCTCCAATTCCAGTGGTCTTCGACGCGTTCATTGATCAGAAAATATTTATTGAGGGGCTGTGGAGTATGCACTGCTTTCCTAGAGGTCATACAAAAATGTATGCAGTCCCCATCTCAGGGGGGCTATAAACTAGTTAATGAAGACAATAATATATTTACATTGGTACGATGCTTTATAGTTTACAAAAGTATGTTCATATATCCATGAATGTTAAATAACTTTAAGAAAACACTGCAGAAGATGGTTCAAGCTAGTACGGAAGAGAATGCCACATTAGTGGTACGGACAGTAATTTAATAATATAGCCAGGCAAAAGAAAAGATGGCTGTGGACTAGAGTAGGCAGATATAACTTAATGAAGGTGGTAGGTTTTGAGCTGGGCCTGGACTGTGGGGAAGGATTTAGGCAGGCAGGGAGAAGTCAGGAAGGTGGTATTCTGGCAGCCCCAGGGTTACAGAGATACTTACTTAGGAACCAATAAAGAGATCTGATCAGAAATAACCCAAGGCAGGTGAGGGGACTGTGGGAGACAAGGTTGGAAAAGTAAGTTGGGATAAACTTTGGAGACCTATGAATGTTATACGAATGTTAGAAACTACAAGGGCAAGTAATTGGTAAGTAATTGGTAACAAGTCAGCACAGTCCTGGGAGCTTATTTAGCTGCTAAAGATCACTATTACATTTGCAGGAGAACGATTAGAGTTGAAAATACATTAGAGTTGTTAAAGATTCTGCAACTGTATAACTCATTTATTGACTAATGGACCTTTCAGTAATGCTTATGAAGTGTCCTGAAAAGTCCAGAGCTACTTGATTTATGTTTCTATGCTAATAGTGTTTCATAAAAATTGATGCTTTTTTTGCCTCATTTATGATGCTTTCATACCAATTTGTCTTTGTGTATTTTTTTAATTCTCCTCTGCACATATTAGGGCTTTGTCATTCTGGCCCCCTCTTCTCTCTCTCTTTCTCTCTCTCAGCAAAGGTAATTGGTAACGGTAAAACATCTGTGTGTGTGTATATATATATATTTGATTAAAAAAAAGTTTTAGTCTCCATGACAACAAGATAACCAGTTAATTCAATCACTTGTGTGAAAAATGATTAGTGAAAAGTAGCATCTAGAGTCACTTAGAAATGACTGGATTAATCCTTAGTGAAAAGATTCCATCAGAAGTATATGTTAGTGACATATGACAACATTGCAGAAAACCCACTAACTTTTGCAAAGATTAGGTGGCCAGCCTTTAGAGCAAAGATTCCAAAGGGGGGTT
Organism: Equus caballus; assembly: GCF_041296265.1. NCBI lineage: Eukaryota > Metazoa > Chordata > Mammalia > Perissodactyla > Equidae > Equus > Equus caballus. The sequence goes on along the minus strand of NC_091698.1, from coordinate 53,617,666 downwards.
GTTGAGACACCTTATGATCTTTCTTTGATGTGGATGCGACTTCCTTCTTTTCTCCTTCATCCTATCCTCAAGTATTTTAGGAGACATACTTATTGTTTAAATGAAAGGATATTAAAATCATTTTTGACTTGAGAATTTTACTCTAAATAAAGTGGGTAACACTCCTGGAGTTACAAAATTATGACTTGGAACTCTTTGGGGAAGCAGGAAATAATTTCGTTTTATTGCTGCCCATGTCCATGTACTGAAAAGGTTTTAAACACAAAACCTTTGGGACTTGATTCCATGTACTGACAAAGCCTAGTTGTACTAAAGAGTTTGTACTGGAATTGCTTCACCTTTAAGAATGGGAAGTATAGAAAGGAAGAGAGATGGACTTCTGAAAACTTGATTCAAATCTACCAACTGTGTAAAAATCATAGCTGAAATGTACCAGGTACATATTAATTATTGTTGGAGAGAGAAAAGGGAAAAATGACTTTTGTGAGATCAATAACAGATTTATCAAGTTTAGCATATGAAGCCTAAAGATAAGAAAAGGCAGGAAAAACACTGATTATCCTGAGAAGGGTTCAACTTCCATCTGTGCAAAGGTTACAAAGTCCTGAAAAACAGTGAAATGGAAAGCAAACAGTTCAGTAAAACATAAGAAACAAGAACACAGACAAAGCAGAAGTGAAATTTTCAGAAACACCAACCAACAGAGTTGCAGATTCAAACTTAATAAATGAAAGCAAAAACAATTTTGGCACTATCTGATTTCTTTTGCTTATTTTATTTCTCCTCTTCTCATTGATATGAATGTGGGAACAAAAAATGAAAAAACACAGAAAAGAGGTATGAAATGAAGGAGGAATGGAGAAAATGAAAAACTATAGCATTTGTATTCTCATCTCTGTCTCCTATATTTACAAACTTTAATATTTCCTTCAAGACTATATACACTTAATATATATCGTTCAATATACATCCTTTTTTCACTTTCTCATTAAATTAAAGATGAGACATATTTAGAATATTTAAGATTGGGTTGCCAGATACAATACAGGATGACCAGTTATATTTGAATTTCAGACAAGCAAGGAATACTTTTTTTAGTATAAACATGTCTCAAATATTACCTGGAACATACTTATACTAAAAAAGAGTATTGTTTATCTGACATTCAAATTTAACTGATCATCCTTTATTTTTGTTTGCTACATCTGTTACCCTAGAAAAGAGCCACTAGTCTTAACAAAGATGGGTCTTCCTGTGTTTAATTCAGTTTATCAATATCCACCTCTTAAAAAGCTTTCTTAATTGAAGTACAACACACATACAAAAAAGTACACTTGTCAGGAGTGTACAGTTTATTGCAATTTCACAAAATAGACATACCCAGGTAACCAACACCGAGGTCAAAACCTAGAATGTCACCAGCCCCTGTAACCCTCCCTTATATCACTTTTTCCTCGCTAGGGGTAACCAGTATCCTGACTTCTAATAGTATAGACGAGTTTTGCCCATTTAATCACTATTTCTATTTAGTGTTGGTGGCCTCATCCCCTGTATTCTAAGATGATGTCCACCTATTTGGCAGAAACTCAGACCCCTGGCACCAGGTTAAATGCCTGGCTTATTGGAGATGGTTGAGGTTATGGAAGAGCTCTCCTGCCTCCATGTATTAAGTGAATTCTCTAGGCAGTGTATTTATCCAGAACCCCACAGGGGTAGCAGGTGAGCAGAAAATTCCAGGGAACCTAGGAGACAGTACTTTCCAGGGGACCTAGGAGATAATAAAGGCAGAAATCCAGAAGTTGTGAGTCTTCCAGATATAGTAGGTTATGAACTTTTGGCTGGGAGAGGCTGAGAACCAAGAGATGGTTTGATCGGTGATACATTTAACAGAGAGATAGTAAGAACTAGGCATTTGACACACTCCCCCATGCACAGCTTCATGAAGGTGATCTTATGAGTCATTGTCTCTCTAGCTAGGGCTACCCATCGGCAGTGTTCATCTGTGCTGGCATAGCTTTGTTGCATAAGGTTGTTCCATGAAGCCATGTAATACCTCTAAGTTTATAATTCTCTCAATCTGTAGAGAGGACACTGTTCCCATTCTGCTAGAATGCATCATACCAGTTCCCATAACTAAGGACAGAAGATCAGGACCCAGAAGGCCCCTTCCCCTTCTCCCCAGTAGTGTTGGGGAGGAGGGCCACAGGAATTGAGCCCTAAGAGAGAACAGGAGAATCTAACAAGACCTTTATACACACCGGCCTGGAAAAGATGGGGGCTCCAGGGACCAATTAAGTTCACTGAGTATCCCCCAAGGCTTCCCTGGAGCTGAGCCCACAAGGCTGAGTCATCCTATGACAGCTGTTGCATGAAGAACTAGAAGTCTACGACATGGTTGGCCAAAGATCCTTCTCTGATTGGAATCTGAGGATAAGACTACTGGTGATTCAATCTAGGAAGGACCATCAGATATTTGACTGGGTGGTGCCATAAAGTCTGAATAGTTTCTGAGCAGCAGCCTTCCAGGCAAAAGTGAGGTACTGACGTCCTCTCTGCCTCTCCAACCAAGCTCAATACCAAGAAGGTAAAACGTTGTACTTCCATTTCCCATCACTGTATTCCTTCCCTACCTAGAGCATCGTCTGACCTGTCACCAATGCAGTAGAAGAAGGATATCTGCTTGCAGTATTGTTCATAATACCAAAAAAGCAGAACACCCTAACTATCCAACATTGGGATCTTGATTAAAAACATTGTGCTACATCCCAAACAACGTAATCCTACCTAGTCTTTAAAATGATGTTGTAGAACAAAATGCAGTAGTAGTCCCAGTAACTGCAGCTAGTCCTATAAAGCCCATCCCACCTGCCAGGTACTGTTCGAGGTACTTGGTAAATGCTGACTCACTTAAATATTCACAAGAACTCTGTAAAGTTGGAAGCGTTATTACAGCCATTTCACAGATGAAGAATCTGAAGTATCTATTTCAGTTAAAGGACATGCCCAAGGGTCACACAGTTAATAAGTGAAACGGCCAGGATTCAAATTCAGATAGGCTAACTCCAGAGTCCACACTGTTAACTGTTAGGTAATGACAGAGGAAAATGTTAATCATTTATCATTAAGGGAGAAAAGCAAGCTGAAAAGAAAAAAAAGTTTGAAAAATGTGATTCCAATTCTATGTCAAATATTTAAAAAATCATATGACTAGGGGCCGGCCCGCTGGTGTAGTGGTTAAGTTCACGTGCTCCACTTCGGTGGCCTGGGGTTCACAGGTTCAGATCCCAGGCGCAGACCTACATACCATTCATCAAGCCATGCTGTGGCAGTTTCCCATAAACAAAATAGAGGAAGACTGGCACAGATGTTAGCTCAGGGCCAATCTTCTTCACCGAAAAGAATAATAAAAATAAAAATCATATGACTATACATGAAAAGAAAAATTATTGTAAGTATACATGTGACAGTATTAACAATGAGAGGTCAGAGTTTAAGTGATTCTTATTCCCTTCTCTATAATTTTCTATATTGTTTACATTTTCTGTAATAAACACAAGACTTTTTTTATTGAGGAAAAAATTCTTAAGACAAAATGGCTTCTTTTGGTTTTTTTTTTTTTTTTTTGCAAGGTCTTCCAGTGTGAAGCCACAGAGAGCAGTCACATCCCATGGAGAGCTTTTAAGGAATATGCCCGGGTCACAATATGACGCCCATTTTGCCTCAGAGTAAAGTGAGCTTCAAAATCATTAATACATAAAACCAGTGCATGGGAGGTGAGCTATGTAGAGCACTGAGCAGATCTTAGAATGTTGATGCTGGCAGGGACCTCAAGCTTCTCAAATCTACCCCTTCAGTTGGTAGAGAGAGGCTGGAGAGGTCACCCATGGAAAGTTGGTTAACAGGGAGGCCCTTACAGAAAATGGCATTAGCCTTAGGAAGCAGAACTCAGAACTCAGAACTCAGCAGGAAATTTCACAAGTCATTTTAAATTTAGCCACAGAATGTCATGGCAATAGCAAGAGGGCATTTGAGCAGATTTTTATCTTCTCATGGCCACAAAAGTTTGCCAGGAGAAAGCCCTGGAGACATATTGCAACAAAGATTTATGCATATAACTTGAGAGAGTTCAAAACTAGCGGTGATAGAGAAGACTTTGCCACAGATGATGACATGGACATGGAGCCCTCATTACACATTCTAAACCCTCTGACAGGGCTGGGTTCAGGGTCTCCCTGTAGGTGCCTGTGGAGGTAACCCAGAGTTCTTGGACTTCCAGTCCAGTCTGTATTTCCTGAGGGAAGTGTAAATTGAAAAACCAAGAGTCTCCACCCAGCCCTACCCTCCCAAGACATCACTGTGATTCATGTGAGGATAGTGGAGAGAGCTGGCAATCTCTAAGCAATATGGTTTTTCAGAGCTTGACCTTTCCAATGGCTCCTCCCAGGAGCAGGGCCAGTGAGTCCTGCTGAAAGAGCAGCCACTCCTAGCAGCTCCCCATCCCAGCTGGGCGTCCTCCAGTACCTCTTGCTGATTCCATGGTCTTAGGCTCTCTCCGGCTCACTGATGATGTACTACCTCTAGAGGGCAGTTCAAAGCAGGGCTCTTACTGAGTTCTGGAACGGTAGTACCTCAGATTTTAAAGAAACTATTCATAATGTCCTAGATTGCATTAACAAAACAAACTTATGTTCTTTCACAGAATGCCAGAATTTTAGTTGTCTTCTCAAGCAGTTCGCAGGACTCTAGGTGTCCTGTGTACAGACCAAATATGTGCACAAGTAAACTAAACTAAAAGAACTATGTGATAAGAGTTGCTAGAGTTACAGAGAACCGAGAGGATTCAAAGGGAAGGTTTTTTCCAGCTGAGGTAGTGATTCTTTGAGCTGGGCCTAAAGATGGGCCCATATAGGAAGGGAGACAGAGGGAGAGAGATACCCACACAGAAGGAATTGTCTAAACAAAAGTTTAGAGCTGTCAAAGAATGAGTCATAGCACAGCAAAGTGAGACGTCCTGTTTTCTAGAATAGAAGTGTCCTGTAGCCAGGCCAAGAACTGAGAAAAGAACCATATTTCATCAAATCTGAGACATCATGATTGCGATCAATTGTAAGATACACTCTGATTTCAGAGATGTTTTAAATGTTTTTTTTTTTTAAATGTGACTTAGAATTGATAAAACACAGTTAGCTGGGGGGATATTATAGAAGGTCTTCAAAATCCGATAAGAAGGATAAATGGTAAGGAATGGGGAGTCCCTGAAGGCTTTTGAGCAGGGGCGTGATATTATTCTTTGTGAAGATTGCTCTAGTTGCTGGGGTGAGGCCAAGGTAGGATATGTTGTGGTAGAGCTACTACATTAGTGCAGGTCTGAGGGAACTGGAGAAAAGGAAGTGAGAATGAGAAGGGTCAGATGCAAGAGATATTTTCAAGGAAACATCAAGTGAGTCAGCCACACAGACTTGATGAGTGAGAGAAGAGTCAAAGATGAATTCCAGATGTGTAATGAGGAAGAATGTGGTACGTCTGTCATATTTTATGTTTCCAACTTATGTTTTCTTGTTGCATATTTTTTCCTTTCCTGATGTCTTCTAGATAGTAGAGTTTTTGTTATTCCTGTTCTCCTACTCCTTTCTATCTAGTGTTTTTAAGTTTTGATTCCCATCTTTATATTGCTAATGGTTGCCCTTACATATTTAAGCCTACATTTTTATATTAATATCAAAAATTGACAGCTATGCATCCTCAAACAGAATGGAAAGTAGCTGCCTTTTCTCTCCTCCATCCTTATCCTCATCCCTGCTCCTTTCAGGCTTTGTTGTAAAGGGAACAGAATACACCACTCCAGCAGGTGCCACTTTGGCAGGTGGATTATTTCCAGCTGAAGACAATTGGGGCCCAGCAGACTCAGGAAGAGCTTTCATCCTCCCCCTTAATTGTCTAAAAGAATTTAGATAGGGGGCCTGTACCAGGAAAAGAGAGCTATTACTAGAGATAACTTTTTACATCAGAAAGACTTATGCATGGCATGGCAAACATTTGTTTACCAAACATTTGCTCTTCTCATCTTCCTGTGAATAGTCTTCCTCCCCTTTGAAGCTCCAGACCCCTACACACTTCTCCTTAGCTCAGCGTGGTATATAGGCCCCAATTATCTGACTTCTAGGGAGTCTCATATTTTTATGGGGCTCTCGTACATACAAAATTTGTTTTTCTCCTATGCTGGACCCTGACTGACATATCAGTGCATCTAGAGATCCCTGTCTGTACCTAATAAATAGTAAGGGTAGAAAATACAAATGTAAAAACGTCACCATGGATAAGAGGGACTAACCTTGATTTGGGGAAATGGGCCAATATGATACCATTTTGAGGTTGTATTATTGCAGATAAGGGGCACTTGTTCAGCTCAGTGGTTGGGTGGATGTAGTCTTTTTCTTTTATAGAATGGATGTTCCCATTATCAGTCATCCTGGGAAGTGGCTGATCCTCATGCAGGAAATAAATTGAAAGTATGGAAGGAGGGGCTTCCGCCTCTCTCTGGATTAGAGATCCGTTTGACCCTGGACTTTGAGGTGTGGAGAGGATTTGAGCAGGTTCATGCTGGTGGTGAGCTATCCCTAGGGTAGCAGCAACATCAAGCTTCTGTTTTTTGTCAGGAATGGCAGCAGAGACAACAGCAGCTCAGAGAGGGAAGCAATGCCCTGGGGTGATGAACTCCTAGCCTGGAAATGCATTGCATCTGCATTCTAGCCACACCGAAAAGCTGAAAGCATTATCAGCAAGTTCTCTTTGAACCAAAGGAAAAAGTTTCTCTTTCCTGAAGCTGAAGTGGGGGCAACAGTGGGCATCAGTGTGGAGAACTAATCCCCTGACAGCAGAACTTTCCTGAAGGTCAAAGCAACAAGAAGGCCAGAGGGGATGCATAGGAAAGCTCTACTTTAGAGCCTTATATATAAAGTAGTACAAATAAGGTTTCAGATATAGTTGAGAGCACTTTGAAAGAGGTGAATTTCCAGCAAATGGGCTGGTAGGAGAGAATGCTGTCATAATTTTGGAATAAAATGAAAGGATACTTTCCATTGTAGTCACAGACTGGGAAGCTGGGAGTATGTTGGTTACAGAAATAGCTTCTAAACAGTCAGGTAAACCTTATCTCTAGTGGATTGATGATAGTTTACTGATGGAGGCTGAACTACATCTCTGACTTTTTGAGGATTGATACTGGAGAAACCAGGCTTCCCTTCCACAAAATGCCCTTGGTACTTCTGCTGGGGTCAGAATGCAGGATTACGTGGATATAGCAACATGAATGGATTTTTGTTTTCATTGAGGTTCTACAATTCATTTTCCCTGTACTGGAGACAGGAATAGCTCTTGGAGCTTTCACAAGGTTGATGTGATGCCTGATTCCTATTTTGGTTTAATGGGACTTAGAATCTCATTAGGGGCCAAATCACTTCTCACTAGTCATATGAGCCTTGCACGTTTCCTAAGAACTTGCTCTCTACTCTGGCAAGAAGGAAGGGCCCTGTGTGCCAGCTGAAAGGACATCACCTGACAATCTCTAATATGTAGAGCTTGGACTCAGTTTATGTAAGCAGTGTACCCGGGCGTCATCCAAAAACATTGCTGTGAATTATTAACTTGGATCAGATGCATTTCGCAAGATTTTTTTAAAATATCAAGAGTAGCTTAATATACAGTCATGCGCTGCTTGACGATGAGGATACATTCTGAGAAATGCATTGTTAGCCAATTTCGTCATTGTGCAAACATCATAGAGTGTACTTACACAAACCTAGATGGTATAGCCTATGACACTCCTAGGCTATATGGTACTAATCTTATGGGACCACTGTTGCTTATGGAGTCCATTGTTGACCGAGACATCATTATGCAGCACACGACTGTATTAAGAGTTTTGTAGCAGCTCAGTAAGATAATTTACTGAGAAATGAATATGAACTCCTCACACAAAGAATAATTTCTCCTGTTCTTGGAAAATGTTAAGCAAACTTTAGGAATCTAACTAGCCTAGTATCTCAAGATGATAACATGGGATAAGGAGCGATTGGGACTTAAGGTTTTAATGTAAATTCTTTTATGAACCGAATCCTGAATGGTTGAAGCCTGAAGTGTCAAGCTGTCTCCCGTCTCCTACCACCAATTATGTATGATTGAGTTCAAAAATTCCACTTCAGGGACATTTCGTTTCCCCACAGGCATAATCATTACTCTCTTCTCAGGAATTTGTGAGTTCTCCTCCAGGAGAAGTCTTTTTCCTGTGAGGGAAGAAGACCGCACGTAGTCTGTTCTCCCTAATTTGTTCCTATGCCACCTGATCACAGAGTGCATCTGTGGAACCCCAAGCTGCCCTGCCTCCCTGTCCTCTTCTGACCTTTCTGCTTAAACTTGAAGTAATCTCCAAAAGCATGTGACTCAAACAGCATAATGTCAGGGATCAGGGCTGAACTATTATAGACACACTGGATTAGCAGCCAAGGAGCAGTTCCTCTGACTCGGGCTACCCAGGGTTCTCTGAGGATTCATTCTCTGGCAATCACGCTGCTCAGACTATAATAACTTTGTAATTCTGAATTACACCATGGCAAGATCTGTGATGGATGAGCTCATTTTCTGAGTGTGCTATTCGGGCGCATGATCTCAGCTATACTGACTTAAACAAAACCTCTAAGAAAGAGTAGAGTTTTTCTTTCTAATTTATTCCATCTTAACTCTGTTATGATTGTAATTCCATTGCACACCATGACCAGCACAGCTTAATCAAGCGTGGTGTTACAGGGATGGTGAATTTTTTCCTACATCATGAGGTCAGACATCCTAATGTTGCCCTTTACTAGCACCGCAGGATGGGTGTGTGCTGTATATCATTCAATGCCCCACTATATCTTCAATATCAGGGTCACAAAAGGAAACGGCTATGGAGACATTCAGAAAACTAAACATAAGCATGGACTTTTAAAAGTCCACTCTATTTCTACAATAGGCAAATTAGATTAGTCTTTATACCAATTTGTCCACAACACAGTAACAGTATTTGGGAAAACAGGCAGATGTCTTCCTATGTGATAATTAAATGGTAATTAATTTGCCAGTGTTTGTCAAACATTCAAAGTGAGGATCCTTACGCTGACAGGAAGGAAGGGGCGCAAACCTGACTTCTGGCAAACTTAGGCTGGTTTTCTCAGAAGACTTTATCAGAATTGGCTTCTTTGTTTAAAGGAATTCTTTTAATTGGGTTTGAGGTTAATTATAGTAGCAACATGGCCAAAGGGCAATAGATCTGCACTGATTGAAGCATCTCAAAGAAACCTCAGGGCAAAAACTTACCTGGAGTTTGGGGCTGACTTAAGATTTCTTCCTTTGGTTTTTTATGGAGATTGTGCTTACTGTTGTCGTTCAGAGTGTATTTTGGTTCTGTCTGTCCAGGAGCAGAGATCCGTCAGTCAAAAAACCTTTGCTGCCAATGGCTATGTGCCCTTTGATTCTTCAGAGAACTCTCCTCAGAGGCTCAGAAGGCTGTGCCCCTCCTGATAATACAAGTTCATTTCATTAATGCTGTAGGTTTTCCCTTTCAGAAGCACATGTAGGAAATCAGTTTGGCAGTTCCTTAAACGGTTAAACATAGAATTACCGTATGATGTAGCAGTTCTACTCCTAGGTATATACCCCAAAGGACTAAAAACAGGTATTCAAACAAATACTTCACATGAATGTTCCTTGAAGCACTATTCACACTAGCCAAAAGGTGGAAACCACAAAAGGATGACTGAATAAACAAACTGTGGCATACACATACAACAGAATATTATTTAGTCATAAAAAAGGAATGAAGTACTGATACATGGTACAATGTGGATGAACCTTGAAAACATTGTGCTAAGTGAAAGGAGCCAGATAGAAAAGGTCATGGATTGTCCAAATCCACTTATATGAAACATCCAGAATAGGTAAATTCATAGAGACAGAAAGCAGATTGATGTTTGCCAGAACTGGGAGGTAGTTAGGTGTGGGACTTCTTTATGGGGCAATAAAAATATTTTGAAACCTGATATAGATGGTGGTTGTACAATACTGTGAATGTACTAAATGCCACAGAATTGTTCATTTTAAAATGGCTAATTTTATGTGATGTGAATTTCACCTTAATAAAAATAATTTTAAAATAAATGTAAAACAGCACTTTATTCATTCTCTGCATTAAATACTGTGTAACTCAGAATATCCTTCAGCCCTAGGTAACAGGACTATAAGCCGTAGGTAGAGAAACAACCGTTTGCACCAGTAGCTGACAATAAGAAGCTACTGTAGCCACCTGTAACATACCAGATTCATAAATAGAAGCCTGACAGTTCATCAAGGAGAGAAATGATACCTGGTCCTCAGATCTGTTGGAAGCCATTTCAAAATAGAAGAGCCATTCATCTCTCTGGCAGCTACAGAGCTCAAGATTAAACTTTTTCATACTGTACAAAAATGTATTTCCAATAGAAAATTGATATACTGGTCTTTATGAAAAGACTCTTGCAATTGGTGATCTGCAAAAGAAAAATGACCTATTCTTCTCATACATTCCATTGCATTTAAATTCTTAGTGCAAAGATAAAGCCAAGAATTCTCTTCTTCTCAGGGTCAGGGGGTATCAGGATTGCCATTCATCATAAAATCAGAGGGCAACAACATAATTAAGGCTTTGGGAAATAGACCTAGTGAGGACTAGGGAAAAAAAGAAAGAAAGACAATAATATAGGGATCTAGTATTTGAGGGATGTCACATGGGGTGGTGATCATCTGTGCTCCCCTCCCAGAAGAAAGAGGAAATAAGCCTGAATGCACAGAGGGGCTTCTACTCAGCATTAAGTTCCTGCTGCAAGAACGAAAAGAAACTGAAATGAGATTCTAGGGGAGGCTACAGAGTTTCTTCAGGAGGTATTTAAACTCTAGGAAGCTGATCAATGTGATGAGCTGTGAAGCGACGGTTTATTTCTCTGATTCTGGGATAGCTGTAACGGATCAGGATCGTTTTTTTCTTTAGAGAAAGCAACTACCCTTCTGGTATCCTAATAGGCCTCTCTACCTATACCTAACATAATTCCTCCATGATTACTTTCTTATTGTCCTAATCTTAGAGAGGATAAGGAACAAAGTCATTATCTTCTATAAAATAATCTTTGAAACAGTTGAAGCTGATTGCAATAAGCTTATCCCACTCCAGGTAAGTTTCCCATTCTCTGGGTAAGAAAATCTTAGTTCTTAACTTGGTCATCTTTGTGGCATTCTAATCACTATTTGAAAGCTGTTTATTGTCCTCTGAAATTATCTATACGATTGGGCAGCCAAATGTTAGAAAAGAAGCATAAAAGCTGTCTGAATAAATATACAAAAAACCCAGAATATATTTGAGTTATTCACCCACTTGGTTCCAAGGATAGTCGCTCTTGTTCCATGGGCCACAAAAAAGCCCTTCTTTGGGAGAAGTTGGGGTATGCAGTGTGGGGCCAAGGGGAGGCCAGAGAGCAAGAAGGAGAAGCTATTGATACACTGCCCCATAAATACTTTATTAGAAACTAAAAACTGGCCCTGGAGCCAAGAATTCCTCCAATTAAATATTAAGGACTCAATTAGCCATGTCTTACTCTTTTTCTACTTTTATATTTTACAAGGCCAAAGGCAATGAAACAACAAATGGTTTACTTACTACACACAGCCAATCAGTAGTAGAACTGAAGTTAGAATTTAGGAGTACTTTATTGCTAATGGAGCGCTCAGTGTACTGAACTAGACAGGCTGCCTAAATTTGGAAGCCCAGTCAATATAATTAATGTATTGTGACAATGTTCATGTAAGCACTCTGCAAAAAATATCTTATAATTTCATTCTGGTTATAATCTGATGTTTTGGTCACATTGACATCTCCACACTTCCTTAGTTATGAGATGTCTTATAAAGACTTATTGCTTTATAAAGCAACAAAGCAAAGCAAGACTGTAAACTTAAATATTTGAATAACAGGTAATTTTCATGATACTTGCATTTATTGCTTTTATGTGTCTTTAGGGCACAGAGGTTATGGCAGTGATTAACATATGAAGTCTCTGGATACCTCTTCAGTGGGTGAAAAGGTCAACAAGTAGATCACTCAAAATCACATCATAGACTCAGTTTTTAGGATTCTAGCATAAGAGCCACAGCCCAAAGTCTAGACTTGCTCTTACACTTTTCACCTTCAAGGAGAATTATAGTGCACCATACTTTGGATCTGCTACAAAATTCTCAGATAGATCTTGAGACATTTAGAAAAACAAATGACCTAGAAAACAGGGAATAAAGTATGATGAAATTTATTTTCAAATGGAAAATTGTAATTGGTTCATTCCAAAGGGAGAAAAAAGAACATCACGGCCAAGAGAGCAAAAGAAAAACAAGAAAAATGAAATGCAGAATTTGGAAAAGAAAGAAACAAGATGGTTCTATCTCAAAACATGTTGAAATCCAGTTTTTTATAGGATAAGATAAATCCCAAGCACTCAGAACTAGTCCTTTCAGGTAAAAAGAACTTTAGGATAAAAGGAAGCCGTGGAATTTGGAGGCTCTGGCAAATATCTGCTTTCTGTCATCATGGGGAAGTATAGCACCACATTAATTCTGGGATTATAAGTTTTTATAAGCACAGCTCTGGGAAGGTAATGGTTTCCAGCTCCATGCAGGCCATTGGAGGACCTTTGGTTGGTCATGAGTCATGCCCTTATACAACAAGGTCTTGGCTGACTGAAACACTACGGGTGTGTCCTATCAGTAATAAGACTGGTCAACAGGGGAGCAAGCCATGCTGACCATGGCTGGTGGCAACGTGGATGGGCTGCAGAGTCAATAGAAGTCATTCATGTAAGAGGATACCAAGAGCTATTTCAGGGATTAAGCCAAAAGGAAAACCAAGATGAGGAACCAGATCTCAGGGCCAAGAGCAGAGCTTAAGTCCAGTGGCAACGTTCAGTTGAGAGCTGAGGCCGTAGCCAGATATCTCAGACAAGAGCAAAGTATGGGGTATTGAAGAAGGTGGGAGAATTTTTAAAACTTCACCTAATACTTTGATTTCTAGCTTTGATAGCTTTTCTTTTGGCCTATTAAATTGTAATGGGTTTAATGGCAGCCCCCTAAAAGCTATGTTCACATAGTAACCCCTGGAACTGTGAGTGTGATCTTATTTGGGAAAAGGGTCTTTGCAGATGTAACTAAGTTAAGGATATTGAGATGGGATCATCCTGAATTAGCTGGGTGGGCCATAAATTGAATGATAAGTATCCTTATAAGAGATAGTAGAAGAGAAAACACAGATGACGAGGAGGAAAAGGCCATGTGAAGACAGGCAGAGGTTGGAGTTATGCAGCCACAAGCCAAAGAACGCCTGGAGCCACCAGAAGCTAGAAGAGGCAAGGAGGATTCTCCCCCATAGCCTTTAGAGGGAGCACAGGCCTGTACACCTGGAGTTCAGATTTCTGGCCTCCAGAACTCTGAGAAAATAAATTTCTGTTGTTTTAAGCCACCAAGTTTGTGGTCATTTGCTACAGAAGCCCTAAGAAACTAATATACCAATTATACTGTGGTTCTCAGGAAGGGGTGTCTTAAAAGCCCTACATGACTTCTAACACCAGCATCTATCTCTGCAGGCACATGCACACACACACACACTTCAATAGCCTATAGCAAGGGGTCCTGGAGGGGCAGATGGAGCATCAATATGAGGGTACAGACGAGGAACATGCCTGTGCCCAATCTTTCCTTTAGGTCTGTATCTCTCTTGAACTCCTGGTTGCTGGGGTTTCTCTGATACCGCTAGAAGCAGCAGAAATGGCATATACAGGGGAAAACATCTGTTATTACTTAATAAGTGGGATTTGTTTAAAGCATTAAATTTTTCAAAACATGGGGTGCAAAATCAAAAGAATCCTTAGTAGTAAAAGGATTTAGAGCCACAGTTCTGACTAACTTGGTTTCTTAATGATCTCTGAGGTGATGACAGCATCTCCTAAGACTGGGTGTAAATTGTCCTAAGACGTGGCCATTCTATACTGGGACTCTTGCATATACTTTTTACTGTTGCATGTGTTACTTGATAGAACTCTTGAGAATGGAAAGTGCCTGGTAATTTGGAACTGTGCTAAAAATTCCTGAGTTACTCTTATATATCAAACACTCGGCTTCAACTGATAAATTTACAACATGAGGTCCAATGCCAAACCTCTGCATGGTTCCTCTAAAGCTAGAATAGAAAGTCCCTGCAGGCTGGAATCTTTGTTTTGTTCGTTGATCTGTCTTGAGCACTAAGAACAGTGTCTGGCACATAGTGGGCACTCAATTAATCTTTATTGGATGAATTCATGGACACTCAAAGCCCCATTTAAAGAAAATAAAAATATCTAGTACATAACCAAACATGCTTTATTGAAGAATCACAGATTAAAAGTATTAGTGTTACTAGAATTAAGCATTTATGATGCTATAATAGGACTGCATTTACAACCCTCAGTTATTGAGTGGATTGTGTATAGGCTGTTCCTTTCTACTACCCAAAGAAGCCGCAGACTGTCATTAGTCCGACCAAGACTGCTGGCAACAAGTGCGTGGAGTCTCTGATGGCCTTCCAAAGTCATAAGAAGTTATACCTGGGTAATTGGTCATTTGAGATTATTGCCGCCTCTTCTCTTTTTTGTTAGCACTAGTAACTCTCTCTGCTTAAAGTATTGGGGTTTGAGGTGAAGTCAGGAACATGGTCTGGTGTTTTAATAAGATTAAAAAATATATCCAGATTAAAAAGTCTCACCTAGGAAAATAATGTCACTTCCCCTTTTCCTCAAAAGCAACTGACAGTAATAGAATTAAAACAGTTATTCTTCACATTTTCTGATGAGGATACCTTTAGGTGCTCATTCTAATTTTAGCTAATTGGTTTTGTGACTGTACCTATCACTGACTATTTCTCCATCGGAGACGGAACACGCCCAAACTCTCTAAAGGACTGCTGGGTAGTCCGCCAGAAAGAAGAATAGGAATAAGCCTTACTCTAGAGTAATTTAGCTATGAATCTGGAGTCAGAGTTCGTCTCACAAAAGAATGGGGCTGAAGATTAACAGCAAGAAGATGGGTGTTTATTGAACTCCCATGTGTCTGATACTATACCAAGAATGGTATGGTGGTTAAGAGCATGAAATCTGGGGTCAAACTGCTTGGGTTCAAAGCCTGGCTCTGTGTCTTATTAGCTATGTGTCCTCAAGTGGGTTAGTTAACGTCTCTGCGCCACTTATAATAATGTTATTACAATGAGAAGCAGAAAAGAAGTATGTGACAGGCATAGAAAGGGACTAGGCTAAAGAGAAAGGCGTAATGTAGTGCACGTTTGACAGGGTCAGTTCACGTACACCTACTTCTCTGGCCCTTACACAAACAACCATACATCTATTAAACGGCTTCTTTGTGCCACTTTAGTATTCTGCTAAAGTATTTGAGGAATTCAAAAATGAGTCAGGCACGGCTTCTTCCCTCAGGGAATTTATAGGCTAGAGGGGACAAAAGTTATGATTCAGGGTATTCATATTTAAAAATGCCACCCTCAGGATAGTGATAAATTGAGTTCAGGGAAAAGTGTGATAACTTCCAGCTGGCTGAGGTCCAGATTCCACATGACCCAGGAGTAACCCCATCCCCATACCTGAATCTACAATCTCTCCGATCAGGTCAACTCACTCAGACTACTGCCCCCACGCTGAAGGGATGGTCACTCTATCGGAGTCAACAACTGTCAGGATGCAGATTAGGCCAGGGAAGGGGCCAGGGGTGGGAATTTCACCTCCACCCCAAGGACTGGAAGGACTTCTGAAACCTTTTCCAAAGAGCCTGTTATACAGTTTGATGGAACCAAATATGATTAATTTTGCTCTAACCTCATTAGAACTGTATGCTGAACACCTGAAAAAAGATCAGTCTGAATCACCTGTTCGTAACTGAAATAATCACTTTGTCTTTTGGTTTTTGAAATGACTAGATTATATTAACAGTATGGGCAGCTCCTACTCATGACATTCCCAGCAGGTGAGAAGCGTCTAGCAATTAATTGAATATATTAGAGGAAGTTGAAAGTAAATGAATCGTGTTTTTTCAAGGTGCATATTTAGGTCTTCTCTTGAGTTCCCTGAAGAGGATCAGTTACAACATATAATAATTAATAAAATGTTCTTTCATGTGTACAGATGTATGCACTGGCCTGCGTGTTATTCAACACATGTATAATCATCCTCCTCCTGCGCTCCTTCCCCTCCAAATAAACGGAGAACAACAAAACAGTCATCCCCAGGCACTCCAACTGCCATGGAGCTCGTCTTTCTTTTTACACCTGCAGAAAACATCACATATTTTGACACTTGAATATTATTCAGTTTTGAATTTTTTAAATTGTTTCATGTATGTATATAAGTCTTATATCCCTTAGGAAATATATGCTTCTTGAAGAGAGAGACACATTTTTGTAGGTGTTCTCTGCCACTTAGGGCAAAGTGCGTTGTAAGAGTTCGATACAAACTTTGGTCTTCAACTTCCAGTCAAAAAACCATCACCAATTTAAACTTTGAGGCACACTTGAACAATTCATGGCAATGACACTTAAAATATAAGAAAGAGCACTTTGAATATATAGCGGTACTTCAAAATATGGTAAACATTCCCATATTCCAGAAATGGACTAGAAACACAAAGTGGTCACTCCAGGTCCAAAGTGAACAGAGCTGTTCAAGGTTGAAGGCAGGGACCAGGGCAGGATGCCACAGTAGGAATGAGGCTCTCCCACCCATGAAGTTGCCACCCTGGTTGCTGACTATGGTTACAGCTTATATGAGGCTGCCTACCTAAGAAGTCAATAGGAAATAGATATGGTCTTGCAGCAAGGACCTGGCCAAACACCACTTGTTCAGGGACCGGATTTGTGATATCCTGATATCACTGCAGGACTAGCACACTGAGCTGCCACCACAGAACTGACAAAACATGTTGATGAATGCCTTTTAACTATTGACTATAAAGAAAAAATCTATTTTTATGCCAAAAAAGTTGGGATTAAAATTCTCTATAATGATAAGGAAGATGGGGATAGGTGTTCAACGGGGAGTTAAAATGTGCTAAGGTCCATTTCTTGGCAGGGAAGAGGATAGAGATATTAAATAATTTCATACTTTAGACAAAATGATAGTTAAGCATATTATAATTTAAAGAATAAATGACCAAACTGGAAGAGGAGTTAAACAGAAAACTCAAAGTAAGATGGCAGAAACCGGTTCTAATATATCAGTAATCACAATAAATGTGAATAGTTAAAATTCACCTGTTATTTTATCAGATTGAATTAAAAAATCAAATTATAAAACTTTCTTAAAGACAGACACTTCAAAATAAAACAACATAGAAAGGTTGAAAAATAAGAGATGGAAAGAAAAAACTATCCCAGGCAAATACAAACTAAAAGAATACTGGCTTATCAGTTACTATCAGACAAAATAACACTTAAAAAACCCCATTAATAAACAAAAGGAACAGTCCGCCAAGGAGATACGTTAAACACAAGCTTATGCGTACTTGACGATTTAGCCTTGAAATTTATTAAACAAAAACTGACTGAATTATAAGAAGAAGGGAAAATTCAGTCATTTCTTCACAGGAAATGGATGCCATGCTCAGGAGGTTTTAAATGAAGAGAACGAATGGACTATTTACAGAGGTGAATACAGGGTTGAGGGAACAAGAGGAGTTGGTGAAGCAGTGGGCTTCAGTGGGAAGTCATTGCTCCCCTAGGCCTGAAGGGAAAAACGGAGGGAACGGTATTCCTGGATGACAGACTGGAGCTGTGGAGGAGCGGCTGCCCAGAATGAGCTCAAGGCCTACAGAATGGCAGCCAGATCCCTGGTAGGGCAAGGAGATGGGCCAAACCTAACTGGAAGGCAGAGGGCAAAAGAGTAGGGCAGAGAGGGGCTAAGAATGGATCTGGTAAGGCAAATGGAGAATAATCAGCACAACAGTAATAGTGGGAAATTTTAGCGTAATTTCATCAGAAACTGATAGACCAAGTAAACAAAAATTAGTCAGATACAGATGATTTGTACAATACAATTACCAAGCTTGATTTGACAGATGCGGTACGTTTGAGCGTGTGTATGTGTAGAGAGAGAGACACTATTCCCAACAGGTAGAGAGTATACATTCTTTCTGAGCATATTTGCAATGGAATATTTTATAAAAGTTTACCATACTTGGTTACAAGAGGATCAAATACAAAAAATTGATAATGCATAGAACACAACGTAATTCAATTAGAAATCAACCTTAAAAGATAGATTTATATGATGAATTCCTTGACATTTCCTGTCAAGAAATGAC
This sequence comes from Equus caballus, assembly GCF_041296265.1. Classification (NCBI taxonomy): domain Eukaryota; kingdom Metazoa; phylum Chordata; class Mammalia; order Perissodactyla; family Equidae; genus Equus; species Equus caballus. The sequence continues at coordinate 53,599,228 of NC_091698.1, read as the reverse complement.
TGATATAAAATGAACTTCAAGATATATTTCTAAATGAAAAGAACAAGGTTTGAAGCATTATCTATATTATACTAATATTCACATAAAAATCATCTCTCTCTACTTGTATATGTGCAGAAAATATCTGGATATCCAAGAAACTATTAATAGTGGTTGCCTGTGCAATGGAAGGGTAATTTACTTTTTCTTTTTTTTTTTTTGCATTTTGAATGTTTTATACAGTTTGGACTATTACTTTAAAAAAAGGGGGCCGGCCTGGTGGCATAGTGGTTAAGTTCGGCATGCTCCACTTTGGCGGCCTGGGCTTGTGGGTTTGGATCCCAGGCACGGACCTACCCCATTTGTCAAGCCATGCTGTGGCAGTGACCCACATAGAAAACAGAGGAAGATTGGCACAGATGTTAGCTCAGAGACAATCTTCCTCAAGCAAAGAGGAAGATTGGCAATAGATGTTAGCTCAGGGCCAATATTCCTCACCAAAAAAACAAAACAAAGCAAAAAACTAGTTAAAAAATGCTTAATGGAGTTGAGATATGCTATCCTCAATTTCTTGTTAGTCCATTCTCAAGGAACATTCTCTAGCTAATTATGTAGCAAGTAGGATTTTAAGCAAAATGAAATAGCTGCCATGGCTTACCCCATGCTTACTCCATGCTATGCCAAATTTCCACTTACCTTCTCTCATTTATTTTTTCCTACACAGAAAACAATATTACAGTTCCAATGTGTCTCTTTCCACTGACCCCTAAGTTGAGGCGATTTCTGAAAAAATAAAAGCTGAACTCTTGAATATAAACAACATTCCTGAGACCTCTGAATGTAAATGATGTATTGTTCTTTGAGAATTCCTGCTGAGAGGGCAGTCATTTATACAGCAGTTAAACAGAAGCAATAGAGGGAAAATAAAATTGTCAGAACAAGAAACTAAATATGAACACAACCCATTGATATGAATGTCAAGGATGGGACATCTAAGTTACCTTATACATTTTTAAGCTGAAGTCCCCCTAGTCAGAAATAGTTAACAGTTTTCTGAGTATGCTGCCATACCTGACAGATAGTCATTAATTTAGAGCCTGAAATGTTAATAGCAAAGTAATATCTCATCTGACATTTCAAGTGATAATAGGGACATTTAAACAGAAAGCCCTAAAGCAAACAACAGTTCTTGAACAGGCTTCTTTATATAAGGGAGAATCTATATTGACCATCATTGCTTTTATAATTCAAACAGCGATTCAGATACATGAGTCAAGGAGAATTGACATGGCTGCATAAATGGAGTTGCCACTTAATCCTTGATTTATTCATTTGCGAATCTATAAAATGACAATGAGTGTACCCTATCTGATACTGCAGAGAGGTGTCATGAGGGGAGGCATCCTGGCTGTTTGTACAACTCAGCTCTGTACAAGCAGATGGAGTCAGAGGTGGTCTGCTCACAGGTAGATGATGGGCCTGGACAGAACTCCTCAGCAAACTTCAGTTTTCCTCTAACTCTCACCTGGTGTCCAGGACTTGCAAGCTTGGCTGGGCTTCTGCTCCGGTTTCCATGTGTACTCCATCACGTCAGGGACTTACCCTGAGCAACCCCTTCTTGCTCTGACCCTGGGAGCCCCAGGGTTTAATAGCATGGGTTTTGGAGTCAGGAAGACCCCAATGAAAGTCCCAATGTGCCTGCTATTTTCTATTTGCTCCCTGTTGATCACACTCTCCACCCTTTTCCACCCAGCTCTCTGCCCTGTGGCTTCCTATTGGGTTTGGCCAATGGGAGTGCTGATAAAAGATAAGAGGGAGAGAAAGAGAGTTGAGTGAGGTTGCCCCAGGCTGACCGTGTCCCTCTGCTGAAGATCACTGCTCCTTTCAAGGCAGCTTCTACACAGACAACTTTCTCCTTGTGGAGTCTGGGAGCCTCTCTTTTCTCTTGATACCTTGATCCTAGGGGTAGTAATAGCTCAGCTGCTCCTAGCCTCAGTGTACAGCACTGTTCCTCGTGGCCCCCGACTCTACATCCTCGTTTGATTACCCTTTTTAAAAACAAACTAACAATCCCTCCTTGAATTACCGTCTTTGAAGTGTGCCACCTGTTTCTGGTTGAGACCAGGACTGATATGCTCCACTGCACTACTTATTAGTTGAATGGCCTTGGGCAGATAATTTAATGCTCTTTAGCCTCAGTTTCCTCATTCACAAGCCATGAAAATACACCTTCCTTAGAGGAGTATATAAGGTCATGCATGACACAATGACTGGCACTCGGTAAATGTGCTTCTACGCACATCTCTCTCTCTCTCTCTCTCTCTAACGGGCTAGGGACTTCCCAGTAGCCCCACATAGCAACTAACTGACTGCTCCTCCCTGGAATTAAGATGATTTCACCTGCCTGGCAATGAGTATTGCCAGAAGCTGCTGCTGCCAAGTTCCACCCACCTTATAGAAACCTGTCCTGACATTTCCAGATCTTTATAACCCACTACCTACTTGACATCTGGGATGTCTCACAGGTACCCTGAAATCCACTCTGGTGAAACAGAACTCATGTCCTTCCCTCCTAAACTTTCTCGCCAAGTCGTCTAGTTCAGTGAGTAACACCACCATTTAGTCAGAAATGTGGGAGTCATTCTTGAAAACTTCCTGTTTCCCATAACCAACCAAGCAGCAATTCTTATCAATTCTACCTCCTGTAACATTTCTGGAATTTGCCTACTATGCCCCAAGCCTGATGTCACAACCATCACCCAGGCCACCATTATCTTTCACTTGGATCACTGTAATGGCCTCATCCAGGGGTCCCTGTGTCCTCTCTTGCTCCCTCTACTCCAGAGCAGCCAGAGAGTTAAAAAAAAAATCTCACAACCGGTAACTTCCTCACTCTCCAAGCTCCAGCCACTGTGGCTTTTCAGTTTCTTGACCTTGACGTGCTTTTTCATATTTCTGGGCCTTCCCACAAACCATTCTCTTTATCTAGAATGCTCCCTTTTCCCCATCCTCATACTTGGCTAATGTTTGCTCACTCTTCAGAACTTAAACTATGTATCATTTCCTCACAGCCACCTTCCTTGATCTCCCTATCCCTTGATCTGGTCAGCTTCTGCTATTATAAACTGTCTTAGAATCTTGTCATTTCTTTGTAGCTTTTATCATAATGCCAGTTGAAGAATTCTCTTAGAACAGAAGCTCCAGGCCTAGCCCCTCATACAATGTTTTGCACGCAGTTGGCATTCTAGGAATAGCTGCTGAATTATGGATGAGTGAATGCACATTAATGCCCATTTGGACTCTACCCAAGTTTACCATACCCCACCCCACTCCACCAAACTTGTACGGCAAGTGAGCCACACTGTGGGCCATTTCCCCCGCCTGGCCCCACCCAATACTGGTTTGACTCACCACTAAGATCCCAGAATAGCTTTCACAAAGAAGGCTGAGGCAACATGGATTGTAAATTTTTTATTTATTTATTTACTTTATTTTTTATTTATCTTTTTTTTTTTGAGGGAGATTAACGCTGAGCTAACATCTGCTGCTAATCCTCCCCTTTTTGCTGAGGAAGACTGGCCCTGAACTAACATCTGTGCCCATTTTCATCTACTTTATATGTGGGATGCCTACCACAGCATGGCTTTCCAAGCGGTGCCATGTCCGCACCTGGGATCCAAAGCGGCGAACCCCCCGCCGGCAGTGGAACATGTGAATTTAACCGCTGCGCAACCGGGCTGGCCTCTGGATTGTAAATTCTTATATGAAAATATTCCTATTTTTCCTCTACTCTCTCTTTTTTTTCTTTGGTTTGATTATAAAAGTAATGTGCTCACTAAGAAAACTTGGCAAAGTTCAAAACCATAAAAAAGGAGGAAAAATAATCTCCCATAACTTCAACATCTAGGATAGTGCCCATTTTGAACTTCTGGGAAATTCGCGTGGCATTTCAGCAGATTAGCTACCTATGTTTCAATTTGAAATTCCTTCATCCTTAACTAACAACTCACACATCCAGCACATAGTTTGTTATGTCCTGCCCAATTTGAGAAAGTTCTATGAAAGATAAATTATAAACCCAGAAATACAGACTGCTTAATAACAAAGGAAAAATACCTGAATGATGCATTCAGTTTGATGCAGCTGTTCATTGCTATACTGAAATTCTTACCCATAAATGTGTTTGCTGTTCACAATAGAAAAAAAAAGGGCCCAAAGTACCACAATTCATCTATTTTCTAACTTTCTATTAAACTAATAGACTCTTTAAAAATAGTCTTAAGCTTTTTCCTTCTACTCCTTCTTAACTACTAAATGGCAAAAAATGCACTCTTTCAAAGAATCTCTTGATACTTTCACTGTTGGTCACATTTCCTGGGGAATCTACTTGCCAGTACTTCTACCTCTACGGATTCACTGTCTATATTACCATATATTTTGTTAAAAATCATAATTCCTCTCTGACAGATTTAGTGTCAAAATATCAGTAATGATATCTGGGTATCTGCAAAGATTTAGAAGACAGGGCATTATGGGGCAAAATTTAAGAGTGGGTCTAACCTTTTAACAGCAGCATGAAGAAAATCTAACGGAAAAGTGGGCATCAAATTTTAAAACTCTACTAGCTAGCAATTTTAGAAAGCTCTAAAACTAACCAATAACACTAGCCTCTCTTGTTTAAAGAACTCAATGAGAGGTTTGTCACTGACCAGTTACCCAGAAAAGTCCACCTCAGCTAGACGCATGTGGGCATGTGAACAGCTCCTGAAAAATCTGTTTGTGCAGAAGAGCAATTCCTTTTTGTTTCTAGGACTCTGGCTCTAAGCCTAGAAGAGCTGCTTTCATATCCATTTACCTCTGGAATTTTTTTTATGATAACCTTGCAACATCTTTTTACTTGACAAGTAAATTGCTTCTACTTTGAAAGCAAGCAATTTAAAGAAGCTGAAGTTAAAAGCCCCTCCCCGTCAGGACTGCAAATTCCTGAAAACAATAACGCAGACATGGTATTACAGCAGTCCTCCTTTATTCACAGGGATGTGTCCCAAGGCCCCCAGTGGATGCGAAACCACAGACAGTACCAACATATAGATACTGTTTTTTCTTAAACAAATAGATCTATGATAAAGCTTAATTTATAAATTAGGCACAGTGACAGAGTAACAGCAATAACTAATAATAAAATAGAACAATTATAACAATATACAGTAGTAAAAGTTACCGTAGATCCTAGCAACCCCAGTACGTGATTGTTTTCTTTCCATATTACGTCAAGAACTTTCACCTTTTCACTTAAAGGAAGCACCTTATGGCTTCTCTTTGGCATCTCTGAACCTCCGGCATCACTGCTCTTGCACTTTGGAGCCATTATTAAGTAGAATGAGGGTTACTTGAACATAAGCACTGTGATACCGCAATAGTGGATTTGATAACCCAGATGGCTACTAAGTGACTAATGGGCGGGTAGCATATACAACGTGGATATGCTGGACAAAAGGATGATTCATCTCTAGGGCAGGACAGAGAGGGAGGGTGCAAGATTTCATCACACTACTCAGAACTGTGTCCAACTTAAAACTTATGAATTGTTTATTTCTGGAATTTTCCATTTAATATTTTTGGACTGTGCTTGACCACAGGTAACTGAAACTGCAGAAAGCGCAATGGCAGATAAGCGGGGGACTACTGTAATTAGCAATCCATCATAATGAAACACTACTTCCAGAAGAATATCTGAAGATAAAATGAATGTACCTTGTAACATCTAACTATGCACAGAGATGTAAGTAACATAATAAGGAAATAGAAAGAAAGAAAGGAAGGAAGGAAGAAAAAAGGAAGTTGGAGAATTGTTTTATCTAAGTAGCAGCATTATGACTTTTGGGAAGAAAGAAAAAGCTGCTCCTGACTTACCTTAAGTGTATGTGAACAACAACAACAACAAAAATAGTCTTTCAGAAAGCAGACCCACATCTGGAGCTGTATGGCTCCTATTCACAGGAACTGTGCTTGGCCTAACACCAGGGCCTGGAACAAGGGCAAGAGGAGTGAGAAGCCAGACTCAACATTTAAGGAGGCGCTCAATCTCTCGATGGGTCAAGTGCAGGGTCAGCCCTGAGAGCCAGTGCTTCCTTAAATGTTAAGCCCTCACATATCACTCACCTCACCCTAGTCTGGGCCCTGCCAAATGCTCCATGATAACAACAAACATTCATGTGATACTTTTGCAATGTAATGTCATATACTTTATTTTATTTGTTTTACAACAACCCTAGGAAGTAGACGCGCTGGCATTCTTCTACTGAGAACCTCACTCATACCCGACTCAGGACAGTTTATCTCTGAATTCCAAAGAGATGCCGTCTAGCAGGCATCAAGGAAATTTTCAACATACAGTCTCATGAACACAAACTGAAAATACTTTGGATGTTACAATAGACTTACTCTCTATCTAAGTATTCTTCCAGTCTTTATTTAGAACCAGCAACTGGAATTATACACTTCTACCAAAAAAAGTCCTTAATCTATATTTGGTAAGAATACACACTGACATACTTTGTATGGCTATGGTCAAGACTTAATGATACCTCCAAAGAGTCCACTCCATATTATCTAAACTCACAACATTTCCTACAATATCAGGGGTCAAAATAAAACTCAATCAGTTATAGTGCCCTGTTTTACTAAATAAAATTTTTCTTTGAAAAAATATATTCTAAATAAAAACACTGACATGGAGATAATATGACTCAGTGTTTTCTAACCCAATGCTGTCACAAAAGGAAATAGAGGATTCTGGTTATATATTTGGGGTTTTATTAAAATTATCTTAATATATTTTTATTAAAATATTGATATAACTCTTCGTTTTTTGTTGTTTTTTTTTACCTAAAGCCATTTCATAATATACTATACAAAACGATAAGATATTTTTTAAATTCCTGGAAAGTGGAGTTGTTCTGTGAAAAACAATGAAGGTGAGGGGTAGATTCAGGGCTTGCATTTTTCAGGCAAATAAAATAGACCCAGCCAGGAGAGTGGCCTGTCAAGCCCACTCAATTAGTGGCAGGGCCATGACCTGCATTTCCTGACCCTCAATACAGTGCTCTTTGCCTGGACCTTGCTGCCTCCTGATAACACATCAGGTGATTTCACCTTCACACTAAAAATAAATCAGAAAAATTGCACAACTCAAATTTCTATTTTCTTATTTAACATGCAGAATAAGTTTCATCTACAGTTCAAAGTTTCCCTTCCTTCTTTATTAGATTAAAGGGATACAGCAGTTATAACCAAATTTCTGCCTATGCTATTTTGTGCAATGAAAAAAAATTGCTATCAAGAGGAATTATACATTTTGTTACATAGGAGTTTTTTCTTTTCTTCTTACTTCTTTTCTTCTTTTGTGTTTTTTCTTATAATGTTGAAACTCATCAAATATGGTCCATGCTCATTTTTCCACCTGGGTGCTTTCTTGACTGACATTTGTTTATGCATAGCAAGGATGGGAGAAAGAGTCATTCCCGCAGCCAAGGAGCATAGAAGCAATTGTCACTTAGCGTTTGTAGTAAAGAAGGTGGAGTAATTTCTGATGCTAGAGGAGGACTAGAAAAAGAATAAATGTGCACACAGATACCCGTACACATGCACGGGTGTACCCACAAGGGATATTTATGTGCATTATCTCATTCAATCTTCACAAGGACCTTAGGAGGTAGGTAATATTGTTATCCTCAGTTTTCACATGAGGATATTAACTGGCCCAAATGATTGACCCAAGATCACACAGGTAGTACATGACAGAACCAGGATCTGAATTGAGGCTATCTGACTCTGAAAACCCACACGGAGGAAAAACTTCTCCCTTCTGCTTCTGGATGTTGATTTGCTACGCCTTCCCACTAAAAATAAAAAGGAGTAGGAATGGTCAGATCTGTATCAGGAACAAGTAATCTGAAGTCCTCTAGAAGTACTGTCTTCTTTATAAAAATCTCCAGGAGACAGGAGACTACTATGGCAAGACAAAACTCTTTATGGAATTGATTCAAGAGCAAGAAAAGGTACTGAGAACAAGGAAAAGAAAGAATGAGCACTAATAGGAGAGTATCATATAAAGGTAAAAAGATAAGGATTTAATAGTAGGAATTATAGTTAAAAAATAAGTTGTGACCAAATGTTGATGGCCTCACTGAAGAGTTCCACAAACATTTAGACAGTTGCCTGGACCAATCTTTTGCTGTTTTTTTTTTAACAGTATGTGGGAGAAAGGTGAATTAGCCAAGTCCATGAAAGAAAAGTGTTAGCATCATTTTAAAAGACAAGAAAGAGACTGTTTACAAAGGGGAGGTTGTTTGCATCACTAACTCATAGTAATGCAGGTTTTTAAAAAATTGAGGTAAAATTTACACAACATAAATTGACCATTAACTTTCTAAAAATGTATAATTCACTTGCATTTAGTACATTCACTATGTTGAGCAATCATCACCTCTATCCAGTTCCAAGACATTTTCACCACCTCAGAAGGCAAACTTGTACCCATAGTAATGCAGTTTTGCAGAAATATTGTTTTAAAAAAAACTGGCAAAAGGGTCTGGCCCCGTGGCCGAGTGGTTAAATTCACGCGCTCCGCTGCAGGCGGCCCAGTGTTTCGTTAGTTCGAATCCTGGGCGCGGACATGGCACTGCTCATCAGACCACACTGAGGCAGCGTCCCACATGCCACAACTAGAAGAACCCACAACGAAGAATACACAACTATGTACCGGGGGGCTTTGGGGAGAAAAAGGAAAAATCTTTAAAAAAAAAAAAAACTGGCAAAAGAAAAGAAAGACAAAGGTTCCAGTGGTATGGCAAGAAGTGAGAAGTAGTTAACTGATGAATTTAAGATAAACAAAATATTTTTAAAATCTTATTTAACAAATATTTTGCTGAAACATTATAATGGATAATGTACTATGCTGAGTGTTGGATGCCATGGTGGTGTGGGGAGGATGTGGAAGATAGCAAAAATGAATACCATCCAGTTTTAGTCTTCAAAAGAGCTTGCAGTCTAATGAAGAATTCAGCCATGTAATCAAATGGTACAAGGTAAGTGAAAGAAAAGGGACTAGAGAGAGGGTTAAGATATCAGAAGAAGGTGATAGGAAGACTATTTGTTTTGTTTAGATAAAGAAAAGTCTTATACCTGGACCAATGATGATTTTCTCTTTAAGACTATGAAGAGCTGGGCCTGCCTGGTGGCCTAGTGGTTAAGTTTGGCATGCTCCACTTTGGCGGCCTGGGTTTGGTTCCCAGGCACAGACCTACACCACATGTCTGTCAGTGGCCATGCTGTGGTGGTGGCTCATATACAAAAGAGGGAGATTGGCAGTGGATGTTAGCTCAGGGTGAATCTTCTGTAGGAAAACAAAAAGAGACTTCACAGTCTCGTCAGACTACGAAGAGCTGAAAAGTGCCAGGTAAACTGCTAAAATAGGTGAAGATGTTACATGGGCACCTGAACTGAATTCCCACTCTCCAGGAAAAAATGAGGAAAGAAGGGAGCTAATTAAGGCTTCGTGTGACTATAGATCTTTCTGGCGTATGGTTTGTAGACCCTGTCTCAAGAGAGTGCGAGCCAAATCCAAGAAGCTTAGGGAGAAGCTATGCCAAAGGGGTGTTGTTATGAAATTATAGCTATAATGGCATCATTTGGCCATAAAAGGAATGTGAGCATTTAAAACAAAGAATGAAGAAGATAAGCAAGTCTGGATGCCAACAAAATAAAAAATGGGACATAAAGAGGAATATAGTAGCACTGAAGATATGAAGTATAGAATGGGCATATGCTCTGAAAGGGAAGAAAATGCAACAATTGGAGACCAAGCTTCAAATTCCACCATCTAAGATGAAATAGTAAATCATGCTAAGGAAAGGTGACTTGTAAATACAGAAGAGAAATATCTTTCCAGAAGATATGATGAAGGATCATCAATGGAATATAAAGATTGAGGACCTGAAAAGTATGATAGGAAATTATGAAAGAACTCTTACAGATGTATACTCATAAAATAATAAATAATAAATCTGAGTATTAAAACAATCTTTAAGAAAGAATAAATATAATAAATACAAATAGTTTACATTAAATATAAAACAGAAATATCTTACAAAATATTTTAACAAAATGGTTCTACAATAAAAAGGTTCAGGATGGGACAGCAATTACTATTACATAGGTTATAACTAAATATTTTTGGAGTCAGCCAAGATTAGGGGAAAGGAAGAGGTGAATTATAGTTTCAAAGAAAAAACTTATGGGTCTTAATTAAAGGAAGAGAGAAAGATGAAGAACAAATTACCATCTTGAAAATAAAAGACTTGGACAGCAGAAACATGAAGAACCACAGATATGTAAAAAGTCAGGAGAACTGGACATACACGGATAAAATATATTAGAAAGAGGTGAGTAAAGTAAATAAAGGATCAGCAAAGAAATCCAAGAGAAATCCACTGCATTTATGAGAAATGGAATTTTTCTGTTTTCATGATGGATGAACAATTATATGTAGGTATAAAATATAAGAATTTTGAAAATAAAACACAAGAATCAAACAAGTTAATGAGGGTGAAATTACTTGAAAAATTACAAATCAACACATAAATAAAAGGTTTTATGGGCCTGGCCCTGTGGCGGCCCAGGGTTTCGCTAGTTCAGATCCTGGGCACGGACATGGCACCACTCATGAGGCCATGTTGGTGCAGCGTCCCACATGCCACAACTAGAGGGACCCACAACTGAAATATACAACTGTGTACTGGGAGAATTTGGGGAGAAAAAGCAATTAAAAAAAACCCAAGGTTTTATTTCACTGCAACATAGCAGCTGTGGGATTTCATATTCAGTCCAGACAAGGAGGGAAGAAGCATTTAGCAGATCTCTGCTCAGTTACCATAAAACACAGTGACAATTAAGAGAAAGTGTATTGAAGACTGTGCTTCTCAATGACTACCATCTCTCTACTCTTCAGTACTGGCTGGACAAAACCTCTGGAAAACCTCCTTGTTGTACAGAATCTTCAACTGGTATGTTTTAAGTTGAGATATAATTCACATACCATAATATTCATCCCTTTAAAGTATATAATTCAGTGGTTTTTAGTATACTCACAAAGTTGTGCAACCATCACCACCATCTAATTGCAAACATGTTCATCACTCCAAAAAGAAACCCCATATCCCAGTCACTCTCATTTCCCAGTTCCCTCAGCTGCTGGCAACCGAGAATCTACTTTCTGTCTCTACGGATTTGCCTATTTTGGAAGTTTCATATAAATGGAATCATACAATATGTGGTCTTTTGTGTCTGGCTTCTTTCAGTTAACAATGTTTTCAAGGTTCATCCATGTTGTAGAATGTGTCAGTACTTCATTCCTTTTTATGGCTGAATAATATTCCATTGGACAGATATACCACATTTTGTTTATCTACTCACATTTGATGGACATTTCCAATTACTGTTTTTATTGTCTTTAACTTTTTCAAGTTTGTTGATATTAGAAATTATTTTTTACATCCAAGTAGATACATTTAAAGTATGTAATGTGAGATTCTTAAGATTAATTTTAGGGTAAAGAATCTGTCACAAAATTAGCAAACATCACAAAAGGTACAGAAATGAATAAAGTGGTTTTATATATATATTATATTGTATCTAATATACAAATATGCAATTATTTAATATTTGTTACAATATTATATTTTATAGATATGGACATTTATACATATATATATATATATATATATATATATATATATATATATAACCACTTTAACATATATAAAATGAAGCCTGTCTTGAGACCAGTCATCTAACTGTCCCCATTCAGGTGTACATTTTCCATTGAGTGGCTACTCTTTGCTCCCCTCCTGGCCACCCCCCCAAAAAAAAAACAAGGCCATGACTTCTCAATGCCTCACATGAAACAATCTCTCAAGTGAATTCTTCACCTCATTGGATTAAAACTTGTATGTCCCATCTGCAGAGTTAGTGTTGATCTTTCTCATATAGTTGCATCAGCTTTAACAAACATTTGAACACCATAGTACAACACAAACTCACATGAACCTCGACCACTTTTGAAAGCTGACTACAGCACAATGCTTGAAAGAAGGGAACTGGATATTAATTGCTTGCTAAATCTATAGTTTAAGTTATTGTACCTTTCTCATTTTTCTCTTTTTCCTAATTTTCTTCACTGAAACTAGACATAGGCTGAGAAATTAAAAGAGATAGATAGATAATAGCTAAATGGAGACATTTCCCAATTTAAAAAATGCCCTGTGAGTGGTTCTAATTTGGTTGAAGGAGATTGGGTAAGTTCAAATTTCCATGGTAACTCTAACATCATTTATTCATTGAACAAAAATTTGTAGAGGAACTACTATGTGCCAGGTACTCTTAAGGGTCCAAATATGGAACAGATATAGCTTTTGACTTCATGAGGCTGATTATCTAGTGAGGAAGTTAAGATATGAACATAAGTATCTACAATACGGAGTAGAAAGTGATAACTACTACAAGAGAGATGCAGATAAGTTGCTACAGGAGTTCAGAAAAAAAAGATAGGCTGCCTGCAGTTGAAAGAGACCAAGAAAAGCTGGTAACAGAATCCTGGCCTTAAATTTTAAGAATAGGTAGGATCTGAACAGGTTCAGATTCAGAATAGGAAGCAAGAACCAGCGGAACAAAAGCACAGAGCCAGAACATTTCTGGGCATGTGAAGAATGAGCAGGAAGTTTGGAAGGCTGTGGTAAAAGGTGTAACGGGCCACAAGAATGGGAGGCTGGGTTGGGTCAGATGATATGGGACCTATATTCCAGGAGGAGTTTGTTTTTTCTCTTGTGGAAAACAGAGAGCTATTAAGGTTTGCAGCAGGAAAGTAATGTGAGAAGTAATGGGATTAATCTGTGTCAAGAGTTGAGGGAAGAGGTCAGGCGAGCGTCAGAAGGAGGGGCATGGAGCAAAGAAACATGAAAACAGAATTGAATGTTTCATATTCCTGCTATTAATTTGAATTCCACAAAACTAAATTCCATTAAGTTAATGTAGAAACAAGCCTTTGATTGGTCACAATACTAGTCAACTGTACACAGAAAATTACCCCAGCTCTCGACCAAGAAGGAATCTATATCAACAGCCTCTAAGAGTCCTCTCAAGGTGAATATTTCTCTTTCAAATCTTAACCCATCCTTACGATTCTTCAGGGAGAGTTTTCACAATCTAGAGGTTAAGAAATACAGAACTTTAGTCACAGAACTCTGGGCCAATTTGCCCCACCTCCAATTTTCCCAGCAGGGATATTGAGCCCCATAGTAGGAACTGACTTGTTGGGGGAAACATGGCTGTTTAGAACTCAATTCTCCTGATCTCTGCCTGGACCTGCTAACTCGCATTCCACTGTGGATACTCTGGTTGGCCAGAACTGAGGTATCAAAATAAAGTGGCTCTTTAAGTTTGCTTGGGCTTAAAAAGTTCGTTTCAAATAAAAAGCAATCAAGAAAAAACAAATGGCTCCACCAGAAAATTGGAAATCAGCTAGATATTGTTACCTGGTTGGAATACTAACATACTGACACATCACACACCTTGCTCATTAAGTATCATAAAACACTGAGTTAAAGGCAGTGTAGCAACCACTTGAGTCTTTCTGGAAAATCCTGTTTACTTAGGGGAATTCCTTAGGTCTTACAGAGACTTGCTACAAACTCCCAAACATTTTTTGCGGAGAATAACAAATGTGTTTTTAATAGAATTCAGTTTGGGATTTCAGGAAGTAACTGAAAATCTGCATCCTACAGGCATTGCAGAAATGAAGGAAAAGGGCATCAATCTCTCAAAATTCTGACAGGAAAGGAGGGGCCACTTCCAAAGTTCTTTTTCCTTTGCAGGCTGCTTGCTGGTGCCAAAGAACAGCTCAACAGCAATGTTGTTTCATTTTATAGGGAGGTTTTGAGAGAGGGAAAAAAATTAGGAATGTGTGCTGTAATTTTTTAAACCTCATGTCCCAAAGCCTATAATAATCTTGCTGCTTTTTATTTTTAAAAAGGAAACCAAATGTTTCAGATTTGATCTTTGAGTCTACCACGTTCACTGCAGGCACATTACCTTAACCTTATCACAAGAAGCAACATGTTTCTTTAAATGCTGCCAAGACAAAAAAAAAAGTCATAGATTCCCTTAAAGACTCAGTGTTCTTCTATGTGTAATTTATGTTACACAGAGTAACACCATAGCTACAAAATACCATTTCTCTACCTTTGCTGGAGGGTTTATCCTCTCCCTCCACTAGGTCAGGGCGCCCAGGAAGTCTCATGTGAGCTCCAAGAACAGTTCTCTCAGCTGCCAAATGGGGTTTACAATCTCCTTGCCTGATGTAAGCAGCTGCCACCAATCCTCCAAGCCATGTCACCACTGCCCATCCAAGGCACTGTCACCGTTGTTGCAGCCGCTGATGTGTACAAGGAGGCCTGCAAGGCCCAAAGTCCAACTTCAAGGGCATCAGAGGTGTTGAGGGTCCTGTCACCAACAATATTCATTCCATGGGCAAGCTGCACTCTCCATGTCCTAAGAAGATTAGCAAAAAACAGTTTCTTTAGCTGTTACTGGTCTTATATTATAGCTGCCCTGGGGTCACAGCGCTCAGGGACAGACTAGTTAGGTGTTCAATAGCCATTTGTTAAAGGAATGAATGCGTCTGCCAGGTTGAGCTTCACACAATTTGAGTGGCAGACACCATGATGTACTCAGACATGTTCAACTCCATCTGCTGCCCTTGATGCAACCTCTGTACATGAGTTCCTTCTTCCACTGGGATTAGTTCTTTCCTGGAGACAACTTGAGTTGTCTTTGAACAGAATTCCAAAAGGCCCGCCCCCACCAGACCCCAAGCATGCCCAGATATGCCTGATTCCTGGAGAGGATAAAACTTAGGTTCGAGCATTACCACATACTATCTTTCTCTATCGTAGAAAAAGGAAATACAGAACTGACATATAAACAATTCAGGTTTTCGTTTTTTCACTTGATTCTCAATAGGAGTTATAATTGGCGGCCTGTGGTCAAATCCGGCCAGATGATTTTTTTTTTTAAGATTGGCACCTGAGCTAACATCTGTTGCCAATCTTCTTCCCTTTTTTTCTTCTCCCCAAAGTCCCCCAGTACATAGTTGTGGGTCCTTCTTGTTGTGCTATGTGGGATGCCGCCTCAGCACAGCCTGACAAGCGGTGCCATGTCCACGCCCAGGATATGAACCTGCGAAACCCTGGGCTGCCCCAGTGGAGTGTGCAAACTTAACCACTTGACCACGGGCCGGGCCCCAGATGATACTTTTTAAAGCCCACGTGAGTAAAAAATATATTTTTAAAAATTATAATACATCTAGATCAGTGGTTCTCATACATGAGTGTGCATCAGAATCAAGCTTGTTAAAACTGGAGAGCTTGTTAAAACTCAGTACTAGGCTCCACCCCCAGAGGTTCTGATTCAGCAGGTCTTGATTGGGGCCTGATAATTTGAATTTCTCTCTAGTTCCTGAGGTGTGTCTGGTCTAGCAATGCTCTGAGAACCACTGTTTACGAGTTCTGTAGTTTTCCCACACCCCACCACCAGACCCCACTGTATTTTATCTGGCCTGCTCTACTCGTTTGTATTACCTGCTCTGTGAGTCTCAGTATTTCAGGCGAAACCCCTTTTTCAGCCTGACTCACGGAGATGATTGTGTTCCTCACGTTGTTTCACTTATAATACTTGATTTATCTATAATCTCACAACAAAATGTTCAGTAAATGGTACTTCTATTACTCAGGTTCTTATTTTTTATTATGACTACTACTGACACCTGATTGTTCTTGAGAACAAACCCCCCCGCCTCAAGATCATAGATTTGCTTGAGGTCAGCTCAATCCAGAAGTGGGAAATGAGAAAGGCCAGAATGCTTATAACAAATAAGAAAACATTTTAATTTTTGTCTTTATGTTTCATCATGTTGCTTTTAGAAATAAACGGTTATTTTTCAAGCATATATATATCTGAATTTTTAATCTTTAACTTGGTCAAAGACCAAATACTGCCTGAACATCAAATATTGATTATATTCATAGCTATAGGCATAGTAATAAGTGAGGGCAAGTTAAAGCTGTCATAAAGGATAAATATTTATTACTTTTTTTTAGCTTTTTATCTAAGTATAAACAGAATTTATCTGTTTTATCTAATAGATAAACAGAACAGTACATACATCTTAAGTGTATGCAGCTCATTGAATTTTCACAAACTGAACACATGAATCTAGCACCCAGAGCAAGACCCAGACATCATCAGCTCCCAGAAATCCCCTTCTTGCTCTTTTCACAATTTTAACCCCGAGAGTAATCACTATCCTAACTTCTAACATCATAGATTTGTTTTGCCTGTTTTTGTAATTTATACACATGGACTCATACAGTATGTACTACATTGTGTCTGGCTTCATTCACATTGTTGTGGATAGTTGTAGTTTGTTCCTTCTCACTGCTGTACAGTCTTCCCTTGTGTGATCATACTACAATTTATCCATTCTGCTCTTGATGGGCGTTTGGGTTGTTTGCATTTTGAGGCTATTAGAAAAGGTGGTGCTACAAACACTCTCATATATGTCTTTGGCTGCACATATATATGCATTTCTGTTAAGTATATACCTAGGAGTAGAATGGCTGGGTCATAGGGTATGTGTATGTCAGGCCTTAGGAGATAATGCCAAACAGTTTTCCAAAGTGGTTGTACCAATTTATGCTCCCCCTATAAGTATATGAAAGAGCCAATTTCTCCACATTCTGACCAACACTTCAGATTTCGCTTATCACTTTAAAGAAAGATAGCCCTGCCTAAATTTAAGTCATTAGTGTCTTCATTGATTTTCATACATCTTGAGTTCACTGCACAACTTTTGTCACTTTCAAGCTATCAAGGCATGAATCTTTAACAAATGATTGGGCTTCACAACCAAAGTGTAAATAGATACCTTCAATTAGTGAATTTGCTATCTAAGTAAACTTCCTTCCTGCCATATATTATCTACTGTTTGTTTACAAGCCACAAAGTACATTTTTTATGGGAAGATATGATTATTCACTGTGTGTGTGGCTGTAATCTAAAGGTGTAACTAACAGTACTTTGAATTTGGTGACTAACAGCTGTTGGTTGTAACTCTGTCCACAGGGAAGAATGTTGGTGTTTTCTGGCCAAAGGCTGACTCTAATGATCAGGAACGTGCAACCCCTCTTACTTTGCTGTAAGCTTATCCTTCAAGAATACTGAGACAAAGCACATCTTTTGTGGTGCCATCAAGGTGTAGCTAGGGAGCCAGTCTCAGGTCCCTGGAACCTTCTTTTTTTCCCAAGGCTGATTTTCTCCCCAGAATCTCTGGTAACCAAGTGTTACAAATAAATGTTTTATTTAACTGTTTAATTGAGCAGGAAATGGCCTTAGCAGAATCAAAGTCTTTTGTATTTCACTATAGTTAATGATTATTTCTCTCCCTTGCTGCTTACCTCCTTTCAGTGATTTCTGGTTTTGATACTTTGAATCTTAAATTCTGTTGGTTCACTTGGGTAATTACAATATTTACACTTTTTTCCTCTTAATATTTAATGGCTTGACCATGTAACTTCTCATTCTATATTTGTCACTTCTAACCAGAAGCTGGATAAGTGGGAAGTCATTGTTTTGGATGATTTTATTTTTTAAAAGAATAACAACTTTGTTTTTATTTTTTTTAAGATCCATGCTCATTTAGAAAATTCAAGCAATTAAGAAAAGCACAACAATAAGGCAAAAAAATTACCCTCTCTTATCATCAGAAAATAACCATTGCTAACACTACGTGAATATTATTCCAGACATCTCTCTATGACTATGTATAGATAAAAGGTTAGTCAAACAGAAAGATAAACAGATAATGTTATTAAAATTAGATCATACAACAGCTACTGGTTAATAAAAAATTGTTAATTTTAATTTAGTGAAAGAAGAGGAAACTGAATGATATGGAATAGCTGAACTTCAGATAAAGTTCTCATCACATTTCAGGCATACTTTGCGATTGCGATAATGTGTGCTTGGACTTGTCTCAGTCCTGATCTCTAACTTTTGGCCAAACCTAGAGGAATTTCTTGATTGCATGTCCAGGAATATTAGTCTCCTCAATCTCTAAGTTCATCTTATTGTAACATGTGTGTTTTTGTCAGTAGCCTGTTATTCTTTCTGGAAAAAAGATAAAATGGAAAGCAAGAAACAAAAAAGGGAAAGAAGAAAAGGAAGGAAGGAAGGAAGGAAGGAAGGAAGGAAGGAAGGAAGGAAGGAAAGTGTCTATTTCAATATCTATATTTCAGTTTGTCATTTCAGTGGTCCTCTTAATTAAAGTGTCATGTAACTTGTAGATGATGCTCACTGAGTATTATAGAGAGACCTAGTATTTTGTTAAATAGGTCTGGCCTTCCTACTTCATTATGTAATAGTCCAAAGGACCATTATGGTATGGTCACATCAGAGTTTATAGTGCCCTGCTTGATCCATATCTTCTCACTAATGAAGTAGGTTTCACTAAGAGTCTAGTCTTGTTATTTTATACAGCTGGTTATTACTATGAAGCTTCTTTTTTTATCTACAAAATTCTAATGAGATTATCTTTAGATTATCAACACAAAACCCCACAGCAGTGGTAACTAACAAAAAAGACCCATACAAAATGACATAAAAATGTTGATGGATTGTTTGTTGTATGCTCTGCACAATGCCACAGACCATGACCTTGTAGAATGTCTGGGTAATACACCAAGCAGCACCAGGGAAACTCAACACTCAGTGTTTGTATTAACAACATAGAGCACAATATTATCAATTGCATCTCATTAACTAGACTGTAAAGAAACTAAGAATGCTATAATTGAAAATATTTAAGAAGTAAGATAAATAAGAAAGGCTAGCATGACCCAGGAAAATGGGAGGAAAGGAACTAACATTTCTTGAGCTTCTATTTTTATGCTAAATAGGTTGTTTATATCCCTTTAATCTTCAAACAACTTTGTGGAATTGGTGTTGTTTGTATTTTTATGTTACAGATGAGTAAACAAGGGTCAGTGGGGTTGATGTGACAGGCTAGAATTTGAATCTAGATCTGTCTGACTCCAGCACTTTTTCTTCTGAGCTGTTCTCCTTTCTTGCACATTGTTGTTCCAAGAAAATTTCAAGCCATACACTAAATGAAGCTTGGTGCCAGGGTGGTATGTGCAGCCTGCCACATGGCTACCCTATTTGATTATTCCTTAGAGCATCAGACTCAATTATTTCAGTAAGGTCGTCGATGTTCTTTTGGAGTCACACCTAACACTAAATGGATTTGGTTACTGCCTGTCCTTGTCACCTGATGCTGTCAGGGGAAATGGAAGAACAGCTGCTGGAAAGACTTACTAATTCCTTTGAATAGTTTGTGACATTATCTAAACTTTAGATTCTAAAGGGATTTGTTGATACTGCAGTTGTTTTTTTCCTTAATGTATCAAAATATACCTGGAGACAAGAGAATAGGATTTTTAGAAAAATATTGCGTTGGTCTTATGTAGACTTCTCAAATAATGTATATGAAATTTAATCTCAAGTTATGAATACTTGCATGACGGTTCACAGCATTAAGAGATGGAGTTCTATTTGAAAGGTCATGTGTACAGTTGAGCAACTTGATATCAGGTGATGTTATTAAGGAGATTACATTGTAGACCTTGTGATACTAAAAGTTTTTTTTTTTAATCATGAGCTGCTTAAATGTAAAAATTGATTGTCTATTTGATCTTTTCATACTTCTTACAATTTTAATACCACGGAAAGTCAAGTTAAAAATTCATTCACTGCTTTTCATTCTTTGTGAATCTCTAAAAAAATTCTTAGGTAGAAATCACATAACAATGTAAAGAACATAGGTAGTCTTGAGTAAAGTGTAATAAGCCACTTGATGCAGGGACAACTGCACATCATGTTCTGAAAAAAAAATTGATTTCTCTAATCTATAGTCACGATACATTGTATGTGTGATGTATGAATGGTGGGGGTACAGAGGGATGGTGGAGAGAGGGAGTTATTTCTCCTTTTATTTATAACTGGAGAAACTGAGATTGAGAAGTAGTGATCTGTTGAAGTCATAATGCTCTCAGATGCATAACACTTTCATCTGCATTCACTTTCTCTCTAAGCAGAACACCTATACTTCATTGATTCTGATTAAGGAGGCAGTGCCCTCTTCCTTGTTTCTAAACTGCTCTCATCTGAAAGCTTCAGTAGCTGTGCAGTTCTCTCCTCTTGTTCCCTGGCCTTCTTTTATGCTGGCCTGTGGTTGGCACTTCATTCCTTTTTTGGTTAATTTAATAAAATACTTAATTTACTAAAATTACTAAAATTGAGATAAGACTCAGAATAGAACCACCTTAATATTGCTTCCATCAAAGCACCTGGATACCATTCTATGAATGATTATGTTCTTCCATTGTTATACTTTTCAGACTTCTTTCAATGTTGACATGAAACGAAGTAGTCAGACCAAGGCACACAGGATTCAGACTCACCCTGGAAAGCTGAGAGTCTCTCTCAAATACTGAAGTGAATCATTAAGTTGCAATTGCTTTAGAAAAAAAATAAAAGAAACAAAGAAAGGAAAAGAAAGCAGCTTACATCCTAAAGAGAAATTAATTTACAATCACATTTTTCCAAGTATAGTCCTTCCAGTTTTTCTTCCCTTTGAGAAATTTTCTGTATGATTCTTTCCTTTTGGCTCCACAGCCTGCACAACACAGAGAAAAACCCTCTGATTATAGAAACTTTCCATGTGGTGAGATTTTTAGGTTCCCCTTTCCCCTAACCACCCCCACTTCCTGCACAAATAGTTTCACCATCTGTCTGTAACACTGCCTGAAATTCCATCATTAAATATATTCCTTCATGTTAAATATGTACCCACTTATTTTAAAAATCATAATCACTTCATTGAATACTCCCATAAACCTAATGCAACTATTTATATTGTTTTAACTATCTCTGATATTTCCAATGCTTCTGCAGATATTTTTAAGTACACAGCATGTGAAAGTATGTTTGGTTCTGGTGGTTCATTTGACGTTGTTTAATATGTCCACATAACAATATAAGGCACATATTTATCACATTATTTTTATTGTTAATGTGCTCTACTTTGAGAATTTACAAAGACTAAGGAATTTCAATAGTTTCAAGTTTTGTTTTCATAAATATTTCTGCCTTAAACGTTACTGTACACATTGGCTTGATTCAGACTTTTTAAGATTATTTTCCTAAATAACCTTAGATTTCCCAAAGTAGAAATCCTGAGTAAAGAATGGCAATACTTTAATATCTCATTTCATATTTCTAATGTGGTTAAATCTACTCCATTGAAAGACTGTATCAGATTGCAATGCTATCAGCAACATATGAGTACCAGTCTTTCTACACTGTTGGGTGATTACTATCATTTTTTAATTAAAAAATATACACATAGTATTTATATGTATAGTTAGAATTCATAACTGTTTATTTTAAATTTATTTTTTCATTAAACAAGGTAATGATTTTTCAACCGTTGTTTTACTATAGCCCTTTCATCTGGAAAGTGTAGAGTCTGGATATTGATGTTTTAGCTCCGCATTAAGATCATACAGCAAGGAAGTGACAGAATTAAGATGTGAATTTAGGTTTGTCTGACCTCAAATCATTCCACCATAAGGAGGAGAGATTGGGCTAGAGGTTTGTGGGGTAGCTGGCCATAAATATAAAAATGTATATTTTATAAATTAAATAGTTTTTAATATTTGTTAGCTTCATTGTAAAACATATAGTATACATATAGAAAAGTATATATATGTAATTATAAAATGAGCTCTGGTTATGAAATAGAACATTGCTAATATGTTAAAAGCTCTTTGTGGGTCCCAAACTCTGTTCCAGAAATAACCTACTCTCCTATCTTTTGTGATTTTTTTCCTTTGCTTTTCTTTAAAACTTTATCCTTTATGTATGCCTTCCTAAATTACATATTGGTTGGGTTTTATCTATTTCAAACATCATGCAAATGGGACCACTTTGTATTCTTTATGACTTTCTTCTTTTGCTCAAAATTATGTTTATAAGACTCATCTATATTAATACATATAGCTGTAGTTTGTTGATTTTTATTTCCATATAGTTGCAATAGTTTTATATACTGTGTAATAAATTACCACAAATTTAGTGGCTTAAAACATCACTCATTTATTATCTCATGGTTTCCACAGGTCAAGAGTCCAGGTGTGACTTACCTGGGTTCTCTGCTCAGGTCTTACAAAGCTGCAGTCAAGGTGTCAGCTGGGCCACATTGTCATCTGGAGGCTTAACTGGGGAAGGATCTGCGTCCAAGCTCGCTCAGGTTGTTGGCAGAATTCATTTTCTTGCAGCTTGAGAACTCATGGCAGCTTGCTTCTTCGAGGCCAGGAGGAGAGAGGGGTCTACTTAGATATATAGATACAGACATAGATATATGTGGGTATGTGTGTATATGTATGTATGTATATACACATACACATGTAAACATAAATATATGGAGACACACACACATGCAATCATGAGGGTGATATCCCATCATCTTTGCCATATAACATAACCTATTCAAGAGAGTAACATCTCATGGCATTTGTCATATTCTATTTGTTAGAAGCAAATCATAAGTTCTGCCTGCATTGAAGGAGAAATTATAGTGTAACAGCAGTGGTAGAGACCATGGGGGCCAACTTAGAATTTTGCTTACCACAATAGTAATTTAGTATTTATTATGTGTATAGGCCACAATTTATTCATCCAGTTTACCAGTGATGGACATTTAGATTGTTTCTAGTTTGGGACTGTAATGGTTAATTTTATGTATTAATTTGGCTGGGCCATGGTGCCTAGATATTTGGATGTTTCTGTGTGGGTATTTTTGGATGAGATTTAAATTTAAATCAGCAGACTTTGAGAAAAGCAGATTGCCCTCCATTATGTGGGTAGATCTCATCCAATCAGTTGAAAGTCTGAGTAGAACAAAAGGCTGACCTCCCCTGTGCAAGAGGGAATTCTGTCAGCAAATTGCCTTCACGCTTCATATGCAACATTGGTTCGTCCTGGTTTGCCAGCAGACTGCCTTTGGACTCAAACTGCAGCTCTTTCCGGAGTCTCTGCCTGCTGGCCTCTCCCAACAGATTGTGGACTTGCCAAGCCTCCACAAGGTATGAGCCAAATCCTTAAAATAAATCTCTTTCTCTCTCTATATGCATCCTATTGGTTCTGTTTCTCTGGAGAACCTTGACTAACACAAGAGCTACTGTTACAATTTTGCCACAAAAGTTCTCCTGTATATCTCTGGATGAACATGAGGAAGAGTAACAGGAGTATATACCAAAGAGTGGAATTCCTGGGTTGTAAAGTATGCCTCTATTCATCTTTACGAGGTAGTGCCAAACTATATTTCAAAGTTTCGGTGCCCATTTATAATCTCACCAGCACAGCTGAGTTCTCATTAATACAAATGCTCATCAACCCATGGTATTGTCTATTTTTAAATTTTTGTCAATCTGATGGGTATAAAATGGTATCTTATTGCTTTTGCATTTCCTTGATAACTAGTTAGGTTGAACATGTTTTCATGTGCTAATGGGCCGTTTAGTTTCTTCTTTTGTGGAATGTTTGGTCAAATCTCTTGTCCACTTGTCTACTGAATATTTTGTTATTTTCTTACTGATTTGTAGTAGGTATTAGATCTTAGTAACACATGCTACAAATAGCTTCTAGTTTTAGCTAGTCTTTGCACTCTCTTTATGATGTCTTTTGATGATAAGTTCTTAATTTTTACCTTTTCCTTTATGTTTGATTTTTTGTACTTTGTTTAAGAAATCCTTCTGTACTCTGTCACCACAAAGATATTTTACTGTATTATCTTTCAAAGCCTTTAATTTTGCCTCTTTTTGATCTTTATTTCTCCCACAAATTAATTTTGATTATAGTGAGGGATAGAGAGCCAATGTAATTTTTTTCCCCCATATGGATGTCTTTATCCAGTATCATTTATTGAAAAATCCATTCTTTTCCCATCACCCACAATGCCACTTCTGTCATGTATCTATTATCTATATATGACTGTGTCTATTTCTGGGCTTTAATTCTGCTGCATTGATCTATTTGTCTATCCAGCACCAATAATTCACGATCTTAAGAACTAATGATTTATAATGTCTTGAAGTGTGTAGGGCAAGTCTCCTAAACTTATTTGCCCTCTTCAAGAGCGACTTAGCTATTTTTTTCTTTGTATTTCCATATAAATTTTAGAATATGACTATGAAGTTCCACTTTAAAAAATCTATTGGAGATTTGATTGAGATTGCATTGATTCTGTAGATTAAATTGGGGACAATAGTTATCTTTACAATATAGAGTTTTCTAGTCTATTTCTTCTTAAAAATTTTGCATATGTTTTGTTAGATTAATACCTAGATATTTCATGCTTTTAAAAATATACATGTGGGATATATATATATATATTTTATTAACTGGTGCTGCTATATAAAAATGTAATAAATTTTTGTATATTGAGTTGGTATTTGGCAACTTCTGCTAATTTCACATTCACTAAAAATTTATTGGTGTTCAATTAGCTGGGAAAACATTTTATTGGTGACCATTTTGAATTTTTTAAATTCAACAACAATATCATTTGAGAACAATGATAGTATTTTCCCCTTTCCAATCCTTATTCTTTTTATATTTTGTTCTTGCTTTTATTCAATGACTAGTATGTGCAATATGATGTTGCAGGGGTGGAAGGCAAATCCTCTACCCTCTGGGTCCTTCTGGCTGGGCTATGAATTAAATTCACATGAGACAGAATAACAGGAAAAATCAAACAAAGCTCTATAACATGTATACATGGGAGACACTCAGGAAAACTGAGCAACTTGCCAAAACGGTGTAGGCTCTCATCTTAAATACCACCTTCAGCTAGAGACAAAGGAGGATGTTGGGGTGGGGAGAGTCAGTTATGGGAGATTCCTAGAAAAGCACAGTAAACAAGAGTCAGATTATTATGCAGATTTAAGGGCTTGCCTTCCATGTTGACAAGTTTCTAGAGATAATGTCATCCCCCCTTCTTCCTGGTACAGAGAGGGAGATACCTTTGCAGATGGAGGTTTCCCTTACAAATGTAAATGTTATCTTACAAAGGGTAAATTCTACTTTTCAGAACTTCCCCCATGTCTACAGTTTTTAAAAATAACCAGCCCAAAATAATCCTCATGTCAAAGAGACACATTTTGGGGTGGCCAATTCTGATCCCCCACAATGTTAAATAGAAGTGGGCATCCTTATCTTGTTCTCAATCTTAGAGAAAATAACCATTAAATATAATGTTTTCTTGAGTTTTAATTACTTTTAAATTAGGCTGAGAAATCTTCTTCTATTTCCAGTTATCTAGGGGTTTTTATTACTAATGAATGTGAAATTTTATCAAACATCTTTTCTGCAACTATTGAGATAATCATAAATTTTCTCCTTTGATCTGTTAATCTCGTGAATTGCACTAACTGATTTTCTAGTATTAAACCAATCTTGAATTATTAGGATAAATCTCATTTGGTCAAAATATATTATTTTTTCTACCTATTGCTCTGTATGTTTTGGTAATATTTTATTCCTGGCACACACTTTGAAGCTTATCTTCTATTTCTGTAAGCATAGCAAAAATTTTAATTTTATAGTTTGTGTCTAAAATATATGTGAGCATATTCCTGGAAACACTGATTTCTGCTGTTTATCACTCATGGTATCTTTTTTTTAAATTTTATTTTTATTTTTATTTTTTTATTTTTTTTAAACATTTTATTTTTTCCTTTTTCTCTCCAAAGCCCACCCCCCCCCCCCCCACCCCGGTACATAGTTGTATATTCTTCGTTGTGGGTCCTTCTAGTTGTGGTATGTGGGACGCTGCCTCAGCATGGTTTGATGAGCAGTGCCATGTCCACGCCCAGGATCTGAACCAATGAAACACTGGGCTGCCTGCAGCGGAGCGCACGAACTTAACCACTTGGCCACGGGGCCAGCCCCTCATGGTATCTTTTTTTCTTTTTAAAGATTTTATTTTTTTCCTTTTTCTCCCCAAAGACCCCCAGTACATAGTTGTATATTCTTCCTTGTGGATCCCTCTAGTTGTGGCATGTGGGACGCTGCCTCAGCGTGGTTTGATGAGCAGTGCCGTGTCCGCGCCCAGGTTCGAACCAATGAAACACTGGGCCGCCTGCAGCAGAGCATGCAAACTTAACCACTCGGTCATGGGGCCAGCCCTCATGGTATCTTTTTTTACTTGTGTGTTTTGTCATTTTTTTCCCCGTGAGCTGTTCATCTTACTTAAAGTTTTACTTTTTTGGAACTCTTTGAAGTCTGAGATGAGGGTAGGATGCTCCAGATTGAATTTGCGTTTGTTTCTGACCAGTTTTATGGAGGCACTACAAGTCTGAGATACTGTAATTTAAATTCTCATTTTGAGGTTTTTGGTAACAAACAGTTCCTGTGAATTTGTGCTACAAACCTGTGTGAGGACCATCTTGTGGTTCCAAATTCTTAGCAACGTTTTTACCTCCTCTCCTCCATGCTGAGAGTGAAGACTATTTATTTTCTTTGTAGACCCCCAGGGACAGGAAAGGGGTGAGTTTATTTCTAGGTCATGCTTACACTGAGTATTTAAAACTTTGATGTCTCAGCTTTATTGAGGTAGTGGAGGAGCTACCTTTATTGAGGTAGGGATTAAACTACTTTCTTTGGAGGGCCCTGGTCTTTGTCTCCTGCTCCGTGGGTCCTTTGAGTCCATGATAACCAAAGTTCAAATTCATACAATTTAGCCAGTGCACTGAGAAAGAAAGCTGATTAAAATGCTACACTTACTTCTTTGGGTTTCCTCCCTCTTTTAGTCTTTGATCTGAGAATTCCTTACTTTCTTATAATTCACTGATGCTTAAATATTCTCAAATACATAATCTAGAATTGTTTTTATTGTCTTATTAAAGAAGGACAAACCAGGTGCCTAGCCTGCCATATTATGTGAAACAACTATATTAAATATTTAATATATTCCCAGCCTATAGTTTCTGTGTTATCTTAATTTTGTCATTATTGTCTATAAACATGCTTTTTCAATGCAAATATCCTTGAGAGAGACAACATATTTAACAGTGAGCTTATTGTGTAAAATAGGTTTTCAGATGTTTTCTTTCTGTGAGAACTCTGACTAGGGGTCTGAGATGATGAGAGAAGTATATGTATTTTTTATGACAAAAGAGATAAGAAAAGAGAAATAATTTTGAAGAATTAGATGTTATTAAAGAAAAACAGACTGGGAGACTGCATTGCCTCTGGCCACTAGGTAGTTAGGACACACAGGGAGACATCAGAACGGGTGAAAGATATGCTTAAAACTCCAAAAGATAGAAAGGCACTAAAAGAAATTTCTATTACCTGACAAATTTGCCAAGGTTTAGTTATACAACTGTAATTAGAAGAACCTACCATATAATTCCTCAGAAACTAAAAACTCTAACTCAGAGGGAAAGTTCATTTGAACTCAAGGACTTTTTTAACAATTGCATTTATTTTACTCACAGCTCTGGCAAAATAAACTGGAAAGATATAATTTTATTTTAATCTGTAAATAGAGAGAGTTTTACTTCTTCCTTTCCAATTTTTATTCTTTTTTTTCTTGCCTTATTGCAATGGCTAGGACCTCCATTACAATGTTGAATAGCAGTTGAGAAAGTGGGCCTCCAATCCTTGTTCCCAATTTTAGGGGGAAAGTATTCATGTGTGAGCATTAAATGTGATATTAGCTGTAGGTTTTTGTAGGTGCCTTTTATGAAATTGAGAAGTTCCTTCTTATTCCTAGTTTGTTAAGGGTGTTTTTATAAATGGATGATGAATTTTGACAAATGTTTTCTCTGCATGTATGGAAATGGTCTTGTCTTTTTTTCTCCTTTATTTTGTTAATGTGGTTATAGTGATTGATTTTTGAGTGTTAAACCAACCTTGCCTTCTTGGGCTATATCCTTCTTCGTCATGGTATATTATTCCTGTTATATATTGTTGAAGTCAACTAATCAATCTTTCAAGGATGTTTGGATCTATGTTCATGAGAAATATTGGTAGACAATTTTCTTTTCTTGCAATGTCTTTGTCAAGTTGTAAGATTAGGATTATGATGGTCTCACAAACAAGCAGGAAAGTATTCCCTTTTCTCTATTTTTTGTAAGAGTTTTTATAAGATTAGTGTTATTTCCCTCATGATTGTTTGGTAGGATTCACCAATGAAACCATTTGGATCTACAGTTTTCCGTTTTGGAAAGTTTTTCACAATATATTAAATTTTTTTTTTTTTTGAGGAAGATTAGCCCTGAGCTAACTGCTGCCAATCCTCCTCTTTTTGCTGAGGAAGACTGTCCCTGAGCTAACATCCGTGCCCCTCTTCCTCTACTCTATATGTGGGATGCCTACCACAGCATGGTGTGCCAAGTGGTGCCACATCTGCACCCAGGATCCAAACCGGCAAACTCTGGGTTGCCGAAGTGGAATGTGTGCACTTAACTGCTGCGCCACCAGGCTGGCTCTATTTAATTTATTTAATATTAGTATTTTCTGTTTAATCTGTGTAGACTTTGGTAACTTGCATTTTTCAAGAAATTTATCCATTTTATCTAAGTTGTCAGATCTTTTGGTATACATTTTTCATAATATTCTCTTATCCTTTTAATGTCTGTAGGATGTGTAGTGATAATCTCTCTTTTATTTCTGATATTGATAGTTTGTGTTGTATCTTTTTCTTTATCAATGTTAGAATTTATCAATTTTCTTGATATCTTCAGATCAGCTTTTGGCTTTCTTAGATTTCTCTACTGTTTTTCTCTTTTTAAGTCTTTTTCAAGGTTTTTGACTGAGAATACAGTTTCTTCACTCATGAATCAAATATATCAGTAATGTAAATAACTGAGAAGAAGATCTCACCTCTCCTGTCCAGTTTCATGGAAGTAGGTAGTCTTAGATCAGATTCCTTGGAAGAAGAATCTGAGATAGGGATTTGGGTGAATGTGGGTTACTGAGGGAGCACTCTTTGGGAAAAACCTGTAAGGGAGGAAAAGGAGAAGCAAAAAGAGCTGCCGAGCAAGGATGAGGTAAAGTCTAATCTTGGCCCAATCTACAGAGGAGAGGGTTCTGGATATAAACAGCACACAGACCTGTCATCCTTTGTGGCAAGACGGCTGGACTTTTATACCATCATGTTATTTGGCCATTGGTTGTGGGTCATCTATGGAGGGGGCATGATTTCCTGAGTGAGTTGGCTCCCATTGGTTGATGGCAATTCCCTGGAGAAAAGGGTTAGCTGCAAGCCATTACCAGCCACCACTCACAGGATCTCTCCACTTACAGCGGGTAGGTGTTTCAAGTAAGTAAAGGGGATCTGGGCAGGGTGCCATAGTATCAACTGCAACTATGCTAGTAAACACGGAGTTCTAGGCAAATAAAATAGTATTTGCAAGTGGGGAAAGTGCTTTGAATATTTAATCACACAGCTTTTAACCAATAAAATGTTTCTGATAGTGTTTAAAGAACTATTCCAATAGTAGTCCTTGCTCAGAGGAATAATATCCTCATATATACGTAAGGCTTCAAGTAAGAAAGAAATATAATACAAAGTTTATGTATTAGTTAAGACTGGCTAAACTATTGTAAAATCTAGATGCCCAAATATAATGGCTCTAAAGAAGTTTATTTCCCGCTCAACAGTCCAGGTTGATGTGGGGAGTGGAGAAACTAGAGGAGAAGGTTCTCCTTTACACAGTCATTCAGGAACCTGAGCTGATTACAGCTCTGTACTCTTCTACAGGTGGCTTCCAAGAATGCCATAAGCATTGTCATTCAGCTGACTGGATGTATCAGTTAGCTATTGCTGCATAACAAACTTAGCAGTATAAAACAACAATTTAATATTTATCATATCATAGTTTCTGTGGGTCAGGAATTTGGAAGTGGCTTAGCTGAACAGTTCTGGTTCAGTCTTTCACAAGTTTGCAGTTAGATGTTTGTTGTAGCTAAAGTCATTTGAAGGCTTAACTAGGGCTGAAGTATTTACTTCCAGTGTGGCTGGTTGTGGGCAGGTGGCCTTAGTTCTCTGCCACACAGACCTCTCTATAGAATTGTTTGAATGTCCTGACAACATGGCAGCTGGCTTCCCTCAGAGAAACTGATCTAAAAGGGTAAGAGAAAAGTTGCAATATCTTTTATGACCTAGACTTGGAAATCACAGTCTATCATATCTCCAATATCTTATTAGTTACATACGTCAGCCATATTCAATAGAGGAGGGCATTACACAGGGACATAAATACCAGGAGTCAATTGTTGCGATCCATCTTGGAGCCAGGCTACCATCGTGGAGGAGCATGTGTGGGAGGTTTTCATAGGGCAAGACTACTCAAATTACATTCAAGTAAACTTACCCACCTGACCACGTCTAATAGCAGGAGGAGCAAGGACATGCCGTATAGCTGGCCAGCCATGTGTCTTTTATTGGAGTGGAAGAAGGAGGCAGGGCAGTGTTTAGATGCACATCTGGCAAACTCTGCTACAACTGGGAAAGAAAATATTCAAGAGATGAGAAACTAAAATAAAAACAACAAAAGTTGATCTTAGTGAGCAAATTTCCAACTATGTGTATCCATGCCAACGTAATGTTTAAAAATTTTTTTCTGATATCATGAAATTGTTCTTGCCAGCAGCATCTCACAGGCCAAAGCTTTGAAATTCCAATAGGTTGTTTGAAAAGCCAACATCCTAGTCTTGGCTTTAACAAATGTTTTCAATTTATTTTATGTAACTGACATTTAAAAACTAGTGCAAAAAAATACTAATGTCCATTAGCAAAACCCAAGACACATATACAACAGGGAGAATATAATTTGTCTGCACACTCACTACCTAGAAAACTAATAACTTAAGAGCAAAATATCCTACCCTTTCCTTGAGAATCTCCCTTGGAGAAATGTTTCCTAGGCACTGATTGAGATCACAGACTAGACAATTCTCATTGCATTTCCTGTAAAGATAATAAAACCTCAGATAGAAGATTAAATATTCAATCAAAAGGTATTTTCAATTAGTTTTGCTTAATGAAGAAAAGATACTTCTTAGTTGTAACATGAACCTCAAATGGGGGAAATTTTTGTTTCTAATTTCTCCCAAACATTCTGTGGGTTTTGAGTTATATTCTGCATCAATGAACTGGAATTCAGAATGTTCTTGAGTTGCCCTAAGCATTTAACAACTCAGAACTAGTTTTGCCGTTTCCACTGAGGATAGTATATATTCACTGTTTTAAAAGTAATCTTGCTTGGCTATACTTGGTTGGAGTGATAGAAGTAGTATTTTGTAAAAATTCTGTATTTTCTGAATTGTTGCGTGCATTGTTACTATAACAACTTAAGCAGGATGCAGTCCCATTTTAGGGTCTGTCAGTCATTTAATAATGGAGAATTATGTAAATCATATGGAAAATTCTTGTCACTGATTACCATCGCTTTGTGATATCCTGGTTTCTGATAAAAAATAATACAAATATACATTATACATTTCCTATAGAATTTAAGAATTTAAATTGAATTCATTAAATCCTGAAATTTATTAAATTTCATTAAATAATGAATCCTGAATTCATTAAATCCAGAATTCATTAAATCCTGAAACAAGGAGCAGCTGTGGTGGGAGTAGAACATAAAGTTGGGAATCTTGACTCTGTCATGAACTGGCAAATCATTTAGTCTCTTCGAGTTCTAGTTTCCTCACCCAAAATAGGAATACTAATAACTTCCTCTCTAAGGTTTTGTGTGAATTAAAGGAGGGAAAACTAGGGGCCGGCCCGTGGCCGAGTGGTTAAGTTCCTGTGCTCTGCTGCGGCAGCCTGGGGTTTCGCCGGTTCAGATCCTGGGCTCGGATATGGCACCGCTCATCAAGCCATGCTGAGGCAGCTTCCCAAGTGCCACAACTAGAAGAACCCACAACTAAAAAAACCCCCACGACTACGTATCTGGGGGATTTGGGAGAAAAAGGAAAAATAAGATCTTTAAAAAAAAAAAAAAGGAGCGAAAACTATGTGAAAGTACTTAGTAAAGTTTTGTACAGTACATAAAGGTTTTGTTTGTTGGTCCTGTAATAGAATTTCACAGACGAGAAAATTCAGACAGAGAGGTAAAGTGACCTGCCTAATATCATATATCCAAGCTTACCTCCACACTATGCTCACCCCAAAGTCTCTTACAGGCGGCCTATACACCAATTACTTGCAACAGGATGGGTATAGGACCTAAGTGGTTATATATGTGTAGTAGGAGTTGGAGGTAGTGTAATGTGGACCATGTTTTTGTATTTTTTTTTAGATTTTTTAAAGATTTATTATTATTATTATATACAGTCATTTGCCACATAATGATGTTTCAGTCAGTGACAGACTACATATATAATGGTGGTCCCATAAGATTAGTACTATATAGCCTAGGTGTGTAGTAGCCTATACCATCTAGGTTTGTGCAAATACTCTCGATGATGTTCACACAACAACGAAATCACCTAACAATGAATTTCTCAGAACATGTCCCCATCATTAAGTGACACAAGACTGTAAACTGCTAATTTTAGATTTTTTACTATGGCAGCACCTCACCCCAGGTACCAATTTCTTTATCAATACCTATACTGGATCAGTTTAGACTATGATATGGCAACAAAAATAAATATCTCAGTGGCTTAAAACAACAGAGTTTATTTTCACTCATGCTACATTGTGCATTGCCTGGGAAAATCAGCTCCATATCCTAAGTCAGGGTACCCAGACTGATGAGGTCTCCAACATTTGCTAGGTCTTACACCCAGAGTTTCTGCTTTTATCAGCAGGTCAAGGGTGAGGTCTGATAATCTGCATTTCTAACAAGTTCCTAGGTGTTGATTTTTCTGGTTGGAAACCACATTTTGAGAACCATTTACCTAGAAAATTAACTCCTTGTTCCTGTTCAGGAGTTTCTGACCAGGCTTTTCATACTCTCAGAAGATAAACCAAATCTCTGAATCCATAAGGTGTCTCAGAGTAAAGACTCAATTAAGTGAGAGCAAATCCTTTCAATTGGTCAAAACAGCTCAGGGAAAAGAGATTAAGTATGATTCTCTCAACAAAGTGTAGTTAGCTCCAAATAGACACATCTACAATTAAGAGACAGAGATATGGGGACAAGAAAGCAAAAAAAGCATGGCAGAACCATGTCTCAAACAGAACTATGGGGGTAGTTACTGGCAATTGGAGCAGACAAGAATCAAACAGATTGAAAACCCTACCAAATTTTTGAGAGAGTTATACTGCCAAAAGAGCCAACCTCCTAGACCAAAAGAGACTGTAACTATTTGAGATTTAAAACAACCCTTGGGCCTCTCACTGTCCACTAGCAGGAATTGGGCTGAGAAAGCTGCTCAGTCCTGAAAGAGGGCATATTCCCCAATGTCTACTTCTGATTTGGCCAAAGAGGAACATGAAAAGGGAAGAATCTTTCAGAAGGCAGAACAATGAGCAAAAAACACTTCTCAAAATCAGGGCTTAATCAGCTAACATTCCTTCACCAGGTAACTACAGGTAGTGAGCCCTCAAAAGTTCTCCCTAGCAGGATTTCAGAATTCCTAAAGACCCCGTTTGCCATGTATTTACCATTTTCCCCAAGGAGAATATTTATTACAATTATCCTGTCCCTGTACTAACATTATATATTGGGTGGCAGCAGGTAGGTATTTCTTTATTTTTTATTTCACAGGTACAGGTAGGATCTAGAGGAGCAGCATCATGATTTGAAACTACCACATCTTACCCAAAGGTCTCAGATTATGAACTTGATGCCATAATTGCATGGGATTTGAGGCTTTCTTCCTTAGGGAGTGGGTGAGTATATTTTGCATATCAGAAATGGAATGAATCAAATATTTGGTGACCAAAAGGGGAGTAGCCATTAGGGCTGTTCTAAATATCCCAGCTCTGCCAGGGATATGATAGGATTGTACCTCCCTGTCCTGAAGTTACACATGGACAGGTAATTTACTTTGGCTAATGAAATGTGAGTATAAATGATATGTGTCACTTCCAGGCAAATCCTTTAAGAGCCAGAGCATTATTCACACGTTTCTCTTCTCTCCTACTGTAGTAATCAGAGAAGCACATGTTGATATGGAACCTCTTTGAGCCTTGGTCCCTGAGTCACTAAGATGAACAGACATCCTCTTGCTGAGCTGGGTTCTGCACGTAGAGTGGGCAAGAAGTAAATATTTGTTATGATCAAGCCTCTAAGGTAAGGGGGGTTGTTTGTTACTACAACAAAGGCAGTCTATCCTTACTGATACAAGCACAAAATTTCTTAATTCATTGAGACCACTTCCTTTCACAAAGGAACTTCACAAGTAGGATCCATTTCAACCAACCTCAGATAAGTTTGTTTTTTTTAACCCATCTAATAAATTGTATTTCCCATTAGCAGCTGGAATCTTTTGCCAAAAATTCTGTCATTGACAGAGCCAACAATCTAATCTCCAATCATCTCTGCTTGGCCATTTCATTATAGAGTTAAACTATAATCTGTGCCACACAGTGTGGAATGAAAGGCAATTATATGGTAAATCTTGTCAGGATAGATGACTAATATGGATAATTCAAACTTTTAACAACATTTTCCCACAATGTAGTAAAATATTTTCTCTCCCTTGAATTATCCTAAGAGAGCAGTTGCAATTTTTATTGTATTTTACCTCTCTAGGAAAAGTTGATAGGAACAAAGAACTAGTATAGGAGAGGGGAATGAATCTCCAATAGAATTTTGTAAAGATAAAAGATGCTCTTATTTCAGTAATTTCAGTATATATGTGTGTGTGTATCTATATAATATATTGTTATATTTCTGTATAACATTTTTGAAAAATCTCTATTCTTATTTTTTAAAAGAATTATTACATTTATTTGTGCTTTCTTTTTTTTTTTTTTTACAGGGAAGGATTCATCCTGAGCTAACATCAGTTGCCAATTTCCCTCTTTTTTTTCCTCCCAAAGCCTCCATGCATGGTTGTATATCCTAGTTATAAGTTCTTCTGGTTCTTCTCTGTGAGCTGCCGCCACAGCATGAAAACTGACAGACGAGTGGTGTGGTTCCACGACTGGGAAACAAACCCGGGCCACCAAAGTGGTGAAAGTGCTGGACTTTATTTAACCACTAGGCCATCAGGGCGACTCTATTTGTGCTTTCAATTTGTGTAGAACCACACAGCTTCTCAAATAGGGATAAAATCAATTAAGCAGAGACTGCAAAAATTGAAGGAAGAGGAAACTTTTTTCTTCCTTGTATATAGTATTAGCAGAACTCAGCAGCCCAGTATCATTTAACTGACAAGAGTTTTCATAAAGAAAGGAGTCTAGGAATAGCTCAGCACAAGAGACCTCCCAGGGAGGCCACAAGTAACCCCTCTGTGACAGAAAAGCAGAGTGGAAGAAAAATATTGTAATCACGAGGACCTCAACGAAAGTTCACCCTTCCCCTGTCAAAAAAATATGACTGCTTAGCTTGTGATTTATGGGTTTCAAGGTAAGCAAGAGAGGTTCTGTATTTCTCAAGAAACTTCTATATTCTTAAAGTGCATCCACAAGTGAGTAGAATGCATGATATGAAAGCAGGAGTGGAGCTACCATAAAGCTAATGAGGCATAAGCTTCAGGACCCCTCACTTGCACAGGCGTCCTCCAAGGTCCTGTGAAGGGACCTAGAAATTTTATATTTATAATTTTTTTGTAGGAGTGCTCCCTATATAAGCTTCAGTTCCATGAACCTGAATCTGCCCTGGATGGAGGTAGTAAGCTGGCCTGGAAAGCATTGTCACGTCTTTAGGCATTGTGAGCCAGGTTCAAAACACTCACAAATAGGAAATTAATCTTTCCCTGGGGAAAGGAGGCTTGAGAGCAGGACTGGGTTCATCATTGCAGGACCTGGGACAAAATGAAAATGAAGAACTCTTTGTTTAAAAAGCAGGAAATGTGTGTTATTAAAGGGACTAATATAAAAAGGTTTTTCCTTTCTTCCACTTTCTCTCTCTCAACCTGTTATGGTGGGGTTCTTTTGTTTTTTTTTTGCTGAGGAAGATTAGCCCTGACCTAACATCTGTTGCCAATCCTCCTCCTTTTTGCTTGAGGAAGCTTAGCCCTGAGCTAACATCTATGCCAATCTTCCTCTACTTTATGTGTGGGTCACCACCACAGCATGGCTGACGGGTGGTGTAGGTCTGCGCCTGGGATCAGAACCCACAAATCCAGGCCCCTGAAGCAGAGCATGCCAAACTTAACCACTATGCCACAGGGCTGGCCCTCATAGTGTTTTTAATTTGCTATTTAACACAGCGCTCCCTCAGGCATGGAGATCCTCGTGTGATGAATGTAGACCCTCTCAAGTCAGGGAGGGGTGGCCCCATGTGGCCCACCAACTTCTGGGTCCACCCCCCACTCCCCGACTAGCCACTAGACCAATGCACTGCTCCCCCATCAGGGGTGAGGAAGTCTCCCCAACCCATAATGGACAAGAGACCTCTGGATGCCCTAGATTCCTGGATCAGGGTTGGCTAGAGGCTCATTCTGCCGAGTTGCTGTCCAACATGCTGTGGCACTATCAGCCCAGGGTGGGGATGGCACCACTCATGCCTGACTAACCCCATCCCTATGCCTGCACCCAGGCCTCCACATGGGGCAAATGGCATCAGCCACTACTGGGTGGGGACAGTGAGAAGGAGGTTGGATGGGGCTCTGGGAATCAGGGAACAGGGAGTTGGGCAGTGGAGAACCCATCTAGGAGGTGGTGGGAAGTGGGACGTGCATGAGCTGAGGCTCTGAGTTGTGGGCATGTGCTTCAATGCCCCATCAGACTTTAATCACAAAACACAGATTTGAAGATGAAAGCATTAAGAATTTCAAGATGGTGACCACAGAACATTAAACCCTAAGTATGGAGCACCTGTGAGGCTGTACCCATGAAGTGTCCTGCTTGAGAGCTTAATATGCCAGCCAGAGTTGAAGCTGATATTCATTATTACATAACAACTGATAAACTCTGTTCCAGGAGGGCTTGATTATGTCTCAACTCAGAGGATTTAGACATGAAAAGGATTTCTTTTTCTCCAATCCTTGCTTTCAACAGAGGTCTGCGGAATCTCGCCTTCCTACACTTAACTTCTAGAACTTCTAGGAAAGTTAGATTGCTAACTTTCAGATTCCATTAACTACTCATTTTGGTTATTAAAACTCTATTTAAAGACTTTAATCTCATTCTCAATTGAAATCTCATTTTCCCTTTTCTCCTAGGGCAGAACTGACCTGAGGTCCTGAATATTAGACAGCCTGATTTCTGAGATGTCTCTCCCGCTTCCCTCTTCCAAAGCTGAACTTTGCAGTGTTGGGCAGGACAGACAGATGACTGGGACAAAGATTTCTTCCTCTCTCAGTGGGTTGTTGCTTCTCTCCGGTTAACATTGTGGTTTTGGAGATGCCCTCTGTGTGACAGTCGCCCAAATTCTGCCTTCTTTGTGGGGTGCATGTGTGAGTTCTTCAGAGGCAAGGCTTGCCTGCTGCAGGAATCCCTGAAGTAGGAGATGCCACCCTAGCTCCATCTCGTCCACAAACAGCCACCACCTGGCCCCTCAGTGGTACATCTCATAGCCTCTTCTTACTGGGCTTCCTACTGGCTCTCTTGCTCCTCCCTTGCCCAGTTGGCTTGGGGTGGGAGGAGAAGTCTCCTTCTTCTCCCCCAAGGGAGGATGAACCACAAGCCTGATATTCTCCCTCCTTCTAGTATCTTCTTAACATAGCCCAAGGGCAGGATGGGTAGATGAGGTAAAATGATCAGGGATAAATCAGTTGGTTCAGCCTGTTTTAGCAATCTTGGAAAAGGTATTTTGTCCTCATTGTTGATAGCTATCTTATAATGTATGGTATTAACCCACCTCGTTTTGGCCTGGGCCCTAGTTGCTAATTCCTCCACAATAATACTAACCTTTTAAAGAATACATGCATCAAACAAATAGGGATATTAGTAAAAGTCTTAGCCTGGTTCTTCAGGACCATTGCAAGATCGTCACCTCTTTCTGGTCAAGGTTCACGGCAGGATTAAAATGCTGGAAGTTGCCCTGAGTGGGGGCATCTTGGACCACATCAGGGCAATCAGCTCAAAACCAGGCCACTAAGTCCAAGGGCCTAGGCAAAGAGTAAAGGCTGGTGTAGAAGTCAGAATCTTCGGAGAACAGAGAGGCATTGGTGACTTGGGAGTAAGGAGGCTGCACAGGATGGATGCCTTTTTTCCATAGGGGTTTTTCTGTGGCCCTCAGCCCACTTATGTGAGCAGGATAAATGAATTAAAAACAAGCAATCTGAAGATTTGACATGAGAATGATATTTGCACACTGAGGAGGGTAAGAAAGAATGCATTCATTACTCTTTTCAGATTATTGCCAATAAATTAGGCATTTCCAGTTTCGAGACAATGCTGGACTATATAAGAACCACATAAAACAGTAAAAATAGCATATAATTGTGGAAACCTTCACCTATTTATCCAAAAATATTTTCTAAGTTTCTTTAATGTGCCAGACCTATCATGTATGCTGGGGATACAGCAGTGACCATGACAACCAGGCCCTCGATACCCTGAAGCTCACCTTTGTCTTCTGATACAGCTTTCTATATCTGAAACATGATCATCTACACAATTACTGTGATTATTAGACCATACATTTTTGAGTAGGGGGTATGCCATATTCCTCTCTGTATTCCTATCACCTAAAATCTGACTGACATAGAAGCCACTCAAAAAATATTTGTTGACTGAACAAATGAATTCACTTGCAGTGAGAATAGCATAGCTGGTGAAATTCATCCAAAATGCATGTATTTTTAAGTTAGTATGACTAAAACTTCACGAAACCAAAATCTATCTCATATATTCTGAAGTGTAACACCAAAAAAGTATTTTTATTAACGAAGTTCTGTGGAAAAATATCCTTACAAAGGATATATTCGGAAATTAGTCAGGAATTATTTTTGTTTTTCCTCTGTGCTATTTTGGCTATTCTTCTGTGCCAACAATTTGCTGCTAGAAGTTTTTTAAAATGGAATCATTAAGTAATAGATTAAATCCAGCTGGCTTCAAATGAAATAGGGGGGGAACTGGGGGGAAACAGATGGCCACATATCCAGGGAATTCTATGACCTCAGTGACGACCAACTGAAATTCCTAGACTTTTCTTGTCAGAGAAATTCTATGTTCCCTGAGAATTATTATTATTTTTTTGTTGAGATAAAATTCACATAACATAAAATTAACCAAAGTATACAATTCAGTGACGTTTAAGTACATTCACAATGTTGTACAACCAACACCTCTATCTGGTTCCAAAACATTTCGTCTTCCTAAAAGGAAACCCCATATCCACTAAGCAGTCACCCTGAGAATTATCTAATCTTTAGCTGCATGTAGTAAGTACTAATTCTATCAGCTCTGTGATAGAGAAATAACACAAAAATTATTTTCCTCCAAAAAGTATAAAAATAGTAATTTAATAACAGAGTTTGCAGGGCCAGCTGGGGGCCAGTCTGTGATCCCAATAGTGATGACCTCCTGACCTCTGATTCTGAGCGTGTGGTATCTTCTGCCCTCCAGAGGGGCAGCAGTTCTATGTCTGCACAGACCTTACAGCCTCTGAAAAATCTGCCTGGGTGATCCTAGAAGGCCAAAATGTCAACTGAGTTTTGAAGAATATTTAAAGTTTTCAGACTTAAGTGATTATAAATTATCAATAACCAGGCAATCAGGAGATGTGTTAAGTGGTTAAAAAGAAAAGTGTGGATTCCAAGTCTATAAATGGGTGGAAAAGTGAAAAAAGCTACAAACGCTACAGTAACAGCCTCCAGGAATTGCCTCTTCACAACCTTGACTCTGTTGAGGGAGAACGTGTGCTGGGAAAGGGACTCATGGTTTTCAGGGGAAGGACTAAGAGGCCTCTTGGGGAGAACATCCAGCCTAAGAGAAGAGCCTGGAGGAAGAGTTTGGGCCAGAAACAAATGTTGAGTCACCAGAGGGCATGGTTTTTCTGATTCCAGTGTTATGCTTGTCATTCAGATTCCTCTCCTAGCCCAGATACTCCTGGGGCTCATGTTGGGGTGGGGTAGGGTGGGGGACACGGTGAGTAAAAAATTGAAGATTGAAACAGCTGCTTAGCTAGAAAGGAGGAGTTCTGAACTCAGCTAAGGCAGCTCATCCATTCACCAAATACGTGTGGGAAGAACCAAGGGCGGGGCATTTGCTAGACACAGAGGATAAAATGAGAAACAAGATAGATATAGTCCCTGTTCCCAAGAGGTTTACAGTCTAGAGGTAGATATTCAAAATGAGACTACATAAATACCAGTTAAAATAAAGGCTACAAAGGAACAGTTCAGTGGGCAATAACAGTGTTTAATGG
This sequence comes from Equus caballus, assembly GCF_041296265.1. Classification (NCBI taxonomy): domain Eukaryota; kingdom Metazoa; phylum Chordata; class Mammalia; order Perissodactyla; family Equidae; genus Equus; species Equus caballus. The sequence continues at coordinate 53,558,564 of NC_091698.1, read as the reverse complement.
GGGAATCTAACCTAGTCTGGAAAGACAGGAAACATTTCAGCTGAAACCTAAAGGATGAGCGGTTGGGAAGGGCGTGTTAGCATTTTTGGAGGTGGAAGGAGCTTGAGTTTGAGAAGATGGTGGCTGTTTCACACTTGCCAAGCCACGTGTCCTGCTAGCAAGTATACCCAGCCCTAGGCGGGACAGAGTCCCTCTCAGCTGTAAGACTGCGGGTGTGACCTGAACTAGGGCCTGGAACGGCTTGGTCAAAGAATTTGGCGAGTGTCCTGTTTCTCTTCCAGCTAAATGCACTAGGCCATTAGTTTGGCCACCACGCATGCCTCACTCTTCTATGTAACATTGTCCCAAAGATGTGGATTTAATCTCTTCAGGAAATTCCATGACTATTCTAGAATCTAGATCAACTCTCATACCAGGAGCCAAAACTAAGGAATGTGGTGCTGGCAGGACCAGCATACTGACCCGGTTAACGCTTTTGGCTCAGTTCAGGGCCTCATGTGTTTATACATCTGCATGAGAGACTTCTCACAACATTAACTCCTTTGTGGTAGGAAGTTGGCCACGGTTACGCTTTCCCTAGCAGAGAAGCTTCACAGGAAATGAGCAGGCTGAAGACACATAAATCTCTCAATTACATCAGGGCCAGGTTTCCTATTAGTTTTTGGGTAGAACTGCTGTGGATGGGGACAGCACCTCCAGCCATCCTTTGCTCCGGGAGGCCAGGAAAGTTGTCCTTGTTTAGAGCAGTATCCCGGCACCTGGCACAGTGCATACTGCATGGCAGGGAGTTGATAAATATCTATGTACTGAATGTGTGGAGGCGAGCACAGGGCAGGCAGTTCTGCCTAAGCAGGTCCCAGCTAACCCAAAAGATGAGCATTCTCTGCTCACAGGGATGCGAGAAACCAGCAGCTAAAGCAGTGATTCTCATCCTTGCCTGCACACCAAGGGGATTTTAAAAAATATGTATATGCTTTTATTTCAGATATGTTTTTAAAAGTATATTTATAAATAAATTAGAGTGGAAGTAAATAGGACCAAATATTAACTTTTTGACAGTGAGATAATATGTAGTTGTTAATCTTACTCTGTTGCTTTTCTGCATTCCAAGGTAGGAATGTTACCTAAAAGAACAACAGCTTTCCTGGGTATAACTGGCATACAATAAACTGAATATGTTTAAAGTGTCAGTTCGATAAGTTTTAATACATGAATACATAAGTGAAATCATCACCACAAAAAGATAATGATATGGATCACCCCTAAAAGTTTCCTCATGTCCCATTCTAATACTACCCTTCTGTTCCACCCCTGCCCCATCCCCAGGCAATCACTGATCTGTTTCCTATCACTATAGATTAGTCCATGCTCTCTAGAATTTTACATAAATGGAATTATAAAGTACGTATTCTTTCTGTCTGGCTTTTTTCACTCAACGTAATTATTTTGAGATTCATTCACGTTGTTATGTGTATCAGTAATTTATTCCTTTTTATTGCTGAGTAACATTACATTGTACATATACATAATATATTTATCCATTCACCTGTTGATGGACATGGAGGTTGTTTCCAATTTTTAGTTATTACAAAAAAAGCTGCTATGAACATTCACAGCCAAGGCTTTGTGTAGACGTATGTTTTCATTTATCTTGGGTAAATACCTAGGAGTTGAGTGTAAATACCTAGGTAGGTATATGGCTTAACTTTTTGAGAAGCTGCCAAACCGTTTTCCAAAATGGCTATAACATTTTACATTTCCACCAGTAATGTATGAGAGTTCCAGTTGTTCCATATCCTCTCCAACCTTTGGTATGGTTAGTCTTTTTAATTTAAACATTCTAGTAGGTATATACGTATATCACTGTGCTTTTAATTTGCATTTCCCTAATGATCAATGATGTTGAGCACCTTTTCATGTGTTTATTTGCCATCTGAATATCTTCTTTGGTGAAATGTCTGTTCAAATTTTTTGTCCATATTTTTATTTGTGTGTTTATGTGTGTTCGTATTACTAAGTTTTAAGAGTTATTTCTGTATTCTGGATACAAGTCCTTTATCCAATATGTGATTTCAAATATTTTCTCCCAGTTTGTGGCTTTTCATTATCTTCACAGTATCTTCTGATGAGCAGAAGTTCTTAATTTTGATGAAGTCCAATTTATCAAAACATTTTTTATAGATAATCCCTTTAGCGTGGCATCTAAGGAATCTTTGCTTAACCAAAGATTACCAAAATTTTGCCTATTTTTTCTTATAGAAGTTTTATAGTTTTAGGTTTTATATTTAGGCCTATTATCCATTTTGAGTTAATTTTTTCACATGGTAAGAGATATAAAGTTCATTTTTTTTGCATATAAATGTCCTATTGTTGCAGTACCATTTGTTCAAAAAAACCCCTATACTTTCTTCTCTGAATTGCTTTGTCCCTTTGTTGAAAATCAATGGACCATATATGTGTAGACCTAGTCCTGGATTCTCTTTTCTTTTCTGTTCCATTGAACTACTTGACTTTTTCTTTTCTTTTCTTTTCTTTTTTTTTGCTGAAGAAGATTCACCCTGAGCTAACATCTATTGCCAACTTTCCTCTTTTCACTTGAGGAACATCTGCTCTGAGCTAACATTTGTGCCAATCTTCCTCTATTTGGTATGTGGGTAGCTGCCACAACATGGCCACAGACAAGTGCTGTAGGTCAGCACCTGGGAACCAAACTCAGGCCTCCGAAGCAGAGTATGCCAATTAACCACTAGGCCATGGGGCTGGCCCCCTACTTGACTATTTTGACAGCAATATCTTTAGGTCATGAAGTCATGTACTGTTAAGTCCTCTAACTTTGTTTTTTTTCCAAAAATGTTTTGGCTATTCTAGATTCTCTGCATTTCCACGTGAATTTTAGAATCAAATTGTCAATTTCTATAAAAAGTCTGCTAAGATTTTGCTGGAGGTTGCATTGAATCTATAGATAAATTTGAGGAGAAAGCACATCTTAAAAATATCAAGTCTTCAATCACTTGGACGTTTAAAAAAAAAATACTGATGCCTAGCTACTCCAGACCAATTGAATCAGAATTTCTGGGGATGGGACATGGGTATCATTACTTTCTAAGAAATTCCCCGGGTGATTTTAATGTGTATCTAGGGTGGGGAACACTGAGCCCTGGCATGTCTCTTAGTGGGGTTCTGCCTGCTTAATGCTCCCAAAGGGAATGAGCCGTGTTGAAGAACACAAGGAATGATTGAAAGAACTAGTGCTGCTGAGCTTAAAGAGGAACTTTCAAAGAGATACAGATTTGAAGGGCTATCATGTAGGAGAGGAATTAGATTCTTTCTAATCCAACAGACAGAAACTTCAGGGAGTCGGATATCATCTCAGCCCCAGGAGGAACTTTCTGACAATGAGCAATGTCCTCAGAAACAATGGACTTCCTAGGAGAGGAGATCGTTTGCAGTTCTATAGACTGAATAACTGGTGGGATCCATTCGTTCAACACTCACCAGGTGCCTATTATGTACTAATTGAAAAGTAGCAGAGAATTTTCAGCATCAGCAGAGTTCTTGGAAAAATGGTTTAGCTAACTACTCTGAGTTTCTGATTCTTTGAACTACTTCCTTAATAATTTTCATGAAATGGCTGCATTACATTGTTGGGCCACAAGTGTAGACTTCGTTATAATTCACATTTCAGAGTTGATGGGGAAAAAATGAAATACACTGCTGATGGGTAACTAGTTCAGTGTGAGGGATAAGAACACTCAGGGGCATATAGCATTATGTGGGAGGGACAACAGAAATGGTAATAATGGTCCATCTCACTGGGAAAAGGAAGCTCAGACCATGAAACTTCTGTGGAATGAATCTATTGTGTTGATCACATGAGCAGGACAATGATACTGCGGTGTACTTTATATGGAGGTAAAGCAGCAGCTAAATGTTTGACAGATTTAAAACATAATTAGTTTTTTCAGGGTACATGCAATGTTGACCATAACTGACCATATTCTGAGCCATAGAGACTAAAAAAATTTCAAATGATTGAAACTATATAGAGAACTATATGTTCTCTGATTACAGTGGAATTAAGCTAGAAATCAATAATATAAAGATAATTTAAAAACTGCTAGGTGTTCAGAAATTAAGTAATACACTCCTAAATAACCTATGGGTCTAAGAAGAAACTACAATAAAAGTTGGAAACTATTTTGAACTGAAAGGAATATTTTGTTTCATATTATGAAAATACAACACATTCAGATGGAGGTGCAACTTAAGTTGTGCTCAGAGAAATATGTGTAGTCTTAAATGAATACATTGGAAAAGAAGAAAGGCTGAAAATCATTTTAAGAAGTTGGGAAAAGAGTACCAACTTAAACCTAAAGGAAGTCTTAGAGAGAGTCATATGAAATTATCTATATCCAATCATTTTTTACCTACAAAAACAGCAATTTAATTTTGTTCAACGTAATAGAAGAAAGGAAATAATAAAAAGCAAAATACATTATAATGAAATTAAAAAGTTATAATGGTAAGAATCAAACCAAAGTTGGTTTTTTATGAAGACTAATAGAGAGGTTCTTGAAATGTAGTCTGAGGACCCTTGGATGTATGAATTCAAGGGGTCCGCAAAGTCAAAATTATTTTCATCATCGTCATCATCATATATTTTCCTTTTGCATCCTCATCCTTTCACGTACACAGTAGAGTTTTCCAGTGGCTACATGACAATATTGCAACAGACTGAAAGCAGAAGTAGATAAGGGAATCTAGCTGTCTTCTATTAAATCTGATATTGAAAGAGATTTAAGACCTAAAACAATGCTATTCTTATCATTCAATTTTTTGTTTTGAAAAATGTTGCTATTTTCATTAAAATAGAGATATTTCCATAAAACTATGTTATTTTGTTAAAATGTAATGGGTTTTAAATGAATTAATAAATATTTTTAAATTTTCACAATTTTAATTTCTAACATGATAAATATTGATACATATAGCCAACACAAACAAAAGTTCTTTAAGGTCTTCAATAATTTTTAAGAGTATAAAGGATCCTGAGAATCATTGGACTAATAAAATTTATTTACCACTGGTTAGGTTGATCAAGTGAAAAATAAAAAAGAAGGCATGAATCTCTAATATCGGAAACTAAAAGGAGATATCAGTATATGATCTATAGACATTAAAAAGATATTATGAACACCTTTATGCTAATTTATTTGAAATTTTAATGAATTGAAAAATTCCCAGAAAAACAAAACTTACTAAAAACTGACACAAAAAGAAGTAGAACATATGAATAGTTCTATATCTATTTAAACATTTAATTTCTAATTTAAAACATTCCTCTGACATATGCAAAAACTCTAGACCCCAATGACTTTGCCAGTAAATTCTACCAAAAAATTAAAGAAGAAGTAACACCAATCTTAATTAAATCTTCAAGAGAATAAACTAAAAGGGGAAACTGGCCAACTTGCTCATTGAGATCAGCATAATCTGGTGCCAAACCTCACAGGGACAACACAAGAAAGGAATATCACTGGCCAATCTCTTTTATGACAGAAGCAAAAGTCCTAAACAAAATATTATCAAATTTAATCCAGTGATACATAATAGGATAATATGTCACAACAAGTTGAGTTTATTCCAGGAATGCAATGTTGGTTTACTATTTGAAAATCAATCAGTGTAATTCATGATATTAATGGAATAAAGGATATCAATTATATGTTCCATTCAACACATGCAGAAAAAGCATCAACAATTTAAAAAATTCAACAATTATTCATGATATAAAAATAAAATAAAACAACCTTTTAACAAATTGAGTTTAGAGGGAACTTCATTAACCTGATAAAGAATAGTTATGGGCCAGCCCCGTGGCCAAGTGGTTAAGTTCACATGCTCTGCTTCAGCAGCCCAGGGTTTCGCCAGTTCAAAACCTGGGCGTGGACATGGCACCACTCATCAAGCCATGCTGAGGCAGCATCCCACATGCCACAACTAGAAGGACCCACAACTAAAAATACACAACTATGTACAGGGGGGCTTTGGGAGAAAAAGGAAAAATTAAAAAAAAAATCTTAAAAAAAAAAAGAATAGTTACAAAATACCTACAGCAAACATCATAGTTAATTTGAGGTATTGAAAGCTTTCCTCCTGAGATTGGGAATGAAGCAAGGCTGTCCACTGCCACCACTGTTATTCACTATTTTTCTTCTTTTTTTCAAAAATGTTTTTAAAGTTACATTGGTTTATAACATTGTATAAATAAATTCAGGTGTACATCATTACATTTTGACTTCTGTATAGACTACATCATGTTTACCACCAAAAGTCTAGTTGCCATCCATCACTGTACAAATGTGCCCTTTTACCCCTTTTGCCCTCCCTCCACCTGCCTTCCCCTCTGGTAACCACCAATCTATTCTCTGTATCTACGTGTTTGTTGTTATTGTTTTTTATATCTTCCACTTATGAGTGAAATCATACAGTGTTTGGCTTTCTCCATCTGATTTATTTTGCTTAGCATAATAACCTCAAAGCCCATACATGTTGTCCTAAATGGCAAGGTTTCATCTTTTTTATGGCTAAGTATAGTAGTCTACTGTGTGATATATACCACATCTTTATCCATTCATCTGCTGATGGACACTTAGGTTGCTTCCAAGTCTTGGCAATTATGAATAATGTTGCAATGAACATAGGTGTTATGTGGAAAGATACCAAGAAGTGGAACAGCTGGATCATATGGTAATTTTATTTGTAATTTTTTGAGGAATCTCCATACTATTTTGTATAGTGGCTGTACCAGTTTGCATTCCCACCAGCAGTGTATGAGGGTTCCCTTTGCTCTACATCTTATCCAACACTTGTTATTTCTTGTCTTTTTAATAATAGCCATTCTGACAGGCATGAGGTGATATCTCATTGTGATTTTGCTTTAGCATTTCCCTAATATTTCGTGATACTGACTGAAAATCTTTTCATGTGCCTGTTGGTCATCTGTATATCTTCTTTGGAAAAATATCTGTTCAGATCCTCTGCCCATTTTTTAATTGGCTTTTTTGTTTCTTAAAGATTTTATTTTTTTCCTTTTTCTCCCCAAAGGCCCCCAGTACATGGTTATATATATTTTAGTTGTGGGTCCTTCTAGTTGTGGTTCATGGGACACCGCCTCAGCATGGCCTGATGAGCAGTGCCATGTTCACACCCAGGATTCGAACCAGTGAAACCCTGGGCCACCAAAGCAGAGCATGTGAACTTAACCACTTGGCCACAGGGCCAGCCCTCGGCTTTTTTGTTTCTTCGTTGTTGAGCTGTATGAGTTCTTTGTACATTTTGGATATTAACCCCTTACTGGATATATGATTTGCAAATATTTTCTCTCAATTGGTAGATTGTCTTTTTGTTTTGTTGATGGTTTCCTATACCATGTAGAAGTTTTTTAGTTTGATGTAGTCCCATTTGTTTTTCTTTTGTTTACCTCAGGCAAGGCAAACAAAAGATATCAATTATATCTTGCCTGAGGTAAACAAAAGATACTGCTAAGACTGCTGTCAAAGAGTGTACTGCCTATGTTTTCTTCTAGAAGTTTTATGGTTTCAGGTCTTCATTCAAGTCTTGAATCCATTTTGAGTTAACTTTTGTATATGGTGTAAGACAGCTGTCCACCTTCATTCTGTGTATGCAGCTGTCCAGTTTTCCCAACACCACTTATTGAAGAGACTTTCCTTTCTCTATTATATGTTCTTGGCTCCTTTATAAAAAATTAGCTGTCCATAAATGTGTAGGTTTATTTCTGGGCTGTCAATTCTGTTCCATTGATCTGTGTGTCTGTTTTTCTGCCAGTACCATGCTGTTTTGGTTACTACAGCTTTTTACATCTATGTTCATTAGTGATATTGGCCTGTAATTTTTTTTTTCTGCATTGTCTTTGTCTGGTTTTGGTATCAGGGTAATGTTGGCCTTGTAGAATGATAGCAAGCATTGCCTCCTCTTCAGTTTTTTGGAATAGCTGGAGAAGGACAGGTATTAAATCTTCTTTGAATGTTTGGTAGAATTCACCAGGAAGCCATCTGGTTCTGGACTTTTGTTTTTGGGGAGGTTTTTGATTACTGTTTCGATCTCCTTACTAGTGATTGGTTTATTTAGATTTTCTATTTCTTCTTGATTCAGTTTTAGAAGGTTGTATAATTTTAGGAATTTATCCATTTCTTCTAGAATATCCAATTTGTTGGCATATAGCTTTTCATAATAGTCTCTTATAATCCTTCATATTTCTGTGGTATAAATTGTAATTCCTCCTCTTTCATTTCTGTTTTATTTATTTGAGCTTTCTCTCTTTTTTTCTTAGTGAGTCTAGCTAAAGGTTTGTCAATTTTGTTTATCTTTTCAAAGAACCAGCTTTTAGTTTCATTGATCCTTTCTATTGTCTTTTTAGACTCTATTTCGTTTATTTCTGATTTTATTATTTCCTTCTTTCTACTGACTTTGAGCTTCATTGTTCTTTATTTCTAGTTCCTTTAGGTGTAATGTTAGATTGTTTATTTGAGATTTTTCTTATTTTTTGAGGTAGGTCTGCATCACTACAAACTTCCCTCTTAGTCCTGCTTCTGCTGTATCCCATATATTGGTATGTCATATTTTCATTTTCCTTTGTCTCAAGGTATTTTTTGATTTCTCCTTTGATTTCTTTGTTGACTCAATAGTTGTTCAGTAGCATTTTGTTTAATCTCCACATATTTGTGGCTTTTCCAGTTTCCTTCTTGCAGTTGATTTCTAGTTTCATACCACTGTGGTCAGAAAAAATGCTTGATATGATTTCAGCCTTCTTAAATTTATTGACACTTGTTTTGTGGCCTAACATGTGACCTATTCTGGAGAAGGTTCTATGTGCATTCAAAAAGAATGTGTATTCTGCAGCTTTTGGATGGATTCTTCTATATATATCTATTAAGTCCCATCTGGTCTAATGTGTCATTTAAGGCCAATGTTTCCTTATTGATCTTCTGTCTGGATGATCTATGCATTGATGTACGTGGAGTGTTACAGTCTCCTACTGTCACTTTCTCCTTTTATGTCTGTTAATAATTGCTTTATGTATTTAGGTGCTTCTATGTTGGGTGCATAGATATTTACAAGTGTCATGTCCTCTTGTTGGATTATTCCTTTTATCATTATGTAATGCTCTTCTTTGTCTCATTACAGTTTTTGTTTTAAAGTGTATTGTGTCCGACATGAGTATTGCTACACCAGCTTTCTTTTCATTTCCACTTGCATGGAATATCTTTTCTCATCCCTTTACTTTCAGTTTGTGAGTGTCTGAAATGTATCTCTTGTATGCAGCATACATATGTGTCTTGCTTTTTATCCATTCAGCCACCCTATGTCTTTTGATTGGCGCACTTAGTCCATTTAAATTTAAAGTAACTATTGATAAGTATATACTTATTGCCATTTTGTTACTTTTTTCTGGATTTTTTTGTAGTCATTTTCTGTTCCTTTCTTCTCTTATGCTCTTTCCTTGTGATTTGATGACTTTCTTTAGTGTTATGTTTGTGCTCCTTTCTCTTTATTTTTGGGATATATATTATAGAATGTTGGTTTGTGGTTATCGTGAGGTTCATATATAATAACCTATGTAAACAGTAATCTATTTTAAGTTGATGGTCTCAAGTTGGACTTCATACTAAAAACCCTATAATTTTACTCCCCTCCTCCACATTTTATGTTTCTGACATCACATTGTATGTCTCTCAATTTTGAGTATCCCTTAACCTCTTATCATAGATATAGATGTTTTTAGTAATTTTGTCTTTTGACCTTCAGACTAGCTTTATAGGTGCTTGATCCAATACCTTTAGTATATATTTGCCTTTACCATTGGTATTTTTTCTTTGATAATCTTCTTATTCCTACTTGTGGCCTTTTCTTTTCCACATAAATAAGTCCCTTTAACATTTCTTGTAAGGCCAGTTTAGTGGTGATCAGTTGTTTTGTCTTTGCTTGTCTGGAAAACTCTTTATCTCTCCTTTCATTCTGAATGATAACCTTGCCAGGTAGAGTATTCTTGCCTGTAGGTTTTTTCTTTTTCAGTACTTTGAATATATCATGCCACTCCCTCCCTTCTAGCCTGTAAATTTCTGCTGAAAAGTCAGTTGATAGCCCTATGGAGTTTTCTTCATATGTAACTTGTTGCTTTTTTCTTGCAGCTTTTGGAATTCTCTCTTTATCTTCAACTGACATTTTAATTATATTGTGTCTTGATGTGGGCTTCTTTGGGTTCATCTTGTTTTGTGCTCTCTATGCTTCCTGTACCTGGATATCTTTTTTCTTCCCCAGGCTAGGGAAGTTTTCAGCTATTATTTCTTCAAACAAGCTCTCTGCCCCCTTGTTTCTCTCTTCTCCTTCTGGGACACCTATAATGTGAATGTTAGTGTGCTTGATGTTGTCCCAGATGTCCCTTAGAGTGTCCATGTTCTTTGTAATTCTTTTTTCCTTTTTTTCTTTTGTTCAGCTTGAGTGATTTTCTCTACTCTGTCATCCAGATTTCTGATCTGTTCTTCTGTGTCCTCCACTTGGCTGTTGATTCCCTCTAGTGAATTTTTCCTTTCCATTATTGTATTCTTCAGCTCTCTTTGGCTCTTTTTTATATTTTCTAATTCTTTGTTGAAGTTCTCACTGTGTTCATTTATTCTTCTCCCCAGTTCCGTGAGCATCCTTATGACCATTAGTTTATACTCTTTATCAGGTAGGCTGTTTATCTCTATTTTGTTTAGTTCTTTTCCTGAGGATTTGTCCTGTTCTTTTATTTGGAACATATTCCTCTGTCTCCTCATTTTGCCTACATCTCTGTGCTTATTTCTATGTATTAGGTAGATCAGCTACATCTCCTGATCTTAGAAATGTGGCCTTATGCAGATGTCTTTTGGGGCCCAGCAGTGTACTCCCTTCTCATTACTCATGCTAAATGCTCCAGGAGTGTCCCCTATGCAGGCTGTGTGTATCCTTCTGTTGTGGTGGGGCTGCTATGGCTGTAGGCACACAGGTACGCTGAGCTGTCCCGTAGGCCAGCTGGTTGTGAGGCCTGTCGACATTCGGCTGCTACACGCTTGTTATTGGGTGAAAAAGCCCCTGGCACAGCTGGCTGCGAGGTCTGGTGGCACACAACTAGTGCTGGTTTGCTAATTAGCAAGCCAGGCCATGAGTGTTGCTGATTGCTAGGCCTGGAGGCACACAACTGCTGCAGGCCCCTGGTATGGCTGGCTACATGGTCATGCACTCTGCTGCCTCAGGTGAGCTGGTGGGTGGGGCAGGCCCCTCATGTGGCAGTATGCAACTGTTTCAGGATGTTGATAGGCAGGACAGATTCCCCGTGTGGCTGTTTGTGAAGCCCAGCTGTGCTTGTCTGCTGTGGGCTCCCTGGTGAGTGGGTGGGGTTTGTCCCTGGATGGGCTGCCTGTACTGCCTGGCTGTGGTCAGTTGCCTCAGGTGCTCTAGTGGGTGGGGCAGGCGCCTGCGCTAAGAGGCTAGAGGAAGGATTCCAATGGTGCTTGCCAGAGTCTGTGTCAGCATGGCTGAACTAGGTCACAATAATGGCTGCTGCCAGTGTCTCAGTCCCTAAGGGGTGGGCTCAGCCACCTCCTGCCTCTCCAGGATATGCTCTGAATTTAGGTAAGTGAGTCTCTTTTACCAACATACTATGCGCTTTTCTATCTAGTGTTTTTGTGCTGGTTTCTGGGTTGAGTGAACCTGTGCATGGGCTCTTTAAGAGCAGGTTTTTTCTTTCCCCCAAATTGTGTAGCTTTCCTGGGTGTATTCCCTGTTAGTTTTCAAAGCCAGGTATTCTGGGATCTCCTCTCTTGTGCTAAATCTAAGGGCTGGGGTACCTAATATGGAGCTCAAATCCCCTGCGCCTCTGGGAAAAGCTTCATACCTTTGAGATTGCTCCTGACCCTGATGTGCTGTAGCTAGGGTATGACGTTTTCCTCAGCAGGACTGTGTCTATGCCCTTCCACTGCTGTCTGTGTTGTCCCTTGTGGAGGTTCTTTTCATCCAGTTTCCAGATCTCTCTCAGAGGAAATTGTCCCACAGGTAGTTGTAGGTTTGTTGTATCCACGGGAGGACATGAGCTTAGGATCTTCCTAAGCTGCCATCTTCCAAACTCCTAAACAGTCTTGAGGAGGAGTTTGGAAGCAGCTTCTCCACTTGCACTGAATGCTTGTAGGTGCTGGATGCTGGCCCAGATCCTGCTCCTATTCACTATTTTTCTGAAGGGCTTAGAAAGTACAATAAATCAAGAAAAAGCATATAATAGGCATAAGTATTAGAATGAAAGAAAAATGATAAAACTATTGTTATTCACAGATAATACGATTGTATATGTATGAAATCCAAAAGGATATTCAGAGAAACCATTAACATTGTATTTCTTTATATAATTCACTCCTGCATATGTATCCAGCAAAATGTGTACATATGTGTACCAAAAGACATTTACAATGTGTATGGCAGCATTATTTACAATATACATAAACTGAAAACAAACCAAATGCCCATTAACTGGATAGTGGAAAAATAAGTTGAGATATATTCATACAGTGAAATACTATATGGCAACAAAAAGAAAGAAATCAATGATAGATGCAACAACATGAAGAATCTCAAAAGCATTATGTTGAATGAAAGAAGCCAGACACAAGAACTGTATGTTGTATAATAACATTTATATGACGCTCAGAAACAGGCAAAACTAATTTATCGGGTTAGAAGTCAGAGGAATAATTACCATTTAGAAAGCAGGAAGAATGACCAGGAAAGAAAGGTACAAAGTGAGGATTTCTGAGGTGCTAGTAGTGCTTTATTTCTTGATCTAAGTGGAGATGACATGAATATGTTCACTGTATAAACATTCAGCAAACTGATCATTTATAAATCTTACACTTTTCTGTATACATATTATACTTTAGTATAATAATTCATAAAGATATTTGTATAAGATACTGAAGAAGAGATTTCTTTTTTGTCTGTACAGGCAAATGAATGAATGTTGAATAAGAAGGCTTAGAGAAATTCCAGGGCTGATTAAAAAAATATTTTTGAGATAACCAAACTGTGCCAAAAGAGTGATTATAATATAATAATATAATATAGAAAATAACGACATGGGGGCATTGATAGAAAATAATGGTATGGGGAATTATAAATGTAAGTCACTGCATATTCTAAGGACTGTATAAAAGATCATATTAGAAGCCTGGAAAAAATTGAACCTCAAATTAAAAAGACTTCCTACTCTAATAAAAATACGTCATGCAAAATATAAAATAAACCAGATATAATTTTAGGTGAGATCAGTAAAGTCCAGAAAATGGTATGTCAGAAATTACATAGGGCCAAAAAAAAAATCACAGAAATAACTTTCAAGAGCTGCAAAATTCAATAACAAAAGTTTTTTATGACACAAAATGTTCAAAATCAGCCTGAAAATCAATGGAACCAGGTCATCATCATGGAACAAATGTAAAATGAAGGAATAGCCACAGAGAAAACCTTTTATTCTTTCATCTTTACTGAAGAATATTTTAGAAAATGTATTACTTCTAAACTCCCTATTCTCAGTGTTCCAGCCTCTTCTCTTCCCCTCCTACAAAATCTCTCCAGGTAATCTGATTATTCCTAAAATTTCAACTGTCACCTACCTATGTGTTGACGTCCTCAAATCTTTATCTCCAGCCTCCCCTCTCTTCTGAGTTCCAGATCTTTAACATTCTACTGCTATTTTCATTTGAATATTTCAAAGATACAATCTCCAAATGTCAAAAACCAAACCCATCATCTTTTCTGGCAAACCTGTTCTTCCTCTTTTGTTCTAAATTGCAGTTAGTGGTACCATCTTTCTCTTAGTTGGCTGATCTAGAATAATCTTAGAGTCATCTTCAACTCCTTCTCCCACAACCCCCATATCAAACCATCACTCCATCTGTTGCTTCTACCTCTGAAATAACTCTTGAATCCCCACCTCTCAGTTTCCATTACAACGGTCTCAGAGCAGGCCCCTTATTATCATTTTCCTGGACTATTCCAATAGTCTCCTACCTCTCTGGCTTCTCTGCCCATTTCAATGCTCATTCTCCACAGTGCTACCAACATCATCTTTCTAAAATACAAGTAGCATCAATCTCATGCTTTAAAACCTCCAGTAGGTTCTTGGCCCTGCTTATGAAATTCCCTTGATCTCCTGACAGAAGTGAGATGGCTCTTTAGGTAACAGCCATTTCAAAGGGATGCTAACCTCCAACTCAACTATCTCCCTTAACACACAGGTCTGTATTCAGCAAGCAGCATAGAGAAGCAGAGTATAATACTGGGCTCATCTTCCCAGCCCCCAAGCAATATTTATCAAAAATTTGTCTAGGAGAAAGCATGGATCATTACCTGAAAGAAATAAAGATCATTCACCCTTCCTTATATTCCAGATAGTCTAAAGTATACTCTTGCATTGATTTACATCATCAGAGAAATGAGTATCTATTCTTTGTTGTAACGGTCCCTTGAAAGATTGGCTTTTACTGAACTGCTACTAATTATAATGCAATCAGCTCACACTGAACTACTATAACAAATTGCTCCTTGAAATTTGCTGTGGATGTCCAGGACACTGTTCCTGCCTCTATGTGAGGTTCCTTGGGAGAAATTCATGTCTAGTCTTAGTAGTAATATGACTCTTAAGCAATTGGCTTGCTTGTATCTTATACACAGTGAATTGCTGGAAGGGTTAGAGGCAATGTGCAGCTCATTACAGCATGCATTTTTAGTGTCATCAGTGGCTCCAGTTTACGTCCCATGTTACTTTTATTTCTTCTATCTACATTCAAGTTATGTTATCTTGGATCCTTGTAAGCTATCTTAAAGTCTTTCTGGAACAAAATGAAATATAAGGAAATAACTAAACAAATATACAAGCATTCAAATAAATAAATACAACATCCCACTACCTCTGTTGTTTTATGCAGTATTATCCACAGTAGCTGCACACCAAAATCATCTTTGAAGCTTTATAAATACTCAATGCCCAAGCCTCTTTCCAGACTAACTGAATGAGGATCTTGAGGGAAGTGGTCCAGGAATTAGTATTAAAAAGTAAATACAGGGGCTGGCCAGGTGGTGCAGCAGTTAAGTTCACATGCTCCACTTCGGTGGCCTGGGATTTCTGGTTTGGATCCCGGCTCAGACCTAGGCACTGCTTATCAAGCCATGCTGTGGCAGGCATCCCATATATAAGGTAGAAGAAGATGAGCACAGATGTTAGCTCAGGGTCAGTCTTCCTCAGCAAAAAGAGGAGGACTGGCAGCGGATGTTAGCTCAGGACTAATCGTCCTCAATAAAAAATAAATAAATAAATAAGTAAATACATACATACAAAACTACAGCAGTTGCTCCATAAAAGAAATAATTAATTAATTGGACTTCATCAAAATTAACAACTTTTTGAAAGATACTATTAAGAGACTGAAAAGACAAGCACAAGACAGGGAACATACTTGAAAATCATACATCAGATAATGTATCCAGAATACACAGAGAACTCTCAAAATAATAAGAATACAAACAATCCAATACAAATATGGACAGAAGATTTGAATAACCATTTCACCAAAGAAGATATACAGATGGTAAAAAAGCATATGAAAAGATATTCAACATCATTAGCCATTAGGGAAATGCAAATTATAACCACAATGCAAGTTAAAACCATATCTATTAGAGTGTTTCAAATTTAAAAACTAACCATACCAACTATTTGTGAGGATGTGAGCAATGGGAACTCCAATATACTGGTGGGAATGTACAATGTTACAGTCATTTTGGAAAACAATTTGGCAATTTCTTAAAAAGTTAAACATACATCTATCATATTGAATACATATATCCATACAAAGACTTGTAGTTGAATGATCATAGCAGTCTTATTTGTAAAAGTCAAAATTGGAAACAATCCAAATGTCTATCAACAGGTAGAATAGGCAAATTATGGTATATCCATTCAATGGACTATCACTCAGCAATAAAAGGAATAAAGTATTAATAACATGAAACAACATGAATGAATCTCAAAATAATTATGCTGAGTGAAAGAAGCCACACAAAAAAGAGTACACAGTATATGATTGCATTTATATAAAATTCTAGTGACATACACTAATTTATAGTGACAGAAGCAGGTCAAGGGTTGCCTAGAGATAGGGGGAATAAGAAGAGCAAAAGGGAAGAATTTCAAAGAGGGTTAAGGAAACTTTTGGGGGTGACAGAGACGTTCATTATCTTGACTGTGGTGATGATTTCACAGATGTATACATATGTCAAAACATTAAATTATACACTCTAAATAATATGTGCAGTTATTGAATGCAGTTATACTTCAACAAAACCAGTCTTAAAAACTGTACAAATGATTCTGATGAGAAGCTAAGATTGAGAGTCATTAGTCTTCAGGACAAAAAGTGAACTCCTGATATGCCATTCAATGCTTTCACAATCTTTCTACCCTATTTCCTTCAACTCTACCCAATGCATCCTGTGCTACTTATATCTTTTGAGTCTCCTTCATGTCTCTGAACCTTTGAACATGGTGTTTCCTCTGCCTATAGGTCATCTCTCCCTTCTCCACTTGTTCAATTTCTGCACATTTTTCAAGAGCCAGCTAAAATGTCCCTACCTCTGTGAGACCCTCCTAACTCCCCCACCTGCCCTTAGTCCCTTGTCCTCTGGTGCTCCCTTGTCCTTTGTATAAATTCCTCTATTCTTAAACTTATGATGCAGTGATTCTATATTTTCTTTACATATTAGGCTCTGCCAGTAGCCTGAGCAGTATTTCTCAGCTTTTTAAAAATCCATGTTCTCCTTTGATAAACACCTGGATCTTAACCCTCAAAGCTGTCCTTAATTCTAAGACTTCCTGCATCTTCTCCATGTTACTACCAGTCTCAAATTATTGTTCAAATATTACTTTCTGTTGTTCATGTTACAAAATAGTATATTTTTGTCTCCTGAATAAAATATTCTATTGTAATATTGAAAATGCTTTTTTCAAATTATACATGTTTCTTCCTCCCTCTCACTACCCAGGAGGTTCTGACATACACCCCTCTCTCCGCCAGTCGAGAAATATCACACTAAGGAAGGGGAATATGTCTTCTCCTTCTTTGAATCTCAATGTTGGAGACATAGTAGATCTCAGTGAAAGTTTGTAAAATCTGATTGAATTGAACCTATCTTTGGAAGCACAGAGAGAGACTATTAGGATACATAATAGTAAAATTCATGAGAAGGTTCAGGACTAGGTCACAAAATATGTTTAGATAAATCACTAGGATAAAGCAGGCATCTTTCCAAGAATTTGGAAGATGTATAGAAACTGTAAAAATACTATAACTGTTTACAAAATGTGTAACCTGTTGTATAAATGGCTACTTTAAGGATGAATTGTGATGGCCTCTACCATAAAACATACTTTAGAAAACAAAGAAACAAACAAATAAAACACTTTTGGGGAAACACAGGGAACAATATGTGTTAGACTCTCGTTTTCATTCCTGCAGTTAAACGTAGGATTTTAGAGTGCTTAGGTAATTATATTCTTTAAGTCGGGAAGGAGCTAAAATAAAATTTCTGAGAAATAAGGCTTGTCCTGGTATATTCTGATTTTGCAGGAGCCTCCGAGGCAACATGCTGCCTCATGTTTCTAGTGCCTACACCTCCTGCCTGAAGATAAACCATGGTGTGTCTGCAAATGTGTATTTCTTGGGACAGAGAGTAGGGCTTGATGTTGATTAAGTACCTTGGGAGGAATAAATGGTAAATGCTTTCCATTCTTGAGAGTAAAAACAGAAGGCAGTTTTACAACAGAATCTTTCAAAACAATTTCTCAGATGGGCAAAAAACATTATTGAAAAAACCTTATTCAGCTTCAACTTCTAACCCACCGTGTGAGCATGAGCCTTTAAAGCTTAGTTTAGCTTCATGATAAATAAAATCTGTACGTCTCAATTATCCTTTCATTTCTATTTCCAAAAAGATTCCAAGAATTAGTTCTTAGAATCAAGACATTGTCCTAATCTTTGACATATTTTCTTAATAATTCATCAGATAGGGTTCTAGTTTACAAAGATAAATAACACAGAGTTCTTACCCTCATGTTGTTCACAGTCTTTCTCCCAACTACCTACAATACTCCCTCAGCTGTTTTCTAGGCACCAAACAATCCAGGAAACTTTGCCTTTTATTCTCATTTCTAGCTCCATGCTCCTGTACTCAGGGTTCCAGCTATGCACAGCTGTTTCCTTCTGCTTGCATAAGTAGCAAATGTGTTTTGTCAAAGAGTGACTGGCAATCAATGATCTTCCCAATCCTGGGTATAGTCCCTGGCTCATGGGAGGCTAGCTCAAGACATTTCTGTTTAATAAATGAATATTGTGTCTATCATACCATAAAAAAGCTGGTGGAAAGGGTTCTTTGTGGGTCATGGGAGACTATGGTTGCCAAAATACAATCTGGAAAGAACAGATAGAAGGATTATTCTGCTCTTTACCAGAAGGACACCCTGCTGGTGAGCCAGCCTGAATATTATTATCCTCAATTATAGAGAAGTGGATATTTTTCCTGTTACATATTTTTCCTTCTAAGCACAGGACTCCCAAGGACATACTTGACCTAATCAGAAGTAGGGGCTGAAGTGTAACAAATGGAAGGCAACTTCGGGAGGAGAATCACAGTGTTTTAATCAGCCCACAAGGTCTAATTCAAGACACCTGCTGCTTTGTTTAACAATAGCAGTCTTCTCAGGACAAAACATAGTTCCTTGTTTCATAGCACTGATGGATAATATATGTACAGCTTGGAGAACAACATTTATTATGGTAACTACCTTCAGGCAGAAGGGAAGCGATAAAGAAAATAAATAGACAGTTAGACTGCAGAGTAATGGAGCCTTTTTAGGCTCTAAAAAAGAACAATATAAAGTGAAACAAAATCCAAACAACATGTGGGACCTGAAAACCAGGCCAAGTAGTCATTTTATAGTCCTCCGTCAACAAAGAAAACCACTTCAGAAACGGATGCAATCTATACAGAGTCAGAATTGGGCCAACATAGAAAAACTGGAGAATCAGAATTTTTGCTACAAAATAACATTACCGAATTAGTTTAAGAAAAGTGTATTGCTCTTTGAGCCATTTAGCTAATTAGTGCTACTCTCCCTGTATTATTACTTCAAAGCTACACTCTTGAACAGTACCATAAGATCCCATTCTTTCTTTCCTATAGCATTTCCAGACTCAACCCCAGTCCAAATGTGAGGAGTTGGGCTGGCTCCAAAGTGCCAGGTAGATACTTGCTGAGCATAGGCATTCCACGACTGGGCCATATTCACTATCACACATGCCTGTCTATGCAGCATACATTGCATATGCCAAATATATGTACCCAGAAATGTTGGCATGAGATAGACATGGGGTGAATTGGGAAGAGAAAGAGAAGGAAGGGATAGGAAGCTACATTTAAGTGCTTACTATACACCAGGCACTCTGCAAGATACTTTATACACATTAGCTAAAACTTGCCTATCTCTTCTCCCTTCCCACCCAAGATTTTCCATCTTATAAAGGTAGTGTTACTGTTGATGCCATCATGCCCCAGGTATCACCATGCCAATTAGCTCCAGGCATGCCCAAGGAGTAAGAACCACGGAGAGAAGATAAGCACAATGTCTAAGGAGAGAGTACACTCAACTTTCCCCAGAAGCAGTAAAAACTCTCCTATTCATTATTTCATTCATTTTTGAGAGATACTCCAGTGGTAGCTTGTCATTTCATTTATCATTCATTTAGCATTATTTATTTAGTTCTCACCCTAGGCACTATACAGTCATTATGCTTGGTTCTAGGAAAACTGAGGTAAGTAAGACAAAGTCTCTGTCCTCAAGAAACAGCCTGCTTGGGAGGCAGATGGACATGTAAACAACGGGAACAAAACAATCTGTAGGGTAAGTCTAACAGTAGAAGCAGGTACATGATATAAGAGGGGAATAGAGCAAGGAGCAATCACTCTGCTTGGGGAAACTAGGAAAGTTTCTTGGAGACAGTGGCATGTCCTCAACATGAGTTATTCCAGCCATAGTTTCATTAAGTGAAACTGCCACTTGCCCATATCCTGCTGAGGAGATACTCCAGGTAGGACCCAGGACCCTGCCCTCCCTTCCCCAGCCACAGCTTTCTCGACCAAAGGTGAGCACAGTAGGGGAGGAAAAAACTCTTCCTCCACCCTCTTATCCTTAGTGTATGGGGCCCTGCAAATTAAACTAACAATAGACAGATTAACAGGAGAAAAAAAAATCCAGTTTATTTACATGTGCAATGCTCATACACATGGGAAAACTCCATGATGAATAACTTAAAGGGGAGGTTAGAATTTTGGGCTTATATAGCATCTTAATAGGTGAAGGTGAGAGGGAGAAAGGGGAAAACAAACGACTTTTTTGGAAAGATAAACGAGTTTTCAGGAGAAGAAAGACAGGAGATAAGAGAGTCTGTGATAATGTTTATCTCTACAGGTATGAGTGGTCTTTCCAGCTCCTACAGTGCCATAAAACTCCCTTGGAGAAGGGATTTCAAGTAGGTTTTCTTCACATTCTCCCTCTGGGAGTAGATCCACCCTGAAGAGGAATTTATAGCAGCCTTATTTCCCAGATAAGGAAAGCTCAGAGGCTTTTTTTCCTGCATCTGTTGAATTTCAAATGTCTTCAGCTTAAAATAATCTTTATACATACAGAAGTGGCATATTGTGGGGTGGCATACTCTGATCCCCTTTACCACCTGACCCAGAGCAGTCAATCCACAGGCAACTTATGGTATGATGTACTCACACACGTGTGTGTGTGTGTGTGTGTGTGTGTGTGTGTGTAAAAGGAAAACTGGAAAATGCAGAGAGAATCAGGTAGTGGCCAAATCCCGGTACAGAATCCCTGGCACCACTTCACATTTGCAGCGTTGCTTTTGTATGTTTGTTGAATTAGTACCTAACTCCTTTCTACAGCATCTCCGGGAGGGAAGAGATTGTATCTTTTCCCTCCTCACTGTATTTCCAGCATCTGGCACTGAACTTAAGACACAGTATGTGGTGAGTAAATATTTGTTGAGTGAATGAACAGAGGAGTTTTAACAAGGACAAATAGGCCTGACACTGAAGTGAGGAAACGTTAAGGCAGAGTAGATTGTCCCCTGAGGTGCACTGAGCAGCCAGAGGTCAGCAAGAAGGTCCTGGAATTGATCTCCAAGGCGGTTAGAAGGGCACTCGAAGTAAGACGGAGGAATCCCAAAGACAAACTTTGGCCTAAGACTAAACAACATTGTCTTAGGTCAGCTAGCATATGAAATTCCTTTCGAAAATAGTGAAATGTGCCTGCATTGACAGCAGAATTTGGGCATAAGAAAATGTGAGTTCAAAAAAGTTCTGATTCTTTCTATAATAGTAATTGTATAGATTGAAAACGCAAGTCACAAACATGTAAAAGATGACTCTTCAAAGACAATTTTTTTAAAATTCTGAACTTTTGAAAAGAATCTCTAATTTTTAGAAAAGAATTATGCAGCTTCTAGAGAGAAGCCCTGACAATGATCTGGCTGCAATAAAGAAAGACAGTGAAATAACAGTTAACTCAAAATTTAGGCACAATTATCCAACACAAATGTTAGTAAACTGAAATGATTATTGTATTCTTATAAAGTGAAAATAATAAACCATGTATACAATTGTATTGTAGTGCTTGAATTCAAATCTCAGTATTGCAATTGCACAGGGAACCAATGTTATATTTAGGACAGAGGCTTTAAAATAGGCAAAACTGCATGTAAATCCTGATGCTTTGGGTGGATTTCTTAAAATTCTGAAAGCCTCAGTTTCTTAAAAGAAACCATGAACATCATTATGCTACCTCACAAAGTTGTAAAGATGAAATTGGGCAACATATATAAAGAGTTTGGCTGTGCTTAGCATATGAGGGTTCAATAAGCAGTAATTATTGTTAAATGAAACTATCTTCTTTAAACATTTTTCAATATTTCTTAAAAACCTATTTCTCCATCAGATTTGCTCTTCAGTTTCATTGAATTGGTTTTTTTCTCATCCACAAGAAGAATATTTAAATACATTCTTATTCTTCCTAGTCAAAGCTAACGAAAATGTGTTCCTTAGGCACAGAGAGAGAGACTATCTCTTTTTACCTTCCAGGTTCTTTCTCATGCCAAAGAAATCATTTCCTCCTTCCTCCCTTCTCTGCCTCTCCTTCAGTACACTCCTACGCTGGCTACCTAGCATGAATTCACACTCACTGTTTCTCTTTCTCTCTGTGTAGAGAACTGAGCTCATTCATTACTGAAGAAGAAGAGAGTGTCATTTTTTTCAGTATTTTGAAAGGATACTAAATTGGCATTTATAAATTAAGAATCCATAAATATTGCATTATATACATTTACTATTCTACTTTAATATTTATAAAGTTCTTAATGCAACACTCCTGTGAATAATTTTTTTCCTAGAGTGCTATATTTTAGGAAAGTTTATCATATCCCTCTGTTCTCTTTTCTTTTTTTGACTTAAAATTAGGCATCTTCCAGATGCTTGCACTTTTCAACTTAACTGAAGCAAAAGAACCATGAGAATCTTCTTAGATTCATTTTCTGTCCCCTAAGATGAACCTTACATGTTTTAATTTAGGTTGTCTGGAGAAACTTGAATTGTTTAAACCTGAGTTTTTATATGATTGTGTAGCAAGACAAAGACATTTTAAAAATACATCAAGAATGAATGACCATGGTAACAATATATACATTTTTATTAGAAAAAACAGAGTACACATTGGTAGCACAGCCTCATGTTTTGAAAACAAGACTAATCCCATTGACATGGCTTTAGCTAAAATTTAAAAAAAGAAGTACGTGTTTTCCACAGACAAATTCCTTATTCTAAATTTTTATGTTCCCACTTCATTTTGTTTCTCTATGTGATAGCCAATTAAGAAGAAAGTGAATATTTGAATTAAAAAATTCAGTCCCAGCATGGAATGTCTGTGGAAGGATGGCTCTATACAGTTTTGAAAAGGGCATCTAAGTAAGCATTTTAATCCAAACCTTCAGGAATCCTGGAGAAATTTTAACGCCTAGAATTTGCTTATGTTACTGCTGGTGCTAAATTTGTACACTGAGCCCAGTCTTATTAGGTCCTGATCTGGATCTTCACCTCCACGTAATTGGTGAACTTCAACCTGTCAGCCTCTTACCTTGTTTTCAATAGGTGAGAAGCAAGTCTGTCACTGACTGGCCACTCAAACGGCCGTATCTCAGACACCACATTGTGTTTCATCAAGTAATACAGACATGACATAAAGCATGATCAGAGGAAACAGTCTGCAAAAAGAAATCCAAATTGCATGCACTCATGTTATGATTTACAATATGAAAAAGAATGATTCATACTCTCAAGAGATATAAAATTGTGCAAATGTGAGCACCACACGCACAGGGACTTTTACCTTTTGCATTCCAAGTGCCTAGAACAGCTTCTGGCACATAATAGGTGCTCAGTAAATACAGGCATACCTCAGAGATATTGAGGATTCAATTTCAGACCACCACAATAAGGCCAATATCACAATAAAGCAAGTCACAAGACTTTTTTGGTTTCTTGGTGTATATAAAAGTTATGTTTACATTATACTGTAGTCTATTAAGTGTGCAATAGCATTGTGTCTAAAAACACAATGCACATACCTTAATTAAAAAATACTTATTGCTAAAAATGCTAATCATCATCTGAGCCTTCAGCGAGTGGTAATCTTTCTTGCCTTGATGTTGATGGCTGCAAACTGATCAGGGTGGAGGTTGCTGGAGGCTGGGGTGGCTGTGGTAATTTCTTAACATAATACAACAATGAAGTTTGCCTCATCAATTGACTCTTCCTTTCACCAACAGATTCTCTGTAGCATGCAATGCTATTCGATAGCATATTACCCACATTAGAACTTCTTTCAAAATTGGAGTCAATCCTGTCAAACTCTGCACTGCTTTATCAACTAAATCTATGTAAAATTCTAAATCCTTTGTTGTCATTTCAACAATCTGCACAGCATCTTCACCAGGAGTAGTTTCCATCTTAAGAAACCACTTTCTTTGCTCATCCATAAGAAGCAACTCCTCATCCATTAAAGTTTTATCATGGGACTGCAGCAATTTAGTCACATCTTCAGGCTTCACCTCTAATTCTAGTTCTCTTGCTATTTGCATCACATTTGCAGTTACTTTCTCCACTGAAGTCTTGAACCTCTCAAAGTTATCCATGAGCGTTGGAATCAGCTTCTTCTAAACTCCTGTTAATGTTTATATTTTGACCTCTTCCCACAAATCATGAATTTTGCGTGTGTGTGTGAGGAAGATTGTTGCTGAGTTAACATCTGTGCCAATCTTCCTCTATTTTGTATGTGGGACGCTGCTACAGCATGGCTTGGTGAGATCCATGCCCTGGATCCAAACTTGTGAACCCCGGGCCACCGAAGCACAGCACGTGAACCCAACCACTACACCACTGGGCTGGCCCCCCATGAATGTTCTTAACGGCATCTAGAATGATGAATCATTTCCAGAAGTTTTTACTTTACTTTGCCCAGATCCATCAGAAGAACCACAACCTGTGGTAGCTATAGTCTTATGAAATGTATTTCTTAAATCGTAAGACTTGAAAGTCAAAATTACTCCTCAATCCACGGGCTGTAGAATGGATGTTGTGTTAGCAGGCATGAAAACAACATTAATCTCATTGTACATCTCCATCAGAGCTCGTGGGGTAACCAGGTGCACTGTCAATGAGCAGTAATATTTTGAAAGGAATCTTTTTTTTCTGAGCAGTAGGTCTCAACAGTGGCCTTAAAATATTCAGTGAACTATATTATAAACAGATGTGCTGTCATCCAGGCTTTGTTGTTCCATTTATAGAGCACAGGTAGAGTAGATTTAGCATAATTCTTAAAGGCCTTAGGACTTTCTGATGGTAAATGAGCACTGGCTTCCACTTAAAGTCACCAGCTGCATTAGCCCCTAACAAGAGAGTCAGTCTGTCCTTTGAAGCCAGGCGTTGACTTCTCCTTTCTAGCTATGAAAGTCCTAGATGGCATCTTCTTCCAATACAAGGCTGTTTCATCTACACTGAAAACCTGTCATTTAGTTTAGCCACTCTTGTTAATTATCTTACTTAGATCTTTTGGATAACTTGCTCTCACTTCTATATCAGCACTTGCTGCTTCATCTTGCACTTTTATGTTATGGAAATGGCTTCTTTCCTTAAAGCTCATGAACCAACCACTGCTAGCTTCCAACTTTTCTTCTGCAGCTTCCTCACCTCTCTCAGCCTTCACAGAATTCAAGAGAGCTAGGGCCTTGCTCTAGATTAGGCTTTGGCGCTAGGGAATGTTGTGGCTGTCTTGATCTTCTATCTAGACCAAACTAAAAGTTTCTCCATATCATCAATAAGGCTGTCTCACTTTCTTATCATTTGTGTGTTCATGGAGTAGCACTTTTAATTTTCTTCAAGAACTTTTCCTTTGCATTCACAACTTGACTAACTGCTTGGCACAAGAGGCCTAGCTTTCGACCTATCTCGGTTTTTGACGTGCCTTCCTCACTAAGCTTAGTCATTTCTAGCTTTTGATTTAAAGTGAGAGACGTGCAACTCTTCCTTTCACTTGAACACTTAGAGGCCATTGTAGGGTTATTAATTGGCCTAATTTCAATATTGTTGTGTCTTAGGGAATAGGGAGGCCCAAGGAGAGAGAGATGGGGGAACAGCTAGTTGGTGGAGCAATCAGAACACACACATCTATCAATTAAGTTCACTATCTTATATGGGTGGGTTTGTGGTACCTCAAAACAATTACAATATAACATTAAAGATCATTGATCACACATCACCATAAAATATGAAATTTCAACAAGAACGAAAAAGTTTGAAATATTGCAATACTTACCAAAATGAGACACAAAGTGACCAAATGCTGTTGGAAAAATGGCACCAATAAATTTGCTCAACTCAGGGTTGCCACAAACCTTCAATTTGTAAAAAAAATGCAATATCTGTGAAGCAGAATAAAGCAAAGTACAATAAAATAAGGTATGCCTGTATCTGTGAAGTGAATGAATGATCAAGACAATATAGATGAGGAAAGGGCATCATTTCTAGTAGATTCTTACA
Source organism: Equus caballus (assembly GCF_041296265.1). Lineage (NCBI taxonomy): Eukaryota > Metazoa > Chordata > Mammalia > Perissodactyla > Equidae > Equus > Equus caballus. The sequence continues at coordinate 53,532,272 of NC_091698.1, read as the reverse complement.
TTCCCTGATCCCTGATTCTTTCAGCCCTCTCCTATGACTACATCTGCCTTGATTTTTTTTTTTTTAATTACATGAACTAGTGTAACCTGGGATCCTAGGGAAAATAAACACAGAACGGGTAAATTTAAACCGCAGAAAGAAATTACGACACCCATGATCTTACAGAATGAAGTACTGGGAACTGAAAGGAAAAATTTAGGATAGAGTACCTAAGATTGGGGCCCTTTGGGCAAGGGTGACTTCAGGAAAAAAGAGGCAGGCATCTAAGACTAACATTACCTACTTAGTAATTTTGCTCAGAGTCACTGGGATTCCTACACCACAAGCAAAGTGTGTTTAAGTAAGTAGAGTAGAAAAATAGACTGAGAAGTTCCTCTACTTATACATACTGGTAGACCGCCTGGACAAAAGAAATGAAATATGCATTGATTAGAGAGGACTTGTTTATCTTAGACCAAAGTAATTTTGATTTACCTGAAAATACCTTATCTATTAATTAAGGACGCTAAAATTTTGAAGAATCAAATGTATGACTTACTTTCATTTGCAGTTCTATAATAGACTGCTTTAAAAGATATATTTATAACAAGCATACATCAGGGCTCCATTCCCTAAAATTGGAAGTAAATGTGAAGACTGACTATAATCCAACTTCTGTCAATTAAAATGATAGTAAATATAAATAATTACTAAACTATGGAACAAAATACTATGTCAATTTGATTGGTAAAACTGAGGGCCAATATCATATTATCTCTCTCTCTTTTAACCTTAGATAGAACGCATGATAGCTAGCATGTCTGCAGATGTACGTTGCAATATTTTATAACCAGAATAATTACACAGCCTTTTAAGCTACATGTACAAACAAGAAGTATAATTTTCCAGACCATGATGTTCCAGTACAGTTAATTACTATAAAAAACAAAAATGAGCAATATGTCATTGATGGATATGATTCACAGGACATTAGCCAATGCACTTTCCAATAAGGAGTCTGAGCAACAGATATAATGGGAAACAGGAGAATTCTTCTTAGTAAATTTTCCAATTTCATATTTTTACACTTGAGAGAAACATATGGTTCAATACTTAACAGACTTAGCAATAGTGGGAGGCCTGTGAAAACTGTTTGCAGCCATAACTTGGAGTACATCTTTAGGGTTTCTCTCAGAACTCCTTTAAGGACTTCCTTTCTTCCTAATGCTAAATACAGATATAGTCCCATATTATTCGCTTGTATTATTGTTCATTATAATCAGCATGAATATTAGCTAAAGGACATTTTTATTTTTACCAAGAAAAACAAACTACCACAGTTCAGTCATTCAATTGTGCAAGTGATTTAAAAAAAAAAAGAAACATCCTCCTTCCTTTTTGTTATTACTTTTTGTTATACCAATTACGCAAAATGGCTTTCAAAAATGATAATTAAGTGCACACAAATTCTATCTGTCTTGGGTGCCCTCACATTTTCAAATCTCATTTCCACCTTTGCCTATCCAACCACAATTCCTTTTGCTCCTGAAATTGCCAGACTTCAGTATCACACACACCTGTCTGTAGAGTGTGCCTCTAATTCTGACCACTCAGACCCTAAACAGAGATCCTCATACAATAACCACAACAACAAATAGACAAATAAGGTCAAAGACCAAAAAATTCCAACAAAACAAAAGCAAACAGCACGGGGTGAGGGTAGGGGAGAGGGGATGTGGTGGAAAGGAAATGTCAATCTGGGCACATGATACAGGAGTCCAGCAGTCGGCATTAGGACACTGTGTCCATATTAGGGTTGATGTAAGGACAAATCATAGAATATGGAAGCCTATTTCCTTGTCTGTATTACCTCATGCATCCCCTACTCCCAGAAAAAGGTGGGCCAGGCCTGGGGCAGAGATTATGTCTGTTTTATAGTTTTTCCTCTTGTGACAGAAGTAAATTCCCTGTGAAACTATTGAAGTTTAAGCTTTGGGACCTTTCACTTACAGGGGCCTAGGAGGGCCCTAGCAATGTCTTTACATGTCAAATGTTATTGCAATATTTGCAAAAGTAAGACATTCTAACTTCACTTGCAACCAAAGTAAAAGTATCCTCACTGGAGCTTCTCACATTTTCCTTCATGGTGTAGTGTTGGAGTAACTGCAAGTAGATTCAGCTAAAGGAAAGTTAAAATGGAGATACATCGTTTGGGTTTAGTGGGAATGTTCACATAGTTTGTAGTCACTTTTGAGTATAGCTAAGTTTTTGCTAGCCATCTCAATGTAGGAATGGCTCCCAGGAATACCCCTAAGTCATCCATGACATCAGGTGTATCAGGACCCTAAGACGAAGCGGCCAGAGGTTGTATCATGATGTGAACAGGTCCTATAGTGGCCAGAATAGCAGTATACAGGTAGTGGAGGAGAAATTAGGTTTGAAATGTATGGAACGAGAAGCTAGTCTGGGGGAAAATCTTCTAGTCTTTAGATATGTATAATTATAAGTGGAGAATTTAATTCTTGTCAATGTTAAACAAAATAGAAGTTCTGTATAGAATGAACTTGACAATGTTGCTTGTGTAATTATAAATGCACTATACCCTTTTCTCCCATTTTAATGAGAATCAGATGAATTTATCATCATCCCTGTGTTTTGGGGGAACAAACCTGTAGCAGTGTTCCAAACAATACCCACAGTTGAGTATGTAGTGTTTTCTGTATCTCAAAGTGTTATCACATAAATACACTGATAAAAGATTTACATTGCTTGTTGACTTAACATAAAATACTGAATCAATAAAGATAAGACTCATAAGACACCACTACAATGAGAACATCAATGATAATTCAGAGTATTAAGATTAGCTCCTGTGCAAGAAGATTTGTAATTCCTCAAATCTTACTGCTTATCTATGAAGGAAACTTGATAGGGGTTTTCCCAAATCTTAAAAATTTACATGCTATTACTAACAATGAATAGAGAGGCTGAAAGAAATTTTTCTAAACTTTCAATTTAAAAATTTATTTTTGATCAACCATGCTAGAGGAGTCTCCACTATTTCTATGGGAAAAAGATTTACAAAATTATTGTTATATGAAGAAACAAAGAGTACGCAGACAAAAAAAAATAGGGGAAAAGTACTAGAGATTGTTAGGCAGTAAGTTAAAAATATTATATGATTGTTCTAGATTTTGTCATTTTAGTGGTATTTATCAACTTTTAAAAACAAATTTGTCATGATTTCTTTTTTCTATTCATTTTCATACCTCTTTTTGGTTTGTAATTTAGTATTTTTTTTCTTAAACAGGGCCCCCAAATTGTATAAGCTTCCGGTCACAGAAAACATGGCTCTGCCTCTGCCCAGTGCCTGGCTCAGAACCTGGCATGTTAGATGTTTCTTGAAAGAATATTGTAGGAATGGCTGTTGGCTTAAGGGTAGAGACATGACACTCCACTTAGTGAAGGAGGGTACAGCCTATGCTGAGGTTCTTTGTTATCTCCAGCCTCCAGAACTGACCAGTTTGGGGACTGTGGTAGTACCATACACACCAGTAGAGACCCTAAACCCAGTTAGTGGGAAGTCAAGATGACAGAGGCAGAGAAAATGAGGCCAGAGCCTGTCACATTGTTTCACAGCCTAGAAACAATATTCTTCCTCGTGCGCTCATTCTTCATGGGTGCTGAAATTGATTAAAATAAATTCTTTCTATCTCCAAAGAATATGCCAATTAATTTTCATGTGTTTGGAAATTTATTCCTTTGAGTTATGTTTCCCATTTGAAGAAAATGGTTACTCTTCCTTCCCTTTAAACTGAATAATATGAAACATATGTGAGTAGGATTACATCAAGTCCTGAGACATCAATGTTTGGAAGTGAATTAAGTCTTCCATATAGAGTCCCAAATTAAAATACCTTACTTGAATTAACATGAACATTGTGACTTAATATTGGTATTCTATTCATATTCCTACTTAATATTTCCACTCTAAAATAATGTTTAGCCTCAAAATTTCTACATTATTTAATTTCCACCAAGTGCTAGAAGTCAAGAAAGCTCTATTAACGAAAGACGAAGTAAAAATCTAGATACATGGTTGGGTTAACTGCTTCCTGACGGAGCTGCTTCTGAGGCACAGTACCTGGAATCAGACCCACCCATCAGATCAGGTACAGCCTGATGGAAGGTGTTAGGAGTAGGCAGTCCTCTCTCAAGGTGCTGGGGGAAAGTGTAGAGCAGCATGATATCTAAATGGTGTAGCAACAGATAAATTCAAACAGTTGATATCGTGAGTTCTGATACTCAGAGTGGGGTACCCTCCAAAGAAAGGAAATAGAGAACCCAGAAGAAAGCAATTTGGAAGTCTAAGTAGGCAGAGAGTCAGCATCAGGGACTCCCATCAGCTGGTAACAGAACTTTAGCCACTCGGCTGGTGTTCAGGAGCAGATTCCAGTCCCTGGGAAGGGTTGACAGTGGAGCTTGGTAATAACAAAACAGGACTCTGATTGTTGAAGATACTATGTCAGATGCCAGCCACAGGGAAGCAAGGCAGAAACTCAGTTAACCAAACTGAAGCACAAGTGGGTCTTGGAGAACGAGACAGATTTGTAATCAGAACTTGGGCAAGCAGTCAGAGTTGGACTAGCAGCAAAGGTGACTTGATAACGAATCCTGTAGCATTAGGCTAGAGCCCCCTAAATCTCTTCTGTTCAAGGTCTGGATTGAACAATAAGGTAAGCTGAGCTCGTGATTAGGACCAATAGCCTTTGCTGAGGGAAGAATAAGACTGTAGAGACCTGGGACCAGGTAAGAACTAACTGATGATAAAGAAAAGGAAGGCCCTACCTATGCACAGGGCTTTTGAAATAAGTCATCAAAAGAGAACACATCACATAAAACTTAGCAACAAAAGGAAGATAACTTGAATCTTTTAGGCTACTTCTAAGAAAAAGAAGGCCTCTTAGTAGGGGGAAAAGCTTTTTAGTGGGAGTAAGAAATAATCAGAGATATCTATCTATCTATCTACATATACATTTTAAAGATTGGCACCTGAGCTAACAACCGTTGCCAATCTTTTTTTTTTTTCTGCTTTTTTCTTCCCGAATTCCCCCAGGATACAGTTGTATATTTCAGTTGTGGGTCCTTCTAGTTGTGGGATGTGGGACGCGGCCTCAACATGGCCTAACGAGCAGTGCCATGTCTGCGCCCAGGATCCGAACCGGCAAAACCCTGGGCTGCCGAAGAGGAGCGCTCAAACTTAACCACTCAGCCACGGGGCCGGCCCCAGATATATTTCTTTTTGGATACATTCTTTAGCTTTCCTTTACACAAAATAAGACAAGAAAGAAAGTCTCAATACAGACTATAATTAAAGACTCTTTCTTTTTTAAATTTAGGAAGAATTAAGTTAGAACAGGAAAGTAACTTTCTCTTCCTAAACACTGATTTAGCAATTGTTTGACATGAATTCTTCACCTAAAAAGAAAGCTGCTCAGCACCTTTCTTCTCAGAGGCCTGATTCACCAGGGAGATAGGCTGTGCCAGTCCTGGGATCCATCATTTACCTCCTCATACCATTGCTCAATTCCTGGGTCTAGGGTAGGAAATACACTAGAAGATTCAATACAGGATAAGTGGGACTTAGAATTAACCTTGTTGTCATAGACTTGGTATCTGGTGAGCCCTGGGTAGTCATATGTTCATCCCTATGTTGGCTAGGTTTCAATTGCTGGGCTTCAAGTTCCTCCCTTAGTCTTCCAATTCCTTGCTAGGATGGAGCTTTACACCGAGTTCCAATCCACTTAGCTGGGCTGCTGATCTATCTCTGGATCTGGACTCCTGAAAGACTGAATCCTATTTCCTATACTTCCAGCTTCTTACCAGGATTCTTCTCTGAAGTTGAAGATAACCCTAAGCCATGGAAATGGTGTCTGCTTATTTTGGGGCACTGCTTACTGCCTGAATATCTGCCTAGAATAACACTGAGATTGGCACCCTCTCACCCTTAGGTATTAGGGAGGATTTCCACAATGTGGTGTTTGGAGAAAAAAAGGGAAAGATTTGGAACCTGACAGACTTGGGGTTGATTTTACTCTGTTACTTAACTTTAGATAAATTACTGAACTTCTCTAAGCCTATTTCCTCATCGGTAAAAACAAGGATAGTGATTCCTACTCCCATGACAACTGTGAATATTAAATGAGACAGATAATATAAAGCATCTACTACAGTGCCTGCATGTTAAAACTGCTTAACAAGTGATAGCTATTGTAATTACTAGCAAATGTAAGAAAAAACCTAAATTCATTCATCCAACAAATGTTTATTAAGTGCCTATTAGCTGCCAAGTATTGTATTGAACTCTGGAGGGAGGTACAAAGGCAAAGATGACATGGTCTTCTAGTGGGGAAAAAGAAGAAGTAAATAGACATCTTCAACACAATATGCTGTGGATAGTAAGTACGATGATAGACATCAGCCCAGGGGGTTATGGATATTCATAGGAGGGGCATCTAAACTGGAAGAGATGATCTTGGAAGCACATCCTAAAGAAAAGAGCTGATTAGGAGGAAAGGGGCATGAAAGGTACTCCTGGCAGAAGCAGGAAAGAGCTTGGTGGATTTTGGAAACTCCAAGTAGTCCATCAATGTGGTTGGAATATGGACTGGGAGTAGGGAGGTGAGTCAGAGAAGGAAATGGAAAGGTAAGTAGGGGTCTCTCCTGATCTCCCTATGGCTGGACTGAGGAGTTTGGGATCAAACCTGAGGGCTGTGAATGGCGGCTGTCGGGTTTTAAGCAGAGAAGTAACACGATCAGATTTGTGTTTTAGAAAAATCACTCAAAGCACTCAGGACACCAGGATTTGAATAACAATGAAACAAAGGCAGAACCACCATGGTAGAAGCCCATGTGCTACTCAAGAAGTACGCTCCCCTCTTCTTAATTGTGTAATGTAGATGTCATGCCACAATGATTCCAAAGGTGTTAGGATAAAGACAAGAAAACTTTTTTATTTTTGGAAGATTAGTCCTGAGCTAACATCTGTTGCCAATCCTCCTCTTTTTGCTGAGGAAGACTGGGCCTGAGCTAACATCTGTGCCCACCTTCCTCCACTTTACATGTGGGACACCTGCCACAGCATGGCTTGCCAAGCAGTGCCATGTCCACACCTATGATCTGAACCAGCGAACCCTGGGCCGCTGAAGCGGAACGTGCGAACCTAACCACTGCACCACCAGGCTGGCCCCAAAAGAAAACATTTTAAAAATAAAATGTTTTTTACTTTCAGCTTCCTGATTTTTTTAAAAAAATAAAACTATGCATCTTCAAACATGATTAAAATGAAATTCTGGGATCCCTACATGTACTCCCACACTTACGGTCTTAATACCCTTTGCATGAATTCCTGGTAGTCACAGGTCTGACTAAACATGACTGAATAAATGGAAATTCCATTTAAGTGAAATGTTTAGTCTTCCAGCAACACTGTAGAGCTATGTTCACACTGAACTCTATGAATGATATTGACAACTTAAATTAAGGAATTCTTAAATTCTCAATTTTATAAAATACTTAGTACCTGCATAGTACATATATGTCACATAACCATTTTTAGGGTGCTGGCAGGAAATTTAATTTTTGAGAAAGGATTGCAAAAGAACTTAAGGGAACTGAATTATAATTAAAGGCATCTGCTGAATCATACATACAGATAAAACGTTAGGTAAAAAATGTTAGATATTGGTTGTTGACGCCTCTATTTCTCATGTGGTTAAGCTAGCCAGATCAAACGAAAAAGCCATGCTCCAGACAAAGCCCAGCTCTGAATTGTCCTGTTTCATGCTTGTACTTTGCAATTTATCTTTTATCCCTTAATATTGGATTCCAATTGTGTAGCAGACACTGAGGTCATCTCTTCAACATCATCCCAGCTCTTGACATTGTGCATCAGCCATATGGTTTAAGGAATTGATCTGGGCAACTGAGACAGTCTGATTAAGTCTGACTCAATAAAGAAAATCTGATCCTTCTTGCCTATAATTGGTCTAGAACCAATGCTTAAACCAGTCACCATATGACATTCCTTTAGCAACAGGCTTGTTTTGGAACAGATACATGACTGTATCTAAGCCAATGAGACATGCCAAGAAGATTGCTTGGAGGCTTCTGGGAAAAGTTTCCTCACTCTTAAGTGAGAATCATTAGAAGAAATGGCTTTCTTTTGTTTTTGGTTTTGTTTTTTTTGTGGAACAAAGAAGCATGTGGCTCCAGTTGTTACTATCATCCTAAGACCACAAGGAAATCGCCTTAGTATAAAACTGATATTATTCTGGGTCCTTGATGTCATTGTTGACTAAACTTCAACCAAATCTGAAGCTCATTCTTATCTCTGGACTTCCATTTGTGTGAACCAATAAATTTCCCGACATTTAAGCCACCACTTTGAGTTGGGTTTCTATTACTTACAGCTGAATGCATTTTAAGTGGTACAATTTCCTACCACTTTTGCCTACCATCTTTGCGTCTAACCTGATGTACCAACTGGCTATCTTTCTTAGCTGTAGCCATCAGCACTCTTCTATCTAGTCATTTATAGTTAACATATTGGTTGCCTACCCAATATCTGTTCCCAGCTTCTTCCACTAGACATTATCATGTAGGATAGTTTGTACGAACCTGGTGCAACCATGAGAGAAGCTAGCCCGAGGGCAAAGTAGATATGCTAAAAATGACAAAACATAAAAATGCACAAAAAAACCCTGAGTCCTCGATAATGTCATTTAACTGCTGGAGTAAACTACTTTCAGCCTTCTTATTATCTAACTAACAAACATTATCATTATTTAAGACAATTTGAGTTGGGGCATTCTGTTGTTTGAATTTGAAAACAGCTGAGCTGATAAAGAATTTGCTACAACCCTCCTGTGGTGGCAGCTCACAGAGAAGAATTAGAAGGACTTATAACTAGAATATACAAATATGTACTAGGGCTTTGGGGAGGGGAAAAAAAAGGAAGATTGGCAACAGATGTTAGCTCGAGGCAAATCTTTCCCAGCAAAAAAAAGAGAAAAAAATAATTAAATATTTCCAAAAAAAAACACCCCAATTTGCTACCAAAATATGGGATGCTGCAAATAACAAACGCCAAACTGTGGAAACAGATGAGTGGAAGTGGTAGATCAGAGGACAGTGAGACTCTCACTATTCACAATAACCAAGACATGGAAACCATCCAAGTGCCCATGGACCGATGATTGGATAAAGAAGATGTGGCATATGTATACAATTGAATACTACTCAGCCATAAAAAAAGACACAATCATCCCATTTGAAACAACATGGATGGACCTGGAGAGTATTATGCTAAGTGAAATAAGCCAGACTGAGAAAGACAAACACCACATGATTTCACTCATATGCGGAATATTAACAAACACGTGGACAAAGAAAACATTTCAGTGGTTACCAGGGGAAGGGGTTAGGGGGTGGGCACAGGGGGTGAAGGGGAGCACTTGTGTGATGGTAGACAAGAAATAATGTACAACTGAAATTTCACAATGATGTAAACTATTATGAATCTCAATTAAAAAATAAAATAAAATAAAAAGAGAATCTCACTATTCCAGACTGAGAAGACAGCCACTCTTGTTCCGTGTTTGAACGAGATTTCATTGAATTGGCACTCTGCACCTGAGTCACAGCCTTCTGGGACTCTAATATGAGGGGAAATGGTAGTAAGAATGACAATGATGGCATGTGTTGGCTACTTATGACCTTCACTAAAAACCTGTAACAAAGAAGGAAGCTTAGGTTGAAAGCAGAGAAAGATGTGGGAGGCAGCAGTAGGAGATAAATGTAGTTGCCAAAGTTTCTCCTATGGATCTCCTGTTAAACAATCTATGTTGGACAAAGGCAAGTAGTTTTGTGTCAAACACAGGATTGTAGATGGGGCTTCTCTACCTAAATCCATCGTTTCCAATTGCACTTGGGAGCACAGGTCATCAAAATGTGGACCGGGGGATGGGCAGATGTCAGAGAGATGTCTGTGGCTGGAAGACTGGAATTCTCAGACCCAAAGACAGTGTCTAGATGAGCTCTCTGATTGTATTTACTGGTTTGTGGAATTGGCCAAAAGAAAAGAAATCAGGACTCACTAAGTTTTTAAGAGAACTGACTACCAAGGAAATTCTAAGCCTGGCCAATCCACAACAATAAACAATCTTGTGATAACTCAATCCCTAAGGCACCCCTCAGTCCCCCAAACTCACACTAACAGGAAGTGCTAAACTTTTCAATACTTGTTTCAAATGTGGTCATAGGAGAAAATGAACAAGGAAGATGTTCCCAAAGGTCAAAACTAAGGGCCATGGAGGGCAATGAATTCTCCCAGAAACAGAATCAGAGGCTACCAGAATGGCTGGTCAAGGAATTCATTACCACCAGGGTGAGCAGTCCTCTCTCTTCTTGCCAATAGGATATGATACGGGGTATGGACAAATATTCACTGAGTGTCATTTCCCATTCTCCCCCTTTTCAAATGAGAGTTTTAATTGTAGTTATCCTGTTCCTTCTTCATTATTGTATATTGAAAATCTTTGCAGTGGAAAACTTATCTGTAAGCCATGGGATCCTGGTTCACAAGAAGTCATGTCAGAGAGCTCTTGACCTTGGAGCTAGATATGATTACTGGCTGAGACTCTGGGTTGTTTCCCACTGAGGATGTAATGAAAGTGTCTCATGTAGGGATGGACATTTTTTTTAGATTGTATGTGTGGGAAGAGGGAGGTATGAAACTTGACTTACATGTGATACTGTTGATTGTCTACTTCATATCCATTCCCCCTTCCTCCTTATTGAAAAAGCCCTACTTTTGTTCAGGTGCCCACTCCCTTCTATAACTCTGTGTGCTTCAAGAAAGACTAGCATGCCCATTCCCAAAGGTAAACCCTGACTAGTCTAGGCCAATCATGATTCTCCTATTCCCCTTGCTGGTACTCGTTTTACCAGCATGGGAGCAATGAAACATGAGGAGAAGTTTGCCAGAAGACTTATGGTAAAGATTTCTCTACTTTTAAAAAAAAAAACAAAAGAAAGTCATTGCTTCTTTCCGTGCACTGTACTTTATCATATCTGGTTATGATGCACAGACCTCCTGCAGCCATCTGGCGACCATGAGGAGAGCTTTATACTAAGTACAAGGCTGACATGCTTAGGAGAGGAAAACAACGGAAAGAAATAGGATCCCTCAGACACTGAATTAAACAGTCTTACAGCCTCTCTACCATTAATAATAACAATAATATCATTATTACTTAAGTCTATTAAATTGAGGATGTCTTTTACCTGCAGTTCAAAACATCCTCATGATATATCTCTGTTTCACCCTTTGAGTGCTGTTTTTACCTGACTAATATTTTGTAATGCAAACTTCCCTAGAAGCAGCTCATTGAAGGTGAAGCCTGGACACTAAGCTAAACGCTATATTCAAGTGTACTTTTTGGAGTATAAGCACACTTATTCAGTTATGCCACACAAATATTAATTCAGACTCTAGTCTTTCAGTGTCTGTTACGGGTTGAATTCTGTCCCCCTCAAAATTCATATGTTGAAATTCTGACCCCAGCCCCTCAGAATGTGACCTTATTTGGAGATAGGGTCTTTACGGAGCTAATCAAGTTAAAATGAAGTCATTAGGGTGGGTCCTAATCTAATCTAAGTTTTCTTATAAGAAGAGGAAATTTGGACACAGACATGCACAGAGGGAAAATAATGTGAAGAGATATAGAGAAGATAGTCATCCAGCCAAAGAGAGAGGCCTGGAACATATCCTTCCCTCACAGCCTTCAGAAGGAACCAACTCTGCCAATATCTTCATCTCAGACTTCTAGCCTCCAGAACTATGAGACAATCCCTTTGTGTTGTTTAAGCCACTGAATTTGTGGTACTTTGTACCACAAAGGCCCTGTAAACTAATATAGTGTACATATAGGTATAGCAGCCCCCTGAAAACTAGTATAGTGTCTGTGCCATTTCTTCTAGGAATTAGGAAGTTTTTCTTTCTTAACAGATTTAGCAAACAAATTGCATACCCAATATTACAATGCTATTCATTCATTTACTTATCCAATTTAATTAGAAAAGCACTTATTGAGTAACTACTCTGTCCCAGGAGTTGTTAAATGCTAGGTTCTCAGAGATGAATAAAGTACTTACTCCCTGCTCTCAAGGAGCTCAGTAAAGTAGCTGACTGTGTAGTCACATTTAAACTAATTGAGAGAGGAATTATTCTCAAATATTTTAGAAGAAACTATTTATAATTCAACACGTCATATGCCAATTAGATCATTCTTATACGTACACAAAAGCCGATTTCCATCATAAATTTTCTTGATAAATAAATGTTATATTCATGAGAAGAATAAAGTTGCATTAATCTTAAAATATTTGATAACTAATTCCAATCGACTTCTATAATCAGTCTTAATTGGTGAGGCTTTATCCAAAAGACTTGCAATGAACAAATATTTTTATATGTATTTTTATTGTGGTCATAATAGCTTAAAAAATAGTGAAATTTCAGTTGTACATTATTATTTGTCATACGCAATATAAGTGTGCCCCTTCACCCCTCGTGCCCACCCTCCACCCTCCTTCCCCCTGGTAACCACTAATTTGTTCTCTTTGTCTGTAAGTTTGTTTATATTCCACGTATGAGTGAAATCATACGGTGTTTGTCTTTGTCTGGCTTATTTCACTTAACATAATGCCCTCAAGGTCCATGTATGTTGTTGCGAATCAGATGATTTCACCTTTTTTATGGCTGAGTAGTATTCCATTGTATATATATATATATATATATATATATACCACATCTTCTTTATCCAATCATGAGTCGATGGGCACTTGGGTTGCTTCCACTTCTTGGCTATTGTGAATAATGCTGCAATGAACATAGGGGTGCATAAGTCTCTTTGAATTGTTGATTTCAAGTTCGTTGGGTAAATACCCAGTAGTGGGATAGATGGGTCATATGGCATTTCTATTTTTAATGTTTTGAGAAATCTCCATACTGTTTTCCACAGTGGCTGCACCAGTTTGCATTCCCACCAGCAGTGGATGAGGGTTCCCTTTTCTCCACAACCTCTCCAACATTTGTTGTTTTCTGTCCTGGTGATCATAGCCATTCTAATGGGTGTAAGATGATATCTAAGTGTAGTTTTGATTTGCATTTCCCTGACAATCACTCATGTTGAGCATCTTTGCATGTGCCTACTGGCCACCTGTATATCTTCTTTGGAAAAAAGTCTGTTCATATCCTCTGCCCACTTTTTGATTGGGTTGTTTGTTTTTTTGTAGTTCATTTGTGTGAGTTCTTTATATATTATGGAGATTAACCCCTTATCAGATACATGATTTGCAAATATTTTCTCCCAGTTGGTGGGTTGTTTTTTCATTTTGATCTTGGTTTCCTTTGCCTTCCAGAAGCTCTTTAGTCTGATAAAGTCCCACTTGTTTATTTTTTCTTTTGTTTCCCTTGTCTGAGTAGACATGGTATTCAAAAAGATCCTTTTAAGTCTGATGTCAAAGAGTGTACCGCCTATGTTTTCTTCTAGAAGTTTTATGGTTTCAGGTCTTACCTTCAAGTCTTTGGTCCATTTTGAGTCTATTTTTGTGCATGGGGAAAGACAATGGTATACCTTCATTCTTTGTATGTAGCTGTCCAGGTTTCCCCAGCACCATTTATTAAAGAGGCTTTCCTTTCTTGGCTCCTTTGTTGAAGATTAGCTGTCCATAGATGTGTAGTTTTATTTCTGGGCTTTCAGTTCTGCTCCATTGATCTGTGTGTCTGTTCTTGTACCAGTGCCATGCTGTTTTGATTACTATAGCTTTGTAATATATTTTGAAGTCAGGGATTGTGATGCCACCAGCTTTTGCAATGAACAAATGTTTTTAAGTTGCTCAAGACTATCAATAAAGTTCCTAGGATGTGGAGATTATAAAGAAAGAGGGTAGTCAAAAATAGAAAAAATGTGGTCCTTGACCTCACTTACATAATCTAATAGAATACTAAGACAATAAAAAAATGATAATTATGCCTATAAAGTAAGGTGTAGGGAAAAGAAAATCTAAGTGATGAAAGGAAGCTAGCACTAGGAAGAAAAGAGTCCTGGAAGGCTTTCTATGTAGAAAGTGATAACTTTTGTGCTCGGTTTTAAAGGAGAGGAGCAAATTTCATACAGCCTTCATTGGTCACTATTCTATTTCTCTTCCCTGCCTAGGGCCAGGAATTAGATCTGTTACAAAAACCAAAGTGGGTTGACCTCTTGGTGGGTTAAATCAGACTCTCTACCAGAAGTAGTTGTCACACAAAGTAAGGTATATTTGTAGCAAATAAGAAACCATGTAGAATCATTTCCAAAGTCATGGCTCTCCTTGAAAAAAGGGAAGCAGGGACCTTTTACTTCAGATAGGGGATAAATATCTCCCCTTTGAATAAAGGAGAGAGGTGGGTCTTCACTTGCACAGGCTCAATTAGAAAACATGCTTCCACATACACTGCAGGTTACCATAAAAAGGCCTTAGCTCCTCCTGCAGAGCTCTTAGCATTAAAAATAAGGCAAAGGTGGGGACCTGCCCGGTGGTGCAGCGGTTAAGTTTGCGCATTCTGCTTCAGTGGCCCGGGGTTTGCTGGTTCGGATCCCAGGTGTGGACATGGCACCACTTGGAAAGCCATGCTGTGGTAGGTGTCCCACATATAAAGTAGAGCAAGATGGGCACGGATGTTAGCTTAGGGCTAATGTTAGCTCTTCCCTAGGCAAAACAGAAGGATTGGCAGCAGATGTTAGCTCAGGGCTAATCTTCCTCAAAAAAATAAAAATAAAAAAAAAATGGCAAAGGTCATAGGTGTAGCTCTAGTGGTCAGGGTTGGCCTGGTTTAGGGGGGTTGGTGATTGGATCTCCTTAACATAACAAAAGAAAAAAAAACAATTTGGAAAAATAGTCAAATGCTTCCAAACCCATCCTTGAGTTCCTCAGGGCAATTAGTTGGTGACAGGTCCATATTTACTTTGCCAAAAAACACCAGGTTTCTCTTGCTACTAAGGCTTAACAGCCAGTCCCATTTCCCAGCCAATTCACCTTGGGGCAAACTGTGGTGAGTTATAAAATTCTTTTAGTCCAATTCTTTTCAGATGCTTTTGCAAAAAAAAAAAAAAAAAAAGTGCAACTGTTATCAAAGATATAAGTGGTCATAGCACAATAAATTTTTAAATTTTATTTGAAATCTATCTATCCTTAGCTCTTCTAAGTTTGTCTTAATATTATGATTTATTACCTATTTGCAGGAAGCCATAGAATAATTCTTTCACAATGGAATTTTTTAAAGAAACAGATTTAATAAGTAAATAATATATTTGACCTAGATGAGCATGCTGTTTTGGATCCTATCATATAAATTTAAGCTTCGTTGCAAAAAAAAAAAAAAAAAGATAAATATTAAAAAGGTCACTTTAATGTTCAAATGTTTCTTTTACTCCAGAAGAAATCTCTGCTTGGGATAATTAAGCAAGAATAAATATCTTTCTTTTGGCTTGTCATTAGATTGCATCTATCATAATTAGTTATTGAACTGAAATGTAAGGTATCTTTCTTCTGACCAAGTAGGAAGATAATTTTATATATTTAATATCTCTAAAATGCTACATTTCTCAGTTGAAATGACACCAACTTTAGAATTACTTATTGTGAATTTTGGTAGGTCATCAGTATTCCTAGAACTAAGATCTATCCATGAAGTCTATCTGAAATGTTTTAGAAGTGAGCAAATGTATATTTCTTACCTTTCCTTAATTACCATACCTACTAAGAATGTTTCACACTTTAGAGTCTGCCAGTACAAATAATAGTTTTCTGTTTCTAGAATTTTTCCTATTATGAAAATCAATTGCATTTCTGAAGAGCCATTTTGGTCAAAGTGAACAGAGAAGTCCAAGAAATCTAGCTTACAAGGAGATTAATTAAGAAAGCTCATCAATATCTTGTTAGTTGTTGAATTTGAGAGGAGAAACTGAATATGATGGAGGATAAACCATAGAAAATTGGTAGTATCCTAGAAGCAGACTTTTAGATTTAGAAGTGACTTCAACCATTATCAAGTTAGATATGAGATAACTAAGGCTCACTGAGATTCAGTGACTTGCCAAAGGTCTCAGAGATAGTAGAAGTTTTAGGAATACACCAAAGTAACCTCAAGTCTAATCTTTCCTTGACACCACCCCTAGTAGTGACCACTCAATAGTAATCTCAATGGTTTGTAGCAACATCAGAGTCTTTTCTAAAGAGATCTAATTCTAGGGTGATATAGGTAAGAGGTTTGCAAACTTTTTCTGTAAAAGGTCACGTAGTAAATATTTTAGGCCTTGTGGGCCACAAACAGTCTTTGTCTCATTCTTCTTTTTTTATATAACCCTTTACAAACGTAAAAACCATTTTTAGCTCAAGCCCCAGTGAAAGGCTGAAGGCCAAATTCAGCCCCCAGGCCAGAAGTTTGCCAATCCCCATTACAGGTCACGGGATACTGGTCAGTAAACTTTTTTTTTTTTGCTTTTTCTCCCCAAATCCCCCCAGTACATAGTTGTGTATTTTAGGTGTGGGTCCTTCTACTTGTGGCATGTGGGACGCCACCTCAATGTGGCTTGATGAGCAGTGCCATGTCCGTGCCCAGGATCCGAACCAGCGAAACCCTGGGCCACCAAAGCGGAGTGCGCGAACTTAACCACTCAGCCACGGGGCCGGTCCCTGGTCAGTAAAATTTTCACTGACCCAGGGCAAAATGAAAAAATTGGGCAATGTAGTGAGCTAAATTCATTCAATTTAAGAACTGCCCTCAATTCTGAAATCATGTCCTTCCTCCATTTTCAGGGAGAGAGGCATTAAAGTGTTCTTTCTTTTATGGAATAATTATGATATAGATAGTAAGTTTTTGTTTGTTTTGCTTTTTATGTCCTCAGTAAAAAGAAAAAGATTAGTTACCTATGTCCATAATTAAAAATTATATGTATTATTGATACCCGAAATCCCAAAGTCTGAAAGATTCTTTGTGGATATTCCCTGTTCCTAAATAAGGCATTTTAGGGTCTTAGAATGTATCCAAATGCCATTTACAACTGAATGCAACATATAACTTAATCCTAAGAAACCCCAATTAAGGTCTGGCAATTACTTCAGAGACATTTGACAAGCTCTCATGTTTCCTTTGTTTCCATAACAGAATGTTACTTTGTCCAATAAGTTATGAGCTCAATAATGTTGCATTTCTGGTTCTTATGAAGCTGGGTACCTGAGGGTTACTGTAAATATTCAATAAGATTACCTTTCAACCTTGTTATGAAAAGAAGTTAATCTTGCCAATTTACTGTTCTCTCGTTTAACCTGAGGGGTAACTCAAGGGTCACACAGATTTATGAGCTTGTTTTACAGAAGAAAGAGAATTCCTTCAAGTATCACCAAATACCCAACCCCCAGCTGCCTCTCACACACAGAAGCCAGATTGCCCAGGGGTTTATCATGAGTGAAAGAATCATGGATTGCCCCTTTGTTTCTCTAAAACTCCTGCCACACCCCTTAGCTCTATAAAATCCTCTGCTTTCTTCTCTTATTAAGCTGGATTTGAGAGAACCCATGCTCCCCACTTCTCATCTTGGCCAATTCAAATAAACCTTTTTCCATCTCCAAGCACTGATGTCTCAGTGTTTGGCTTACTGTGCATTGAGCACACAAATTTGAGATTAAGAGGTTTGGTATCACTTACATAGTGAAAATAGCCTTTCTCAAGATGTAGCTCTCCTGTTATGATATCACATATGAAGAGAGACTGTAAATTCTTTGAGACCATATTTTGTCCATATTTTTATATTCCCATGGTATCAAGCATGCTAGTAAGAAGAACTACATTTTTATTCTCATTGAAGAAATAAGCAAAAGAAAGTGGTCAGAAGTTCAGAAGTACGTTGGCAGGATTACTGCCCTTAGAATATAGGAATTTACAGGAATTTGGGGGATAGTCCAGACTAAAGTATGTGGATACCCCAGGCAGACTAACAATTTGGCATATTTTCAAAGCAATATCTAAAAAATATATGTTTAACACTTATTTAGGGGTAAAGCTAAATGCTTAATGGAGGAAGAGTGCATTAGTTATCTATTGCTACATAAATTACTCAACAGGTTAAAACAACATTTATTATCTGGAAATTTCTGTGGGTCAGAAATTGAGGAGAGGCTTAACTACGTGGTTCTAGCTCAGGGTCTCTCATGACTTAGTCAAGCTGTCAGTTGAGGACGTAGTCTTATGAAGGTTTGGAGGATCTACTTCCAAGGTGGCTAACTCAGAGAAGGACTCAGTTCCTCACCATGTGGACCTCTCTATAATGCTGCTTGAATGTCCTTACAATGTGGCCACTAGCTTCCCCCAGAGCAAGTGATCTAAGAGAAAGAGCAAGGAGGATGTCACAATATTTTGTCACTTATGCGGTACTCAAGAAATCAAGCCTACACCCAAGCAGGGGAAAGAGGGAGGGTGGTAAGCACCACCTTTTCAAGGGAGGCGTATCAAAAGATTTATGGACATATTTTAAAATCACCACAAACAGCAAAGAACAAGCACATTGCCTCTCTATTGTTCTGAGCAACTCAGCTTCAATCTCAAACTTGCACACCCTATTATCATCATTAAAGATGGTTTATTATTCTCAGCATGCCCTGTGGAAAGGAGACTCCACCCATCAGCCCCAAGAAGTTTACCAAAATATTTCTCTTAACCCATCAACACCAAAACACCATTCACACAATTTTCTCCATATAATATTTCCAGGGATATTTTAGTCTCACAATGAGGTTCATAGATGTTCTAAGTTATAGAACTGTCCCAAAGAACTGCCTTGCTGAACTTTATCTAGCTCTAATTGAAGGTTAAAAATTGTGAAGAATATTGGACTGAGGTTCTTAGGGGAACATTTCCTACAGATGATGATTTTTAAAAATTGTACAGTATACACAACTTCTCACTTAAGAATTTTGCTGCATTGCCTCTAGTCCAGTAAACGTATATCAAAAAAACCTGTCTATATTATTATTAGTCTATACAGCTTAAAAAAAAAAAGACATGTAGAAACGTATTCTGTTTCTTCCACCTAAAAGAGTAAGAACAAGAGTTCTGAAAAAATTCTAATTCTTAGATCTCTTTAGCATATTTTAAACTAATTATTGGAAGTAGCTTAGGACACTACTCTAAGCATGGAGTATTCTACCCAAACTCTAACCAACTGAAACACTAGTTTCATTCTTGCAGCTGTTTGGGAAGTGAACCCTTTTCACGTGGTCATAACACAAAAAGCTCAAGGTTTTCTCTTTGTAGTTAGATCCTTTATAACATTTCTAGAGACCCTGACATTTCAAAGGCCCAAACCTTGAAAGCTATATGTGGAGTAACAAAGACACTTCAAAGAGGTGGTCAGAAGAGGCTGTGTCTGCCCACTAATATTTGTTTTTCAAACTACCAATATTTATCATTAATTATCAATAGAAATTTATCATTAAGCTTCTAAATGGAACTATGTCTCATGAGATTGCAACATTTTCACTCTGACATTCATTCCTTGGCAGAAACACCAACCCTGACAGTAGACAATGCTGTGAGTATGACCTATGAATTTCAAACATACAAGGAAAAAGAGTTTCTGATTTAATACTGAAAAAAATAATAAATTTGGTCATCAGATTTATTGCCTGCAATAAATTAAATCTGCAAATTTATTGCAAGCAATAAACATATGGAATATATGCTAAAAATAGCATGGTATTTCTTTTTGGCAGAATTGGCATAATATAAACCAGAAAAGTATCATCTTTTCATACTATATTGTTGACTATTACACAACTAGCATACACCAAAAGTTAAAAACTTCGGCTCTTTGCCTAAGTAACTTTGAGTAGTGAGTTACACAATTTACCAGGACTTACCATCTGCTGTAACCCCTACCTCTTACTTTTCTGGGTGTTTAAAATTATTTTTCTGGGCACTTTCTAATAGTTCTTAATATATTAATTACTATTCAAGCATTACATTTATTTTATTATGTTTCATTATTTTGACAAAACAGACAATATCTTAGTCCATTCAGGCTGCTATAACAAAATACCATAGCCTGGGTGGCTTATAAACAACATAAATTTATTTATCACAGATCTGGAGTCCAAGATCAAGGCCCCAGCAGGTTCAGTGTCTGATGAGAGCCCACTTCCTGGTTCATAGACGGTGGCCTTTTCACTGTGTCCTCTCACGGTGGAAGGGGCAAGGGAGCTTTCCGGGGTCTCTTTTATAAGGGCATTAAGCTCATGAAGGGTCCATCCTTATGATGTAATCACGTCTCAAAGACCCCCACCTTCAAATGCCATCATATGGGGGATTAGGTTTCAACATATGAATTCTGGGGGAACACAAACATTCAATTAGCAGACAATAAGGGAGAAAAGTAAATTATTTCCTAGTAGTTGTTTAATATTACTGAGGAGGTTACAGCTCAGGCCTGAGCTCTCCCTCGATTTTACTCACCACATACTAAATTCAACATTCAACTCCACGCAAGGCATTTTCAGACATGCTTTGGGAATTTAAGTTATTGAAGACAGATACACATGATTTAGTTTTAGATATGTACTTAACATCGCTGACAATTAAATGTCATGCTTTTATATTTAATTTCACATTGTTCTTTCAATCTTCTATTTTCATATCTCTTCTATCACCAGAAAACTACATGTGACAGAGTGAGAAAAACTGGCATTAAATTGAAACAGCTGCCTTTGAGGGGAGTTTTCATTCAAAAACAGATTTATCCTAGATGATACTGCACTTGGTAATGTGATTGTGACTATAACATTTTAATGTTATAAACATTTTAATTACTTTTAATTTAATGTTATAACATTTTAATTCCGGCTCAATTCTCCCCCTTCTTATCCAGAGCAGAGCTGGTATCATACCTTTCCAAGCACATTAAGGAGAAGCGTTTTTCTTGGTTCCTATTCCAGGCTTTTGGAGGCATAGAAATGTTCTGAAAAACAAGCTAGACTCTCATATCCCAACTCCATGTATGTGCCTTATGCTTCTAGGGGCAAGGTGGCCAGATCTCACCTTTGCAAACAAATGTTGGTGAGTAGCTAGAATGACTTAGCAAAATTCTGTGGAGTCATGGTGGAGTAGCTCTCTTCCTCTAACCTTTTCTTATTCAGATCCATCTCCGTGTCATATATGTCAAGAGTGTATGTAGAGTCCTGCAAGGGTGCTTCTGGCTGGAAACAGGAGCAAAAGGAAAGCTAGCCACGTCATATCAAATTTATGCAGCAATTTAAAGCAAGCATTATGCTAAGTGAAATATGACAGAGAAAGACAAATGCCGTATGATCTCACTTATATGCAGAATCTAAAAAAACAAAACAAAACAAATATAACCGAATTCATGGATACAGAGAACAGATGGGTGGTTGACAGAGGTGGGGTGTTGGGAGTGTGGGGGAAGGCTAAATGGGTGAAGGTGGTCAAAAGTTATAAACTTCCAGTTATAAAATAAATAAGTCATGGGGATGTAATGTACAGCATGGTGACTGTAGTTAACACCACTGTATTGTATATTTGAAAGTTGCTAAAAGAGTAGATCTTAAAAGTTTTCATCACAAAAAAAAAATTTCTGTAACTGTGTGGTCATGGATGTTAACTAGACTTATTGTGGTGATCATTTCACAATTATACAAATATCAAATCATTATGTTGTACACTTCAAACTAATATCTTTTTTTTTTTTTTTGGTGAGGAAGATTCGCTCTGAGCTAACATCTGTTGCCCATCTTCCTCTTTTTCTGGTTGAGGAAGATTAGCCCTGAACTACCATCTGTGCTAATCTTCCTGTATTTTGTATGTGGGTCGTCACCAGAGCATGGCTTGATGAGTGGTGTAGGTCCATGCCTGGGATCCGAACCTATGAACTCAGGCTGCTGAAGTGGAGCATGCTGGACTTAACCACTACACCACAGAGCCAGCCCCTAATGTTATATCTTAATTACATCTCAATTAATAAAAAGAATTACATGTACTTTTGACAATAATGTTTTCTGTAGGGAGCCTTTATGTTCAGTAAGTATACCCACCTAATCTCATTTAGGATCACTGAATTTCAGAACTGGAAGGGAGCTTAGTGACTCTAATTAGAGCTAGGCAGTTAGAGCTAAAAATATTACCTTTATTATTGATAAAGCTATTTGGGGAATGAGGGTTATTTTACAGAGAAGCTAGCAAAATTGCCAAAAACAGCATCCCTATACCTTCCATAAAGTACTAACTCACAAACACTTTGAGTGGTCGGTTTTTTGTTTGTTTATTTTAGTAGAAACTAAGCTTCATTTCAAGATCATTCCCAGAGACAGTACCCACTGAGTAGATCCCGAGGATAGAGAAAACTGTGTGAGTGTTGTGACAGACTCTAAGGTGTCTCTCTGTGATCTTTGCCTCCTGGTGAACACATCTCTGGTGTTCATACCCCTTTGAATGTGGGTAGGACCTGTAACTTGCTTACAATGAATAGAATATAGCAAAGATGATGAGCTGTCACTCCCAGATCACATTGCTCTGTCTTGCTAGCTGACTCACTCTAGAGACTCTCCTTACTGGTTTGATAAAGTGAGCAACCTGTTGGGAAAGTTCACATGGCAAGGGACTGTGGTGGCCCCTAGGAGCTGAGGGCAGCCTCCAGCCAATAGCCAGAAAGCAGTGGAGATCTGAGTCACACAACCACAAATAAATAAGTTCTGCCAACAACCTGAGTGAGCTTGGAAGCAGATTCTTGCCCAGTCAAGCCTCCAGATGAGAACACAGCCCTGCTGACACTTTGTTGTCTGGTGAGATCCTAAGCAGAGGACCCAGCAAAAGCATGCCATACTCCTGACCCACAGATATCGTGAAATAATAAATGTGTGTTATCTTAAGCCTCTAAAGTTTGTGGTTAATTTGTTACATGACAATAGAAAAGTAATACGAATGTAACAACCTCCCTTCCCACTCTCCCCCTTTACCAAATTTACCAATACTTCATAATCTGTGGCCTCCATCTCACCTCTGGGTTATATAAGTTTTAGAAAAATCACTTTCTAAAGCAGCTGAAAGGATGGATTAGATGAGTGGGAGACTACAGGCAAGAGATAATGGCAACAGCCCAGGTGAGAAATGGTGAAGGCCGAAACCAAGTTAGGAAATACAGGAGTAAGAGTAGGTTTCAGGAGAAATATAATGAGTCCATTTGGGACATGATAAGTTCACGGTGTCTGTAGAACCTCCAAAGGAAGATATCTGTTAAACTTTGGTACTAACTCTGAGAGATGCTAGTTTTGATCTGGCAAAACTCACATTTCCCTGGATATAATCCTTCACAACCGGACAGTGACTTGCCTTTTCAGCCCACACCATGTATTCTATGCTTCATGGAGCTACTTGATGTTTCCCAAACAGGACATACATATTCATATTTCTGTCTTTACTCATGCTGTTCCCTTTGAATGAAATGCATTTCCCAATTGTATTTATTTATAAAAATCCAACTCATCTCTTAAAATCCAATTGAAATGTCAATATCCTCTGTTAGAAAATAGGCTTTCTCAAGGACAGGGCTCTTTGTTTTGTTCACAGATATAGCTCATAACTCTAGAATAGTGTCTTGCACATAGTAGGCATTAAGAAATATTTCTTGAGTAAATGGATAAATATCTTGAATGAATGGGTGAATGTCTAAGAATTAGCCATTCCTAATTCTTCTCTCCCTAGTCATAGAGCAAGTATTAGTCTATTCCACATGCTTAACAAACATAGGCTTGAGAAAGATATGTCTTTCCTGGTAAAAAAAAAATGAGGCAAGTAGAAAGCTCTGTCTAGTAGTGTCCCCTGCTTCCTGCCTTTGAAAATGGTTGTGATATTTGGAGCTTTTGCATCCATCTTGTGACGATGAAGAGAAGGCAAAGGGATTCACAGAGATACCAACCTAAGCCTTTACATTAAACTGCTAAACCAATGCCAGCAAGTACCTAATTCTGAACTTACTATGTTAGATAAATAAAATTCTCTTGCTTAAGATCTATTAGTCTGTTATTTTGTTACTTGTAGCCAAAAATATTCCCAAATTAGTAGAGGAGGTTAAAAAGTCTGGATAATAATACAATCTGATAAATAACGTTACATATGAAATCCATTTAAAATGCCTAATTTGATTCTGAAATTGTGTTTTTGAAAGTAGCACTTATGTATCTTTTAAAAATATTTCTCATAAGTTACACAATCTAGCATTAGTGTTGCCATAGTCTTCGCTGTCTCTTCTGTTAAACCTCATCCTGTGGATAATTGTGTCAAAATGAAGAAATTATGATTTCAAAGGAATATGTTTGTCAACTCTGGTTTCACAGAATGGCCTACTAAAGTTAAAATGAAAATTAAAGGGACAGAATAAAGTAAAAACGGAAAATTAACTTTAGTGAAAATTCCAAATTTATCCATGCAAAAGTTTCAAAGCAATTATATTGCAAAATAATGGAGCTGTATCTACATTTTCAAAAAAAGTTAAGTAAGATTTTTGATTTATAGACATTGCAAAAGACTGGGGAGTTAATGACAGAGCACATTACACAATTTTGTTCCTATTAAAAAATACTCCAAGCCATTTTACAGAACCATTTTTTAAACTGTTTAAAAAGTATAATGAGAACTCTATGTTTTTCTCTGTTGCACTTGCCAAGTGTCATCAGGGCCCGAGTGGTGTTTTAAATTGCTTTTATAAATGAATGGTGTAGCCAATCATCAGTTCCTAGAAGTGTTGAACAAATGAAGAAGATATTCAATAAGAAATCATCAAGTGTAATAAATAATAATCCTGGAGACTTTATAATAGATTTTTTTAAAAAAAGGAATTGTTTATTAAAACCATTTCTAAGAAATTTCATTATCGGGAACTGTTCTGCATTACTGGGATTACTGTACTGTGAAGAATAGGGTTATCAACATATTCTTATTTTTTATTCACAGGCACTATTTAGTCACGAAACACTTATAAAGTTAAGAAAGCATTGAGCTGGGTCTGGAGTTGGAGGAAACACAAATGAATGAGGCAGAGTCCCTCCCCTCCAAGAAGCTTTCTTTGTAGAGTGGCAGCCAGTCACACAGGCAGAAAGCCTCTGAACCACATCCCAGTAGTTCTTTTAAGGTTGGGTCTATCAGAATCTAAGGGTGGGAGAGCAGTCCAGATGGATGGCTTTATTTGTTTGTTCATTAAGGAGCCGCATTTAAATCCCATACCAGTGAAACTGTTGATGTTAGTCAAGCCCATGATGAGATGATAACTTCAGCCTATGTGATGGCTACAAGCACTAATGCAAAATATCATAGCAAAAACAAAAGAACTGATAGAATGGAGTCAAGCCGTCTTTGTTTTTGTTTTTGACTGTAATAAGATATTGCTGTTATTTTAAGGAGTTAAAGTCAACATTTCCTGATCCGAAACTTGCTTGTTTCATGATAATGTTTTCAGAAACAAAAATGAAGATAGTTATTAGAATTCCATATCTTGTCTCTTGGCAGTATTATGTTTTCAGTTATGCAACATATTTAAGTTGGGGTATGCAGGTTGATCAATTCTTACAGAAATTCCTTCCAGAATTAAAAATGTTATTATGGGTAATTATCACTAAAAAGAAAATTAATTACATCTTATGTAAAGATAATTAGAATTGGAATTCAAAAATTGTGAGGCTGAAAACATATCCACAAAAAACCTTGTACAATAATATTCATGGAAGCTTTACTCATAATAGCCAAAAAAAGAGAGAAATAATTCAGATGTCTATTATTAGGTGACTAGATAAACAAACTGCGATACTGTGATGGGTTGAATAGTGGCTCCCCAAAAGATACATCCACCTGGAACCTGTGAATGTGACCTAAATTGGAAAAAAGGATCTTTGCAGATATAATCAAGGATCTTGTGATGAAACCATCCTTGATTAGGGTGGGCGTTAAATCCAATGACACTGTCCATATAAGAGACAGAAGAGAAGAAAGACACAGAGAGACAAAGGAAAAGGCCATGTGCAGACAAAGGCAGAGATTGGAGTAAGGCTGCCACATGCTTGATTTCAGCCTTGTGGCCTTAAGAGCTGTGAGAGAATAAACTTCTCTTGTTTTAAACCATGAAGTTTGCGGTAATTTCTTAAGAGAGCCCTAGGAAACTAGTAACAGGTATGTTCATACAAACTGTGGTATATTCATTCAACAGAATACTATTCAACAATAAAAAGGAATGAACTCTGATACCCTCAACAACATGGATGAATCTCACCAAACTAGTTGAATGAAAGAAGCCATGTAGTCAGACACACAGACACTGTATAATTTTATTTATAAGAAGCTCAAGAACAAGCAAAATTAATCTATAGGAGTAGAAATCAGAAGAGAAGTTAACCTGTGTGGGTCCACGTGGGGATTGACTGGAAACGGGCATGAAGGTACTTTCTGGGGCAACGGAAATGTTCTACATCTTGATTAGGATGGTGATTACACAGGTGAACACATCGTCAACTCATCAGAAAGTGCACTTAAGAGCTGCCACATTTTATTCAATGTAAATTAGATGTTAATAAAAATACTGAGAAAACAACAAGCAAGTAGCAATAAGGATTGAAATTACGTACTAAGGCCGAGGTTGGCCAGCTACAGCCTACGGGTCAAATCTGCCCTGCTGCCAACAAAGTTTTACTGGAACACAGCCAAACCCAATCATGTACATATTGCCTGTGGCTGCTTTCACCCTACAAAGTCAGAGTTGAGTAGTGGTGACAGAGACCGTATGGCCTGCAAAGCTGAACATATTTACTATCTAGCCCCTACAGAAAAAGTCTGCCAACCCCCACACTAAAATTATAGTCTATAGCTATGGATGCCCTTTCTTGCCTAACATTTTGTAATTCTCATTATACTCAACGGTATGCATTAGCAGTGTTTGTTAAGACACTTGAAACATTTTTACCCTAGGCACTTAAGTGAGATTTTGAGCTAAACCTTACGATTCGTAGTGCATTCCTTTGTTTTTCTTTCATTTGCCATTTTTCAGCACAGTTAATAGTTCACTACTGCACTGCCCAAAGTCATGACATTCTATCCATATATGCATTAACTTATATGGCCTCACCTGTGAGGTATGCTCGGAACTAAAGGAGCTCAAAATATGCCACCTCAAAATATGCTGCTCTGGCATATTAACTCTTTTGAGGTTAAAGGCACTTGAAAAACAGCATATACAAGAAAAACACTGACTTTTCTTCTTTTTCTTAAAAGCAGGAGATGGAATTCCTGTATGAGTGATGTCCTCTCTATATCAGAAGGAAAATTACATTCTTATCATCAAGAAGTTAAGACTGAGAGAATTTCACACAAACAGACCTTATTAAAATAATTCTTATCTTCCTTTATCCTCCCCTATGGATAGTTTTGTCACTTTTCCATAATTGCCCCTCTTTGTTCAACCTAATATAAAAGCAAGTAGGTTTTTCCATTTCTTTGGGTATTCATTCCTTAAGAGGGCTCCTGTGCCATGTAAAATTTGTCTTAAATAAATTGGTATGCTTTTCTCCTGTTGATGTCTTATGTCAACTTTTTTTTTTTTGAGGAAGATTAGCCCTGAGCTAACATCTGCTGCCAATCCTCCTCTTTTTGCTGAGGAAGACTGACCCTGAGCTAACATCCATACCCATCTTCCTCTACTTGTTTTTATATGTGGGACACCTACCACAGAATGGCTTGCCAACCAGTGCCATGTCCACACCCGGGATCTGAACCAGTGAACGCCGGGCCACCGAAGCAGAACGTGCAAAATTAACTGCTGTGCCACTGGGCCGGCCCCTCTTATGTCAATTTAATTCTCAGGTCCAGTCAAAAAGAAGCCTAAGAGGGCTGAAAGAGAAAATTGGCAACAGGTGGGGCCAGGGCCGAGCGAACTCAAGTAGCAGCTGAAGTGATCCCGAGGGGCCATGGGACAAATCTTAGGGAGGACCAAGCCAACTTGGTTGGATTCTTCCAGGAACAGTCATCAGAGGGGTCTAATCCGATGGCCTAGGGACTCTCAGGTAAGAGACTCTCAGCTTAGAAAGTCAAAACTGTCAGTCAGACAGGGCTTTTCATCCCCCTTAGAATAAAAACCAAAATCCTTAAAATGGTCTCCAAGGCTGTGAATAATGTGTCACTGTCTATTTCCAGCCTTTCTTCTTCCTCTCCTTCTACAAATTCTCTTAACAGGAGGGACATGATCTGTGTTGACCATCAGAGATTCCTCTGGCAGCAGTTGGGAAGAGGATGGAATTGAGTACAGTTAGGGACTGCTGGGATAACTTAAGCAATAAGGAATCATCTAATGAACGCCTGAATTAGGAGAGTGACAGTGGGAATGAAGAAATGATGGATTCCAGGATAAAGAAAATATCTATTATTCACTCAGTGAAATACTATATAGCAATGAAAATGAACAAACTATGGCTACATACAACAAGTATGAATGTCACAAACATGATGTTGAGTAAAAGCAGCAGGACACAAATGTATATAAACAGTATAATTCCTTTCACATGAAGTTCAAAACACAAAAATGAAACTATGTTTTTTGAAAATGCTTCTAGATGTGGTTTAATAAAGAAAAGCAAGGAAACAATTATCAGGAGTCAAGATAGTGGTTACCTCCGGAGGGGAGAGAGAGGCATACAGGGGCTGCTGGTGCACTTTTCTGTATGTATTGTTTATGTTATATCATAATTTAAAACAAAGTTAAAAAAAGATGAAATCTACAGAAACAGTTGAAGTAGATGTAATTAGAATTTATACATGGAAAGAGAGAGGACTTGAAGTCAGACAGCCCTGGGTTCAAATCTTGGTTCTGTTACTTATCAGTGGTGTGACCCTGAACAGTTATTTAACCTCTCTAAGCCTTGATTTTTACTGGGGGAATTAATAGGACCACTATTAAGATTAAAGTTCTCTTCTGTTTGATTATTTCTCCCTAAAACAGTCACCCCTTTTGATTGATCAGCTGAGTAAACGTCCCTCAAATTACTGAGTTTATTAAAGACAGTGAAATTTTCTGTGTCCTACTAATGATATGATTTCCTCAGTGCCTTTACAGGTCAGGCGGCTGGGGTTTCTCGCAGGTGGAGGATATGAAGCCATCTGTTCTCCTTGCCTCTTGGTTCACAATCTCCTGGAGGGCTTATTAAAACAGCTTCCTGGGCCCCACTCACAGTTCCTGATTTATAGGCCTGTAGTGAGGCCTGAGACTTTGCATTTCTAACAAGTTCTCAGGTGATGCCTTGCTACTTGCCTAGGGACATTTTGAGAACCACTATTATAGCCCAAAGCAGACAAGCTGGCAAATTGGGACCCCTTCACTTGAAGGGAGGCAGGAGAGAGCTTCTTTGCCCTTCAGCTTTCCAAGTACAAGCAAGAAAGACGCTCTTTTCTCAGACACTTGGAAGGAGAGTGACTCTGTCTATTTGTGCAGCCCTCTTGTCCATTCCTGATAGGACTTGGCTTTCCCAAGCTATGGACTTGAGACTCACATGTCCAATATCTACCCTCTCCTATGGATGGCCTCAGAAACACAGGTTACCTCTGAGGGCCTGTGGTGGTTGCTTTTAGTTGCTGGTAGCTCCAGTAAGGAATTGGCGGGGGTGGGGAGGGGGGTTGGTCAGGAACATGTATTCAGGTCATTTTCTTCCCAGAAACTCCTGTGAGAATTAAGGGAGATAAAAAAGCATAATACCTGGGACATTAAGAGCACTCAACAAATGTTAGCTGTTATTGTTATGACTTCAACTTTTTTGAGGTAGAGGTTTGCAAAGATGGCTGCATCATAACAGAGTACGTAGGATGAGCAGGTTTATCAGGAAGGCAATTAGCTTAGTTAGGAACATTTTAATATTTGTATCTTCATATTCACAAATTTCAAGATCATGGCTCTAAGGTTAAAATTGAGGAATTTTATAAAACAGAGCTAACAAGTTATATGAGAGACAGCAGAAGGTTTCTGGAGCTTCCTTTGGGAAATGGAGATATGACCCAGTTTGAGACTTAACTAGCTAGACTATATCCCAAATTCTAGCAGCTGACTGGCTCATGGAGACTAGTTATTGAGAGCAGGCAGTAAGCACATGTTAAGCTTGTGATGTGCTTTGGCAGAATGTCTTGACAAACCTCTCTCATTCTTTAAACACGTGGTTCCAAAGTTTCTAAATAAAGTTCAGTCTGAACCTTGACTTTACCTCCTGTGGTTGTTGGGGAAGCAGATTTTGCAATGCCTCATTAAATACGTCAGGGTTTTGCTTTCTGCAAAAAACATTCTTTTCAGCCAAGAGTTTCTTTTTGACACATTCCTATATTTTAATACTTGTATCTCAGCTATCTATTCTAATATTATCTTTCAACTTCAAACTTTCTTTTACCCTCTTTTATCTTTCTTCATAGACCTTACTACTACTTGACATTTTATTAAATATTTATTTGTTCATCATCTTCTTCCCTCCTCCAAGTATACTCACAGGGCATAGACTCAGTTTTATTTACTGCTGTATCCCCAGAACATAGAACAGTACCTGGAACAGTAGGTAGTTAATAAGTATTTGTCGACTTAATGAATTAATGGCCTCTCCGCTATGCTTACTCTTTCCTTTTTAGGCAGATGAGTTCTTTTCTGTGTATCTATGCAGATAGGCCAAATACGACTGCCCCAGAATGATACACTTATTCCCCAAGTGACCAACACTAAATGATCAGCATTTCTGAGTTCCAATTCCAAATTCCTAGCAGAGAAAATCTGACTGGTACAGGTTGGGCCAGTTGTCTCTCTTTGGTCCAATTAGGTATGGCTAGGTGACAGCTCACAAAGTGCACATGATCACAGAGGTCTCTCCCAGATGGAGTAGAAGCTTTTAGAAAGGGAGGGTCTGGGCAAGCAGGTACTCAAAACTTGTCTTATGTTTGCTGTAAGGGCAATCTGAGGAAACCTGAAAGCCACCATAGAAATGCAAGCAATTATAATGTTCACTGACAGAAGAAACACTGATAGAAGAAACAGAATCAATAAGGTAAAATTATTTATTGATTCAAGATCATCCTTAGCATTGGTCTACATTGTGACAATGATATTTAAAATTTTTAATTTCTCTTGCTTTATCGTCATCCTCGTTAATCCATTGCCTGGACTCCTAGAATCTTAACTTCTTGCCCCTGCCCCAGCCTTCCCTCCCTTGAGCCTTAAGTAATCTTTAAAACTTATTGTTCACTTTTCCCTTCTTGGTAAGTGATGCTAAGATTGCTTGTCATTTTGTTCCTCAAGAAAATTGCCTAATATTTGCTTTTTGTTAGGAAATATACCACTTTATGTTATGGAAGCCTATGAATTTGTATTTTTTGTGTATTGAAAAACAGAGATACATATTTTAAATGATTATGATAAAAGTAACACATGCATGAGTTAAAAAAAATTCAAACAGTTGAGTAGAAAAATGAAAGATTAAAAGGTAGCCCAATCACTGTCCATAACCTAACTCTACCTCCTAGAGTACTTTGTTGACCAGGATCTAGGTAGGAAATTTTAGGCACACACACACACACACACACACACCACCCCTCCCGCCAAAGCTGAAAAAAGTTTCACCAATTTTACTTACCTTTACTAGTGCAATGCAACTTTATATTTCCTTTTTCCTTTTACTTCTCTTTCTTCTAATGTAGGTTGTAACGCACTAAATTGATTATACTCCCACAGTTTGAAAATCACTACCCTAAAGGTAGCTACATCAAACTATTTTTAGTACTTCAGATAGCTATCTCCATAACTGAAAATAATGCACATACACTGCCACTTTTTTGTTCGACTCCTGACATTTTATTTGACTCCACTCTTTGAAAATGGACAATAAGAATTTTGCTCAATTACATTACTCTCCATTTTCTTCCCCTAGTCTCCTCTTTGCAATTTTTATTATATTATATTCAGTTCTATTTGTTACTTTATTGCTTTAAAGAAAATACTTAAACCTCTATTTCTTGATCCACCCCCTTCAGAAAGTGTCTCTTGACTCCTCCATTATGTAAGATCAACACAGTTCTAGAAAACGGAAAATCAAGAATCACCAGATAGGGGCCGGCCCGGTGGCACAGTGGTTAAGTGTGCAAGTTCCGCTTCTAGGCAGCCCGGGGTTTGCTGGTTCGAATCCCGGGTGCGGATGTGGCACCGCTTGGCAGGCCATGCTGTGGTAGGCATCTCACATATAAGGTAGAGGAAGATGGGCACGGATGTTAGCTCAGGGCCAGTCTTAGAAGGTAGAGGAAGATGGGCACGGATGTTAGCTCAGGGCCAGTCTTCCTCAGCAAAAACAGGAGGACTGGCAGTAGTTAGCTCAGGGCTAATCTTCCTCAAAAAAAAAAAAAAAAAAATCACCAGATATTTGAGGAAGACCAACTACACCAAAGAGAGGGACAATGATAAACAAAACAGAAAACTTAAACATGAAGGACATGAAGATTACTCCAGAGAATTAAAGATACTATACACATAAAACAAGAATAAGCTATATAAAAGTGACAATCAGAGTACAAGAAATAATGCTTGGGAATTAAGAACGTAATTGCCGAAATTAAACCCTTTGATAAAAGGGATGAAGGTAAAGTCTGAGAAATGCCTGGAACATACAGCAAAGACATAGTATTAGAGAAAAGTTTTGACATGTGGTGTATCAATCCAGGAACTTCATCATCCACCTATGTCCATTTTATTAAATTGTTGGACCCATTATTCAGCCTACCACAGTGACTATCAAGAATTTGAAGGGGCTGGCCCTGTGGCCGAGTGGCTAAATTTGCGTGCTCCACTTTGGCAGCCCAGGATTTCCCCGGTTTGGATCCTGGGCACAGACATGGCACTGCTCATCAGGCCATGCTGAGGCAGTGTCCCACATACCACAACTAGAAGGACCCATAACTAAAATACACAACTATGTACTGGGGGGAGCTGGGGAGAAAAAGCAGAAAAAAAAAAAGAATTTGAAGAGATTACCATTTGAAAGTCTTGACCAGAAACTGTGTGTAGCTATTTAAAGCATAAAACCTGATTCAAAAAAGGTTATGTTCATGCAGGCAAGTTCGAATTTCTCATTCAAAAATTTGGAAAGATTTTTATCTCACAGTTTTATACAAATTCAATATTTAATATTCCCATTACTTTGCATTTATTTTTATTTTTATAATTTTATATATATTTAAAAAGCAATTAATTTTTCACCAAGTCCCATATAGATGTCCACAAATTCCCTCCAGATTATCCAGGATGCCATACAAATATTGTCATTTTTCTCTCTGAGCCATAATGTGGAGAAGGTTGGGAAATATAGCTCTTCAAATTTCAGGAAACTAATACAATGGAGAAAAGAAGGCTGGGAGTGTAAGTGAGCAAAATCCATATCTATTTTGTAACAGGAAATCAAAACATACAATGTCTAAAAGCCATAAACCAAAGAAATAGCAATATAAGCATTTAGAAATAACTATGAGGTAACAGTCAAGAGAAAAATAACTGCCTCTAGGGTGCAGGGTTGGAGTAAAGAGAGGTAGTGCAGGAGAGTACTGCTATTCATTATGGGCGTTTGGGTACTAGTTAGATTTCACTTTTTAAAAGATGTGCATTCTCATTGAAAGTTTTTTAAAAAGTTCAATTAAAAATGGTACCAGAACTTAACATTAATATACCACATTTTTTTCTGTGATCTATTCTCTAAATATGACATTCCTCCTCCTTCTCACTCTAGAGAGGGAAAAACACTGTTACTTTTTATTTCCTAATCATGTTACCCACTTAATGAAATATAATTACCCAACTATTTAGGACTCATCCAAAGAATAGTCCTGAGGATCTTCTCTTTAATATTTAGTTAGGGCGGCGGGTATGAAACGCTTAAAATAAATTCCCTGAGACTAAGTTAGGGAACAGAAGTTCTTTATCCTCTCCTTCCCAGTGGTGGCACTGGCAGGAAGTTTAATAAGCTAGACCAGAGGCAGAGATGTTTGGAAAACCATCAAAAGACGTTTGATGGAACGCACAACAGGGAATCTTTAGTACGGTTGAAAGAGGAAGAAAAAATAGGATTAAACCAAATGCTTTTCTATTTCACAGCTCTTGTCTATGAGGATTTCAAAGTCAATAAGAATAAGTAACTTCATCATCTATTCATACATCACTACAGAAAAGCAGAATAATGTTTATTCAATCTTATGGGTTTAGTAAGAGATGTGTTATTTCTTAGTGAGTTTTTTTTCTATTTCCAAATTATGATTACATAATGATCTATGTTTATTAAAAACCTTGAAAGAATATACGGTGTTTCTTTGTGGTTATTCCTGGGCCTGCTTACTAAAGGAAATGACTTCTCTGCCTCTATAATCAAGGGAGGTGTGGAGATGCAGTTTGGCACATGAGTGAAATACAATTTCATGGGCATCACCATTTCTTACCAACCATCTCCTCTGGGTAACATGCAGAACAGGACAAACAAGAGACAACACAGTAAGGACCTGCCTTCTATGCAACTTTCAAAGGAAAACCTAGACGGGAATTATTGATAAAGGTGAACAAGATAATGCATGTTGTGGTTAAACTGCATTCTTGTGAGCCTGATGACTTTTAAAACTACTTAGATTGGTTTATTAACTCTTTAGATAATCACCTGTAATGTGAGACAACTCTGTTTTTAAAGCATCTTAGTTATTTGAAATAATTGCTGCTGTTTTGGTATAAAAGTTATATAACCTTCAAACATAGTTTAAAAATCATACTATGAACAAATGGAAGGATATGTCATAATTTAAATTCACAACTTGTTTCAGCAAACTTCCTGATTCATTAGCAACAGGGTGTTGGCAACAGGAAAAAATGTAGTCTTTCTGTTCCTCAAGTATTTGGAAACGTCATTAAATTTTTAGACTACTCATTCATTAGTAGTCTGTTCTACAGATATTATTTGGTATCTTTTTCCAGTTAACCCTGTTTGGTTACTTTTTCACTCAAGTGAAATGCCCTATTGTTAGATCTAGTCAGTAATTGGCAACTTCAGGCTGACTAACAGTAGCCCCTTTTTCCTCTTTCATGTGGGTGGTCTAGGATTTAGATGAGTACAGATGGGAGCCAATATTGAGTGTGGGCAACAGTCTGGTGTATAACTGTTGCCTGGTCTCTTGGCTAAACACTTTGCACATGACATAGAAATTTCTACGTCTCTGAGATGTTCTCCAAAACTGCACTGTTTTATTTTCTTCTGTGTATGGGATGGGGGTAGGATAGACAAGAAAAAAATAAAAGACCACACACATTGTTGACCTGTCTACTTATTTCATACTTCAGCAATTTCTAAGCCACTCCTTACTGGATAATGCTCATCTTGGGTAGTTTGCAAAGCTTACTGTAAAGTCATCAGGACATTGCATTTGCTGCTATTATTCTAATACTTTGGCCCAAGTTCACAATCTAGGTGGAAATAACTGAAACAAAAATTCTTTATGTCTAAATGTAAATTAAATTGTTTATTTTATTTAAAGCTCTCAAAGAGTAGAGAACAGGATACAATACTGCAAGTTAAAAAGATTTAGTGGCACTAAACTGGTCATTCATTATATACTTATCGAGTACTTGCTATGTACCAGATACTGTGCAAGCACTAAATCTAAAAAGGCACCAAAAACAATGCTTAGAAATAGGGCAGCAGCTGTTGTTTGCTTGTTGATGACAGAATGTTCTTACGTAAAGAAAAAAAGATATGGAAAAGTTGTTATACATCCCAGGACATAGGACTGGGTATATTAAACTGAATTTTCTCATGTTTCAATGGGGAAGTAGAAAGAAGGAATGAGAAAATTACAGGCAGAATTTATATCATCCTTGGATGGTAGCATATGGTACCAGTGAAAACTTGGCTTCCAGGCTTTTTACTCTACGATCCATCTCGTTCCAATTCATCCCTGCAGACACAGTCCTTCCCAGACCCCCGTCATCCTCCTCCTTTAGATTCCCCTCAAGTTTCTGCAAAGGTATAATCTGTAAATCTATCTATCCATGTTACAGATTGCTAAAGTTACAGATATCAGCATCATGCACCTTGAAGGAAAGTTCCATAGCAGTGTATTATGAAAAAGAAGATTAAACACACACACACAGCCAGAGAAAGCAATTTTTCAGGTATTAAAATGTATAAATATATAGAGAAATAGGCAACTGCCTTCTAAGCAGACTTGAAACTACTACGGCCATGATCCTCTTTCTCCCCTATTCCTATGTTATCTGCCCAGTAAGGTTGTTTCCAGTGGCTGTGAGGGAGTGGGAGGCTCTTCTACAAAACATTTGGGATTCAGAATCTAAATTTAAACCACTGAATAAGGAAATTGCATTTTACAGGGCACTATTTGGAAACAATATTTGGTAATATAGCTTATAGGGTGCTACTTTTTTAAGAGTCAGCCTCTGGGTGTTCTAGACTTAACCACTGAAGACAAGTAATTTTACTTTTTGGAGATTTCTTGAGGCAGCAAATATACAACATCCTTTGGTACTACATCTCAATATTTAGTCACGCATAAATCCAGATGTCATTGTCAAGGTATTACCAAGTGCTCTTGCTGCAATTAAAACTCACTTCCTCTCCCTTAATCATCTGTAAAAGTAGAAATAACTGATCATCCTTCTTACACTAAATCTTGTTTAATTAAAGACTCTTCATTGACCTTCAACTTTATCTTTTGCAGGCTAAGCAACCATATGAGGCCCAAATCTTTTGGTGGTATTTTATTTTGGTGTTAACGCTTATTGATAAATATTGCTTATTTAGTGCTGGAACAATTTCTTGATTGCACACAAAGGATGTGGAGATTCTGATTAAGATCTTCAGTCTCCAAATGCTGTTACTCAAGTGTAGACATCTGGATTTTTAGACACTTCTTTGGTTTTATTTGGGGGAAATCAGTTTTATAGCTGAGAGGTTTTGGGGTGTAATCTTTTTGGATTTCACGTAAGAAATACACTACCAAGGGTTGTCATTCTCTAGTACGACAAATGAATCACTGGCCTTTTCTGTGTTGTCTGATAACATTCCATACGAATATATGGCACTAAAAAAAGCAAAGTTTGTTTAGAGAATGAGTTATTTAAAATTCTCAGTTTACCTTGGTTGATTAGTGTTGTCCAAATCCTCAGACTCTTCTAGAACTTGGTTTATTGAAGGCGCTGACAGTGCACTTGTCCTGGTGTAGGCTGATTGAGTCATGCAGTGTAAAGTCTGAGATATACCCATTGACAGGCGCACTGAGTCTTACAGGTAGGTGCGGTTGGCAATAATAGGTGTGATTTGGCGGGCGATGGGCTGGCCCTCTTGCAGTTCCCACGTCCCTGCCAACGTTCTATCTTTTAACATCCTCTTTCCTTGAGAACTTCAAGAATCTATTAAAAGGTAAGCATTTCTTGAAGGGTAACTTAAGCCATTTCCACTTTGATCACAAAGTAAACACCTATCACAGCAGAAATCTCTACAGGAATAGGAAGGGAAGAGCCTTTGCTGGATACTTTCTTCGACGCCCTAAATCTCTCCTCCTATCATTGGGCACCACACATCCCACTGCTTACTCCTCAACGCATCTTGGCCCTCCCGAGAACAGATGTGGCGAGCAGAGTTTGTGTCTATTGAGAAGAGCCTGGGCCCTCTCGGGGTAGTTGCTGTGGTGTGCTATGGCTCTATCCGCCAAACAGGTATCTATCCTCAATCTGTGGTACGCGAGAACGTTTTCACGGACTGCAAAAATAACACTCGGGCTTCAGGCGCGCCCCGCACCCCCACCCTTTGCTGAAGTATCTGCAGAAAGCTGGCAGTTTTACTGGTGAAACACCCCTAGCCCGGCCGCCGCCTGCGCACCTCCCACGCACGGGATCCCCGGGTCTGACTCGGCGCCCACCTACCCTGGGCTCCCCCGGGCCGCAGACACCCCGCCCCCTGACACCTCCGCGCATCTCATTGGCCAGGCTCTGCGTCCGCCTCCGCTGCTGACTGGTGGCGGCTGCTGTCGATCTGCGCGGTAGGGACATTTCCGCATTGAAGGGGGCTGCTCCAAATGGAGGGGGAGGGGAGGTGTTTAGGAGAAGGAGGGGGCTTTGGGTGTCAGGAGTCGGCAGCGGGGTGGGCTGAGAGGGTCCCCAGCTGGGCTGCGACCGCTGGCGAGGGGTGCAAGGTGTGCATGTGTGAGGGGAGAGGGGGAGAGAGAAGGGTGCCTCAGAGGTGACATTCTCTCAGCCTGCGAGCCTTCTTCCCGGGGCGCCATAAACGCCCCCTATTTCCCAGCTGCTAAAGGAAGAGGAAGAAGGTGGGTCTTGGTGGCGGTTTGGGGAGGGGCTGGGTTGAGCTTCCCACGACTCTCTGGGTGGTTGTTTCCCTCCCTGAGACGAGTACAGCCCCTCTCCCCTCTGCGGGGTGGTGTGGCCCCGGAGGCCGAATTTGGGGTTCGGAAGAGCGCAGGGCAGGAGGAACTAGAATGTGCGAGGGTAGGGTCGGGGCTCTGGCGGGCTCCGGCGTCTCGAACTCGGGTTTGCGCACGGGTGCTCCCCTCGCGGACGGCCCCTCAGCGTCCGCAGCGGGGGAGGGGCGCCGGAGCCGTGGGCTCCTCCAGGGAAAAAGCGGCGCCAGCGTTCCGCGGCTCGCAGCCGGAAGGCGGGAGCTGAGGCCCCAGCGGCCAGAGCGCGGAATTCTTAGCGCCTCCTAGTCCGGGATATTTATGGGCTGGTAAAAATGGTTGCATGGCCCCTCTTTGCCGGCCTCACCCGCCTCCTCAACCCGTGCTTGGGCGGGGGCCACTGTTGACCAGGGTTTCCCGGGGAACCGGCCGGAGGCTGGGCGGCAGCGAGAGGAGGGGGGACCGGGGGTGCGAGCCGCCAGTGCCTGCTGCGGTCCGGCCTCGGAGGGCGTGGGGCCCGGGGGGCGGTGAAACAGCCGCTGTAGGTCCGCCTCTTTCATTGATGAAATTTAAGTTCGTGTGATTTTACCTTTTCCGGGAGTCTCCGGCGGGCCCTCACTTGTGTCGGGAGCGCAGAGTAGGCAGGAGTTCCAAGCAGACTCAGTCACACCAAGTTTGTGTCTTTTGGAAGTGGGAGAGGTTTTCCTGGGTGTATTTTATTTTATTTTTTTGAGGCAGTTTTAATCGCTTTGAATAAATAGTCCCTTAAGTGGCTAAACATAGGAAGAAGAGAAAGAACACGTCGGTTGTTAAAGCAAGGGAGGAAGAGAGACCTGCCCTATAGCGTGACTCTTCCAGAAATTAATATATATATATATATTTTATATATATATATATATAAGCCAGAGTACTTTAATAAACCCCTAAAATGTCGAGATTTGTACAAGGTAAGACACGCTAATCTTCTGGGTTATTTCAGCCGAATTTGGGTACCGGCAGTCGAGAGGTTGGTGGGTGGTTTGGAAGTGGAAACGTTCATTTGAGATACTGTTTGCGAAACCCTTTTCGTTAAATTGACATTTGAGCTGCCTTGAGTTGCTGGATTGGCGTTTGCGATACGTATAATTTATACCCCTGTGCCCTGCTAGGATTAGTTCTGCCTCTCTGAAATCAGGTTAGTAGTACTCTGGCTCCCCCGGATAGTGGCTGTAAATGATGATAAAACAGGATTTTGGCTGCTAATTAATTCCTCTTCTCTTTTCCTGGTCTAAGTCAAGGTAACTGTGTGTGTGCAGACGTGTAGGGGAGCAGGGGAGGCTGAAGGAAGGCCAGTGGGTTTTTCCAGGACGGTTGGGGAAGCTTTCGTGTTCTCAGCTTCTACTCTGTGTGTACGTGGTTGGAGTCTCAGATTCATTTATTGCGAAATCGGGAGTAGCTCGTAGAAGCTGGAGGTCATTTCACCAGGAGAAATGACTTTGCTGCATTGCTGTGTTTTATTTTTTTTCCTTTGAAATCTGGAAAGCTTATTAAGGTTTCTTTGAAATTTGAAAATTGCCCTCTAAATTCTACACGTGTGTTAAAAAAGGGCTAAGGAATGCCTCTCAACTGAGTTAAGCAGTAAGACTGTGAGTGTTTGTGTGTACGTTGTACACATTGAAATTGTTGCTACGTTAAGCTTCTGTCACCAATTTCTAGCATAGGATTTGCTTTCTGGGATGTGAGTAAACCCTTTTCTTGCAGACCCCAGAGTGTGAAAGCTTCAGCCATCTTGCTGCACACACAGCTAGTAAAGTTCACAACCACTTCATGTGATTGTCAATAAATGTAGATGTACTTTAAAAAACAAACTGTCAGTAATGGCCATCGTTTGACCCTGGGAATAAAAATACCCCAGTAAGTTTTACATCACTTTATTGACTCTTTGAGTTTTGTATACTAGCAAGAGAA
Source organism: Equus caballus (assembly GCF_041296265.1). Classification (NCBI taxonomy): domain Eukaryota; kingdom Metazoa; phylum Chordata; class Mammalia; order Perissodactyla; family Equidae; genus Equus; species Equus caballus. The sequence goes on along the minus strand of NC_091698.1, from coordinate 53,491,735 downwards.
TTTGACTGCCTATCTTATTGTGGAAACAGATGGGACACTTATGCCTGCCCTTAGCACTAAGCTCAGAAATGTCAGTTGTCATTAGACGTTCAAATTAGTGTTATACGTTATTTGTGGTGAGAGATCCTTCTTATGTTCTGGTTGAATAAATGTCTTAGTCAAGAATAGAAAGACGGAGGTGAACTGTTAGAAATTTGCTGGTTGTGTATCAGCAACAACAAAATTTAATGACCATAAGCCAGTATTTTGCAAGAATACACTACGGAAAAGTGGACTAGTCACTTCTCTTTAAAAGTTAGGAATGTTAGTTAAACTCCAGGTGTTCCTTGTAGTTATGCTTTAGAATGACTTGTGAGGTGGTGTGCTTTGACTGACTTCACAGCCTTTGCTATTAATGGCTGTCTTCACGAGATTCTAAATCAAGGGGCAGTGCCTAAGAGTTGACTGTGAATGTTGTCATTCCCTTGTCATCCACTTTTTAACAAAATAAGCTTGTTGTCTTGGAATACTTTTAGATTTATAGAAAAGTTGCACATTTGTCAAAACTAAGAAATAGTCATAGGTACATTTCTCTTAACTAAACTACGGGCTTATACAGACTACTATTCCATGATTCAATCCAATATTGCATTTAGTTGCCATCCAGTTTTGCTTTAAATGTTAGTTTTCATTTTAAATTGGCAGTTTGGCACAAAAATGACACCTCCCTCCCCCCCAAAGTTTAACGTGATTGTGCATCTATCATTGTTTACATTTTGTACTTCAAGTGTAAACCTTCTAAATGTTTAATTAACTGTTGCTGTTGTAAATGATAAACCTAATTGGCTAGTGACTCAGCTGTCTCTACAGATCAGTTCTCAGGTGTAAGGATTGGGATTTTGTTTTTGAATTTTTTTGTAGCAGATCAAATTGTTTGATCTTTGTTGTAGCACTGATTGATATTTCCACTCATTGTCACTTAGCTCATACCCCTTCATAGGGGAAAGACTGAGCAAATGTTAAGCCCCAACTGTTTTTATATGTTATCTCGTTTAAACTTCACAAGAGCCCTGAGAGGTGGTAGATTTTTATCATGACTTTATAGCTGAAGAAATTTAAAGTATCTTGTCCAAAGTTCACAGCTACTAAGCACTGAAATTCTTATACAAATATGTCTGAAACCTTTCTCCTTTCCAATACCTTTTGTTGCCTCTTACATTAAAAATTTATCTAAATTGCTTGTTTCTCTAACTTGACTGTCAGTTCCCTGTTGGCAAAGATAATATTATATCCCTGGGGGAAATACAGTGTCTTGAAGTGGTGGGTGCTCTAAAAGAATTTGTCATAAATGAGAAACACGATTTTGGTAGGTTAGCCTATGTTTTTGGTTGTGGTTTGTTTTTTTGGTAACACCTCTTAGATTACGTCAGTGTTGAGAAAAATAAAAGGGTGTGGCCTTAGATTTGAATCCTGTTACCAACAGGTGATCTTAGACACATAACTATTCTGAACTTTAGTTTCTGCTTATATAAACATTGGATATTAATACTTATGCCACAGAGTTATTAAGAAGCTGAAAAGAAATGAGTTTTGTGAATACTAGTCACATATTAGATGGCCGGTAAATTTTATTTCTCTTTCTTAAAATGATGGCGGCCTTTTATGTAGCATTACCGCTGTAAGTATAACCACATGTCATCAACAGAAATAAACAGAAACAAGGCAGGTATGATGGTTCTTTATTTCCCTGTTCTGAGTTTGGTGTTCAGACCTCCAGTATTTGGGAGTTGATGGGTTAAAAAAAAAAGTGTGGGGGTGGGTGGGGGGCGGGAAGGAGCTTAAACAGTGATGTGAATACGTAGTTGGTGCCAGTTTTTGTTTCAGTACAGTAAACAACAAAATTTTTGAGGTTTCTCTGTACTGGGATTTCTCCTGGAATCCTTATGACCGGCACTTAAAATTGAGAAGATCTAGGTATTATACCTGTGTTATATACACGTGTTTTTTAATGTCTTAGAACTTGGGGTTGCTACACTTTGCTGGAATCTCTTCCCCCCAAATCTAGGCAATGAGCTTTATAGGAAACCTGGGCATCTCTATTCTCAAGCAGTTTGACCATAAGTTATTAGATAGAAATGTTCAATTAATAAAAATAGTTAATATCGATAGGCAGGAGAGTTCTCAGTATATATTCCTTGGCCAAAAGAAGGTTCAGTTTTCTTTGGGCATCTCCCAAGTCGATGTTCCTCAGGCGCTTAAGATTCCTTCTCATAGGAAGACTCTTCTTTACTGGATCTAGGGCATGATCTCTAGCTGACGTATTCTGCTCCCAGGTCACCTTCTGCCTGCCTGTGAAATTACTTCTCCGTTGCTAGTTTTCTCCACCTCAGGGGTTGTTGCAGGGCCCCGAAGTTATTCTAAATAAATCTGAGTAGCAACTGAGTGAGAAGGGCCTCCTTGTCCCAGTTGGGAGTACTAGGGGTAATCAGCAGCTGTGACTTTTTGCCAGCTTTGTCAATGGGTGCCATTTGGGATTTTGCTTTTTAAAAGTTCTGAGAGCTATAAGGTAGTCTCCCTGCATGATTTGAAACTTATAAATGGTGCAGGGACAATTGTCATCTAGTCAGTTTAGGTCACGTTATGTGCTTAGACTGTAATATTAGAGGAACTTTTATTTTTAAACTATTTTAATAGGCCATTATCTATCCAAATTATATTAAAGTGCCAGGGAAGCCATTTGAGTACCTCTTGTCACTTAAAAAATATTTAAGGCCTGTCAACTTTCCCATTTGTTGGAATTCTCTTTTTATGACTTTTTTGGTGATTCCTGTTTGATAGATGGCAGCTAGCCAGGGAGGATTAGCTGAGCTAATTATAACTGGAGGGTCTCAGACAAATGCAGGGATGAGAAGCATTCTGAGGCCTGGTTCTTCTCAAATCCCAAGACCAAATTTAGCCTGTTGCTGATTATTTAGATGACAGGGGGATTGTGGCATGGATTTAAGGCAGGAGGAGAGGCAGGACTGGAGGGGGCAAAAGTAATGACTAAGGTACACTTCTCATTTTTGAAAGATGTGGCTCAGGATTCACTGTGTTGATAGAGAGAGGGATTTAGTTAAATTCAGAGTCACAGTTATAAATGGAAAATGAAACTCAAAGAGTTGAGCTGATGAAAACTTTGTTTTCCTACATGGACTTTGTAATCTCTATAGTTAAATTGATTTTGTTCTTGGTAACTGGGTCTTTCTTCTAGAAAGACGGATGATTTTCATTTGTGAAAGCCTACTGAGGAAAAAGAAATTGACAAGGAACAGAAAAATAAATATTAACTGGTACACTTCTTGGAAGTACCGTTTTAATATTCTGAAGATAAATTGAAAAATAACTTTAATAGGAAATTAAGATGGTAATTTTGAATAGTAGGTGTTTTTTGGTAATTGTGCTTCACAGAGACCATTCTCTGTGTATGTATGTTATTTTTTTCTTCATAGAAAATTGTAGTAACTTTATGAATTGTTTTAACTTTAATTGCAGTAATGGGATACTTAATTTGTGTGAAGAATTAATTGGCCTAATAATGAAAATGTTCTAGGTAAAAGAATAATATACTGTGATTTTCCAGTTTCCACCAAGTTGTATTTGGTACTTTTTGTGAAAGTTGCAGCTGTTAGGAGTTCTGAAAAAGTCGTATGTATCCATTATTGAAAAGTTATTATAAACAAATATTTGAAAGTCAAACTAACTCTGGATTATCTGTAAAAATGAGTAGTTAAGAGTTGGCTGTACTAACTTTCCCCAGTGCTATTCTTCTTGATATCCGGAATTCATGCCAGTGGAGAAAATCCCAGCAATATTGGAATAAAATTGTGGGGGAGAGCCTCTGAGGATTTGGGAATGAGGAAAGACGATTGACTTACCACCCTTTTGATTGCTGAAGATCTCTTTAAAAGCAGGAGTTTTTTCTAAAGACTGGTGTCCTTTTAACATCAGTCTTTACTGTTTCTTTTCTAAAATATCATATTTTGAACTTGAGGTAAGAGTGTTTGAATTGTGGACATCTTGGTCTTGGGTAATTTGATGGGTTGTCTCAGGCACAATGAGTATTAATTGAAAGCATATGTCTTAGATCTCTAAAATGCTACTACTAGGCATGCATCTTTCTGTCAGTAACATTAAAGTCTGAAAGTTGGCTTGCTAAACTATTGAAAGAAAATTAAACTTTATTTTATGTGTTCTTTTGGTTGGGCTTATGTGTGAGAAAGGGCATAATACTCCATTTGAAAGCTGTTTCCCAGTTCTCTTGATTGGTGATGCAGGCATCTCCTTTGGTTTGTTGTAAAGTAATTGTCTAGGGCTCAAATTCTGCCTCTGCCAACAGTCTCATTGTTTATTTTTCTTAGTCATTGCCAAATGGAATTGGTTGTGCCCCCAAACCATTTTTACAATTAAAGATTGTTTTTGAAGACCATGGAGAAGTTGGCTATGTTGTCTCAGTTAACTTACATAAACAGCAAAATGTTTTGTTTTCCAAAGCATTTCTAGATATTTGTTAGTTTTTCCTATGTAAATCAAGAGTTGCCTGTTTCTCTGTGATTTCACTTGTATCTTTAAAAAAAAATGCTATTCATTATATTCATGTACATGAAATAGTCATATTATGCTTAGTCTACTTCTTAATTGTTAGTCACCAAACTGTAAAAAATACTGTTCTAGGGGACATTCCCTTTAACAATAGCTCCACTTGCTCCTTGGCCACAAAGACCTTCGGACAAGGTGAATGGAGTTTGTATTTTCCTCTGGTTGCTGCCCCAGCAAAGGTTGATGTGATGTTTCATTTATGTTTTAACCGTGCCTAGAATTTTAAAACTTCCGGAGTGCAGGAAAACAGAATAACATAGTTCTGTGCACTGTTTTGAGTCCATTTATGCCAATGGTAAATGCTTAGCCTTGGTAATAAAATATTTATACAGTGCATAAAAGCTTTCTTTGATTTTTCATTGCCCAGAAAATAAATAATATAGAAGGAAAAGTTGAAGAACATAAGAGAATACTTAATCTGATATGTAGTTTTAACCTCACATAATAGTCGTAGTTGGGTTTTTGCTGGTTTTCATTCAGATTTGGTGGCACATGCCTGGAGGTGGTGGATCATGTAAATGCACTGTAACCAAGAAAGAAGAGACCTTCCCCTAGGAAGGAGAAACAGGGCACCAAGCAACGGGGTTTGGATTCCGGCTCCGCCCTGCTACTGTGTCTGTAGGCAAGTCAGCATCTCTGGGCCCTGTTTTTATCTCCAAGATAAGGGAACTGGACTCACTGACCTTAAAGCCTTTCTGGGCTTAAAAATTTGATATAAATGCACAAGTATCAAGTAACAGGGCAGGCCTGCCAAATCATTTTTTGGTCCTTGGTGACGATTTTATGTTGGTATCCATTTTCCCTCCTCTGAACAAATGAGTGTGATAGGCTGCTTGGCTCGCCTTCTTATCATCCATTAAATTTACTGCCAAGTGATATTATTTAGCTAGTTGACATATTTCTTCTGAATGTTCTGTTTTCCAGAATTGATATTTTCTGGGGTTTTTTTTTTGAGATCTTAAGAGCCACTCTGTTGTATGAGAGCAAGGTTAATCTTAATTATTAATAAGAACTCAGGTTTATGTATATATTCTAACAGTTAAAAACATTTTAAGTAAACAATGCATGATTATCAAGAGTCTTGATTAGCAAGTAGCTCTGCATATTCAGTGCTGGAACAGTTCTCAAAAGCCTGGTACCTTTTCATTTGTGTTATGAAAAAGCATTTATTAGTAAGTTCATATGTATGTAAAGCTGAGTCATTTAAAAATCTATGTAAATGTAAACAGTCATACTATAGTTTACAATCTAAAATAATCAACATTGACTTTAATACTTAAAGATCATATAAAATTGATAATATAAAATCAACTTATTTTTCTTATGAGTGAATGACATGGACTGTATTTTTCCTGAATTAAGCTAAATCTAAATATATAAATCGCCCAATTTTGTTTAATCTCTAAGGTTAGTCAAAACATTATGCTGACTTTTATACAGGATAATAAAAATTGAAAAGAAATTTAGAGTTCGTTTTGTCTAGATTGCCTACCAGTTTGGAATTTCTTTGACTGCCTCCCTGGTACTTGACTGATAAATCAGTCTCTGCTTCAGGAGTTTTGGAGATTTCAGGTACTCAAGAGACGACAGTACATACTTTTCTTAGCCCTTAGCTCTTGAACACTTTGCTTGGCCTTATCAGATACCACCTCCACTAGACTGGACTCTACCTTCTTTATCTTTTCCCAGCACATAGCTGGATCATAATAGGTTCTTACTCATTTATTTAATAAACATTACTTAGTTACTATGTCTCAGGCTCTGTGTTCAGCACTGGGAGTACAGCAGTGAACAAACAAAATAGACATGATATATTTTTACGGAGACTATAATCAGTTGGCTAAGATAGACATTGAATAAATTTTAAGAAGTATGATGTTATAAAGGAGAGGTACAGGGATCTACTGTGTGACCATGTAATGGGTAATCTTGCTTAGTTTAGAAAGATTTCTAGAAGATTACCTTTAAACTAAACTCTGACAAATGATATGTTAGTGGCTGGTCAAGCCACTATTATGAGAATTTAAGTCTTGATCTGTAATTTATTTACACATTATCGGGTACCTGTATTGTGCCAGGTGCTGAGGTAGGTGTTGGGAAAAAACATAATATGGCTTGTGCCCTTAAGTCTTGCAGGTAGACATCTAAACAAAGAATTAAAGTTTGGGGGATGTTATAGTGCAGAGGCTGGGGTGATTAAAACCTCCACGTAGAAGAGTTGAGGTGGAAAGGAAGGCCTCTCTTTGGATGTTCTGAAGCTGCTACCTAGAACATTAGGAATGCCACTCCCAAAATAGCAAAAGCTACTCGGAGTTACAGTTTGAGCCTTGGGGACTGAGGGATCAGGGAGGTTTCCTGTAGGTTGGAATGATTCTCATGATTTTGGAATTCACACTGGGCCATTAATTTCTAATTTTTTCTCCTCATTTCTGTTTTCTCTAAAAGTGTTGAATGACAGTTGAGATATATGTTTTGGAACAATCTTATAATAGTTAGGATGCTTTTAATTTCATGGAACAGAAAAATACCAACTCAATTGGCTTAAAAAATGAGGGACTTTTATCACATGAATCTTGAAGTAGGATGTTCCAGGTTGGTTAATTCAGTACAAAGATGCATCTTTCTTTCATTCTGCTCTGCTCGCTTAAGCGTATCTGTCTCATTCTTGGGTCAGCTTCCTTCAAGGTCACCAAATGGCAGAAGAAACTGGAGGTGAGGGGTTGACACATGCTCATTATATCTAGGGGTGGAGAAGGTACTATTTCTTCTCATGTGTCTATTTTTTCAGTGAGGAAAACTTTTCTTCAACGTCCTTTGGCAAACTATACCCTCTTGGCTTACTGGCCAAAATCATATTATATTTCATGCTTAAACCAATCACTGGGAAGGCTTAAGACCAATCTGGGCCTGGTGCCATCTCTGAAGTACATGGCCTTGGGGCTGAGGATAAGTGACAGAATTGCATTGGGCTGGGGAGAAGAGTGATGTGCATGGCTGCTACAAACATATTAAGGTGAATGGAGTATAACCTGTATCAGAGCTACTGAAAGCAACACTGGCAGCATTTGCTTATTACAAACGCATATTCTTCCACTCTAGAATCCCAGAGTTTCTGACTAGGATCTCTGGGAGCTTGCCCAGGAATCTGTGTTTTAACAAGCCCTCCAGGTGGTTTGTATGCACTTTAAAGTTTTAGAAGCACTATTGAGATGTCATGGATAGAGTAGGAAATTGCAGCCTTTAGGTATTCTGCTTTAGCACTTTCATTAGCTTTGGCTACTCAAAAAGGTACTTCACCTTGGCTTTTAAGACTTGCCTGGCCAAGGAGTTTGTATTTATTTCCCGTCAAAGGAAAATCCCATCAAATGTGGAAGAGAAGTGATATGATTAGGGCTGCAGTTTAGGGACCAATCCATTCTGCTTAGTACCACCAGATCAGAGTGACAGATGGGCAGACTAGTTAGAAAGCTGTTGTCATCAGGAAAGTGACCAGGAGGGTGAAAATGAGAGAGAAATTAAGGTGGCAGCAACAGGAATGGAAAGCAATGAATGGAATTGTGATTCAGTTAAGAAGTATGGTATTGGATTAGACATACGGGGAGGGGAAAGGAGGAAAGAGCCAACTGTAATTGTGGTATTTCCAAGGTCACCTTGGGGTGACTAGGAGAATGTTAATGCCATGGGGAGCTGGAGGCCAGGGAGATGAAGTTAGTTTAGATGATTTGGGCATGTTGAGTTTTAGCTACCCAGCTGAGTGTCCAGTTGCAAAAGGTCTTGGAAAGCTGTAGGGAATGTGAGCCTGGAGCTCAGGAAAAAAGATCAGGATGAGAGACATGTATTTGGGAGTTGTCAGTAAGGAGACTGGTAAGGGAATGACTGATGAGAAAAGTGGTTTGGGTACAGAAACTTAGGAAACCCAGGGAGTAAGAGAAGAAAGAAGAGCTAGTTATGGAAACTGAGGCTTGGTCCAAAGAAGAAAAGCTTTTCTAGGAAGAATATTCACAAATAACTGAGTTTAAATTACTGCAGTGAGAGCCCGGAAGAGGATGGTTAGCTTTAATTGGTCACAAAACTAGTCAGTATATGTCCTCAACTTTATTGAGGGTTATTTCCAGTTGTTATTACATTCTTGGAGTTTTATACTTATTTGGGTCATAAGTCATTTCTTAGTTTAAAACAGCTTAAGGGAGCTCTCCACTTCTCTGGCTTTGGGTACTTCTCGGTGTGGGTTGAGGTTGATCAGATCTGAGTGGTGGGAGGTGGCCTGGGGAGGGCTCCTCAGCCTCTTTGTTGCTCTCTGTGTTCTTTCTGCAGCCTTTCTATGACCTGTACTTTGTGAAGCTAGCTTTCTATTTTAGAATGTGATGTTGTTTTGTTTGTGCCAGTATCAGGAGGTCAAGGAAGGGTATTATATATGCTTCCTAGTGGCTGAAATGGATGAAACGAAATACCTGAATTAAGAAATGAAAACAATCACTTGTTAGATTGAATGTCTCCTACCTCTTTTTTTTTTTTTTTTTTTGAGGAAGATTAGCCCTGAGCCAACATCTGCTGCCAATCCTCCTCTTTTTGCTGAGGAAGACTGGCCCTGAGCTAACATCCGTGCCCATCTTCCTCTACTTTCTATGTGGGACGCCTATCACAGCATGGCTTGCCAAGTGGTGTCATGTCTGCACCTGGGATCTGAACCAGTGAACTGCAGGCCACTGAAGTGGAACGTGCAAACTTAACTGCTGCGCCACTGGGCCGGCCCCGTCCTACCTCTTAATTCTATTGCTTTCCTCCTTTTTTTTTTTTTTTTTTTTGGCTCCAGTTGGATAGGAAAGTCCACGATGTTGAAATTTTAGTTCTTGTGAACAAGGAAGAATTAGGAAATTGAGGTGGGGGAAAACTTCTAAAAAAACGGTTACTGCCTGTTCTATCTCCAATTTTCTAAATTATAATTGTCAACCAAGGCAATTGCAGTAAGCCCAGTTTTATGTGATGGAAAGTTTCCTGTCTGTTCTATTGGGTATAAGAAGACATTCTGATAGAAATATTTTTGGAGGAGAGTGTTATTTAGGGATTTTGTGCCAAGGATTAAAGAGAGCCAGAGTAGGAGGAAAAATTGAGCAGGATATTTCCACCTCCCTGAGGTAGGATGAGGCTCGGAATAAACTAGCTTTGCTTCTGAGCTCTAACGTTAGCCTGCTCTGTGACCTTAGATAAGTCATTTAGCTGTTTCACCCTCAGTGTCCTCATCTGTAAAATGTTGAGGGTAGATTAAATGCTGCCTTTCATCTCCAAAAATGTTTTGATTTATGACTGAGGTAATGAAATGTTTGATTTCTAATCCACTCTCTGTCTAAAGTCCAAGAGGATCAATTCGCTGTTGCTAGGAATTGAGGACAGACGAAACATTTTAGGAGGTTAGAAATCTTGCATTATTCAGGGGATTCTTTAATTGACCTTCCATTAGAAACACAGCTGTCATTGCCTGAAGTGTAACCTGAGAGTGTTAAGTCCAAGAAAGCTTAGAAGGTCTGTACTTCTTCTCCTAGCAGAAATTCCAGACTTTACTTAAATTCAAGGTGCATAAGGAAGTCACTGCAAAGGATTATGGTCTCTAGCTCTGTGCCTCCTGGTCTGTGCCAGGTGCTTAAGACAGACACTCTTCTTGATTAAGCACACTTCCTTATTCTTGAATATTCTTTATTCCTTAAAATACCCTTCTTTATTCTTTAATCACTGAAAAACAGAACTTCATAGTAACACTTTGCCCAGGGGAAGGGGAAGGAAACAGCAGTGGAATGGGATGGAAGAGGTGATAGGCTTGTTGTAACGTTCTTTTGTTGTGTAAGCTGTTCATATTTGTAGAGGGGGTAGAAGGCATGCAAATTGTTCTTTGTTTGTATTAGGTGCTATATCAAACAAACGAGAGGGGGTGGCCAGCCCAGTGGTGTAGTGGTTAAGTTTGCGCATTCCACTTCAGCATCCCGGGGTTCCTGGGTTGGATCCTGGGCACAGACCTCCACACCGCTCATCAAGCCATGCTGTGGTGGCATCCCATATACAAAATAGAGGGAGATTGGCACAGATGTTAGCTCAGGGACAATCTTCCTCAAGCAGAAAGAAGAAGATTGGCAACAGATGTTAGCTCAGGGCCAATCTTCCTCACCAAAAAAAAAAAAAAAAGTCAAACAAACAGGAGGAATAAAGGTTAGGGATATTTGTCACAACTCAAGTTTGAATCTGTGTCTGGGTTTTCTTGATTCTGTCTGAAGGTTGGACCTGCTGCAGCTGGCAGAGATCATGTGTAGTGTTGAAAGTGAGTCTTTTAGTCAGCCTTTCTTAGCTTGGCTGGGTAGGAAGGATAGTAACTTGGGTTCTGTGCATTTTGGCCTTAGATCATGTACGTTGATAGACTATTGTTCTGCAGAAGGAGTCTCTAAAGTTTGGTGGTTTTCTTGTTTTTTTTTTTTTTTTTTACTATTTTCTTGTAGGCAAATCTCAAACAGCTACTATAGTTATTTTTAAACTTTGCAGTTCCCTTTAGTTTTATCTCATTTTGGCATGTGCCCAGAATATAAGTAAGTTAAATGTTTCCATTACTGTGTTTTAGGAATGTGACTGCGAATGCTGACCTTTAGGATCTAACTTCAACAAGAAAGCAGCAAGTCTTTAGATGTCTTTGAGTCTAACAAAAGAAACTTATTTTAAAAAACATTATGTAGTTACTTCTTAGTCTGTTTTGATTGATTGATTGATTTGACACAGAATCAAACAGTTCATGTGTTCTTTAATTTAGAGATTTTATATTTAGTAGATTTGTTTCCAGATTATTTCCTAAATATTAATATGGGAGTTGGCTTAAAGACTAGGGGAGAGACATCCCAGGTGTACATGGTGGGGCGGCAGGGTGGGGGACCTAACCTGTGACAAATTTTAAATTACAAAAAAGTCAGCCAACAATGAAGAAGAGTGGTTGATGTCACATTAACTCTAGTTTAAAATGTTCTCCAGGAGTTTTTAAAAATTATCTGTCATAGTTATGCATACATGCTCATCCATTGTCATGGGTTTTTACAGTATAATCAAATTTGCTACTTATTAGTCAAAACATATCTTTAAGTTGTTTATGGAACACACATGTGTGTTTCTTAGCTCACAAATAAGTTATTTATGAACCACAGTTTGAGTCACTTTGGTAGTATTACTGGAGTCCATAAACTTAGTTATGTTGTCGTTTATGCCTGTAAAAAGAGCACAGTTAGAAGATGGCTATTTTGGGATTAGGTTGTGTGCTCTCACCACATTTCCTTGTTTTTATCTTTTTCTCTTGGATTTTAATATGATTGAAAGTGTGTATAAAAAGATTTTTGAGGAGCTATGTTAAATACCTCACTTGTTAACATTTTTAGATATTTGGGAGAGGGAGAGGCTATCTACATTAAATAAATTGCCTTAGGAGTTACACAATGTACTAATTTCTGCTCTCAAAAGCATCTTAAAAATATTGATTATGTTGGCTTTAATTCTGTCTGTATAAATGTTTCCTTTTGCCCATATAACAAATGAAGGAATTTGGTCTTTTTAGCTTTATTGAAGTTAAATAAACTTCAGTAATAAACACTTTATTGGAGTGTTTTTAGCTTTATTGAAATATGATTCTGCTAAATTAACTCACGTTTGTCGAGCTAATTAATTATCAAACAAAATGTTTGAACATAAGCTTCAAAAATACATTTATAAAATAAGATTGAGTTAGGTGTTCAGGATAAAGGGGGAGGTGAGTAATAACCTGATTGTCCCTTATTTTATGAGAAGTAGACAGGCTGATTACTGGCTTAGATGGTTAAATGTGTAAACCAATCTATGTTGGCATTTTTATCCCCAGGTACTTGGACCTGGGATGTTTTCTTTTTTTGTATTTTTCTATTTTTGTTTGTTTTCATCTAACAGGCATTTCTGTCACCTTTACTGAGATCCGTCTGTCATAGAGATGCCCAGCTATGCCAAAAGCTGTGTTAGTCTTGTCTGACACAGATGAGCACTGAAAAGCCTTGGCTGAAATTGGGGTCCACAAGTGGGGAGGCAGCCCTGTGCCCTTCTCCTTTTAAAGTGAAAAAATTTGATGCCAGGGGAGTAGAGGCACCTTGGAATTGCCTCTCTTAAGGAGTTCTTCTTTAATAAGGAATATGAAACTGGAGTGGCTCTTCTTCTAAAATGGAAAGGATTTCTTAAATTTTTCATCTAGCCTGGAGGAGGGAAGAGTCTTCTGCTTCTGTGAAATTGCCATACCCCTTCAGCATATGCCCTTATTAACATTATTCTAGTTTGCTCACTGTTCTCCAGCTTTGATGGTTAGAAGGGAAACATGAGAAGGAACTGGATAATCTTCAAATGAAGATTAATCTTTTTACTTCTACCTGACTCATCCTCCCAAAAGTGTTTAATTAGTTTTCAGATACACTAGTAAAGCATATTGACATACCAAATAGTCAAATTTGAACCCATATGATTATAGAGTCCTAACTAGTTGACGCTACTGAAATCCTGCTGGAGGATATGGGACCATAGGATTGAGCCCTTTTCCTTTGCTGGAACACCAGAGATAAATCAGTTGTAGTTTACCTGCTGTTTGAATGGCTGTCTGATTTTTCAGTCGATGGTTTTATATTTTTGTTTTAAGATCTTAGCAAAGCAATGTCTCAAGATGGTGCTTCTCAGTTCCAAGAAGTCATTCGACAAGAGCTAGAATTTTCTGTGAAGAAGGAACTAGAAAAAATACTTACCACAGCACCATCACATGAGTTTGAGGTAAGGACTCTACAATGCTTTTGCTTTCATCCATCTGCATACTGAATTGCTCTTGCTGATCATCCAGCTTAAAATAAGCATGAGATGTAATGGTGGCATTAAAAAAAATTAGGATTGCTGAACAATTAAGGCTTTTCAATATTTGGCCATTGTAAAACCGTTGTCTTTTTTTTTTTTTTAATTCTAGGAAGTTTCTAAAGTCCAAAAGAATGAGAACAAAATTACACTTTATTTATTCTGTGTTTTGGTATCTTCAGCTGGAGAAATGGATACCAACGTTCAGTTAGAACTGTGAAAAATTAGCTTATCAAACATATGTCCTGCATGCCTTTTCAGAGAGCCAATTCTAATAGAACCGTGCTACTTTGTCAGCTGAATAGAGGGGTCCCAGAATAGGCAGTTGTTTACTTTTTGTTTATAAATCTATAGATTATCCTTTTCATTTTCAAATTTCAATTTGTACTTCATGTTTTGAGGTTAGCTGTGTTTTATTCCTTTTCTTTTGGTGAAGATTAATTTTCACTTTAAAAGAGTAGAGAAAGATATTGGTGAATGTATGTGGAGAACCAATTGGAATTCCCAGGGACCAAATGGTGTTCAGATTACATGATACTGGTGGGAGATGGGAAAGATTATTTGCTTTTATTCCTGTAAGTTTCAGATACACTAGTAAAGCATAAAGATATACCAAATAGTCAAATTTGAGCCCACATGATTATATAGTCCTAACTAGTTGACATTACTGAAATCCTGCTGGAGGATGATAGGACCATAGGATTCTAAGTGTGATTCCTATTAGCTTTTCTTCCTCTTTAGTTTTAAATTGGGGTATAAAAAAGGCTCTGCTCTACTCCATGTTCTAATAGCATAAGAATTTCATTGAAAGGTATTTTAAATGTATAATATGTGTCTGTTTTTATTAAATATTAAGCATTCTGCTAGTTGTAACAATGACTTCTATTTTCATAGCACACTAAAAAAGACCTTGATGGATTTCGGAAACTATTTCATAGATTTTTGCAAGAAAAGGGACCTTCAGTGGATTGGGGGAAAATCCAGAGACCTCCAGAAGATTCGGTAAGTTTTAGATAAAATGTAAGAAAACTGAAGATAATTTAGGTCATTGGTTTAACTTTTGGGTGGAATAGTGTAGGGGGCCTGTAACAACCATCACTTCAGACACAGACAGGAATTGCTTTGCATTGTCTGTCCCCTCTGCTGACACTACAGAGATAGCCTGCTACCACTTTTCCTTCTGTTAGACCCATCTTTCCAGTTCTACAGAGGATTTAATGAAAGTTTAATCTTCCTTTAAAAGTACCTCATAACTTAACATCTCTGAATATGAGGCATTTCTTTTGCAAAGTACCAAACACACAGTAAGAGCCTCATTTATGTATTTTTTTTCCTTCTCTTTCCCAAACCACCTGATTGCTCATTGCCTGTAGAGTCCTATACAGGTTGCTAGGTCAGCTACTTAAAGCTCTCCCTATGCTTTCAGCCCATCTTTATAGCTGTATTTCTCCTACCTATCTTATGTGAACCAGCCCAGCACGCTCTTCACACACGTGGTATTTTCTTGATTCTTTGACTTCCGCTGTTTATGTTGTCTCCTTGGAATACTATGGTGTCTCCACCTATCAAAATCCTGCTCATTCTTCGAGGCTCTGTCCAAATGTCTTCACCTCTGTCATCAGCCCCTAACAGAAAGCTGCACAGAAGCAGTATGGTGCAGTAGTATCAGAGGTTCAAATCCCAGCTCTGCTGCTTACGAGCTTTGTGCAAAATTAGAATAATACCAGATGCTGCTTTATGTATTTCATGGGGATGTTATGAAGCTTTTTTAAGAAACCTATGTGGAAATATGTTAAAGCGTAAAGCATTTTACAGGTGTGGTGCTCAGCTGGCCTAAGTACTAGTTGTTTGTATTCATGTTTTGTCTTATACTAGTCTTTGAGGCCAGAGGCCCTGTGTCCTGAGCAAATGTTTTTTGAATGGATGATCTAGATGAAGTGGTTGTCTAAGGAGTAGGTTTTGTTAACATACTGACCTTTCTTCCCTTTCCTGTTAGCAATTTTGACCTCCCTTCTTGTAGCACTTTTCACTGCAGGTAGAAGAGACTTGATAGAGTGGGATAATTGTATGTAAATAGTTTCTCTCTTATGTGTCTGTAATCTTAGATAATCTAATATTGGTTTTAAAATAGGGCTGTTTAGAGAAGGGATTTAGCAAACTACTGCCTGACGGCTGCTCCAGTGCCTGTGTTTATAAAGTTTTATTGGAATGTAACTATACGCGTTCATTTATATACCATCTATGGTGGCTTACGCCAATGGAATCTCTCTTATTTTTTCCTAATGAGAAAATCTTAAATATAATTCCTAGTTAGGATTACTTTTGTTCCTATATGTGAAAAAGATATTTAAGTTCTTAAACTTTTTAAAAGGAGAAATTACATGCTCATTGTAAAAAAGAAAAAAAAAAATCTCGCCTATGCATTCCCCTTGAGGAGTCTCTCATTTCTGATGTTGAAGTTAAAATTCTCTTGTCTGTAATGCTTGCCAGTTACAGTGTGTATACTTTTTTTAGGGTCTACTTTTTTAGTCTTTGATTTCCTTGGCCCTAGTGAAGGTATTGTGATTTATTTTTCTGCTTCTAAGTGGTAGAATTAAATAATATTTTTTCTTGTAAAAGTAGTAAGAGAATTCTTCTGGATAGGTATATAGTTTGAAAAAGGAGCTGGTGATAAATTCAGTCAGATTTAAAAAAATGTTTGGGAGCAGGCCTAAAATTACAATAAAAAATTTAGACATTACGTATTTACCCCCTTTAAATACTTATAATTTTTTGCCTAGGAATTTATTCCTAATGGAAATAACCTCACTTTTCTGATTAATGATGGACTTGGATATAAAGGTGTGGTTTTCTTACTTCTTACTTCTTGCTTGCACACCTAAGAAATTTTTGTTTTCTCCTACACAAACTTAACCTTTTGATAATAGAGACTATCTTGAAGGAAGACACACAGACTTGAAACTTTCAGTGTATTTTAAGATTCAAGATTCTGCTTTGCCAGTGGAGAAACCTGCCTTTGTGTGTTTTGAGAGAAGATTATGATATATAGTATAGTTTCTTGGAGTGGGACTTGGAGGGTGGGGAAGGGAGGGAGTAGAGGGATCAGAACCACCTGGGGATTTTTCCGGTTTGGTACGCCCATCCCCAAAAAGGTCCTGACAAGTCCTTTCAGGAGGCTGTGCCCCTGTGGGGAGCCGTAGTTACTGATCAGAATGCAGCATTAATACTGAAAAAAGAATAGAAATAGAAAATAGAATTCTGGATGTAATATGATTGTGTGAAGTCTTTTTCTGTTTATAAAAGTGTAAGTCTTCATTAAAAATATGTCTTTATTTTGAAGCCTAGATTTTTAGCATCTTTAAAAAAATGTGCTTGTAATACCGTATGCCCTTAATGTTGAAGATTTTGGAATGCAGAGGCAAAAAATGTTCTGCTCTTTTATGTCATGAGCTTCCTGCAGGCACAAATGTCTTATACTTTGTTAACAGCTTTTGCAAATAGTTCTGAGAATACAAATCATGGGTTAATGTTGTTTCCCCTTGCTTCCCCTACATTCCTCCAGGTCTCCTTCCCAAGTCGGATTTTCTCTCTCTATGCTTAATAGAGATTATATAGAGATCAGTTTTCCTTTCAAAACATAACTTTCTTTAGTGAAGATGGTTTTTTCCTTTTTAATGCAGGTAATATTTTATCCTCCTAACCAGAAAGAAATTATTTTGGGAGAATAACCATTTAGAGTGACATTTCTCAAGTAGGCTTTGCATTAAAGGTGTGCACATAAACGTTGTCCTAAGAGAGGATTTATATTTTTGTATAGGAGTTGGCAAACTTTGTTTTGTAAATAAAGTTTTATCCGAACACAACCACACTCATTTACATATTGCCTATAGCTGTTACAATGCTGTAATGCTACAATGGCAGAGTTGAATAGTTGCAATGGAGACCATACAGCCTGAAAAACCTGAAATATTTCCTTTCTGGCCCTTTATGAAAAAAATTTGCTGACCCCATTTTAGTGTATTTATTTTCAGAAGATCTTCAGTAGTTTCTTTTTACTTCTTTGGCCCCTGGAAAAGTGACCTCAAATGCATCTTTCAATTCAGATGATCACTTTTAGGTAAAAATATTTTTTCATAAGCATTAGATTGAAGGCCATACTTACAGATAGGCATTGAAATTGTATGTTGTCAAGTTTTACTGACTCACTCTTGCCTACTGTGGTGAATACTTCATTTTAGCTCTGTCAGTGAGCACATAGATGTTTTTCAAAAAGCCCACTGAGTCCATATTTTATTGAATTATGGCTAAGAAGAACGCAATTTATGGAGTTATGACATGGATAATACTCTGCCGCAATTTTGTGAATGTTAACTAAATGAATGTTATAATCAAGATTATCTTGATATTTAGCTACATAAATAAAAGAAAGTTTTAAAAAATGTATTACGGTTAATGTTTAGACTAGAGCAAGGAAAGACCAGTCAGCATGTACAGCTTCCTTTGACCACTTCCTTGTTTTTCTAGAGAGGCTGTTCCTGGCCAAGTTTAATGTTTGAACATGTTGGAGATGGAGAGGGATGGGATATAGATAAAAGAGGCGAGGAGGTACAGAGCCTGCTCAAGATGGTACTGAGGCTGACAGGTTCTTTTGAACCCTAACTTAAAACTTATCACCTGGCTGGCAATGACTATGGTAATAATAAAGTACATTCTCGTTTATGTGAAAAATGTTCTGTAAAGAAGGCTTTTTCCTTTAGATTGAACAGAATGTCCCTGGTTGATTTATGATTGTCATTGTTCTTGTTTTAAAGTCCTCAAAAGGGTGAGGGTGTATTTGTGAATGGGGAGGAGTTATATAGGGTCAACTCTTTTTTTGATTGTGACAGAGAATTGGCATGAAGAATATCCTGCCAAGGTGGTATTTAGCTTCAACAGATTTTTTTGTTTTGCTCCATCAAATAACTGAGAGCTTTTCTTACTGTTAGTCTATCAGTACAAAAACATTAAAATGTATATGTTTAAATGATGTGGCATTCTGAGAAAGTTACAGTGTACGTATACAGGGTAAAAATATAAAGTTTTTTGGGGGGAAGATGAATGATAGTATATTGTGCAGCTAATGTTTGCACATCTTTTTGAAAAACTTACTGGAAGGTAGTTTGGCCAAGGATCTGACATGATGTGACACAGGACACTTTGCTTTGAGCATGGTGAAGATTTCCCAAATACAGTCAGCTAATGGTAAAGCCATTAGAGACTTGTTTTGTGTGTGTGTAAAGATAAAATGAGATCCTGAATGTAAAAGTATTCCGCAAAAAGGAAATAGTGGCATTTAAGGAAATGGCCTTGAGGACATGGCTGGATACAAAAGAGTCTCATCTTTTCCTTGATGTAGAGTTTTAAAATTGTAATATATAGAATTACCAGTCTAAGCAAATATAATAATTTAGAAAATATTGCCAAAGCTGTAATTCCCTACCTTTTGATTCCACAATGAATTGAACAGTCTTTAATTTTCCCCAGGACTACTTTCCTTCACATGCCTTTATATACAGGACCTTTATTTTAGGAAGGGGACATAACTGAAGAGGCTGGCCATGAGTCTGTGATTCTTAATTCCAGTCTGGTTACTTGATTATTTTACTTTATAAATAGTAATGGTAAATATCTGACCTCTTTAATATCAGTTCCGTGATTAACTTTGAGAGACTCCAGGTAATGTGGTTGGACCAGGGTCTCTAACCACTGCCTTTGTCTAAAGTAGGAGACAGTCCAGTCCTCAAAGCTGAGCTCCTTGGGAAAATCACAACATGGCTATAGGTGATAGTACCACTCTTTGAACATTGCCATTCCCCTCTCCAACCCCGTCTCACACACACAGGAGTCTTTTTGGACCTTGGCTCATGTCTTACAAGGCCTAATACAGATCATTTTAATCTTACATTCTCCAAGTGTAGCTTTTATGTGGGCATTTTGCATTTTATAATCTGATGAGCAGAGTATATCTATGAGGTTCTCCTATCCCACGTCTTCATCTGTGGTACAACTGTGAGGGAATTTCCATTACCTTTATTTAATGCAGGGTAACCCTGAACCTATAAGATTGATATTAGGAGAATTTTTATATAAAACAAGATGAGTGGCCCATGCCTGCCTCCAATCCTTTCTGCACTGTAATTCCCTGGGGATATTTTACTAATTCCTTTTCCTTATTCTAGATCAGTGCTTGTCCCATTATTGTATAGTGAAGATGAGACTGGCACGTTTATACCAGGCATCTAAAGCTGGGTGGTCTCTGCAGAGATTGTAGGCTCTTCATAGATTTCTCGAAATTATAGGTAAAACTGAGTATAAATATACATTTTTTCAGAGTAGGTGCCCTGGCTTTCATTAGATTCTCAAAGGAGCTCGTGGCCTGTAAAGGTTAAGAGCTAGTGTCTTAGAATCCCATTCAAGAAACATTTATTAGGTGCCTCCTCTCTGCCAAGCACTGGCTGGATGCTGGGGCTACAAAAATAAGTCGTGGTCACTTTTCAGCATTTTGGCCTCAAGTTTGTGGAGGAAGTGGATCCAGAAACAGCTAACTATAGAGCAGTGTGATATGCAGTCCGCAGAGTGCTATGGAAACATCTAACTGGCATAGGGGCTCAGGAAAGACTTCCTGGCATTAAGGTAGACTCCTAGAGTAACCTTAAGGCAAGGCTTCTCAGAGGATGGGAGGGAAATCAAAGAGAAAAAAAGCTTTGTCACTAGGAGTCTAGAAATAATAGGCTTAGAGCATGTAGCTTGTTCTCGAGCATATGGTGGCTGTGTCTGCTTCTCCTTATCTGGAGCCAGAAGAAAGGCCCTGAGAGAGCCAGATGCTAAGTCTTTTTACCTGCCATTGCAGCCAGTGGAATACACTGGAGAGATGTCAGAAACCGCAATTTCCATTAAAGAGAGACACTAATGGTAGAAGATTGGAACAGTATTTAAAAACCATCCTTCGTTATATTTTAGATTTTTCAACATTGTAAAACATCAACCGAAATAGTAAGTTAAAAGATGTTTATTCTTGTTTTTGTTTTTTTAAATTGTGACAAACCTTATAAGGTCAATCAGCATTTTAGCTGTTGGTAGCTTTTCTTTTGTTAACATCAGGTTTATTGAGGTGTAATTTACATACAGCAAAATTTAGCCTTTTTAGTGTACAATTTTATGAGTTCTGGCAAATGCATTCAGCCATGTAACTACCATTACAATCAAGATATAAAAGTTTTCCATCATCACCAACAGTGCCCTTGTGCATCTTTAAAATATGCTTCTTACACTCTTACTGGGCTCTGGTTCTCACTTTACCTCTTCCCTTAAATACACAAGCTAAGCAAATATGTATCTTTCTAAAATATTGCCTTTTCCTTCATTCAGACTTCTCCAAATGAAGAGGTCAGCCTAGCCTCCACTCTTAGTTTTATGTCATCTGACCTTTCTGCTAGCTTTTGTCCACCTCCCCACCTGCCCTTTAATCTTCCATAGAACTTTCTTTTTATAGCCTCTGCCCTTTTCCATCTTCCCGCCCATCATTTCTCCAGGGCTGTTCCAACCATGTGAATTATATAATTAAATTAACAGTGTACTTTACACTGCTTTAATCACTGGCTGTTTAGTACCTCAGAATTTAAAGCTAGTACAGCATAGGACGATGTTAGAGGCTTCAGTTTTATTTTTTAGGGAATTCAGGATTATCATAGTTATTTTTTTTCTTAAAGATTGGCCCCTGAGCTAACAACTGTTGCCAATCTACTTTTTTTTTTCTTCTCCCCAAAGGCCCCCAGTATATAGTTGTATATTCTAGTTGTGAGTGCCTCTGGTTGTGCTATGTGGGATGCCGCCTCAGCATGGCTTGATGAGCAGTGCCATGTCTGTGCCTGGGATCCCAAATGGTGAAACCCTGGGCAGCTGAAGCAAAGCGCGTGAACTTAACCACTCGGCCATGGGGCCGGCCCCTATCATAGTTATTTTGAAGCATCTTTTGTACACAGTTAGACTAACAGGAGAGTTGGCTGATAGGGGAGATACAAAGTGATTTTAGTAAAGAGCTAGTCCTAGTCATATGAGCAAGCTGGCTTTTAGACCTCCCATCTCTTCTATTAGAACTCTTTTCCAACTTACTGGCTCATCTACCTTTGTTCTTTCTAATCCATACTGAAGAGGAAAGTTCTTTGAAAACTGCTACCTTAGCTGATGAGGATATAGGCTAAAGGCCTCATGAGGTTGACTTATCTAGTTTCTAGTTTACAATCTAATGGAGGCATGGACAATAAAAGATATATAATGTAACATCAAGTAATGGTAAGTGACATGAAGAAAAAAAAGGTAAAGTTACAGAGAATAAAGGAGTAGAGGTAATATTTTAGATAAGATAGGCAGAGACAGGACAGGCCTCTCTGAGTTAACATTGAGTAGAGACCTACAATCTATTTTATTCTTGGTCTCACTACACTTAACAAAGCTTGAGTATTAAAAAAATATTTTCCAGTTTAGATGAAAACTATTCTTAAATTTTTATGTAAATTTTAATTTGATTATTAGGTTGAAGTTTTTCATTGGCTATTTGTGTTAATTGTTGCTTGAAATATTTAATATAGAAATATCCTTTTGTTTGTAGTAATTGGTTATTGGACTTTGAATCACTATGATTCTTGCCTCTATATAACAAAAGGGCACAGTATTCAAGTTTGGCTCCCCAGAGAGGGCAACACAAGACTTAAGATGAAAATAAGTCACTTTTATGATTCTGCTCCTGGTAATAGTAGTTCTTGCTGAGATTTTTACTAAGGCTGACTTTAGTAACTAAGGTAGCAGATTGTATTGAAGGATATTGGGCATGAGTTATTAGATTGGTGGTGATAAGTGTAATTGTTTAAAGAACAGTATTGGTGCCAAGCTTTATGAGTTGTTCTTTGAAAGGACCGGTTTACTTACTCCTTCTTAGAAATTTCTGCCTTTGGACGTGTGAGGACTCAGTGTATGAATAGGACAGCTGATTCCCTCCACCGCTGGAAAAATTGCCCTCATGTTTTCCTGTCCATATGTTTACTTTAAAATAATGAATATTAATTTTTTAAAAACCTCAAAGATATGGGAGCTAATATTAATAGCTGGCAAAATTGAAATATGTACTTGATTTGATAGTTTGCCTTTTATTCTTATAATTTATAAGTAGAAGAAGACAAAAGAAGTTTCTTAGGTAAGGTGCTTTTTCAGGCTTTGCTTATGTTTATTATGTGATTGTTCCTTCTGTTTGTTGTCACAGAGGGATTGTTTTACAATTACTACACTAATATTATGACCTATAAAAATTATTTTTTATACAGAGCAAAGTTTTAGATTTAGATTTTCTTTATCAAATTTATACATAATGTATTGCTAATCCAATACTTTTTCCTTGAATTAAAATAATGGGTATTTGTAATCTTGTTTCTGGTTAATAATGAAAACACTTTTATTTTAAAATTAGTATTTAATAAGATAAGAAATAAGTTCCTTATCAAAAGTAGGACAAGAAATAACTTCCAGAGAATAGATTTCATTTATGAATAGGTCAATTGTTCCATTTATTTATTTACTTATTTACTTAACAAATATGTGAGTGCCGCCAGTGATCCTAACACTTAATGAAGGGTGATGGATATGGTAGGGGGAGTACCATATGGCAGTTACTGCCCTCGTGGAGTTTACAGTCACGTAACAGATATGGAGCACTGAGCAGACAATTTGGAGACAGTATAATAATTGCTATGATAGAAGCTGGCTGTGCCAGATTCATTTCTGGGGGTATGAGGGTCACAAAAGTCTTCCAAAGGAAGTGATGTTTTTACTGTGGTCTTTGGACTCCTAGACAGAGCATACATGTATACCTGCACATATGCACCCACGCAAAAGACTTTAAAGTTTTTTTAAAAATTCTTTTAATTGTGGTGAAAAACATATAACATAAAATTTGCCATCTTAACCGTTTTTAAGTATACACTTCAGTAGTGTTAAATATATTCACATTATTGTACAACCGGTCTCTAGAATTTTTTCATTTTGCAAAACTGAAACGCTATACCCATTACACAACTCCCCTTTCCCCATCCCCCCCATTCGTGGCAACCCCTGTTCTACTTTCTGTCTCTATGAATTTGATTACTCTAGATACCTCATATGAATGAAAAGACTTTTTTAATCTTAGGTTTTCGTTCTGTTGTTTGGAAAATTGCCTGAGTTCTACTAATTACACATCCTTGGTTTTGCTTTCCTGGACAAATATGAGAAGATAAAAAAGCCTAAGGGGTTGTTATATGGCAGTATTCTTGCCAGTGGAAGCATGAAGCCAACATAGCCTAAGGGACATCCTGTTCTGTCTGGCCATCCTGAGAAGTCGTCAGGTAGTAGGGAGACATTTTAGGAGAAGCATAGTTTGAAAAAGCAGAAATGTTATCAAAACTTGTATTTTTCTCACCTCAGAAGACTGTCTTAAACCAGGGTTTGGCAGACCTTTCCTGTAAAAAGCCAGATAGTAAATATTTTAGGCTTTGTAAGCTATGCAGTCTCTGTCATGATTACTTAGCTCAGCAATCGTAGCAGAAAACAGCCACAGACAATATGTAAACTAGTTAGAGTGGCTGTGTTCAATAACACTTCATGAAAACAGACGACAGTCCTGATTGTCCCACAGACTATAGTTTGTGGACCTGTCTTAAACTATCCTCAAGCTACACATGACTGGAGAGAGCTTTTGGGTGAAACCTCCACCTGGGAGATCATTGAGCTGCTTTGTGACTTGGAGCAGAGAGAAATTCAGTACCATATCTTTATCAAATTTGTGCCATTGTTTATAAGTTGTACCTTTTATGTACCACTAGAAAAGAAAAAACAGTGCAACCAATTAATGGTAAGATCCCATTGGTTGTATGATGCATCCTGGTTTCAGAAATGTTAAAATGTGGAGTGTGGTGGAGAGTATACCTAATCAATGATGTAGTCATAACACCAACCAACATTTGTATTTTTCCTGTGGGCCACACACTTTGCTTAGCACTTTACATGCACTTTGTCATTTATCCTCATAATAAATCAATGAAGTAAATGAAAAAGGCTTAGCACAGGTAAATAATTTACCAAAATAAGCGGTAGAGTCTAAGATTCAAACCCAGGCAGCCTGGCATTAAAGCCTCTGCTCTCAGCTACTGTCCTACACTGCTTCATTCAGCTTTGGAGCAGTCTTTCTTGTCAAATGATGCCATTCATGCTGGAATTGATGTAATTCATTACAGTGATTTGAATCAGGTCATGGAGGAAACAGCAGCTACATCAATTCCTTTTAGCATGTCCTTGCAATTTCAGATATTTTTCAGGGCAGCCAACTCCTGGTTTTCATCCATTATATGCCTGCTGGTGTCCTTGAAGAAGAATTATTATTTATGAACCTCTTCTGGAAATGTTATTAAAATGATAGAGTTTCTAAGCCAAGTAAAACTTGTGCTGGAAGAGAAGTCTGGTGCTCTGTTCACAGATAGTATCTGTGCTGCCAGCTAGCATCTCTGTCCTGCTGCTCTAGAAGAGAGTGAGCGTCACACATCACTGTAATTCATCCTCTTCTGCATCTGTGAGCTTTGTGTCTAAGATGGTGCAATCCTGCATAGTGATGCAGATTTCAGCAAAGATGACCTTATTGACTTTTGAAGACACAGGGACTGTATAGGCCATTGAGCTCTCAGTCTTGGAGAATTCTGGTATTCCTAGTACAAGCCTGCATTCAACTGACAGCGCAAGCTGTGAGAGCTTGCCTTGAAGAGAGTTGAGGTTTTCAGTACTTGTGATCATCAAAAAGAAAAGTCAAAATGGAATGGCAGTAAAGACGGCATGCGTGTAACCATTTCAAACTACATCACAGTGTCAATTTCTTATTCAAACCAAACAGAAGCCTTCTTATTGAAATTCAGTTTGGAGAGTTAAAGTTTATTTTTTGCTTTGTTTACATATTGATTTTCACTGGGAAATAAACAACATCTCTTATAAAGATTATTTTTATATTTTATGAATGAAATTTCCACTGTAGTGGAATAAAGTGTATAAAGTGTATGCAAAAAGTTTTGGGGGGGTGGTATTGCACTTTTCTGAAAGAGATTCCATTAACTTCTGACTTGCACAAGTATCTGAGAGCTCATAAAGCCTGAGAATCTCTGGTATGCATGAGAGGTGGAGGATGAAGGAAAGGTAATTGGTGAAGTGAGGGTGCATGAGGGAGAAAAGTGTAGAGGCCTACAAGCAAGAGATGTGGCGTGTTCCTGGAATGTGTGTGTGTGTGTGTGTGTGTGTAAGGGAGAGTAGGAAGGAGTGAAGGGCAAAAAGAGCCAAGTCATTGAGGATCTTATAAACCATATCTCCCAGTTAGGATTAGATTCAGCTACATTTAGTAGTGAAACTCAACAAAATAAATCTAGACAGGGGCTATCCAGAGCTAGTGTGGCAGCTTGTGGTCATCAGGAACCTGGGCTTGTCTATCATGCCACTCTGCCATCCTTAGCCTATCTCCTCATGGTCCCAGATGGCCACCTAAATGAAGGTTAGTCATCGTGTCTCCATTCCAAACAGCAGGAAGGAGGAAGAAGGGCACACCCCCCTGCCCTTTCACAGAGACTCCCTGGAAATCTGTCAGCTCACCTACTGTTAATCACGTTGGCAGAACTTTGGCACAAATAGCTATAAGGGAGGCTAGGAAATGTAGTCTTGGTGTGCCCAGCTGAAAATCAGTGTTCTAAAGTGGAAGCAAAAAAATGATGTTAGGGTAGGCAACTAATAACTCTGCCATACCATGCCAGTGTTTTATTTTGTGAATGATGTAATAAGAAGAAAAACAGGTTCAAATTCTCTTTTTTAAAATATTGCCAGCTGCAAGGTGGAGGGCGGATTGGAGGGAGGTAAGGAAACCATAGAGACCACTGCAGTAACACAGGGGAGGTGTGAGCTGGGTGCTGACTGTGGCACAGAGACAATTTCGTGAGGCTGACAGGACTTGGTCATTGATCAGATGAGAACAGGCTCCTGACTTAGCGGCTGGGTGTGTCTTGGTGCCATAGAGACAGGAATGATTGGAGCAGATTGCCTGGGAAGAGGAGGTCTACTTAGAATGGGCTTGAAAAGGAACAGGCAGAAAGAAGGGGAAAATAGAATATAGTGTCTCAGAAGTCAGGGGGAATAGAGCATTTCAAGATTTAGGGAGTGGTCAGTTGTGTCAAATGCAGCTGAGAGCACAGGTAAGAGAAGTATTGATGTTATTGACAGGATTTAGCAGTTAGGAGTGTTGACTGATGACCTTGTTAAGAGCAGTTCACTGAATGATGAGAAAACAAGATTGCAGTGGGTGAGGGAGTGAAAGGGAGGTGAGGAAGTCGAAGTGACTGTAGCAACTTTTTCAAGAAGTTTTGCCTCTAAGATGATGGAGAAAAAATGATATGGGTGTAGGAAAGGATGAGTGAGTGTATGCATTGGTGTTTTTGGTTTTTAGATGGCAAATATTTGAATGTGTTCATGCTGATGGAAAGGAATAGAGAGGGAGAGACTGAAGATGAGACTGGATGATTGATGAAATGGAGTTCTTGAGATGGGCATTGGCGGAGAGATGGCCTTAGGGTGCGGGGCAGGTCTTCCTGTAACCAGAAGGAAGGGAAAGAAGCAAAGGAGGAGGTGCAGGGAGGTCCTGAGGATCTGGTGGTAGAAAGTTGAGGGCATTCCTGTATATGATGGCTTTTATTTGCTTTATGAAATAGGAGTTTAGCTCGTCTGCGTGGCTTAGGGGGTGTTGGTAGACCATGTGATAATGTACATGATTTGCCTGCTTTGTCTTAATGAAAAAAAATCTGTGGTCTAAGTAGGATTTTCTTGTCATTAAGTTAATCTGTAGGAGCTTTCACACAACCCAGATTTTGGTTTTTATCTTTAGCGATGTGAAATGAAGGGACAATACGCCAAAGTGCCACACAGAACTTGGCACACAGACACTGTGCAGTAAGAGTTTAGTGAATAAGCCGGTGTTCTTGGAACACTTCCTATACATATGGAACTTCATTCCAAACTTGTTTTACTGTTTGCACAGCTCATTTTCTTCCAGGGAAACTTGCTTTTGTTGAGGAAAAAAAAATCTTTCGCATTGCAATAATCGTACCCTTGTGAACCATAACAGGGCAGGTACTGTTAGCTTGTTTTGGGTGTTTGGCACTGTCTCCAGGAATAGCACAAATATGCTACCAAGAACTGGGTTATACTACTGCTAATGGGAACAGTGTGTCCATGACTGTGTGATGAATTCAGCTTTTCTTCTAACTGGAAACTAAGTTGTGAATGGACTTGGCAAGATAGAGATCGTGGTAGACGATTTTTAAAAGATCTTTTTAAAAATCTTTCAGTTTCTGGAGAAAAACTAGATTGACATCCTAGAGGGCAGAATGTTGTTTAAATCACGTTCTTCAGTAGATTGCCAATTACTTTCTTTTCATTCCTCAGAAGAGGTTGGATATTTGACCAATTCTTTTCTCCCAGTGGAAAGAAAACATGAGAGGCCTAGCTTCCTCTGCATATTTTGTAGGGAGCTTCATGGGGTTTGTCCCACCTCACCTGTAGAGGTGGCCCTACTGTATAGTTAGTTGCAGTCAGGGTCTTCCTCGAACACTGAATTCTCTTCATGTCTGAGAGAAAGAGAAACAGGGTGGTTAGGATCGAAAGCACAAAGATCTGCACTAGTGACTGACGAAAGTGATTCAGTCAGAGTAACATCGAGGCCGTGTCCGGCAGTGTGCAGTACTCCCTGTCATCTCCAAACGTCATCCGTCTTTGCCTGAGTAGATGTCTTAGTGCGTTCTCCTGGGGGAGCTGAGAAGGGGGAAATGGAGGGCAGGTCTAAAAATGTCTCTGTGACTAGGTGTGTCTGGTATAACTTCAGCTGTTACCAGGCAACTTTCTAACACAGATCCCCTTGGCTTGTGGAACTAAACTGAGCTCTGTGGGACTGCTCGGTGAGGTCCCTGGTGGAGGGTGGGGACTGCATCACCAACAGAGAGAATGTCTGTTGGCATATTGGGTGATTCATGTGATGGAAAGCTGTGCTTCCACTTAATTTAACCTGTGGTAAGCTTTAGGCAAAAAGTGTCCTGGCTTCCCAGAATCAAACAATTGGTACCTTTCTTTACATATGTGTGTCTGTATGTGTTTGTGTAGCGGAAAGAAGGGGGATGGGTATAGATGGTGAAATGTAAGTGAAAGACCTCCAGTGGAGACTTCCAAGAGCAACACTAAGCTGACCACTCTGAACATCTCTCTCCTCTTCATACCTTGTTAACTTCACACCTATGACTCTCTTCCCTTTCACTACATAGTTCTTCTCAGAGTCCTTTTCTTGTTAACAGTCAACTTTTGCTCAGCTGGGCCTGTATTTAATTAGCTGCTTTAAAGATTAGATATAGCAAGACAAGTAGATATTACTAAAAGCACTACATAAAGAACCACGATTCCTTGACATTTGTAGAGGTAAGTGTAGAGGCTCCTTGCCCACTTAATTGTGGCACTTCACAGAGAATTCTGGGCACTCAACTGAATGATAAAAAGTCTTTATACTTGTGAGTTGCTTGGAACTGTGCCCAAAAGTCTTTATTAACTCAGTTTTGGAACTTAATATTATGCTTGGATCAGCTCATTTTATTTCACACAAAATATTTGAAAAGTAATTCAGAATTGCATTTTACATTTAAATTCAAGTTCTTAAGATACTAATATTGGGGAGATTTGAATTAAAACTAAAAGTATAAATACACCTTTTGGCTGAAGGTCAAGTGGCCTAGTGTTAAAATCATTATGAGACTGAGACCTTTTGTCACCATCATAGAATAAGTTTTTAGGATACAAGAAAAAATTTGTTTAGTCTCCATAGCCTCAGTCATAAGGAATTGTCTTCTTAAAGCATTCTAATAAATTGCATGTTTTGAAGTATGATTAGTGTGAACAAAATGTATTTTTTCCTCTAAGTACTTTTCATAAACTTTATATTCTTTATGGTGTTGGATCAAAGATGATTTATCATGAGTATACATGACTTTTTTTTTCTCCTGGTGAAACTTTTAATGTACAAGGTTGATATTTGGTTTTTAATTCATCTTCACAGGAAGTGAAAAATTCCTATTAGTACTTTTTCTTAAAGAATCATGACCTAGGGGCCAGCCCAGTGGCGCAATGGTTAAGTTCACACATTCCTCTTCTCGGCGGCCCGGGGTTCGCTGGTTTGGATCCTGGGTACGGACATGGCACCACTTGGCAAAAGCCATGCTGTGGTAGGCGACCCATGTATAAAGTAGAGGAAGATGGGCACAGATGTTAGTTCAGGGCCAGTCTTCCTCAGTAAAAAGAGGAGGATTGGCAGTAGTTAGCTCAGAGCTAATCTTCCTCAAAAAAAAAAAAAAGAATCATGACCTAAATGGAATTAAATAGCTAAAAATTAAATATGGTTCCTGAAGCTCATTTTGCTTAATGCTATGAATGTTAGTATACCAAACAATTCTATAAAGGTTAGAATTAAGATATAGTCCAATTTACATTATTCTGCCTGGTATTATTATTCAAATTTGTGTAAACATTTCTCAGCTCAAAAAGAAAATTATATTCTTCCTAAAGATATCTAACACTCAATTTTTATGTTTACTGTTAGTTTCCCAGTTTAAATTTAACAACTGAAATATTTGCAAACATTTTGTACACAAAACTAATGGCTTTTAAAATAATTGTAGCATTTTTCTCTTATAATAATAAGTATTTATACTTCAACTGGTAGAATATTAATGTTACATGAAATTTTTCACTCCAAGTTACATCTAGAATATTTACCTGTTTGAAAAAGAATATTTAAATATCAACAGTTAACCCTAAAGATATGTCTTGTTTGAGTTGCTGATGTTGTAACAATAAGGTCTGACGAGTACCTGCATCATCAGAGGTTTCAGGACTCCTGAATTGGTGTTTAAGTGTAGGGGTTGGCATTTGGCCTTCCAGAGGCTTAGGCTAAAGCTGACTACAGATTATTTGATCAGATTCTGAGGCTGAAGTTGAACATCAGTGTGTCCTTAATAAAAGCTCAGTACTGTTCATTGTTACATAAATGAAATGTTGATTAGTGAAGATAGGGAAGAATCAGGTTTTAGGTCATCTTTTTATATGTTTGGTTGAATGTTTTGTGATGTCAGTGTCATTAAAGTGAAAAAAGATTATATTGAACAAAATAAGATTCTGGCAGAGTTTTATTAAAATGAACTGAAACATAATTCTGATTCCTTGGTTGATTTTTTTTTTTAATAGACCATCTGGAACTACACGTGCCACTCACCACATGTGTTGGTTTACATTAATAGCGAATAAAATTAAAACTTCTTTTCCTCGGTTGTATTAGCCACGTTTCAAGAGCCCATGAGCCACATGTGGCCAGCACACATTATAAGACATTTCCGTAATTGCAGAAAGTTCTATGGGACGGCACTGTGTCTAGAGAGTGACACTGAAAAAAGTGCCATCCTGTTGATCTTTTGACCACATATTTAAATATGAAGAAGTCACTTTTTACATTGTTTACATTTTTGTAAAGTTTTTGCCTTGAAATGACAGGCTGCCCATCCCTCAGGATACTAGTAAATTTAGAACACAGGTGTTGAGCAGCGTCTGAAACCCAAGTCCTCCCTTTCTGCATTGTTTTCACGTGTATCTGAAGAGCAGCATTTTCTTAGGTTTATACTTTTAGAACTGTGGTTACACTTGTAGTATTCTTGTCATACTTTTAATCTTTTATTTCAAAGTTAAGGGTGCATTGTTATGTTTATTAAATTCAAATAAAGAGAATCAGTTTTCTGATTACTAAGACTTTAGAACTTGTATTCTATTCCAGTTTTAATATCTGCAAATGGAATAAATAAGTTTTATAAGACTCAATTTGCCACAGAATCTGTCAACCTACACCTGTATTCCAGTCCTTTGTACCAGTCTCTCCTTCTCCCAGATATATTGCATGCACATACATAAACTTTATTAAATATAGACCTTTTTCTGGAAAAATCTGTGTTAATTTGGAATATCCTCAAACATATAAGCCACTTTAAAAAAAGAATGCTAAATGAATTTTGAAGATACTGTGCTAAGTGAAATAAGTCAGTCACAAAAGGACAAATACTGTATGATTCCACTTGTGTACCTAGAATAGTCAAACTCTTAGAGACAGAAAGTAGAAGGATGATTGCCAGGGGGTGGGTGGAGAGGGAATGGGGACTTGTTTTTTAATAAGTATAGTTCCAGTTTTGCAAGATGAAAAGCGTTCTGGAGATTGGTTGTGAATATACTTCATACTACCAAACCGTACGCTTAAAACTGGTTAAGCTGGCAGATTTTATGCTATGGATATTTACTACAATTTAAAAAAAGTATTACCAAGCTGGTTCTCCCAATTTGTTTTTCTTTGAAAGTGTCTTGGCTCTTCTTGGCCCTTTGCATTTTCATAAACACTTTAAATTGGTTTGTCAGTTTCCACACAAGAAACTCTTGAGCTTTGATTAGGATTGCATTGATCAGTTTGGGGGAAATTGACGTCTTTACGTAAGTAAATCTTCTAATTTATAAACCTGTAACTACATCCCTGAATTTTAAATAAATCTTTTGATTTTTCTCAAAAATGTTTTCTAGTGTTCCATGTTGAACTCTTGCATATCTTTTGTTAGATTTATTTCTAGATATTTGCTATTTGCTATTTTTGATGGTATTATAAAAGATAACTTTTTAGTCACTTTTACTTTCTAATTCTTTATATGTAGAAACAGTTAATCTTTTTTTTCATCTTTAAACATTTTTAAGTATACAATTCAGTAGTGTTAAGTACATTCACATTATTGTGCAACCAATCTCCAGAACTCTTTGATCTTACAAAACTAAAACTCTCTACCCATTAAACAGTAACTCCCCATTTCTCCCTACCCGCAACCTCTTGTAACCACTCTTCTACTTTCTGTCTCTATGAATCTGACTATATGAAGGTACCTCATATTTATCTTTCTTTTTTTCTTTTTTAAGATTGGCACCTGAGCTAACAACTGTTGCCAGTCTTCTTTTTTCCACCCCCCCCCCCGCTTTTTTTCTCCCCAAATATCCCCCCAGTACATAGTTGTATATTCTAGTTGTGGGTCCCTCTAGTTGTGGCACGTGGGACACCACCTCAACATTGCCTAATGAGTGGTGCCATGTCTGCGCCCAGGTTCCTAACCCTGGGCCTCTGAAGCGGAGCACACAAACTTAACTACTCGGCCACAGGCTGGCCTCCGTATTTTTTTATGACTGGCTTATTTCACTTAACATAATGTCCTCAAGGTTCATGCATGTTGTAGCATTTGTCAGAGTTTCCTTTTTTTAGGACTGAGTAATATTCCATTGTAAGTATATTCCACATTTTGTTTTATCCATTCTTCTGTTGATGGACATTTGAGTTGCTTCCACTTTTTGGCTATTGTGAATAATGTTGCTATGAAGGTGAGTATACAAACATCTCTTGGAGACTGCTTTCAATTCTTTGCAGTAAATACCCAGAAGTAGAATTGCTGAATCATATGATAATTCACTTTTAAGTTTTTTAGGAACCATCATACTGTTTTCCTTAATAGGAAACCATTTTACATTTTACATGTAAACACCATTTCACATTCCTACCAACAGTGTACAAGGGTTCCAAAAGTAGTCTTTTTTAGAAGATTGACCATGTATCGTCAATGTTGCTATGATCACGTTATTCTAATAATGAGTTTATTTGTAGGGTCTTTGGATTTTCTACATATAAAATCATATCATCTGTGAATATTGACAGTTTTGTTTCTTTTAATGGATATATAAATTGAATACTATAGTGAAAGGAGAATGTACTATAGCTGCATGCATTAATGTGAATTATTCTGAAAATATAACATGAATTAAAGAAGCAAGTCAAAAGAGGATACTTTATAGTATGGTTCAATTTATTTAAAAATTTAGAGACATAAAATTAAGTAAAAATATTATTATGGCTACATACATAAGTGGTAAAACTGTAGAGAGTAAAAGTCAAAACAGTGGATACTACTAGAGGTGGAAGAGGAATGTGATCAGGGACAGACACGTAGAGGCTTCTAAATTATAGCAGTATTCTTTATTTAGGTTATTTTTCCAACTGTATATGTGTATTTTATAAACTTTTGTGTATGTATATTGTTTCACAATGAATAGTTTTTAGGTGAAATTGGAAAACAGGCCTGTCTCACCATGGGTAGAAAAAGAAATTTGCTTCTATGTATTGTAGTTTTTAAAAAGTATATTCAAAGAAGCATTAAATGGGTAAAAATTTTTATCAACTAACAATTTTACCTAAAATGAATGCATGAATCAGGGATTTTCAGTTAAATTGATTTTCACACACTTGTGAGACCTCTGTAAATATCAAATTCTTTCCTGGGAAGTCAGAAGTAACTGCTAAATGGAAATTCTTGGCTTTTAAAAGATAATTGCAAAATATTTGTCTTGGTCCCATTTTCTCACTCTTTTGAGTAAATATGCACCCAAGAAATTCTCCTAACCTGATAATAGATTACGTGAAGCCGTTGTATCATGGTGGCATTCCTTTACTGACTGGTTGATTTCAGTAGCTGGGCTAGAAAGGATTATAAACTATCGTGTAATATCAGAGTGACAAAAGGTTCCAGCTCTGTCATCTACTCTTACTTTTCTGGTAGTATGGCACTTAAATTGGACTTTTTCTCTCATGGAATATTACCAGTTTCTTTGAAATGCTGAACAAATGATGTTCATGGGAGTGGAGTCAAAACATTCTTCAAGGCATGACAGTCAACTGGGCCATGGGCACTTTGTGTGTGTGTATTGGGCATCCATGTTATCATCACCCATAGATTGTCTTCACCTGGATCAAGTGCTGCCAGGGAACCAACCAGTGTGGTCTGTGTTCTTTCTTGCCTCCCTGACCTCCTTTTCTTTGGTGGTTAGCATCCCAGTATTTAGGTAGCACCCACTGGAGGGCCATGATGCCCACAGGCCTGGCCCCTCCTCCGGTCTTTTTTTGTCACCAGCCCTTCTTTTGAATCTGAATGACTGCTGAAGACTGTTTAGTGGCATTTACCAGGAAAACTGGAAATCCTACCACACTAGGAAATAATTCAGAAGGGGTGATAACCAGTAGAGAGTCTTGGAGAAGAGTGCTCCACGTTCCTCAGTATTTACACCAAGCAAGAAAGTGTATTCATAGTGTCTTGCAGAGTAGAGAAAATGAGTCACAGACTAGTTGTTGTGGAAAGAGCTGTTAACAGTAGGAATTGTGTGGTCAGGAAGCTACACATGACATGTAAGTATGCTTGTCTGACCAAGTATAAAGGGATGTTTCCTCCACAGCTTAATCACTGGAGTGTGAGCCCATCAACTCCTTTTCCAATCACAGACTTCGTCCATGACACACACACACACACACACACACACACACACACACACACACACACATACACACAACATCACGCACACACCTACAGGTAGCAGAACAAATAAAAACAGCTCAGTGTTTGCTGAGCATTTACTGTGTGGTTTTATTTTTTAGTCCCCTCAAGTGTCTTCTATCCTACACCATGATGTTACTGAAGAGTACATTTGATGACCTATTCTGTTAAAGAAAGACAAAACAAAATGTCCTGTAAATGGATAGGAAATCTATTCTGATCTTTTTAAAAGCTTTCATTCTTGCTACAAGATGTTTAGACTTGCTTTTGCCTCCGCTTTGAACAAAAGAATTTGGGCTTCCACTGTGTCACTGTTCCTTTCCTATGAGGGAGACGTTGAAGATTAAGAAATCTTAATGTGCTAACAGAAATACACTAGGGTGTAGAGAGGTGATCGAGCTGGGATTCTTTCACCCGCTCCCATCCTACCAGGACATTTGTTGGAGCAATGAGAACACTTAATTTTCCAATATGATGTTTTATACACTGATGCCTGAAAGTTAAATTCTTAAGGAAGGAATTCTATCCTTGTACACAACTAGCAGTATGACAAAAACCCTAGACCACCTTCCTCTGAAGCACAGACTTATGACTGAATGGAGGAAAATGGCAAGGGCCATGGTGGTTTTGGTTTTAATGTGTGATCACACACACACACTTCCTCAGAATTGAAGTAGATCTATAGTGCACCGGAAATATTTAGACTTGATAAGTTTTGGGTATCCCATTTGCTCTGTTTTTGGTAATTCAAGAGATTTGGATGTTCCACCAGTCAGACAAATATTTGTAGACTGTAACGTCTTTCCCCTTCTTGTATTCCATTGTAATGTAAATGAATCACTGAACTACTTCTGTGTGCAAGGGCAGTTGCCAATAAGTACTTGCTTTTGAGCCATAAGGGCCTGTGATGATACAGGAAGTGCCGTTGAAACTTTCCACAGAGAAAGCAAATCTCTTTGAGGAAATGTGGAAATAACCCTGGGATTGATTTGGTTTAACCTCTCATAAAGCTCTTTGAATTACTTCTGTAATTTTTTAAAAATTTCAGATTCAACCTTATGAAAAGATAAAGGCCAGGGGCTTACCTGATAATATATCTTCTGTGCTGAACAAGCTGGTGGTGGTGAAACTCAATGGCGGTTTGGGAACCAGCATGGGCTGCAAAGGCCCGAAAAGTCTGATTGGTGTGAGGAATGAGAATACCTTTTTGGATCTGACTGTTCAGCAAATTGAAGTGAGTAACATTTAGCCTTTCTCATGAGCTACTAAAATCGTTTTTAGTTTTTAGGCTATTATAAATGTTACCTTATATGAATTTGAGCTAGTCAAGAAGCTTGCTATCTTTAGTCTCTCTATTAATATATAAAAAGGTTTGGTGTTCCTAAGGGCAAATCCTTAGGGTGATGTAAAAGCTTTTGATGTTTAAATGGCATTTGTGGTTGCCGAAATCTCTGGATCTCTTGGGATTCTGCTTTGATCTTCCCAGCCCTCCCCCCTTTCTTTCTAGCGGCAGCCTTCATCTCAGCTGGGATGCTCTGGCTTTAGTAACCTCTTGGGAGGCCGGGGAGAATTTCGCCTATCTGTTTGGATGCCATGGATGCTAAGAACTGTTCTTGGCTTCTCTGTTATGATAACGTCATTAATCATAGACCATAAGCTCTTCAGGGGCAGTGGCCCTATCTTTTTCTTCTCTTTATCCCTAGTGTCTAATACGGTACTGGTAACCATAATAATAACATTAGCAGTAGCACTAGCTAACATTTATCCAAGTATTATTGCCAGCTCTTTACATGAATTGACTCATTTGTTCTTCTCCACAACTCTGCAAGATAAGTACTATTATCATCCGCATTTTACAGATGAGGAAACCAAGGCACAGAGAGGTTGATTTATGTGCTCAAGGTTCCCTAGCTAGTTAGTAAGTGCACAATCTAACTTTGAACGTAGGACTTTCTGACTTCTAAGACCTTGTTTTCTTTTCTCTCTGTGTTGCCTCTTAGCTTTTCCTAGAGATTGAAAAGATTTCAGTTGGGGTGTGATTCACAATTCTTGACATTAATCTTGAGAGTACGGAGCCATGTCTCTGTAACATCTGTACTTTCATCCCCACAGTGCTCTGGGCACAGTAAATGCATACTCAGCATTTGCCCATCCAGTAAGGCCATAGGCCACTGTGGTCGGGCACATAGCTCCAGAGTTGGACTGCGGGGTGTCCTGGGTCTGCCACTAACCTGCCACCTCTCTGGGCCTCAGTTTAGCTCTCTGTAAAATGCACAATAGTTTCTGTTTTGTAGGGTTGTGATTTAATGAGCAAGTTATGTGGTGAATTGCTTAGCAAAATATCTGGCTCATGCCAAGTAGTTATTATTTCAAATCTATATATTTGGCTACATATAAATGATGTTCTGGACATTTTGTGATTAACCATTAAGAGTTAATTTTACACATTTAAGCAAAAGTAAGTGAGTAATTTGTCATTTTCCTCCCTAGCATTTGAACAAATCCTACAATACAGATGTTCCTCTTGTTCTAATGAACTCTTTTAACACGGATGAAGATACAAAAAAAATTCTACAGAAGTACAATCATTGTCGTGTGAAAATCTACACTTTTAATCAAAGCAGGTAAAAGGAGTAAAAAATGTAACTCAGGGAGGTGTTACTCCTGAGAAAGAAGGACTTGTCTTGTTTAAACAGAGTAACCTCAATATGTGCATGTACCAGAGACTAATATTTGCAAGTGTATGACGCCTTTAAAGGCTGAATGTTTAATAGGTCTGTGATTGTTGTCATCACTCTGTGGTTCTGTAACTTCTCATCTTGAAAGAGAACCTGCCTGAGCTTCTGTTCTAAGTCCAGAACATTTGAGGATAGCTTAGGTCTTTGCCTTCTGAGGCCATATTTGGGCTCCAGGTGGGTCTGTGGAAATCTTTCTGTATTCCACAATATTGACAATGTTCTTTCCTATGGGAAGGAATTTCTTCAACACCTTGAAAAGGCTTAGGGAAATTTAATACATTCTGGAGAAAATCTTCTATTTTGGGGAAGGGAGAGTAAAAAGGAATGCCTATGATTAATTGTGATAAAGCCCAGGGAACTGGGGAAATAAGTCTTCCATGAAGGACAGACAGGGGTTTATGTGCACTTGCACAGGGGGTTATTTCTAAAGTTGTACTATTAGTTGTCTTTTTTTAATGTATTTTTCCATGGACACTTTCTTTTGTTGCAGCTGCTCTGCCTGTTTTCTGATAGAGCGCTAGCTCTCTTTAGTCTGGCACAGTGCTAGCGCCTCGGTTTCCCTCTTCCCCCACCGCCAGCCCCTACACATGTTCTCACTAGTGGTAGGAGGCAGACATTCCTGAGCACTAACCTGCTGTTGATTTTCTGGGAAAGAAAGAGCACCACCCCTGGATATATGTTTGTAAAAATGGACAGCTTTTTCCAAATAGATTTTCAGGGCAAAGAACAATCCCACAAGCAAGCAAGTTTGAGAAAATTTACTCAATATATATCTCTCCTCTTGGAGAGTCATAAAACATATTATCTTTAAAATATGAGGCATCCTGCCATCTGTATGATCGTGGAAAACCTTTTTTTGCAGCAAATATTACTATCTAGGAAACTGATTTTTGGACAACACAGATAATGAGAGATTTTCTTAAATGGATTCACCTATGATTAAATTACTTACTATTGATAGACTGAAAAGGAGGAACGTTTTATTTAAGTGCATTGTTTTACTTGAAGGTCTGGAATACTCTACCGAGTTGATATTGAAAAAGAACTTTTTTTTTTTTAAAGGTACCCAAGGATTAATAAAGAATCTTTACTGCCTGTAGCAAAGGATGTGTCATACTCAGGGGAAAATACAGAAGCTTGGTACCCTCCAGGTCATGGTGATATTTACGCCAGTTTCTACAACTCTGGTTTGCTTGACACCTTTATAGGAGAAGGCAAAGAGTATATTTTTGTGTCTAACATAGATAATCTGGGTGCCACAGTGGATCTTTATATTCTTAATCATCTAATGAACCCACCCAATGGAAAACCGTGTGAATTTGTCATGGAAGTCACAAATAAAACACGTGCAGATGTAAAGGTAAATACTGAGAGGAAGCGGTTGAGGGATTCACATCTTTGCATTTTATAGGTTATGTAGTTCAAAATTTTTTTTTATTGGAAAGTTTCTATGTGAAGCAGAACACATCCACTTGATAACAATGCGATAGTATTCTGTAGAGTACCCTAAGTGCCACCTGACAGAACAGTGTGTCTATAAATCCAGATTCAATAGTACGAAAATCATCTTTATTTTTTGAATAATCTATACGGGCAGTTTTAACTTAAAGCAATGACACAGTTATTTATAGAATAAATCTGAAACATATGTGAAAACACTTTCAATAAGTTTGTTCAAACTTAATACTCTTCTTGTTTGGAGCTTGAGTGTTTTTATTTCATTGTTCCTTTAATGAAAATATCCTGTCTCTATTTATACACTGTGTATTTCTGTATATTTTTTTGTTTCATCACTGTACTCTCTCTGTAGTAGCAAAAAAATGCAGTTTGACGCAAAGCAAAAATTTGTTTTTTAACTTTGCATGTTTAGTGGCGATGACAGCCTTTGGTGAAATGGTACACAAGGTTTTACTGCTTACCCCCAGGCAGTAAGAACAGTGGCAGTGTGTGAATACTGAAATAGTCAGTCCCTGGGTTGGGTTCTATGCCTCCTGCAAATGTCCCCCTCACATATGAGTGAATGTTCCCCTCTTCCCATACTGCCATTGCCTCATGACTGTAAGAATATCTTTAGGCTGAGGCCACTCAGGGGTCACTTCTTGTCCATTGTGCCTCTGTCTTCCCTTTTCTCTCCTTATCCTAGAGCCAGTCAGAGCAGGGTCTGAGATGGGATGACTAGTTGTTTAGTGATGTACAGTGGTTTGGGAATAAAAGGCATGGCTGTTCCTGTAGCCTACCTCCGAAAAGTCAGGACGACTCTCATGTCCTCCTAGGGTTTTTATTATGGACAAGAGGGTGGGTATACAGTATAAAACAACAGACAACCTGAATTATTTTCTTTGGTTCTACCTTCTTATGTATGTTGTTTTGTATCACAGATCGAATCACTGCCTGGGCTTTTTATTTCTGGGGATTTTATCATTGTCTTTTCTGGAACATTCACAGACTATAAACAGTGTAGCATGGTTGTGATTGGGAGAGAGATGGAGGCACCCACTCACTCTTTTCTGCCTTTCTAGGGTGGGACACTTACTCAGTATGAAGGCAAACTGAGACTGGTGGAAATCGCTCAAGTGCCAAAAGCACACGTTGATGAGTTCAAGTCTGTATCAAAATTCAAAATATTTAACACAAACAACCTATGGATCTCTCTTGCAGCAGTTAAAAGACTGCAGGAACAGAATGCTATTGACATGGAAATCATTGTGAATCCAAAGGTAAGCCAAAGTTGTGGACCACTGGGCTCCCTGGTTCCTAAGATCATAGTAGGCTACACACAGACCCACTGCCAACTCCCTCTGGCCCATCTATTCCATCGGTCACTCCTTTTTGCCTAGTCAGTCTCTCCAGTTCCTGGTCCTGTCTTTCAGAATCTACACCTATCCCTTTAGTGTGCCACGCCATGCATGGTGCCCTTACTTGACCCTGGACTGTGGTAGTGGCAAGAGCATTGGGCCCAAAAGTAGAGGACCCACCTCAGTCTTACCCGTCGCTCTAATACTTATAGGCCTTTTGGCCACGGGCACCTTGCATGAGTTTTCTGAACTTGTAGTTTTTTATCATAAAATGGAAATATTACTGAAGAGTTATGATGCTGAAAAAAGATCACATATATATAAACACCTGGCATATGGTAGGTGCTTGATAAATGTCAGTTCTCAAAATTTCTGTTTCCTTCAATGGATCTCTGAAACCACTCCCCAAACATTAACTAGGCCATATGGAACTAAGTTGCTAAAACCTGTGTTTCTCTCTCCTTGCTCCCTTTCTTACAGACTTTGGATGGAGGCCTGAATGTTATTCAGTTAGAAACTGCCGTGGGGGCTGCCATTAAAAGTTTTGAGAACTCTCTAGGTATTAATGTTCCTAGGAGCCGTTTTCTGCCTGTCAAAACTACATCAGATCTCTTGCTTGTGATGTCAAACCTCTATAGCCTTAATGCAGGATCTTTGACAATGAGTGAAAAGAGAGAATTTCCTACAGTGCCCTTGGTTAAATTAGGCAGTTCTTTTACAAAGGTACGTAATTATAAAGATATGATACACATGTGAATTAGAAGCTAATTACAGTCTCTGCTGCTGACCTACTATATTCCTCCATCTTTTTTTTTTTTTTTAAGATTTTATTTTATTTTTTCTCCCCAAAGCCCCCCAGTACACAGTTGTATATTCTTCGTTGTGGGTCCTTGTAGTTGTGGCATGTGGGACGCTGCCTCAGCGTGGTTTGATGAGCAGTGCCATGTCCGCGCCCAGGATTCAAACTGACGAAACACTGGGCCGCCTGCAGCGGAGCGCGCGAACTTAACCACTCGGCCACGGGGCCAGCCCCTATATTCCTCCATCTTTGATGTCTTTTAAAGGGAATTGACTGTAGAAAATAAAGATGTAACTCACTTTTGAAACCTGATTGCTATAGAGTAGGAAAGAATGTTTAAATTTTGGGACATTTTATCTTATGTCTCTTTTAAGACCATTACTGCTTTCATCAGTGTTCTAGGTGCTAGGTATTTAGCAGTAAATAAAACAGACTAAAATCCTTGCCTTCATGAATATTCTAATGGGGTAAGGATGATACTAAGCAAACAAATTGAATGTATAGTATGCCAAGTGATGAAAAGTGCTATGGAGAAAAATAAAGCAGGAATAGGGAGTGTGTGGGTGGGTTGGTGATGGTGTGATTTTACATTGGATGGCCAGAGATGGCCTCACTGAGAAATTGAGGGAGTGTGGCATGCAGGTATCTGTGGCAAAAAGCATTTCAGGCAGGGGGAATAGCAAGTATATTAAAACCCCACCCTAACATGATAAGTGGAATCCAAAAAATTTAATCACATAAAATGTGAGGTTAGTGAAGTGACAGGGTGAGTCTCTGTGGCTGGCCTGTAGAGTCCTGGTATGCCATCTACGTCTATTCGAGTTCTGGTTGTGGTTTAGTGCCACCTGGTGTGGATGTGTGCACTGTCTTATATATCGATGGGGGGGTGATTCTGGGTCCTGTGGCTGGGCTGGAATTTCCAGGATAGCATCAGTCATTTTAGGAGTTTCCCGGTTCTTTTGTGCCTCTTTTGTGATACAAGGACCCACTACCTTCCCAAATCCTGAGGTGGGATTGCCAACCATTTTTCCACCTAACCTCATCCCTCCTTCAATTCCCTCCCACTCTTCCTAGCCTCTTCCATACCCTGCAGGAGGTAAGAACTTTAGCTGCCCCAATTTGAGAACGGGCTGAGTGGGCAATGGCTAGTTGCTCTGAGGAAGGACATGTTTTATGGACGTTAGTACAATTGGCTGGAGCAAAGTGAGCAAGTGAGGGATGAGGGCACAGAGAGATGGTCAGAGGGAGCACGCCAGACTGTGTAGAATTTTGTAAATGAATATTAGGAGTGTGGCTTTTTTTTTTTTTTCTGGTTCATGAGAAGCCATTGGAGAGTCATGAGCTGAGGGGTGAAGGGACTGATCTGGTGAGCAAGGGTAGAATCAGGGCGACTAGGGAATAGGCTGCTGCAGGAATCCTGGCAAGAGGAAACAGTGGCTTAGACCAAGGTGGTAACAGTGGAAATAGTGAAAAATTTTGATACTCTGAGATATTTTGAAAGGTGTACGTACCTATACAATTTACTCTTAGACTAGATGGGAGGGTAAGAGAGAAAAGAGTAAGAAGCACTCCAAGGTTTTTGGCCTGTGCAACTAGAAGCATGGAATTGCCAGTTACTGAGATAGGGGAAACCTTGGGGAGCAGCATGGGGAGTTAAATTTTGGAGAATCTGTACTTATTACATCTTCAAATGGAGAAGTTGACTGTATGAGTCTGGAGCTCAGAGGAGAGAGAAGAGAGAGGTAAATTTGAGAGTTGTCAGTTTATAGCTGGTATTTAAAGCCATGAGATAAGGATCACCTAGGGAGGGGTGCTCTAAGAACTGAGCCCTGAGGTACTCCAAGGCTTAGAGGATGGGGATGAGGGGAGGGAGAGGAAGCAGCAAATGTGACTGAGAAGTTCCAGATGAGGAATTGCGTAGAAAACCATGAGTGTGTGTGTGTCCTGAAAGCAGAATGAAGAAAATGTTTCAAGACAGAGAGCATGATAATCTGTGTCAAGTGCTGCTGCCGCTTCAAGTAAGATGAATGAGAACTCACCATTTGCTTTATCAGCATAGAGGATTTAGAGACTGGAATGGATTTAAAAAAGAATAGGAGAAGAGAAATTGGAGAGATTAATGTAGACAACTTAAAGAGTTTTTGCCTTAAAGAAAAAAAAGAAAAATGGAGCCATGGATAGAAAGGGATATAAGATTTGAGAGGTTTTTTTGTTTTGTTTTTTAACGATGGGAGAATTTATAGTCTGTTTATACATTGATGGGGATTGATGCAATGAAAAGGGAAAAATACTGAAAAGGAAGAAAGAAGACTCTCTGGACAATATCCTTGAAGAGGCCATAAGAAGGGCTGGCCTTAAGTTGGAGTGGAAACAGTCCAACCCCAGTACTAGGAGGGACAGAATAATGGGCTAGGGGGTAGTGGGGGGTGGGGGTGGTGGTAGAAGTAGAAGCCAGTGGAAGTTTTCCAATTGCTTCTATTTTTCCCAGCAAAATCAGAAACAAGGCCATATAGGACAATTTCTAGTGTCTGTAGAACTAAGGAAATGAAGCAAAGATAGTGATTATTTATAATGATAATTTGTGCTGTTGCTCTTCCTGAAATATATTCCATTTCTTCTGAATCCTACACATTCCATAAAGCTCAGCTCATGTCTAGCTTGCTTCAAACCACGATGATCTCTTTTTCCAACTAACTCCAGATCATCTGAACTAGTCATCTGGCTCTTAGCATGTTAGTTGGTTACCTTTTTATTTTGTATTTCATTTTTTTCATGTCTGATCTGCTCAGCTGTTTTGTAAATTGCCTGACTGTAGGGACAGTGTTCATATCTCCTGGTCTCTCTTGCACAAGATGTAGCATATAGTGAGTGCTTAATAAAATAGGTTCTTCCCCATAGAGGGCCTCAGCTTGGCCATAAGCAGAATGTTTTTACAGTTCTGTTAAACTATATTGTTAATTTAATCCCTGTTTTTCTGTTAAATCATTTTTGAAACAATTTCTATGTTTCTGTTTTTTCCTTCAGGTTCAGGATTACCTAAGGAGATTTGAAAGTATACCAGATATGCTTGAATTGGATCACCTCACAGTTTCAGGAGATGTGACATTTGGCAAGAATGTTTCATTAAAGGTATGTTGTTAAAATGAAAATGACAGTTCTTAT
Organism: Equus caballus; assembly: GCF_041296265.1. Taxonomy (NCBI): domain Eukaryota; kingdom Metazoa; phylum Chordata; class Mammalia; order Perissodactyla; family Equidae; genus Equus; species Equus caballus. The sequence goes on along the minus strand of NC_091698.1, from coordinate 53,447,184 downwards.
AGCTTTACAAAACAGGTTTCATTTTCTAGTCCTAAATTTATCTTTATTTAAAGGAATACTTCGTAGTCTTTACCAGATGTTTATAAGATATAGATACATTTAAAAAATGAAATTGCTTACCACAATGTTTAGTAGTAATACTGTCTTCCATAGATATACAACATAGTTAAAATACAATCATAATTGTTGTATATAGGAATTTTGTGGAATATAGCATTCAAATGGAAAGCAAACACTAATAAATAATTGAAGTGGTACTATTTTGTTGAAATATGACAGTCTTTTAAAAATAGAATCATTTTAAAAATAGAATCACTAAAGATGGCTATTTGAATCTGAAAGTAGAAAAAAACAACAACTTCATTTATACTGAACACAGTCTATTTCTGTTAAGCTAATCTGTTGTCATGAGTATAAAGATATTCATTCACATTACTGTGGTACTTGGGTACTTTGATGAGTATCATTCTAGCCTAGCATAGAAATAGGAAGGATTATGGGTATAATAAATATGAAAACTCAGAACCAAAGATACAACGGCTTTTTCCTAATCAAGTATTTTTTTCAAAATCTCATACCTAGATTTCATGTGTTCTTCCTATTGAAGCTATTTAAATGAAGGTCTTGAAAAAACAACCATATATATAAATAGAACTTTATTGCTGATAGTGCTTCATCTAAACAGTCGCAGTTAAGACACGAAAAACCTATCAGTAAACTGTTCTTAAAAAAACCCTAAGGGGCTGGCCCAGTAGCATAGTTGTTAAGTTTGCACTCTCCACTTTGGCGGCCCAGGGTTTGCTGGTTTGGATCCTGGGTGTGGACCTAGCACCACTTGGCAAGCCATGCTGAGGTGGCGTCCCATATAGCAGAACTTAGAAGGACGTACAGCTAGGATATGTAGCTATGTACTGGGACTTTGGGGAAGGGAAAACAGCAAACCCCAAACCTATATGTAGATATAAGCCAAGCACCTTCCAGTTTCTTTATGAAGGTAGATAATGCTGGTGGCCTTGCAAGTAGTTCTTTGAAAGGGCCAGTTGTGCTGTGGCACTGCGTCCACTTCCCATTCCTGGTACCACCTCTGATAAGGAGGCAAGGAATCTAAAACTACTGCCAAGATGTTACAGAAGGACACGTTACGCTTTTCCTTAACATGTTATTTTTCATGTTTAATATTGTTTATAAATATAATTACTGCATTGTAAAAGGAGTTCTACATAAACTTGATAATTGTAAGAAAATCAATTGCATTTCAGCTGCAGTTGCAAATACACTGTTGCTTTTTGTTTTCCCTCTCACTTAGGGGACAGTTATCATCATCGCAAATCATGGTGACCGAATTGACATCCCACCTGGAGCAGTATTAGAGAACAAGATTGTATCTGGGAACCTTCGTATCTTGGACCACTGAAATGAAAAATACTGTGTACACTTTCTACGAATTAGGGGCTAAATAGTTTCCGCCAATGAAACGTTCTCTAGGGTTCTAAAATAGGCAGGTACTTTACTATGTTACTGTACCCTGCAGCATTAATTTTTAGAGTTTTCTGCAGTATGCTTTTAGTCTAAGAAAAGCACAGATGGAAGCAATACTTTTCTTCTTTGAAGAGGATCCTGGAAGTTAGTTCATCTTCAAGTGCAATATTGTTTAATCTTAAAACTGGGGCAGCTCTGCTGGAAAATCTTTTAACAGAGGCCTTGATGATGGTCACTTTGAATTGCTTGTGATTTCAAAAATAAAGCTGTGAAGCAATACATGTGTACACATACTTTTCAACACTAACTTTATAAAATGGTGGAAAATGGTTTACTCTTGCTAAACAGTTACTAAAATCAGTTGGATGATTTGCTCTTGGAAAATTTAAGTACTCACTGGCAAGTTACCTAACAAGTCCGGTTTTTCCATATCTAAGAATCTTAACCACCTCATTATTTCCATAGGAATCAAATTTAAGGTATTTAGTACCTTTCATTTAGTTCTAAAGCTGGGATGCCTGCCATGCTTTCCACAGACTTTCCAGTTATTGAAACAAAGTGGTGTTTCTTTTCCCAGCTGAAGGGGGTGGCGTGGGTAGGGCATTTCCTTCACGTCCTTGTTCTCTCCTATAGTGGGGTGGGTGTATAACTTTATGAAAAGTTCTTTCCCTGAAGCTTCACTTCTTGAAGCTTGCTTATTGTCACTGAAAAATGTTTATGAATAATCTTTTAAATCAGGTCTGCTGGTAGTTTGTGGCTTTTCTCTAAGAATCAATTACATTTTCCAATTCTTCCATACTTGTTTTTGAGTAGGCTGCTTGTTTAATTTGAAGTTTACTGTATACTATTAAAAAAGTTGTCTTTTAAAGTCTGGTAATTTTTTACAGCTTTATTTTAGACAGACAGTTTAAGAACCAATGACATACCTCTGTAATGATAAAGAAAACAGGCTTTCCTTAAAGAAACTGAAGAGCACAAAATAAGACTGTTTCATTGTACATAATCACCACAAGGTTAGGCACTCTGACAGGGTTAGGCAAGATTCCTGGTGTGAAGTGAGGCACAGGCACTTTCATTTGTAGAGTGCTGCTGATTCTAATTTTGAAGGTAGGTATTATAAAAGTCTTTAAATAACTTACTTATCACCTTTATTTCTAGCCCCAACACAGCAGCCTATATTTTAAAAGTTCTATTTCTCCCTGGTCTTTGTTCATATACACATTGAAAGTAACATAAAAACAAGAACCCAAGGGGGGCATACTTCATGTTATCTAAATGTTAAAATGAGAACTCATAAGTAGGCAGAATATATGAAAACGTATTCTCACCTCTGCTAGAAATAAAAAAGCAAAAAAAAAAAAACTCTTCATAGATACCTTTATAAAAATACATCTGTTATACTACAGCCTTTCATATACCACTTCTAAAAAGTATTTAAATTAGTAGTTGCATAAATAAATGCCAATATCTTATTCTTTATTACTTGTGATCAGCCTTTCAAGTATTTAGACTATTCTGGAAGGCTTTACCCAGTTGATATACAGTGGTAGTAGAAAGATTAAATATGCGACACACAAAGCCTGAAACTTGACATTGGTCACTAAAACAAAAATTGAATTCCTAAATCCAAGCAATCAAAAGATGTTTATTTTTTATAGAAAGATCTGTAAAAAAATAATTTTTCAAACAGCTTTACTTTCATAGAGAAAACTTTCTACAGAGATTGACTAAGATTTTAATATTTTAAATTGTACCATCATTAAATAAGGTGGGACACCATATGAATTTCATTGCACTGGAAGAAATGCAAAGCATTTTTTAATATAAAGTATACAGAGCATTCTAGTCAACTACAGCTGTGTTACAGCTATGTGTTCTTTTGGATTTGGTCCAAAGAAACCTGAGTCTGTTTCCAGAGAGAATGAAAAATGTTATAGACACCTGATCAGTTACTCCTCACTTTGAAGGAAGCACAAAAATGGCATTCCTTGTAGATCCCACTGAATCCCAGTTCCCCAACACTGATACTTTCCTTTTCCCCTTCCCCCTACCCCAGTTCACTTTGGGTTCCAGGTTCAGTTCTTGAATCACAGGCATCCATATTTTCTTCATAAATGTACACATCCCATGGTCAGATGAACTACCCAGTTTTCCAGTATGTCATCACCTCTTCTGTTCCCAGATCTCAGCCATATTTAGGTCCAAATCTTTAAGGCCTTTTAAGGCTTGAAGATTTCCAGTGTAAAAAGCTACATCTGCTGTGACCAACCTAAACAATGGAGAGAGAATTATTTTTAATCTCACACTTTCTATTCAGATAATTAAAGTAGCAGTGCTCAGAGAGTCCTATTCTAGCTGCTAGACTATTATTTAAAATTCAGATTTCCTGGGGACCAAATGTCAATATATTTCTCTTAGCAAGATTCCTGCTATCATATAGTTAGACCATTTAATGCTCTATTTCAACAATAAATGTGTTAAAAAGGAATAAACCAATGAAGGTTGGACTCAGTATCATAATTCTGTCCAATAAAATAGATTTATCTTAAAACAGCATGAAATAAAGTACAAAAATAACAGGTTAAACAATTCTTTTGATCAGTTGTCACTAGACTAGAGTATACCTGTATATGACTAATGAAATCGAGGGAAAGAAAGACAAGCTCCCCTGAGTGCCATCCTAAGAAGTTAAATGAAGGCTGCGACTTGTGTAAGTATTACTGGATATAAAACTTGATATTGATAATCGATATAATACCATTTGATGAAAAAGGACAGAATTACACTTTGGAGTACTGAGCCGTCACATTAATGCCTATACCTGAAAGAACGCTGCCAGAAAGGACACTCAGATAAACAAAATATCAAAGCTCCATGCATAAAAAATAGGGACTGGTCTGATTAGATGTATATTTTGAGAGATGTGGCCCAAGGAGAAACAAATAGGAGACCTTGATTTAGAAGTTTGTAAAAGAGAAGAAATTCAGCTTCAATATTTTAATGAACACGTCCGTTCTGGATTGCTGAACTACATGGGGGCAAAGGTGTTGTAAGCAGGCTTAATATCTGTACTATAGTCTAATTTACAAATAACCTTTGGACTTAGGTACTTAATGTTTCACCTTTTATCACATGGCAGAATTTAGTAAAGACCATATTTTTCATTTGAAACTCATCTAATTCAGGGTGTTTTAAAATCTATACAAAGATTCTAGGGGTCAGCCCTGTGGGAGAGTGGTTAAGTTCACGTGCTCAGCTTCAGCGGCCCAGGGTTTCACTGGTTCTGATCCTGAGCACAGACATGGCACTGCTCATCAAGCCATGCTGAGGTGGCATCCCACATGCCACAACTAGAAGAACCCACAACTGAAAATACACAACTATGAACCGGGGGGCTTTGGGGAGAAAAAGGAAAAAAATCTTTATACAAAGATCCCATATTGTCATTCTTGTGATAAGATGGTCAGTAAGTACACCGAAACTGACAGCAACGGCTCTAAAAAGACCAAAGCCTTTCTAAGGCAAGGTCCTTGCATTAAAAATTAAACATAAAGTTAACACAAAGCTTTACTTAAAAATATTGTCAATAGTTATGTTTAATAAACACAACTATTTACAATCTATACAAGTTACAAGTCTATACATCAAAGTTGAAAAATTTTGACAGAAAAGATATTTGCAACATACATAACCAATAAAGGATTAGTTTGAGGGCATATGGAAAAATCTTAAAATATAACACCCAAGAGAAAAATGGGCAAAGAATATGAAGAGGAAAAGTCACAGATGAGAACACCCGAATGACTAATAAATATATTAAAAGATGACAAACATTAGGAAATGCAAATCAAAACAAGATACCATTGTCTCCCATCAGACTGGCAAAAAAAAAACCTAACAGCAAATGTTAGTAAGACGTGGAGAAATGGTGGAGTGTAAACTTGGTACAGCCACTTTGTAGAACATTCTGGCAATACCTAGTAGAGTGAAAATGTACATGTGCTCTGATCCACTTGTAGGTACATACCCTAAAGAAACAGTCACACCATTTTAGACACGTATAAAGATCTTAACTGTGGCATGGTTGTAATGGAAAAAAATAATGGCCTTAGAAATGTATCACTAGGGGAACTGGATGCATTAAATATGATTGATTCATGTGGGTGAATACAATAAAGCAGTCAGAAAATGGACAATTTATATTAGCATCAATAAATCAGTAACAATGTTGAGTGGAAAAAGCAGCATACGTACAATATACCATTATAAGTTAATTAAGTTTACAAAACTATATTTATTTTTAGATATAGATAATAACGGAGAAGGACTTAAACGATATAGATCAAATTTACTAGAAATATTGCCTAAGCGTTGGGGGAAAGAGAATGGGACTGGAGACAGGGTCAAGGGATACTGCAACTTCATTTAAATTAAATGCCATTTTTTTTAACATGATAAACATTTTTTCAAGTGAAAATGACAAATGTTAACGATCATTTCTAAGTAGCAAGAATACAAATATTCTCCATATGTCTCTGTATTTTAAAAATAAAATAGAGAAAAAGATAATCACATTAAAAAGAAGAAGTACAGGGCTGCTGAGAAAGGAACAGGGACCAAGTGCTCAGTGGGTCTGGGATTTCCTCCTGCGGTAGTAAGAATGTTTGCAAGTGGACAGAGGTGATGCTTGCACAGAGGCTGGAATGCATGAAGTCCACTGAACTGCTAACTGTAAAACAGTTAATTTTAGGTTATGTGAATTTTACCTTGAAAAAAAAAGAAAGAAATGGTACATTTTTAGAGTCAATTCAAGAACAAAAATTCCTTTTAAGCAAGTAGTTATGTCTTTGGCCACAGTCCAGAGGTTAATTTTCAGAAATTCTATCTTTTAAGGGATCACTCAAAGACATGAATTGACTTACACACAGAAGTTAATCTTTAAAAGTATGTGAGAGTGAAGATCTCCTAAGGTTGTACTGACCCCCAAACAGTTATATTAATAAAGAAAATAGATATTGAGTTAGCTTGGACGCTTCAGAAAAACCAACCAACTAACCCAGATTTAGTTATGAGAATAAAAGAAGAAGGGTATGAGTGGAGTGGGGCTTAAAAATGTTAGCTTTTTTGGGGGGCCAGCTTGGTGGCACAATGGTTAAATTGACGTGCTCCGCTTCAGCAGCCTGGGGTTTGCCAGTTCGGATCCCAGGTGCAGACCTACGCACTGCTTATCAAGCCATGCTGTGGCAGGCATCCCATGTATAAAGCAGAGGAAGATGGGAACGAATGTTAGCTCAGGGCCAGTCTTCCTCAGCAAAAAGAGGAGGATTGGCAGCAGACGTTAGCTCAGGGCTAATCTTCCTCAAAAAAAAAAAAAAAAATATATATATATATATATATATATTAGATTTTTTTGACTAGTCTCTAAGAAGTATTTGGTGTTCATTTGAACTTTTCTGTAGCTTTGAAGTTTTTGAAAATAACAGATAAGTCTTAAAAAAAAAAAAATGTAACCAGGTGATAATCAAGGAAGAGAATCAGATTTTTGCATAAAGGTCCTAAATTCAGCCTGGCCGACAGATTCAGCAGTCTGACCTTCCAAATAGTTTTTTGTAAAATCAATTCAGTGTACTTTTTTTAACGGCAGGGTCAACTTCTAACTCCCAAATACATTTTTTTCATTTGTTCCTCTAAGTTTGAAATTTAAGCTTGAAACTTCTTTAACAGGGAGTAAAATATTTTATTCCTAAAAATCCATGGAACAGGTAACACACTGAGGAAATCATATCAAGGTGTAACAACATGATCAGTGCTTTGCATTTTGTATAATCTTTCCCTCATATCTTCATCTATGTTGTCCTTCACAAAAATCCTGTGACAGAACTTTTTATCATCAAAAATTAAAGTTCAGAGAGGGTGAGTGATTTGCCCAAAGATACACAGCTACTAAGTGGCACAACTTAATCCAAGTTTTCTGATTCTAAATACTATATTTTCTTTTATATATTACACTGTTTCACCAACAATACATACAATTTGCTGAATGGCTCGTATATACACACTTATACTTATTTTTTGAAACTGTGAAGGAATTAAGGCAGATTTTATCTTTCTCATTTTATAAATAAGGCACAGAGGTTAAGTGACTTTCTCAGGGTCACACAGCTACAAAGTAGGACTACAAGATCTGTGTGGATAGGAGAAGACTATTGGGTAACCTAAGGAGGTGCTGCTAACCCACACTGCCTCAAAATGGACACAGGTCAGTTAAGTAACTGACCATTTATAAAACACTTTAATGTAGATAGACAGAGAGAGAGAGAGAGAGAGAGAGCGCGAGAGCACGCACGCGCGCGAGAGAGACCATCTCCACACAGGAAAAAAAGACAAAAGGTTGCTGATTTTACAATTTTGGGGCCCCAGCATAATTATAGTAGAAAAAAGACAGCATAATGAATAAAAACCAATCAAACAATTCAATATGGGAGTGTGTAGTAAAAATATGTTGAAAACATACCCATTTTGAGGTCCTCCATCATTTATCACATTTAAGTGAGATAATTGCTTTTTCAAGTGGAGTTTGTAACTTGCATTAATTCTTAAAAATAACATCTGGAAAAGAAATAAAACTTATTTTCTTAAAGCTCTACTGAAATAGAAAACATGTCTGAGTTATCAATATCAAATCAATATTATTTTGAAAAAATATTTTTAAAAAAACCTTTGCTTTGGCATATACTTTAAAAATGCTCCTCTGAAGTATTTAATTGCTATTTCAGTATAGCTTTCCTCCCTAGTTGGATAAAAGCTCTTTTTCCTCTTTTCAGTAGTACTTCTTTTAATGATATGACTTACTTCTAACTTTCTGCCCCTTAGAAGAACTCCTCTGGGATATAGGCAGGATCAACTGTGACAGGTAAAAATAATAAAAAGAAATAGAGAATTCTGCAATATATTAACTAGGAACTTGACAGAAAAAAACAAAAAAGTCACAATGGTAGAGGCAAAGATATCTTCATCCTTCTAAACTGATAAAATTACTTGAAAGTATTTTACTGCTCTCACATACAGATTTTTAATGCAATGGCCCAATACTTCTTTGGGAAATACCTGACCTGAAGTTATATACAATTAATCTACGGAAACAATTTTGTAGAATAACATATTTTCTATGGGAAAAAATATATATACAGTCATCTATGGAATGTTTTGTGGAATTACTGGTATTCTAGTGACTATATAGACATAAAATCTATAATTTTTGCTCAGCTTTGACAAGAGTTCCCTTTAAATTATGATGATGAAATAACCTGTATGCCCAGCTCCCTGACCTGGCTAAGCCTTACTCTAGAATTAGAACTCACATGGCAAATTCAAAAGGTCAGAATGTCACAGGTTGGGGATCTTACATGTGGAATAGGAAGGATGGCTTGGCTAGGAAGAAATGAGTATCAAAAGAGACCCTGGTCGATACTCCACATCAATGGCTCCTCCTCAGTCCTCAGTGAGCTCCAAAGAAGTTGGATGATATGTAATCATGAGGTAAGTATGATTAATGAAAACCCAGGGAAGCATGAAGAAAAATGGTAGTAGCTAGCATACGATGGAAGTCTGAGGTGGCACTGAGGTGGGAAAGGAGACCAGCAGCAGCAAGAGTAGGCAAGAGACACTAAGAAAGCTACGCGTACTCAGCTCCCAGAGACCATTTCCATGCACTCAACCAATTAGAGACAATCTGAAATAACAAGCTTGTCTGAACAGCAAAACTTCCAGTGAAAGTTAAGTTCATTAGTCATACAACAACCAGGCTTTTATTGTAACATGTATCATGCTACAACTTGGCTTGAATAGGATCACCTGGTATAGACGGAATAAGCCAAGGTGGTAAAGAAGACTGGGAAAAAAGGAATACTGGCACCTTTAAAGTACCAGGAGAGGGAGATGAGGGAGGTGGGGGGCAGAAGTGTCACTGAGGAGTGAAGAGAACGCTGTGATAATTCTTTTATAGACGAAGACAGTAGTGACAGGGGCATACTTCATAGGTAAAAGGTGCCAAAGACTACCCATTTTGCTATTTTTCCTGTTTTGTGCCTACTACATCACTTATGCTGATCTAACATATTAATGATAAGGCACACTAAATTACTTTATGTGTCATCTCATTGTCATTAACTCCATTACTAATTCCTCCTCTAACCAATTTGGATTATAATCACAGTGAGTAACTGATTTTACTATTCATTGATAAACGCCAACTCTGATTTTCAAACTAATAATGTAATGAAGGATGTAAGTAGAATCTGGGATCTCTGATACTCAATGGACAAATAGAGACTACTTTTTAGAACTGCTGACGATACAGCAAAGCTACTATTGCTCTGGCCTGTCAGAGCAAAGGCACTTTGAAATCAGAAATTTTTATCCATGTTCCACAAGTAAATAAACCAAAAAAACCAATAAAAATCATCTTGGAATATGAACTAAGCTTAACTGTGCCAAAGATATGTAAAAACACTCCAATTCTGCATGCATATTATAAGCTATATATAAAAAAGTAGTTTTAGGAATTACTACTCACTTGCGTTTGTTCTTCTGGAAGGAGATCAAATATAGCTTCATGCATTTTTGCCATTTGCTTACAAATATTCCTGAAACAGGCAGAAGGAACGGGAGCTTTCACCTCATACTGGCAGGGAAAAATAATGAGAATTACGTTCATGTCCTCTGGATTGCACATCCCCACGAAGACATGTGTTTTCTGCCCCTACACATCTAACTCTGATATAGTGCTCAAGCTTACACTTAAACTGTGATCTGTGCTACTCGTGCAAATCTCAATAACTTTTCATTAAATATCCTAACCTACTTTGAGAGAGCCAGCATAACTTAGTCTCTAAGAACATAGGCTGGCTCCCTTCTTAAAATGGACTGCTTGGGTTCAAAACCCAGCTCTTCCAATTCTTAGCCATGTGGTGTTGGACAAGTTACCTCATTTCTCTACATCTCAAAGGGCTTGCTGTAAAGATTTTAAAAGATGGCTCATAAAAACATAAAACAGTGCTTGATACAAAGAAGTGCTCAAAAAATGTTGGCTACTAATCTAGCTCAACACACAATGGTGAATCATTTAGGTAGGCCCTCTACATTAAAATATAATTTTTTAAACATGATTTTAAGAACGTGTCAACGTGATCATATCTGACATCAATATAATTCTCATAGAATTAAAATGTTCTTTTTCCTTTGTAGGTGGGCCAGTATAGTAATCATATTTACCCTAAGGTTAGGGAAGACTTTTTCAGCAACAATTTATACTGAAATTTTAAACTTAGGTACATTCATTTTACTATTCTTACATCTAGAAAAAAATACTGATATGATTTAGATAATCATCTTTTGGCACACATTTTAGAATTCACAGCTTAAGTTATAAATCGTTTTTATTTACAAGACAAATTTGCGCTAAGTAATTATATTTTAAATGTACTAATCTTATAAAGTTTATTAAAATGATAAGTTCCAATACACTGCTGTAGCAGACCCATGTAGAAGTCACCATGTGACTGGACCAAGGTAAGCAAAGTTGTGACCACCCAAGGGTTTGTCTCTCTTCAGCCTAGAAATATATCAAACACCCCCTTATCTTTTTTATTAATAACAACTTTAAGATATAATTCACACACCATAAAATTCACCCTTTTAAAGTGTACAATTAACTGGTTTTAGTAAACTCATACAATGGTTATTGCCAATAATTTCCGAACATTTTCATCAGCCCAAAAGAAATCCCATACCCATTAATAGTATCATTAATACTGTTCCCATCTGCCCCTGGCAACCACTAGTCTCTATAAATGGAATTATATAATAGGTGGCTTTTTGTAACTGGCTTCTTCTGCTTAGCATAATGCTTTCAAGGTTCCTCCATGTTGTAACATGGAAAAAGTACTTCATCCTTTTTATGGCTGCATGATATTCCGTTGTATGAATATACCATAGTTTATCCAATCAACAATTGACAGACATTTGGGTTATTTCCACTTTTTGGCTAGGAAGAATAATAATGCTATAAACATTCATGTACAAGGTTTTGTGTGGACATATGTTTTTGATTCTCTTGGGTATATACCTAGAAGTGGAATTACTGGGTCATATAGTAACTCCATGTTTAACCTTTTGAGGAAATGCCAAAATGTTTTCCAAAATGGCTGTACCACTTCACAATCCCACCCAGCGGTGTATGAGATTTCTCCATATCCTCACCAACACTTGTTATTGTCTGTCTTTTTTATTTTAGCCATCCTAGTGGGTATGAAGGGTATCTCATTATAGTAACATCCCCTTAACAACCCCCTGTACTGAGTTGAATAGTATCCCCCCAAATTCATGTCCACTTGGAACCTCATGAGGTCAAAACAGATTAGAGTGGGCCCTAAATCCACTGACTGGTATCTTTATAAAAGAAAGGAGAAGGAAATTTAGACACAGAGATACACAGAGGGAAGATGCCCAGATGAAGACAGAGACAGAGATTAGAGTGATGTATCTGCAACCCAAGGAATGCCAACAACTGACAGCAGGTACCAGAGCTGGAAAGAGTCAGGGTAGGATTCTTCACCAAAGCCTTCAGAGAGAGCATGGCCTGGCGAAACCTTGAGTTAGGACTTCTAGCCTCCAGAACTATGAGGGAATGAATTTCTGTTGTTTTAAGCCACTCGCTGTCTAGTAATTTGTTATGGCAGCCGCAAGAAATTAGTACACCCCCAAAACCTTCCTTCACCTACTTTCCCTAAAGATACTGTTCTTTCCATCTTATCTTCACTGTCACATTTCTTTAGTCACCCAAATTTGATACTGTTATTTCTTTATTCTCAACCCTTAAAATTTGGTTCTTGCCACTACCCAAACCACTTTCCCCTAATAATCTTCTGAAATTTCTCTCTAGAAAAATCACTAAAGACATCCTAATTTCCAAATTTAGTAACTTTTCTAGTTCCCCTTACTCATTGCTCTGCAGTATTTCACACACACACACTTGAAACATTATCCTGGTGTAGCACAATGCTTTCCTGGTTCCTCCTCTGCTAACCTTTCTCTTCTTCTGTCTCCTAAGTGCAAAGCTTCTTTAACGTTAATCCCCCCTCATCTTCTCTTTTCTCTCTTATCAACCTCATTCAGTCTTAGGACTTCTAATACACCTCTAGTCCTGAGCCACTTTACTGAGTTTAAGTCACACATTTCGTAGATGTTCCACTCCATAACTGAGTTCACAAGAGCTTTCCCAAACTTGCTCCTCTTACCTGTTTCAATTACCATCTCTAGTATTACAATCCTCCTGGTCACACAGACTTGAAATCTACTACTCAAGTTTTTATTCCTCCTTTCCCTTGTTGCCTTGTACTGAATCAGTGACGAAGTCCCATCAAATGTACTTTCAAATTATTTTGCACCTTAGCACTCTAAATCAAAGTTTCTCAACCTCTACACTACTGACATTTTGGGCTAGATAATTCTTGGTTACAGGGGCTGTCCTGTGTATTGTAGGATGTTCTGCAGCATCCTTGGCCTCTACTCGCTAGTTACCAGCATCACCCCACTCCCCAAACTGTGACAACCAAAAACGTTCCCAACATTTCTGAATGTTCTCTGGGGGACAAAATTGTCTCAGTTGAGAACACTGCCCTAGGTGAAGTCTTCAATACTTCTCACCTGAAAAAATGTCATAGCATTTTAAGGAGTCCAGATATTAGTACAACATACATTTAATAAAACTGCCTGGCACATAGTAAGTTCTGAATAAATATTTTCTTGGATGTGTATGTATGTATGTGCACATACGTGTGCATATACGTAAGTACATATGTATGTATATGTGTGTGTGTACATATGTATGTGTATGCTTGAATGAAATTTCAGATACTATACTAGCTGGAGTGTACAAAGATGAATCAGAGACAGTCCCTTTGGGGCAGTGACTGTCTAAAAGCTGGTTAGTATTCCAGAAAATGGACACTGCATGTTATAGGAACACAGGTAAAGGACACTTAGGCAACAGCAGAGATGGCTTCCTGAGCAGCACGCTTGGGCTGCTGAGTCTTCAAAGGAAAAAAATTAAGTGAAAGTATTCCAAATAGAGGACATACCATATCACCTCAAATCCATTCTACATACTATCTGATTAATCCTTCCAAAGTGCAATCATAATCACATGATTCATTAGTTTAAAAACTTTTGGGTTCTTCTCCTGTTTAAAATTTAGAAAGCTACAGAGAATGTTGCTACTACCTTAACTACAAGAAAAAACTAGAACAATTTATAAAATCATAACTTTTCTTGAACCCATCAGAGAACAGAGGTCACGGGAACCAAGGAAACTAATTTCAAAGAGTGACAAGGCCCTCTGAGGAGAGATGGGACACAAGAACTGTCTCACTTTCGGCAGAGTATAGGAAGAAGAGGTGAACGCCATAGAAACAAAGAAGAAGAAAACAACTAACATTTTAACAAACTCCCAAAAGCCAAATGTGGACCAGCACATGTTTAGAATAAGTGAGAACCCTAGCCATAAAGGCAGTTTGCACTTGCTCACAAGCTCTCTATCGGCCTCCAGGAGGTGCTCACAAGCAACACTAGGGTCAGGGCAGGAAACCACAGAAAGTCACTTTCAGTAGCACAGGCAAGCAGGAGGTGACTGGCTGCCCCTAGGGAAAAAGAGTAAATGCCACCCACTTCCCCAAACCCTCCTCTTGTACAGAGGAAAAGTATGAAGTCACTGAGAAGTGGCACCAGACTTTTTCATCCCTGGGCCCACTGTGTGAGCGGTAGAAGCAAATCATGGCTGCTCCTGAGAGAAGGACAAAAACACCTTAAGCCCAGGATCATATACCAATCAAAGCACAGGTTGACTTCCACTGGAGGAGGAACAGGAACACTGAAAGGCTCTACATCCAAGGACTCACCTTACCTCATTTCAAGAATTATAATAATGCTACAGTAGTTAAGACAGTGTGGTACTGCTGTAAAGATCAATGAAATGGAAAAAAGTCCAAAAATAGACCCACACAAAAAGAGTCGACTGATTTTCTACAAAGGTGCCAATGGAGAAAGGATAGTCTTTTCAACAAAAGGTACTGGAACTACCCAAAAAAATGAACACTGACTCATACTTTGCACTATATACAAAAATTAACTAGAATTGGATCATAGACTTATATTTATAAAACCTAAAACAATAAAACTTCTGGAAGGAAACAGTGGAAAATATCTATGTATTGGATTATACAAACATTTCTTAGGAGAAGAATCATGAACAATAAAAGAAAAAATGATAAGCTGTAGTTCATCAAAATTAAAAACTGCTCTCTGCAAGACACTGTTAAGAAAATGAAAAGAAAACCCACAGATTGTGAGAAAACACTTAAAAAACACATTGATAAAGGACTTGTATCCAAGATATATAAAGAACTTTCACAAGTCAATAATAAGAAAACATAATTTTTAAAAATGAGTAAAATTTTGAACAATTTACCAAAGAAAATATATGGATGGCAAACTAACACATGAAAAGATGCTCAACACATTAGTATTATGTAAATTAAAACCACAGTGAGCTATTACTCACTTACTTACTAGAGGACTAACAAAAAACAGACAGACAATAGAAAGTTCTGGTAAAGCTGAACAGCACCTAGGAATCTTATACATCAAAGTAGGAAGGCAAAATGGTACAATCACTTTGGAAAATAATTTGTCAGTTTTTAATAAAGTTTTACGTTTCTATACAACCATCAATCTATCCCACGGTATTTACACAAAAGAAATGAAAACATATGCCCACACAAACACGTGCACATGAATGTTTATATCAGCATTATTGAAAACAGCCAAAAACCAGAGACAGCTCAAAAGTCTACCAACTGTTGAAGGGATAGTGCTTCATCGATACAACGGATATTGCTCTATATTACAAAGAAACAAACCATTAGCACACACTAGAACATCCATGAATTTCAAAAGCGTTACGCTAAATCAAAAGAGCCTGGGACAACAGGCTATATTCTGTATAATTCCATTTATAGGACATTCTGGAAAAGGTAATACTATATGGACAAAAATCAGATCAGTGTTAGTCAAGGTTTGGGGATGTGGGGAGAGGACTGACTGTAAATGTGTCCAAGAGAATCTTTAACAGCGATGGCACTCTTCTGTATCTGGATTGTCGTAGTTCCACTACTGTGTAACATTTGTCAAAGTCATCAAACTACATCCTTAGAAGGACTGAATTTTACTGAATGTAAATTATACCTACATAAGCCTGACTTAAATTGCTTAGCTTTCCACTGGTAGTCCAAGCTGTCCACTATTTTTCCAACGTATCTCCCACTCCTGGATTCACCCACCCTAATACATCAGCTAAATGGAATTATTCACCTTTGTTATTATTAACAACAACAGCAAAAGCATTAACAGTTGACATTTACTGGATAGTGCTACAGTCAGACACATGATAAAAGAAAAACACTCCACGTATATAATCTCATTAATCCTCATGACAACCTATGAGGCTCTATTATTATCCCCATTTAGAAATAGAAACTGAAGCTTAAGGAGATGAATAATTTGCCCAAGGTCCTTCAATGGCTAATACGTGACAAACATGGAATTTGAGCTTAGGTCTATCTGACTCCAAAAGCCTGACACTAAACTTCCTTCTTATGATTCCTACCAACATGTCTGTTCATGCTGTCACCTCACAGTATCTCTTCACTTCAACTTCATTTGCTCTAATCATGCATATCTTTAAAAGCAAAACTTATATGCATGCCTCACCCAGAAAGCTTTCTTAGATTTCCCTCCCAGGCTGGCAACCATCTCTTCCAAAGCATTAAAAGCTCCAATAGCACTAAATTGATTCCTTACTTACGACACTTTACATATTCTACCTCTTCGTATAGTTATTGACAAAATTTTCCTACTAAATATTTTACCATTTGAGGACAAGATCGAAGGCTTCACTCTTGTGTAACTCCGTTACCTAACGCAATTTAACTTAATGAATGAATGGTGCGTGGGCCATTAGTCTAGCCAGGAGTACAATTAGATGTTAATGTTTCATTCTACCCAAGCAATGGTACCGTATTATTAGCTTCTTAGAATTAGCCTATATTATATTACTGTGTTATCTTTCTTTCTCCAAATTAAATTTTCAGATAAAAAAACGAAGAGCTAAAAACTGACAAGCTAACCCAAACCAAACACTGTCTGCTACTTTTGGTACGAATTAAAAACAGGGCCAAACTCCTGGGCAACCTACGAAAGCAAATAGGACAGGAAGTGGCAAGGAGAGACTTGTTAGTACAGGGAGAATGTCACATGTCAGGGTAACAGGAGAACTCATCAGTGGGGAAGGTAATAGAGAAAACATTAAATTGCAAAAGTCTAGGCACATTCTTGACATTGAAAAAAAAAAATTTAAAAGTGGGGGGAGTGTTTGAGGTTTATAAAAGACTTAAGAGACCTAACAACCAAATGCAATATATAGGCCATGTAGAAGCCTTTGTTCAAACCAGTTATTATAAAAAGACATTTTGGATAGGTCATTTCAAAAAGGGCTTGTTGGACCAAAACCAGCTCTTAATGCTGTGACCAAAACCTGAAGTTCTCCATAGGATATAACAGTCACTCAATAGTGCTATGTTTTCCTGAGGAAATATAAGGTTTAGCTGCTTATACCCATGACAGGTGTTGTGGGAAAGTGAATAAAATGTCTCTCAAGTTTAAAAAATACATATCTATATAAAAAAGACATTTTGAGACAACTGATAAGTTTCAAATAGGAATAGGTGTTGGATGATATTAAGGAATTATTGTTAATTTTCTTGGGGGTGATATGATAGTGTGATTATATAGGAAAATCTCCTTAGTTTTTAGAAATACACACAATTATTTAGGGATAAAATATCAAAATACCTCAAAATTATTATAAAATATTTTAGCAAAAAAAGCAAATAATAATGACTGTTAAATATAGGAGATAAACATACGGGAAGCTCATTAAATAATTCTGTTTATCTTTCAGTGCCAAAAAAAAGAAAAGCATAAAGTGAGTTGTCACAGGAAAAAGGCAAGCCACATCCCAATTCTTGTTCAAAATCTCTGTATGACCAAACTGATCGAATAAAATC
Source organism: Equus caballus (assembly GCF_041296265.1). NCBI lineage: Eukaryota > Metazoa > Chordata > Mammalia > Perissodactyla > Equidae > Equus > Equus caballus. The sequence goes on along the minus strand of NC_091698.1, from coordinate 53,429,524 downwards.
AGGCTTTTAAGAGTCCTGGTACTTTTTTGGTTTTGCTTCATTATATTCCACAGCGTATTACTAGTTCTACTATTCAACATTTACTGTATTCTACATTGTTAGGTATTTATAGTCTTCTGCCATGTTAGATGGTACACTTCGTGAGGGCAGTCACAACGTATTGTTTCTGACTTATGGTACACAGAAGAATGCCGTGTATCAAAAAGAAAACTGGTGGAATAGAAGTGCTTTTGAATTTAGCCTGTACTTGGCAATCATGAAGAAAACAAAGAATTTCTAAACAACAGTAATTTTTCTCCACACAAAACTAGAAACTAATTTAACAGGCATAGTATAACATAGGTATGTTTGCACATAACTATAAATTCCTTAAGCTTCTTAAAAGAGAAGCATAAAACTTCTTTGTTATCTATCAACTACACCAGAGGTTCTCAAAATGTAATCTGGGGACACCTGGGAGTCAGACTCTTTCCAGGAATCTGTGAGATAAAAATCATTTCCATAATAATACTAAGATGTTACTATCTTTTTCACTCTCATTCTCTCATGGTTGAATAGTGGGGATTTTTAGATAACTTGTCATGATATCATTCTGAAGGCTAATGGAATGTGTTTGTGTATTCTTGTGTTTTAAATTTTTATTAGTTTTAATTTCTAATATGGAACTTACTGATTAGTGCAATTTGCATAAACAAAGCTCTTTGGGGCCCTCGATTATTTTTAAGAATGTAAAGTGGTCCTGTGACCAAAAATTTGGAGAACTATGAAAGAAAC